>NC_143133.1:58991458-59630416 GCF_059928025.1 Delphinapterus leucas | reverse complement strand
TAACAGGTGTGTGTATATGCACAGCTAGGAAACATAAAGTTTCATATATCTATTCCTAGTGAAGTGGGCTTGAATTTCTAACAAGCATTGACACTTCACATGGTAAAATAATAAGTTCATCCTTAGAAAAGAATATAACATTAAAAAAGGAGAGAAATTATTAGAAACAGTTGAGTATAGAAAATAGATCTTTTGACATAAAGATCTTGACAGTATATGTTGAAGCAGTAGAAATCATAAATATTGTTTTTTATGTTATACATTCTGAGAATTTTTATAGAGCTCAACTGGATTGTAATAAGATGACAGTAAAACTCTCCCTATGATACTATATATGTTGTAACTTTTATTTTGTGTGAATAGTAAAACAGCTCTCTCTTTTTCTTTCTCTCTCCACACATGCATGTGCACACACACACACACACACACACACATATTTTCAGTACAGGCATATATTTTATCTATTTTCTTGCCACATTTTGCCAACTAAAAAAAAAATTAATATAATACCCTTCTTTAAGACAGAGAAGAGCACAATGAGAGTACTAGACAACATTATTGTCCTTAACTGTAGGTGATCACAAACACTGCAAAGCATTTCATACTACATGACATCATAAAGCTGTATGTATTCAAATGCATAAGCTATAGGACTTAAAAATAAACAATACCAAATAATACAAAAACAGAAAAAAATTTTAATAAGTTACTATTGCTTTTATAAGCTATAGGAAACACTTATGCTTGAACAAAAATTACTTTCTCTTTTAAGTTCTGGAATTCTTTTGAGACAATTGTATCTCATATTACATAACTTAGATTGAGAAATGTAGAGATATATTTATTACATTGAACATTAGGTTGTAGTAGTACATATTACTTTTAGCTCATTTGTACAAGGGCAGAAGCATATTTCTTCACAGTAGAGGAAACATGGAATATAAAAATGTCTATTTTATTTAAATGTTTTCATGTAAACATGCCATTCTTACTTGAAATTAAATGGAAAGCTTTCAAATTAGAATCATTTAAATTAAAAGTGAAGATTCCCACACTTTTCAGTAACAAAGATTTTTAAACATTCAAACAATATTTATTAATCACCTACATTTTACAAGCCATCCTTCCAGACTTTGGTGATATAGAAGTGAACAAAACAACATACTTTGCCTGACAGAGAGTTTCTCTATTGCAGAGAGTGGCAAATACCAAGTAAAGACATTATTTTTAATGTTTAATTTACATATATATGTATATAAATGAGAAAATGTGATAAGTCAAATGACACATGAATTATGGCAAATAAATGCGAAAGAGAACATAAATAGTGGAGAGGGAATGCTATTTTATATAACTTGGTCCAAGAAAGTTTCTCGGATAATGACATTTAAATATAGACAGAGGGAGGGACCTTCAAGATGGCAGAGGAGTAAGACATGGAGATCACCTTCCTCCCCACAAATACATCAAAAATACATCTACATGTCGAAAAACTCCTACACAGCACCTACTGAATGCTGGCAGAAGACCTCAGACTTCCCAAAAGGCAAGAAACTCCCTAAGTACATGGGTAGGGCAAAAAAAAAAAAAAAAAGAAAAAGCAGAGACAAAAGAATAGGGATGGGACCTGCACCTCTAGGAGGGAGCTGTGAAGGAGAAAAAGTTTCCACACACTAGAAAGCGCCTTCACTGGCAGAGACTGGGGCTGGACGGGGGTGGGGGAGCTTCTGAGCCACCGAGGAGAGTGCAGCAACAGGGGTGCAGAGGGCAAAGCAGAGAGATTCCCGCACAGAGGATAGGTGCCAACCAGCACTCACCAGCCCAAGAGGCTTGTCTGCTCACCCACTGGGGCAGGTGGGGGCTGGGAGCTGAGGCTCGGGCTTCGGAGGTCAGATCTCAGGGAGAGGACTGAGGTTGGCTGCGTGAACACAGCCTGAAGGGAGTTAGTGCACCACAGCTAGCCGGGAGGGAGTCAGGGAAAAACTCTGGACCTGCCTAAAAGGCAAGATACCATTGTTTCAGGGTGCACGAGGAGAGGGGATTCAGAGCACCACCTAAACGAGCTCCAGAGATGGGTGTGAGCCGTGGCTATCAGCATGGACACCAGAGATGGGCATGAAATGCTAAGGCTGCTGCTGCAGCCACCCAGAAGCCTATGTGCAAGCACAGGTTACTCTCCACACCTCCCCTCCCGGGAGCCTGTGCAGCCCACCACAGCCAGGGTCCTGGGATACAGGGACAACTTCCCTGGGAGAACACACGGTGTGCCTCAGGCTGTTGCAACATCACGCTGGCCTCTGCCGCCTCAGGCTCACCCTGCAGTCCGTACCACTCCCTCCCCCCAGCCTGAGTGAGCAACAGCCCCCTAATCAGCTGCTACTTTAACCCGCCCGTCCTGTCTGGTCAGGGAACAGATGCCCTCAGGCAACCTACATGCAGAGGCAGGGCCAAATCCGAAGCTGAACCTCAGGAGCTGTGCGAACAAAGAACAGAAAGGGAAATTTCTCCCAGCATCCTCAGGAGCAGCGGATTAAATCTCCACAATCAACTTGATGTACCCTGCATCTGAGGAATACCTGAATAGACAATGAATCATCCCAAAATTGAGGCAGTGGACTTTGGGAGCAACTGTACACTTGGGGTTTGCTTTCTGCATCTAATTTTTTTCTGGTTTTATGTTTATCTTACTTTAATATTTAGAGCTTATTACCTTTGGTAGATTTGTTTATTGATTTGGTTGCTCTCTTTTTTATTTTATTTTTTTGCATATATATATTTCTTTCCTTTTTCTCTTTTTGTGAGTGTGTATGCATGCTTCTTTGTGTGATTTGGTCTGCATAGCTTTGCTTTTACCACTTGTCTTGGGTTCTGTCTGTACTTTTTTTTTTTTTTTTGATAGTTTTTAGCACTTGTTATCACTGGTGCTTTGTTTTTTGGTTTGGTTGCTGTTTTCTTTTTTCTTTTTTTTAAAATTATTTTTTATTTTTAATATGTTTTTAATTTTTTATTTTAATAACTTTATTTTTTTCACCCTTCCCTCCTTCCTTTCTTGCTTGCTTCCTTCCTTTCTTCCTTCTTTTCTTTCTTTCTTTCCTTTTCTCCTTTTTCTTCTGAGCTCTGTGGCTGACAGGGACTTGGTGCTCCAGCTGGATGTCATGCCTGAGCCTCTGAGGTTGGAGAGCCCAGTTCAGGACATAGGACCTCCAGAGACCTCATAACCCCACATAATATTAAATGGCAAAAGCTCTCCCATAGATCTCCATCTCAACACTAAGACCCAGCTCCACTCAACAACCAGCAAGCTACAGTGCTGGAAACCCTATGCCAAACAACTAACAAGACAGGAAGACAAGCCCACCCATTAGCAGAGAGGCTGCCTAAAATCATACTAAGTTCACAGACACCCCAAACACACCATGGGAAGCGGTCCTGCCCACCATAAAGACAAGATCCAGCCTCATCCACCAGAACATAGGCACCAGTCCCCTTCACCAGGAAGCCTACACAACCCACTGAACCAACCTTACCCACTGGGGTCAGACACCAAAAACAACAGGAACTATGAACCTGTGACCTGTGAAAATGAGACCCCAAACATAATAAGTTAAGCAAAATGGGAAGAGAGAGAAATACACAGCAGATGAAGGGGCAAGGTAAAAACCCACCAGACCAAACAAATGAAGAGGAAATAGGCAGTCTACCTGAAAAAGAATTCAGAGTAATGATAGTAAAGATGATCCAAAATCTTGGAAATAGAATGGAGAAAATACAAGAAACATTTAAGGACCTAGAAGAACTAAAGAGCAAACAAACAATGATGAACAACACAATAAATGAAATTGAAAATTCTCTAGAAGGAATAAATATCAGAATAACTGAGGCAGAAGAATGGATAAGTGATCTGGAAGATAAAAGAGTGGAAATAACTACCACAGAGCAAAATAAAGAAAAAAGAATGAAAAGAATTGAGGACACTCTCAGAGACCTCTGGGGCAACATTAAATGCACCAACATTTGAATTATAGGGGTCCCAGAAGAAGAAGGGAAATAAAAGGACTAAGAAAATATTTGAAGAGATTATCATTGAAAAATTCTCTAACATGGAAAAGGAAATAGCCAACCAAGTCCAATAAATGCAGAGAGTCCCATACAGTATAAATCCAAAGAGAAACATGCCAAGACACATATTTATCAAACTACCAAAAACTAAATACAAAGAAAAAATATTAAAAGCAGCAAGGGAAAAGTGACAAATAGCATACAAGAGAATCCCCATAAGGTTAAGAGCTGATCTTTCAGCAGAAACTCTGCAAGCCAGAAGGGAGTGGCAGGACATATTTAAAGTAATGAAAGGGAAAAACCTACAACCAAGATTACTCTACCCAGCAAGGATCACATTCAGATTGGACAGAGAAATTAACACCTTTACAGACAAGCAAAAGCTAAGAGAATTCAGCACCAAAAAACCAGCTTTACAAAAAATGCTAAAGGAATTTCTCTAGGCAGGAAACACAAAAGAAGGAATAGACCTACAAAAACAAACCTAAACCAATTAAGAAAATGGTAATAGGAACATATATATATCGATAACTACCTTAAATGTGAATGGATTAAATGCTCCAACCAAAAGATATAGACTAGCTGAATGGATACAAAAACAAGACCCATATAAATGCTGTCTACAAGAGACTCACTACAGACCTTGGCACACACGCAGACTGAAAGTGAGGGGATGGAAAAAGATATTCCATGCAAATGGAAATCAAAAGATCTGGAGTAGCAATTCTCACAACAGACAAAATAGACCTTAAAATAAATACTATTACTAGAGACAAAGGGGGACACTACGTAATGATCAAGGGATCAATCCAAGAAGAATACATAACAATTGTAAATATTTATGTCCCCAACCTAGGAGCACCTCAATACATAAGACAAATGCTAACAGCCATAAAAAAGGGAAATCAACAGTAATAAAATAGTAGTAGGGAACTTTAACACCCCACTTTCACCAATGGACAGATCATCCAAAATGAAAATAAATAAGGAAACACAAGCTTTAAATGATACATTAAACAAGATGGACTTAAATGATATATATAGGATACTCCATCCAAAAACAACAGAATACACTTTCTTCTCAAGCACTCATGGAACATTCTCCAGGATAGATCATACCTTGGGTCACAAATCAAGCCTTGGTAAACTTAAGAAAATTAAAATCCTATCAAGTATCTTTCCTGACCACAATGCTATGAGACTTAATATCAATTACAGGAAAAAATCTGTAAAAAATACAAACACATGGAGGATAAACAACACACTTATAAATAACCAAGAGATCACTGAAGAAATCATAGAGGAAATCAAAAAATACCTAGAAACGAATGACAATGTAAACATGATGACCCAAAACCTATGGGATGTGGCAAAAGCATTTCTGAGAGGGAAGTTTACAGCAATACAATCCAACCTCAAGAAACAAGAAACATCTCAAATAAACAACCTAAACTTACACCTAAAGAAATTAGAGAAAGAAGAACAAAAATCCCCCAAAGTTAGCATAAGGAAAGAAATTATATAGATCAGATCAGAAATAAATGAAAAACAAATGAAGGAAATGATAGCAAAAATCAATAAAACTAAAAGCTGGTTCTTTGAGAAGACCAACAACATTGACAAACCTTCAGCCAGACATATCAAGAAAAATAGGGAGAAGACTCAAACAATAGAATTACAACTGAAAAAGGAGAAGTAACAACTGACACTGCAGAAATACAAAGGATCATGAGAGATTACTTCAAGCAACTATATGCCCATAAAGTGGACAATGTGGAAGAAATGGACAAATTCTTAGAAAAGCACAACCTTCCGAGACTGAAACAGGAAGAAATAGAAAATATGAACAGACCAATCACAAGCACTGAAATTGAAACTGTGATTAAAAATCTTCCAACAAACAAAAGCCCAGGACCAGATGGCTTCACAGGCGAATTGTATCAAACACTTACAGAAGAGCTAATGCCTATCCTTCTCAAACTCCTCTTCCAAAATATAGCAGAGGGAGGAACAGTACCAAACTCATTGTACGAGGCCACCATCCTGGATACCAAAACCAGACAAAGATGTCACAAAAAGAGAAAACTACAGACCAATATCACTGATGAAAATAGATGCAAAAATCCTCAACAAAATACTAGCAAACAGAATCCAGCAGCACATTAAAAGGAACATATACCACGATCAAGTGGGATTTATCCCATGAATGCAAGGATTCTTCAATATATGCAAATCAATCAATGTGATACACCATATTAACAAATTGAAGGATAAAAACCATATGATCATCTCTATAGATGCAGAAAAAGCTTTCATCAAAATTTGGTACCCATTTATGATAAAAACCCTCCAGAAAGTAGGCATAGAGAGAATTTACCTCAACATAATAAAGGCCATATATGACAAACCCACAGACAACATCATTCTCTATGGTGAAATACTGAAACGATTTCCACTAAGATCAGGAACAAGACAAGGTTTCTCACTCTCACCACTATTATTCAACATAATTTTGGAAATTTTAGCCACAGCATTCAGAGAAAGAAAAGAAATACAAGGAATCCAAATCAGAAAAGAAGAAGTAAAACTGTCAGTGTTTGCAATCGACATGATACTATACCTAGAGAATCCTAAAGATTCTACCAGAAAACTACTAGAGCTAATCAATGAGTTTGGTAAAGTAGCAGGATACAAAATTAATTCACAGAAATCTCTTGCATTCCTATACACCAGTGATGAAAAATCTGAAAGAGAAATTAAGGAAATACTCCCATTTACTATTGCAACAAAAAGAATGAAATACCTAGGAATAAACCTACCTAAGGAGACAAAAGACCTGTATGCACAAAACTATAAGACAATGATGAAAGAAATTAAAGATAATACAAACAGATGGAGAGATATACCATGTTCTTGGATTGGAAGAATCAACATTGTGAAAATGACTCTACTACCCAAAGCTATCTACACATTCAATGCAATCCCTATCAAACTACCACTGGTATTTTTCACAGAACTAGAACAAAAAATTTCACAATCTGTATGGAAACACAAAAGACCCTGAATAGCTGAAGCAATTTTGAGAAAGAAAAATGGAGCTGGAGAAATCAGGCTCCTTGACTTCAGACTATACCACAAAGCTACAGTAATCAAGACAGTATGATACTGGCACAACAACAGAAATATAGATCAATGGAACAGGATAGAAAGCCCAGAGATAAATCCACACACACATGGTCACCTTATCTTTGATAAAGAAGGCAAGAATATGCAATGGAGAGAAGACAGCCTCTTCAATAAGTTGTGCTGGGAAAACTGTACAGCTACATGTAAAGGAATGAAATTAGAACACTCCCTAACACTGTACACAAAAATAAACTCAAAATGGATTAAAGACCTAAATGTAAGGCCAGACACTATAAAACTCTTAGAGGAAAACATAGGCAGAACACTCTATGACATAAATCACAGCAAGATCCTTTTTAACCCACCTCCTAGAGAAATGGAAATAAAAACAAAAATGAACAAATGGGACCTAATGAAACTTAAAGCTTTTGCCCAGCAAAGTTAACCATAAACAAGGTGAAAGACAGCCCTCAGAATGACAGAAAATATTTGCAAATGAAGCAACTGACAAAGGATTAATCTCCAAAATATACAAGCATCTCAATATCAAAAAAACAAACAACTCAATCCAAAAATGTGCAGAAGACCTAAACAGGCATTTTTCCAAAGAAGTTTGCCAACAGATTGCCAACAAACATATGAAAGGATGCTCAACATCACTAATCATTCAAGAAATGCAAATGAAAACTATAATGAGGTATCTCCTCATCTCCTCACACCAGTCAGAATGGCCATCATCAAAAAATCTAGAAACAAAAAATGCTGGAGAGGGTGTGAAGAAAAGGGAACCCTCTTGCACTGTTTGTGGGAATTTAAACTGATACAACCACTATGGAGAACAGTATGGAGATTCCTTAAAAATCTAAAAATACAACTACCATATGACCCAGTAATCCCAGTACTGGGCATATACACTGAGAAAACCATAATTCAGAAAGTCATGTACCACAATGTTCATTGCAGCTCTATTTACAATAGTCAGGACATGGAATCAACCTAAGTGTCCATTGACAGATAAATGGATAAAGATGTGGTACATATATACAATGGAATATTACTCAGCCATAAAGAGAAATGAAATTGAGTTATTTGTAATGAGGTGATGGACTTAGAGACTGTCATGCAGAGTGAAGTAAGTCAGAAAGAGAAAAACAAGTACCGTATGCTAACACATATATATGGAATCTAAAAAAAAAAAAAAAAGGTGGTTCTGAAGAACCTAGGGACAGGACAGGAATAAAAACGCAGACATAGAGAATGTACTTGAGAACACGGGGAGGGGGAAGGGTAAGTTGGGACGAAGTGAGAGAGTGGCATGGACATACATAGACTACTAAATGTAAAATAGATAGCTAGTGGGAAGGAGCCGCATAGCACAGGGAGATCAGCTAGTTTCTATCTGTCCACCTAGAGGTGTGGGATAGGGAGGGTGGGAGGGAGGCGCAAGAGGGAGGAGATATGGGGCTATATGAATATGTATAGCTGATTCACTTTTTTATATAACAGAAACTAACACACCATTTTAAAGCATTTATACTCCAATAATGATGTTAAAATAAATAAATAAATATAGACAGAGGAAGGAGCCAACCATGTGTCTTTCTGGGAGAAAAGTGTGTTAGACCATGAAAAGTATTCTCACAAAGCTCTGAGGGTGCTCCCGGCATGCTTGAAGCCTTGGACCCAACTTGAGGAGACCAGTGTACTTGAGACAAGGGGAGGAGTGACCACAGATGACATCAGAGCTATGGTAGGGTACCCGGGCAGCATACATTTTATTCTGAATGAGTTGAGAAGCCATACAGGGTTTGGAGCCATAGGGTGACACCACTGACTCAGTTTTTTAAAGGATCATAATTTCTGCAAAGGAGAAAGTTGGCAATGGTGGAAGCAGGAGACATGTTAGAAGACTTTTTGAGGCCAGGTTAGGGATTACAGTGGCTTTAACTTGTCTAGGAGAAGTGGAGATTGTCAGAGTGTTGTATTCTGCTCTACTTTAATGGTAATGTTGAAAGGATTTGCTAATGGATTGGGTAAGCAGTGTGAGAGAAAGAAAGCAGTAAGAAATGACCTCAAGGTCAAAATAACCTAAGTATTTTCTCCCCTCCTCCAAGCAAGTTGGCTTTAATATTGAGAATTCTTTATCCTGACATGTTGAGAATTACTGACACATTGGCTGTTGTATTTTTCAAAGGCAATTAATATCAGAGAGACAATTCAGTAGTCTATTGATTAATAGAAGCATGCAATGACTTTTTTTTTTTTACCATTTCTGCATTTGTGTTAAATTTTTAATACCAGTCAACCTGATTTTAGAAAACACAAGTGACCTTTGGAAATATTCCTTTATTATTAAATGGTAACACTTCTTGTGCTCAGAAATGCTTGATCAACATGAATCCTGAGAACTTGAAAATCTAGAACAAGATTTTTTTCCTTTAAATGAATCTAATAAGAGAGAAAAAGGAAACATTTCCTTCAAGTAAAATAGTTTATTCATATAAAAGATAGCAGTAAACTGGACATCAGACTAACTTACAAAAATTGCATAGATTATGATATTTGCATTTAAGCATTTCATGCATAGTGTTCACAAATATTGTATTTATTGAATGTCTACTATGTGACAAACTGTGATTAGCAGTGCCTCTCCAGTGGAGAGGAAAAAGAGGAGTAGTATGTAGATATAGAGAATAAAAGATGTAGGAACATTTTAATAATGTAATATAATAAAATTATATAATATTTTATAACTATCAATCAAGAAATATAATTTTTAAATTAGCTGAATGCTAAGAACAGCACATAATCTATTGAAAGCACGGCGTTTTTTTTTCTCCCTCTGCCGTTTCCTCAGCATTTAGAAGAGTAACCGATACTCTAAATCTTTCAATGATTATTTGTATAATTAACAAATGATGACGTAAGAGCATAAAATGTGAGGTTTTTTTTGTTTTTGTTTTTTTGCAGTACACGGGCCTCTCACCGCTGTGGCCTCTCCCGTTGCGGAGCACAGGCTCTGGACGCGCAGGCTCAGCGGCCATGGCTCAAGGGCCCAGCCGCTTCGCGGCATGTGGGATCCTCCCGGACCGGGGCACGAACCCATGTCCTCTGCATCGGCAGGCGGACTCTCAACCACTGCGCCACCAGGGAAACCCAAAACGTGAGTTTTTTAAAGTAGTCTTGGATGGCTTTCTTGAATCACTGGACAGGATCAAATTAAAAAATTCTACCCAGAGCCTTGCCTTTATAGAAAATGCCTTCAGACTTAGGCAATCAAATAATAATACAATATTGAGCATATTTTATTTGGAAGATTTACAGGGAATGATAAAAATGCAGAGGAGGAGGAGGAGGATATGATCTGTGACCTTAAGGAACTATAATCTAGATGAGGAAGGCCCGAAGAGCAGGATAACTTGGTGTGTGGTATTCAAGTTTCTTTGAACCAACTCTCCAAACACAGCATTTATTTAACTGTGACCTTATTTATTGCTTATGAAACTTCCTCTTTCACATGACTGAGCACTCCATGGAGTGATTAAACAGAACTTCTCATTGAAAAATTGATATTAAATGACCCTTGAAAAAGGAGTAAAAGTTCTTAACAGGGTGAAGTGAAAAATGAATGCCAGGGAAAACATAAACAGGTACATAGAAATAGCAATGTGAAGATATTCCTGGAAAACAGTGGGCAATATATTTTAAAGGAAGTCAGATATCACCTGGAACATATGAGAAATAGAAATGATCATTCAGGCTAGACTTTAGAGAACTGTCAGTGTCTAACAAAGCCTTGAATCATAAGCAGGGGTCCCAAGCTGAAGGGTTTTAAAAGGTGAGAGATGTGATCAAGGTTGTATTTCTGAAAGTGAGTCTGATTTTTGTATAGTTTTGATTGATTATAAAGGCAGATCCTCAAATGCTAGCCCTGCAGGAGCCTAGAGCTCAGATCCAGTAGCCAGTTCATAAAGACCTGACTGGGCATAGAGGGGGGAATAAAAGAGAAATTATGATGGCTCAGTGAGGAGGAAAAAACCCCACAAATGTTAAAGATAACATCAAGGTTTAAGAATGTCAGTTGGGAATACTGCATAAATATATGAATAAAAATACCAAATGAATATAAATTAAAAAAAGAAAATGAGGACTTCTCTCTGTGTTTGTGTCATGTCTCCATAATTAGAGGAAAGCTGAAAATGTAAATAGCTTCAAGAACATTTAAGAGAAGTGTTTCCATATGGTTGGATATGTTAATGACAGATCTTCCCATCGGCCAAGTGGTACAATGGGACAGTAGTCAAGCAGTCTCAGATGGTAATTAACTTAGTTTGAGAGTAGGTGGTATTGGCCAAGAACCAAAATGTCAAAAGCTGGAGAAATGGAATAGGCACATAAATACAAGAAGGGAGGAACATGTCAAGGACTGACCCCAATTAGCTCCATGGCATCCAAGGATGTAATAGCTCTAACATGGAGGAAGGTGAATATGTGAAGGAATTAAAAAGGGTGCAACTTTAACTGAAGAAATGGAGTTGAGGGGTACAAAAGTAGAAGCTAGAATGGCAAAAAAAAACCCCAAAACCTGACTTTTAGGCTCTTCATGAAGTCCCTTTGTTTTAGAATTACACCAAGGATGCAAAGTAATAAAATAGACACTGTTTGATATCTTTGGCTGACTGCTTGCATTAAATAGCTTAGAGAAATCCATAACAAGTTGTATGGCTTCATAACAAGTTTGTTGCTATACTACTTTCAATCTTCACTTCCGAAAAATGTATCCAACATTTTCCACTTTCTCATAAAGTTTGGTTAGTTAGTTGTCCATTTATATAAAAACAGCAGTTAGGATCCTCTACTATCAAAAAAGAATATGAACCTCACCAAATCTTTGTCTGATTCCTAAAATGGTCAGTTTATATCTAGAAGAACCTACTCAAGCCTTTATCAGAGGTTACTGTGTGTTGTATCTTCCCTAGCGAAATTATAGTACTAAAATTTCTAAATATAATGACAATATTCTGAGGGACATATGATGGGGGAAGAGTAATATGACATAAGTTTGATGAGTCAGGCTGGGGCCAGATCATACAAAACCTTAAAGAACAAAGTATTTGGGGTGTAATTCTAAAGGTAATTGTAAACCAATTTTAGATTTCTAAAGTGTTTGAGGAATAAAATGATTAGTGTTTCAAATTTATTCTTATTGCTAAAAACTGTCTTGGTCTAACAAAAGAATATTGTCTTCTAAACCAAGTAAAACTTACTATGTATTTCCTTTAAAGCGATTAACTGTCTTGCAACATGGTTTCACATGACTTATTCTTGTTTTAGATTCAAAGTATATTAATTACAAGGATATTCACTTGCACATCATAGTTGCTTAATAAATGCTTGAATGACTCAAGGAGTGATTGAATGAAGTGATGATGAACACAATTTTCTTATGAATTTTGATGATCAAAGTTGAAGATTATAATTAATGATAATTTTAACTTGATAGTCTCAAAAATTTTGTGAGAATTAGAACAATGCCATCATAAATTATTATTTCAAATGTGCTTTCAAAAAACGTATTTAATTTGATTCCTAAAACAGCTTTGCCGGGAAGGAAGAGTAAATCTCACTGCCCCTAGTTTGTAGGTGAGGTAATTAATGCTCCTAGGAAAAGTTTCTTGACAGTGTCAGGAGCTGAAATTTGGACAGGCCTAACCATTTAGAGCGTTTCTTCACTTCCAATTTTGCTGTTATCTACTGAACCATGATTATCCCACGCAATGGAAACACTGAGCTGGGCAATGCTCTTAAATTTGACTTATTCTGAAAAGCATTTACTTAGCCTGCAAATCCCCGAATACAAAGGAGAAGTTGAATAACAGCCTGGAAGATTGGGAATTGCCTGACAATTCTGAGGTTGACAGTGATTTGGTTGGCTTTCAGCAGACATTTTTCTTTGTGTTACTTCACTGAACAAGACAATATATGATAATGCTGTTTTACTGACTTCAACCTATTTCCTACCATGGGCTTAAAATTAGCCAGGATTTTTGTCAAAACAGTGCAAATCTCTATGGTATAAGAGCTGAAAAGGAATATCCTTTAAGAAATATATTGATAAGTTGAGGAAAGTTGGCTAAGAAAACTCCCTTGTTTTCAATTTCACTACTTAAATAGAAAAAAGGAAGTGTTTGGGGATATCTTTTGTTCTAATGTGAATAAAGAAATCAATTTTACATTTAAATTTTAATGGTTACATAGTTATACCAGTCTAAATCCTGTTCAACATATTATTTTTATGCCATAATTTATTATAAGTATCATGTAGTGAAATCTCAGTACTAGTGTTCTAAAATTTAGCTTTCAATCACTGGATTTTCTTGGAATTAGAAGATGGCCTGTAGTTCTTCATTTGTAATTATAAGGTAGTATAGAGGCAGCGGTCTACATTGGTAAGGAAGGTATAAAATTCCATTTTCATTCTAAAGATTATTACTATGGTAATCTCTCTTTCTCTCTGTCTCTCCCTGGTTCCCTGTCTCTCTCTTTTTTTCTTGTGTCTCCATCTCAAATTCATTATCCCTGTTAATATTGAGGTACCTATAGATAAATATTCCTTCTAGGAGCACATCTGTAAATATAACGTATTTGTTGTATAAAGAAACATTTTCAAAGAGTTACATAATAGCATTGTAATGTATAATTTTGGACTAAAATCCTGCTTAATTGAATCTTAAACCTTGTAGTTGGTATTTCCCAGGTTTACAAAACCAGGATTATTCCCAGATTATCATCAGCAAATATGAGAACCACCCATAATATTCAATAATACAGAAAGAGAAGCTTTAATATCATTTATAGATCCCTTATTTTTCTATAATTATTTTAAAAGATTTTTTTAACCCATTATGCCCCTTTGAAGATAAATACATGCACTCACTTTGAAGGGGGATATATAGATATAGATACTATGTATATATTATAATTCAAATTTTAACTATATGTATTAGCTTATTAAACAAATTCATATGATATTTAAATATGAAAATATTTTTGTAATATGAAATATGAAAATAATTTTGTAATATGAAAATACAAAAACAGAAAGCTTGTACAAGGCATGTCCTTAAATGATGTCATTCTTCTTTGTGGTTTTATCAAATCAATTGAATACCTAAAATGTAAGACTTTTACAAAAATAATTGTCATATAGAGCTTCTGTGTGACATTAAATTTATCATATATTTTATTTATATAATAAGTCTATCATAATCAATATTCTGTAAGCCATGTTCCTAAAATACAGTGTTCAGTTAAGTCACTCTACTAGACCTAGTAGGTGATTACTAAATAAAAACAGTTTGAGTATTGCTTGCAAGTAACAAAACCCCTCCTTTTGCTACCTTTGCACGTACTATATACTCTCTCATCTATTAATATTTAGTTTATTACTATAATGGTTTCCATTCATGCTTTCCCACTTAAAATACAAGACAGGTAATCTTTATTTTGAATGTACTTATCAGGATTTCTTCATCTAATGTTACTCATGGACAAAAGCTCCAAGGATGCTGTTGACATGATACAAAATATGAAGGGTGGACAGCAGTGGTGAAATTTTTCACACAGAGGAAGAGGCTACAGGAGGCAACAGGATGGGGAGGAGGAAAGAAGGTGACCTACACCCCACTTTGCAGACCACAGGCCTCTTTGATAAAATGTAATCTCCTTAGTCTGACATCAACAGCACTTTACAATAATCTCTGATCTAACCTTTCAGCCACAGGTCTTGTCAGCTTTCTCTCTGCACCCAGCATACAGTTAATTCCACCTGAAAAAACATTATTGAAATTTCCAGGCCTTTGAATACATCTTAGACATTTCCAAAGGCTCTCACCTCAGGATGCTACATTCTTTCCCCCTCCAGGTAGTGAATTTTCATTCATTCTTTAAGGTCCAATCAAAGGCTGACTGTGACACTTGTATCCCCCCAAGCATAATTACTTTCTCCTCCCTGAGACCTCTCTCAGTATAATTTATGGAATACTGTAAAGCACTTAATCCCACTGAATTGTAGCTACTGTCTTGCTGTCTTACAAACCAAAACAAGGGCAATTTGGGGAGCATGAAATTTAAATTGAATAACATCCACAAAACAAAAACCCTGGGCATTTTACAGTCTTACTTTTAACCAATAAAGACAGAGAGAAAGAGTATAATTGTTAATAAACAAACAAAAAAAAAACCCAAACAGCAACAAAAAACCCCCCCAATTATATAAAATTTGATAAGACTTTCTTCTAATATTAATTTTTTAATGATTTTTTTCGTTTGTTTTAGAACATTTTGATGGAAAGACGATTACATACAAATTGCACTCCTATGACTTCCCCTTTTGATACTGTAGCTGCATGTTATTTGGCCAGCTAAAGTATTTAAAATTGCAGGAAAAATTTCAAAAAAGGAGTCTGAAATTTAGCTTCATGATTTAGCTTCACAAACAACTATTTGGATTGGAATGCTACATTAAATGCATTATAATTTTGTATTGAGTTGCAGGGGGGAAAATGAAAAGGTTGGGAGACCATATGTTGAAATTCTTTTGATATGTTAAGAAATATGCCAGTTTTGTTTCCTATTCCTTCTTAAATATTTTTAGAGGTTGCCCTTTACACTAGTTGACAAAAAAGCCTGCAGTGTTGATGTTTAAGGGCTGTTGATTGCTGGCACCAAAATATTCCAGCTATATTGGCACCTGAGAGAGCATTTCCACATTTTCTTCCAGGATCATCACCTTTGTTCTAAATAGCTCCCCCATAGTGTGAACAGAGGTCATATGTTTCAGATTTTCTGCCTTGGCACCCAGGAAATTAGTATGATTGAGAAAACATATTAAGCTTCCCCTGCCTTTCCAGCCTGAACAGGTGTTAAGTACAAGCTGATCCACTTCCATTCAACCCGAGAGACCACATCCACAGACTGTTTCATTTTCTTTTCAGTTTGTATAGAAGCATAGATTCTTGCTGGCATGTATAAATGTGCCATTTAAGGCAATCAAAAATGGCTCCACATCTCACTTGATTTCCACAATTGTTGCTGTAACGATGGACTACTGAGGAGAGAAACTTAAATTCTCTGGCAGTTCTTCCCACGTTGAAGCAACACGTTAGTGGAGAGCCAGTATTCAGTAATTACAGCACAATCCCTCACAATTTCACAATTCACTAGCAGCATGCCTTTTCACAATGTAAAGCTGATTTTCCTTTAACCAAATAAAACACGAAAAGAGAGCTGGAAGCAATGGGCAATCTAGATCATTAGATGATTGATGTGAAATTAGAGAACATTTAGACTGGAATAGATGGCAAACATCAGGGAGCTCAGAAGGCTTGTAAGCTCTATATTTTGAGGAAATATTTTGTTGATGCTCTTGCAGATCTTAGTAACAACCTACCAATTAAAAAAAAGGCTCAAAAGAATTTACCCACTAGTTACTTCAAGTTACTATTTCCAATTATTTTACATCACACAGCCTTTTCCAGAAAGTTCTCAACTTTTTCACCAGAACAGAATTTTCAGTTCTAATTCCATGCCTATTTTCATACTATTTCTCTTACCTTTTAGACAAATAATTGAAACCAAATAATCATAAATCTAGAATTTTGTATTTATGTTTAATATTTTAATGTTGTAAGAATTGTCTAATCAAATGAGTTTTAGAATTTGAAAGATAGGCTCCATGAATAAGTGAAAATATATAGAAGTGATGTACCAAGTCTACACCATTGTAAGCTATAATATCTTCTATTCCCAAATATTATTTTCTTTCAATAGTAATGCAAGTTAGCATTTATTGAGCACTAAAATATGCATAAACACTATACTAAACTCTTTAATTATCACAACAGTTAATAGTGTAAATTCTGTAACCTACATCTTCTCTGGAGTATAAGTAGTCATAACATAGGAATTTTACATTCTATGATCTTTAATGGCAAGAGAAAGTTAAAGAAAAAGGTAAGGAGATATAGATAGAGACAAACAGACTAACAGATACCAAAATGAAAGTGAGAATAATGCTATCTGACATATTGTGTAATAAAACTTTTCATAGCCCATGGTATCCTGGCAGCATAGACAAATACATAAGGGACTGGTAGACAAGAAGAGACTTTCTATTTAAGTGGCACTGAAACACTGACTGAGTTTTTAAAGATGATATAAATTTGTTAACCCAAAAAAGGGAAATCTAACTTGAGGACCAGAAATAACAAATGAAAGTTCAGAAGGTTGTGAAACAAAATGATATATTCCATATCAAGGAATATGGAAAAAAGAGAACAAGAAAAAATTTTATAAAATATTTCTGTTGTGAGGATGCTGATTGATGAACCAACAATGTGAGAGTATCAACAAATATTGAACACATTCCACTATATATTATATATATACATATATATATATCAAGATATTGAATACCTAGAGACCCTGAGAAATTAATTTTCATTGTGCATAGCCTATTACCACATCATGTGACGAAATCTCTCAGTAGTAGCGAATAGAGATGATACTTGTAATGATAATGATAATAGGAAGAAACATAGAGCTGGGGACTAAGGATCAGGAGACCAGAAAGTACTGGATCTTCTATCAAATAAGTAAGCAATGCAGCACTTCTTTTAATTATTCATTCATATGTAGTACTCTAAAAATTCATGTTATTTTTATTATTTCAAAATATTGAATCTAAGTACTATTTACAGGGGTTAGACTAGTATAGTAAAATATTGGCTCTTGTCTATGATTGATGAGTTGGGCATTGCAGATTCAAGAGTATAGCAGATCAAGGGGAGAGGATTGTGAGTGGTTAGAAAGACAAACAAGAATACTCCCATAGTGTGAAGGCAAGGCTAGTAAGTGAATAATTTTTCCTGGTTGATAGATGTAGGAGGGTTACTAATGCTTGCAAATGTAATCAGTACATCCCTACTTGTCCTAGACTTCTTGCAGTAGGCAGGGCCATGAAATAAGTTGTAGTCAGAGGGCTGTGAGCAGAATACATGTGTGTCTTTTTGGGCCAGTGCAAAACCCTTCAACACTCACTTCCTCTGCTAGACCACGAGTCTTTGTATTGAGATGGTAGAGCATAGAACAAAAGCAACCTCATCACTGAAGTATTGCATGGCAGCCAGATATCCCGGAGAATATGGACCCTGATTTCATGAAAGCAAGAAACAAGTGTGTGATGTTTAACCACTGCAATGTCAGAGTCAATTATTATAACTACAAAGCCTGTATCATCCTGATTAATACAATTTTTCAAAGTAGGAGAAATTGGCAAATGAACTAGTCCCTGCATCATAGTAAATCACTGTGAAGCAGAACATTATAACATTCCATCCTGTATATTAGTGAGAATTTGTTATATTTACCAATGTTAAGAGCCACAGTAGTGTATTTACGTGGATTCAACTGGATTAACCAGTACATATTCATTTTCTTTAGGTTTATTTAAAGTAACAAGCCTACCAATGTCATTAAATAAATGGACAAAATGAGCAATGGAACATTTTGTGCTTCTTATTGCAAAATGAACAAATATTATTTCACTAATGAAAGCTAAGAGTGCAATACAATGTTAAGACTGAAGTGGTTTTTCCTACCATTTAAAGGACAAGTTTTAGAGAAGACAAGTTCTGTAAACAAAACACTATTGCCATGGCAACATGTACTTCAGCTTTTAACCTTTCATCACACAGAAAGGATTTTAAAACATCTTTATATTTTCATAGTTTGTGATAACAGTGCTGACCTCTGAAGCTGGCATTTTCTGGAAGCTAGTATTGGCAAAACCTCAGGCTCTCAAGATTTTGGCCAATCTACTAGGAGAGCTTTACCCATGTTTCTCATTACTTATAAAAATTCAATTCATTTTCTGAGCTCAGAAACGTAAAGACAGAATCAGTTCAACCATGTATTTTTTGAATAATGCATACCTTAACAAAAAATATTTTACTTAACTGTCAGATGTACCTCTCTCTGAGTCACACATTTTTATATGGGCATATGTCGTGGGTTTGTGTGGATGTGCACACACATGTGTATATGATTGTGTATGTGTGTAATAAGGCACTTATTTTTTTATATAAAATTTCTGATAAATAAGAAAGCCAATGATAAGGTATAAATAATATATATGAGATTATATTAGTTATCTATTAAAATAAAAATAATACCACAAACTTTTTACCTTAAACCAGGAAAATTTATTATTTCACAGTTTCTGTGGGTCAGGAGCCTGGGCAGGATTTAGTTGATTTAGTTGAGCTATCTGCTTCATGGCCTTATAAAGCTGCAATCAAGGTGTCAGCCAGGACTGTGGTCTCAGCTGAGGCTCAGCTGGAGAGGTATCCTTGCCCAAACTCATGTGGTTCTTAACAGTATTCAGTAAGTACCAGGAAGGCTACTGGACCCAGGGTGTCAGTTCCTGGCTGCCTGAGGACCAGTGGTCACTCTCAGTTCCTTGCTGTGTGACCTTTTCCATATGGCAGCTCACAACTGACGGCTTGTGCCTTCAAAGCCATAAGAAAAAGAGTCTCCTAGCAAGATGGGTTCCACTCTCATGTAACATAATCATGTACACATAATCACATGGTCCCATATTTGCCACTTAAGGGTACACATAAGAGAGAGTACAAAGTTGTTAAGAAGGTAAGGGCTATGAAAGCCACACTAGCGTCTTATACCACAGAGATTTTTCACCTAAGTCTGCATAGTTAGAAGTGATGCAAAGACAATTTTGTGTATTTCAAAATTCTTCTTTTGCTTATTGAGCAACATAAATATAATTAACTGGCATGAGGTAATTAAATTTTTTGCAAAATTGTGTCATAAATACTTACTACGTGCTCTATTTCTCAAATCAGGCATTTATAAAAATTTCAGCATATATTCCAAAATAACTCCATATTATTATTTTTTCCTTTAGGCTATTGGCAGTATTGCATAGGGAAAGGAATATAGATTCCAATGACTAAAAAAAAACCTAGGTTCAGGCTTGACACATCATTTGACAGCTAATAAAGCCTTTTGTAAAGATTTAATATACCCTGTTATCAGTTTTACTATCTATAAAATGGATATAATTGTACCTGCTTGATGTGTTTATTCTGGATATTAAATATTATGAAGTTTGTGAAGTTTAAAAAGGGCCTAGTACATAGTAGTATCTGCTTAAATATCTGATATAACTATCAATAGTTGTGGCTCGCGGGCTTCAGTAGTTATTGGCTCCTGGGCTCTAGAGTGCAGGCTGAGTAGTTGTGGCGAAGGGGCTTAGCTGCTCCGCTGCATGTGGGATCTTCCTGGACCAGGGATCAAGCCCTCGTCCCCTGCACTGGCAGGCGGATTCTTAACTACTGCGCCACCAGGGAAGCCCCCATGCCCCAGTTTTTTAGAAGTCAATTTCTGTTAAGGAAAAATGCAAAACAATTATATCAGAATTATATTTCTACATACTATGATCAGAAATATCACAGCATGGGAAAGGAGGGAATATTCTGCCACAGCTGTAAAATTATATGCAGCACATCTCACTTATTTGACTTCCTCATGAACCTCAAGTAAGAAGTTACAGAAAATATTAAATAAAATGTTTTGCTTGTGAAAAACAAAATGTCATGTATATATATATTTTTTGATATGCGGGCCTCTCACCGTTGCGGCCTCTCCCGTTACAGCCTCTTCCATTGCGGAGCACAGGCTTCGGATGCGCAGGCTCAGTGGCCATGGCTCACGGGCCCAGCCGCTCTGCAGCATGTGGGATCTTCCCGGACCGGGGCACGAACACGTGTCCCCTGCATCGGCAGGCGGACTCTCAACCACTGCGCCACCAGGGAAGCCCGAAGTGTCATATTTTGATATCATACTAGTTCTGGGTAGGATCTTTCATCGTGTGGAATAGATGTGAGATTCTGCTTCAAAATGTGGACTCTGCTTCACTTAGAAACTACACCTGGATCCCTTTGTTTAAGTCATTACTAAATACACAGCCTGGAATTCTAGCTTATCTGGATTATAGTTTACTGGCAGCTCTGCAAACTATATGGTGGTTCTAAAAATAGGGGCAGTGTCATTTTTGAAATTCTTATATCTCCTTTTTGGGAGAGGCACTGTGATTACCCCCTGTAAAACTACTACATTACTTCTTCTGTGCTTCCCTTCACTAGGGATGGCAGACTGCATGTTTCTTATGGTCCATCCTCACTAAGTTGGGAGTGATCATTGAGGATGACTTTTATACTGAATTGGAGCTCGGAACGGGAGCATACCCTTCCTCATAAGCTCACTCTCCTTGCCACAGGGACCACTGTGGCCTATATGCTGTGGATCTAACAAACAGGCTCCAAGTGTGTAGACAGCCATTTGTGCAGACCTTGGAACAAAAAATTACACCTTCCTCATGCTTTCCCTTAATCTGGCACTTGCTATATGCTATGGACTGAATTGTGTCTCTCCAAAATTCATGTGTTGAAGCCCTAACCCACAAAGTAACTGTGTTTGGAGATAAGGTCTTTTGCAGATAATTAAAGTTAAATTAGGTCACACGGGTGGGGCCCTGATCTGACAGGATTACTGTCCTTGTAAGAAGAAACACCAGAAAGCTCTTTCTCCAGGTGCACACAAAGAGGTCATGTGAGCTCACAGTGAGATGGAGACTGCCTACAAACCAAGAGAAGAGGCCTCAGAAAGAACCCTACTTTGCCAGAACCTTGATTTTGGACATTCCAGCCTCCAGAACTATGAGAAGTAAATTTCTTTTGTTTAAGTTACCCCATCTATGGTAGCCTAAAATGACTAAAACAATATGCTATGTTTTATAATAGAAATTCCAAATTATATGCTCTTTGCTTGAAATTCAGGTTTTTCTTTTGATAATTAAGGATCCTCTTTTTATGTGTTTATTTCTTATATATCTTATACACTTCCTCTTATTTGCCTTTCTTCACCCTCAGCCTATCACTCAAGGTGACATTATCTCTAACTGGAAGTTCAGATAAAGCCCTTAATGCAAGCTGTATGTGAAATTTTATACCACATGACAACATAAAATTGTGAATATGTGGACTATTTTACAATTCTAAGACAAATTCTCTCTGGCAGTATCATTACACATCTCTATCTTTTCATAGTCACTACAGTGAAGTATTATTTACTGTTCTTCTATGAAAAGCTGGATTTAGAAGTTTTAGGATATTTGGTGCATTTTCTTCAAAATTTTCAAAAGATATATCTATTATTACAATGTCAGAATTTCTGACTTCCTCTATGTTTTCCTTAAAAATGTGTGTACGTGTATACATACATGTATGTATACATATACCCATGTGTCTCTATAACTTCAAAGAAAAAGCTGAGAAGAGTTTTGCCACACATTTTTGTTTCAGTTATAACAAAATGACTGAGTTCCAAAAAATAAGAACTTTTTCCTCAAAGTATGAATGAAATGTGATTAGTCTAAAAAACACATTTCATTTGTCAACTTGCAAATAACTGAAAATAAGAAACTGAATTTTTAAAGTTTCCCTTAATATTAACAAAAAAGGGAAACTAAAACCAAAAATGTACTATTAGAACATATGAGAAATCAGGGCTGTCTTTGTGAAAAACTAAATGCTTTGCTAAAATTTTTTAGGAAGCATTGTCAATGACATTTTTCTTCTATATAGAAAAGTTGTATGAGAGAGAAATAGAGAACCCTAGATCTGACCAAGATTTTATAAATATATCTATATAATAAAAACTATAATAAAGAATATAAATGTATAAACAGTGTAGATTATTTTGTGTATAGTTGTGTCCAATATGTAAATATCTGTTAGTAAAAAAGACAAAAGTGAATTGGAAGGAAATGCAAAATGGTGCAGTCACTTTGAAAGACAGTTTGGAAGTTTCTTACAAAACTAAACATACACTTACCATGTGATCTAGCAGTTGTGCTCCTTGGTATTCACCCAAATAAGCTGAAAACTTACATCCTCACACACCTGTACATGAATGTTTATAACAGCTTTATTTGTAATTGCTTGAAACTAGAAGTGAACAAGATGTCCTTCAATAGATGAATAGATAAACAAACTGTGATGCATCCATTCAGTGGAATGTTATTTAACAGTAAAAAGAAGGGAGCTATCAAGCCCCATACACACAAAAATGGAGGAAACTTAAATGTGCATTGCTAAGAGAAAGAAGTCAACCTGAAAAAGTCTACATACTATACGATTCCAACTATACGACATTCTGGAAGATGCAAAACTACAGATATAATAAAAAAATCAATAAAGATGTTAAAAAAAAATCAGTGGTTGCCGGGGGTGGGAGGAGGGAGAAAAAGATGAATAGGTTGGAGTACAGGGGATTTTTAGAGCAGTAAAACTATTCTGTATAATATCATATTTGTAGGTACATGTCATTATACATTTTTCAAAGTCCATAGAATGTACAATACAAAAAGTGAACCCTAAGGTAAACTATAGGCTTTAGTTAACCATATTTCAATACTGGCTCATTAATTTTAACAAATATACCACATTAGATTGATAATAGGAGAAATAAGGGGGAGGCAAGATGTGGAAGTATCTGGAAACTTTCTATACATTCTGTTCAGTTTTTCTATAAATCTAAAAATTATCAAAAACTATAGTCTATTAATTTAAAAGTAAAAAGTAACTACATCACAAATGTATTTTTTTCATTCAATCAAGAAACACTTACTGAATACCTACTGTGTTTTAGGCCCTGTAAGAATGTGTAAGGGGAATGAAATTAACTTCCTGGACAGTCATATAAAATTTCCAATGGAAAAAAAGAAAGAAAATTACATAATTCTAAAAAATAACAGTTTGCTCAAAATTTCTTATTTCAAATCATATAGTATGATTTCATTTTAGACCAAGTTCCATTTTTTGTCAAAGCTGAGTTTATGTTGTAAATTATTGTTCTGAGTAAATCTTTTAAAAATGGTGTCTTGGAATTATATTTAATTTGAGAAGTAGGGTAAAATTTTCAAAATGTTTGAAAAATGTTTTATATAAGAGAAAGCTACAAGGCTGACTTTATTTAAAGAGGAAAATGTTTCAGTAGTTGTTTAGCTTAAGAAATTTTTCAACCCACATAAAGACATTTTCTAGAGAAAACTGAAAAGTGTAATTAAGTCCTACAGCCTCTAAATTAATACACAAGCCATATTTTTTTAAAACTAAGAATTTAGTTAAAAGTGCTCTATATAAATAAAATTATTACTAGAAAGTGATTTTTTACTACCAAATATAACCTTTATTATTATTATTTTTAATGATAAGCTACATGGAATCAGTTTCCAAACCATTGAATACTTTCAAATTCCAAGGCTAATAATGGAGTGTGTGTGTGTGTGTGTGTGTGTGTGTCTGTTATTGATTATTGGAGCTGTGATATTAAACAACCACCTTAAAATTCTGGGGTATTGCTTATATATCTGAATTGATAGAGAGAAGAGTCAGTATGGATACTTTTGTAATATCGACCAAACCTCAAGGTAAAGGAGAACTGGAAAAAAATTGCTCAGCTTTAACACTAATAAACAAATCTGTGCCCCAATCTATTTGGATTCGAGAATGTTCTACATCAGTTATCGATTTATATATACTAATTAATATGATGAATTTTTCTAAATTCTTTAAAGCACAGAAAATAAAGAACCTAACATAACAATATCTCTGTAGTATAGCCTTTCTGAATTTTCTCACCCAGGCCTCAGCTTATTTTCCAAGGCTACCATATTGTTTAAACACAGTGCAATTTTAAAAATCACCAAATATCTGTGTGTGTGTATGTGTGTACATCTTTCTTTTCCCATCTAGAGTGTGGGTCTCTGAACATAGAATGTGTATTACATACTCATTTATTTTGAAAGTTTCTTACAGTGTTTGGAACACATAGCAGGCACTAAGATATGTTACTTTAAAAATAATAATTAATAAAATAATTATACTGAGAGAGAATTGTGACAAGTATTGGATGACTTGAGTTATGGGCTCTGTGTAGTTACCCTGAATCTGTTGAGTATGTTATGGACTGTACTACCTTTTCCATATTATATCTCTATGAAATTGATAAAATTTAAAATGATAGGTTCAAGATGAGAAACCAGAAGTATTTCAGAATAATAGAGGAATGAAAAGAAGCAGATTATTTTTCATTTTTCTCCTTGTGCATAATACAGGAAGGTTAAGGTGAGTCCTAGTCTCATCGGAATTTAACAATAGCAGCCCTAAGGAAAGCACAGCATGCCTTACCAAGAATTACTGTGTCCTACATGTGTTCATTCCAGTGGTTACATGTGAGATATTTTGTAATATTTTGGTTAATTAGTTTGCTCTTCTTTCTTAGATCCAGAAACAAGAATGGTTTGAGTGCAAAATATCAGAACACAGTGGTTTGTTCTTCATGCTTCTTATGGTTATTTTCTCTTTGAGATTTGAAGATAAAGATCAAATTCAATGAGCTTTATCAACATTACTAAAAAATATTAGTGAGGGTCCATCTAGATGTGGAAAAGAATGGGGTTATTTTCAGAGGGTTGGTTTAAATAGAGTGGGGCACTGATTTCATGAGCTCTTTTCATACTGTTTAGAGCAGACTCCGCTCCACTTTTTCCCTCTTACAATTTCTGTTCTTTCATCTGTGTTGCTGCCTAGACTTAATGTCAAAGTTTTTACGAGTTTAATTCCATTTTTCCTCACATTTCAAAATTTTACATAAATTTTTGTTATGGTTACTGTTGTAACATTTGTATAAATGAATGGCAACTTTAAACAAAAGTGAGAAATATACATACACCCAAAATAATGCATATAATCCTAAAGAAGCAGATTAAACCTTTTTTCTTTTCACAAAGTTAAACTGCATTTCATTTGTTGGTAATTCTTGATTACTAAATCATTCTTTGGAGAGATAATATCTGTTCCGTTTTGCTATTTAATGTGATCATCTAGCACTGCAGTTTAATGTGAGTTGCTTCAATTGCTTTTTTAAGTAGATGAGAGACAAATTTTAAGGAAGAAATAAATCACTAAACTATGTCATTGCCTTAATACTATTACTAAGCACCCCTTATATAGAATGTGGCATACAATACATATTAAAGTTTTCATTAGTGTTTTAAACAACAGTAAGAGTCTTATGTAGATAAAATTATTATAGTATAAGCAGTATATATTTATCAGAAGTAATTTCCAAGCAGTGAGACTGGTATCATGAAACACTGAAAATCTGAAGAACTTTTGGAGTATTCATTTAATAGCTTGTGCCAAAGTTATAGTCATTCACAATGAATTTTTTTGGTTAAGATAATGATTTATAACTGAAAATAAAGAATTTATTGTCTCTTCATAAGAATCACACAATCATAGATAAACATACACATCCACCTACCCATACCACAACCCCCTGTGAGCAACAGTGTTTTTTAATTTGTCAGTGAAAGAATCAAAAGGGGAATAGATGAATACGTGAAATATTTATATACCAGGAGTTAACTTTTAATACAGCTCAGACATTGAAGTACAAAAATTATAACAATAAGCAATATTTTTATCTGGGTTAATCCATTATCCTCTCAGGAATTAAACAAAGCCATTCGATGTCTTCCCATATAAGACATACAAGCACATTTAAATAATAGCACTACCTGCTTGACAAATGCAATTAAATTTTGTTGGAATTACTTTTTTTTCCCTACCAGTTGATATTAGCTATGTGAAATAATGATATCTTTATATAAAAATATTTAGTATTCAGAATGTGCTTTAAATAGTACAAACCTTATTCAAGTTTTGGTAACAGCATTTTTCATCTTTTAACTGCTAAAAATATAGTTATATTATTCTTATTAAAAACCCAGCTCATTCTGTAAATGTATAATTGTCAGTGAATGACTTTTTAAGGAACCCAAATGCAATTATATTCAATTTTAAAAAAGTTCAAATATTAAGGAAAGAGCATACAATTTGCCTACAGTGGTTTCTATAGCTATGGCAGTCAGATTGCTTAAAATGCTGGACTGAGGTCATTTTCTTAGTCATCTTCATGCTCCACTGACACAAATCTGTGCTTTCAGCTTTTCTCGGTAGTGACCCTGTCTCAAGGACTTTCAGGATATGTTTCTTAAACTGTACAGACTTTAAAATTTTTAACTCGGTAAACACACTAGCCAAAAAAAAAAAAATCTGAACAATATCATTTTCTCAAACTAACTAGCGTGTCATATACAAAAAGTTGGCCACACTGAAAGATGGACATGCTGATTATAAAGATCCACTGTCAAGACCAATTTTGTTTTCAAAGAAGGAATAAAAAGAGAAAGAAGGAGTGTTGTCTACAGCTGCAGACCAAAGCAGCTGGCCAGTGTAATGCACTGCTGATGGAACTTGTCACACGGGAACTGGGAGGAAAGGAGACAGGAAAGGTTATGCCTGTGCTGCAGTGAGAAGCCCTTTACCAGTGAGCTTGATTGAAGGAGCAGCACATGGCTTGCACATTAGTTGCAGGTCCCATCTGGCTATTATTGACACTTGTTTAGAATATTTGTCCAAGCACTTACATTTAGCCCACCTTGTCATCATTCAGTGTCCTCAAAGAGCAGAAATATAATTACCCAGCTCAGAGAAAAAAGGAAATCATTTTCAATAACTGCATGACACAAGATGGAGCTGTAGAATGCAGAATCGTGCTGCAATTCTGCGGCGAGGGAAAACTGATGAAATCTGTGGCAAAGGGAAGTAAGAAGTAGAATGGATTTGTGGATATTCTCAAACAAGTCTTTTTGGCTCTGGTTTTGTTTGAAAGATGCCTTATTGATCTAAATCAATTATATAGGTAAAATATGAATTAGGAAAAAAATGTTGGTACATAGATGACATGTAATCAAATATTGTAAATGAAGTTGCCATTCAGCTAAAAAATATGAATTTTATGTTTAATAAGTTCACCCTACAGTGAAGAAAACAACTTGTGTTCTCTTAAATTGGTAACACTGCAATCCATTGTTTGTGTTCCCTTTGATGCTGCTTTATGGAAAAGCCTAATTGTTTGAATATTAACTCTGCTGAGTTGGAAACAGTTCTAGTTGTTTGAAAAGGGAAATAAGAGAGTTAAGATTTTGCTTCTTCTGATAAACACCAAATTATCCAATTTAATGATTAATGTTCACAATATCTGTTAATTTTCTTTTACTTTTTACTTATTTTGGCTGAATCCTAGTAAAAATATGAATAGTTTAGTCATATGTATCCTTTTATGCAACTTATTTAATTGATTAGGAAAACCTTTCTTGAAGCTTTGCCAGATCAGAGGCACTAATATTATAATTCATGATACTAATAATAATATGAGCAAAGAAAAATTACTTCCTTAAAAAATTCTGTGAGGAGAAATTAAATTCTAATAAAATTATAGTTTGCACTCATATCTACTTAGGATTTATCAAGTTGCTACATTTTTGTTGGAAGTAAAATATTAGTCAGAAAAATAATTGTTTAACTTAGAATTGCATATGCTGCTGTCAGCCAAAAAATCATTTAGGTTAAAAAACACTATCTTTGCAAAGTTAGAAAAATATTAACAGAGAAGTTGCCAGTACATTTTCTAAGTAGAAAACAAATCAGTGGTTCTACTTTTTTTTATTTTATAAAGGATGTTATTAATGACAAATATGTGACAAAAAGATATTTAGAGAAAATAATTTTTCATAAAACCATTAGAAAGAAATATTCTCTTTTTTTTCTGAAGTTCATATTTGTGAATTAAGTGTGCTTGTGAAATCTCATTACTAGCAGGTTAAAATCTATTTTGTGGGTAAAGGTGCCTGCTATACTGATTGATTCTAGACTCTCATAAAAGGAAGATATATTGTAAGACATCTGTGAATAGAAATAGATAAATAAATATTATCAGTGTGGTAGCAATTATTTTACTAACAAAACCTTTTTACCAGCTATTTACAAGTAGATGTGAAAGAAAATATAGCCCTTCTCCATTGCATCTATTATATTTTATAGATTTTTAAGTTAAGTTTAGGTATAATTAATAAAACTAAAAACAAACAAATAATGTAAGATAAACTGCATATATTTAAAATCAATATTAACATTAGTGAATATTAATGTATATATTCAACAAAGCACACCAATAAAGTTAAGATAATGACAATTCCATCACCCCCTGTTTCCTAATGACCTTTTGAAATTCTCTTTTTCAAAACCCATCCTTCAGACAACAAATGATTGTTTTGTGTAACTGTAGATAAGTTTGTATTTACTGGAAGTTCATGTTAATGGAATCATATAGTATGTACTCTTGTCTGGTTTCTTTCACTCAGGATCATGACTTTAAGTTTTATCCATGTTATATTGTATATCCATATTTTGTTCATTTTTATGGCTCTGTAGTATGCCAGTTTATGATGCATGATAATTTTTATCTTTTCACCCATTTGGTGGACATTGGTTTATTCCCTTTTTGGAGCTATTAGAAAAAGAAAAGCTGCTATAAACATTTGAGTACAAATCTTTATGTGGGCATATATTTTCATTTTTCTTGGGTGTCTTTTGACTCTGACTAGTGGAACCACAATCTACTGCGGGCTTTGGGTGAACTCTAGCCACTGTTCCACTGATCCTTTCTGTTGGTTCTTTCCCAGGCCTTGGTAGTTGTCAATAGAATTCAATAAAATAAGTACTCAGCTAAAGACTTGAAGGGGATCCTCTGCGGGTCTCCAGAGCTATTTCTCTCTGCAGTTGATTTCTCCAGGACTCTGCCCCATGAACTCTAGCTGCTTCTGCCTCTATGAACTTTGTCTCCTCAACATAGGCTTCTGGGCTCTATTTATTAGTTTCAACTCCCTGTGCTTCCTAGAAACTGTATCCAAAGGGCACAAGCTGGTGCAATTGTAGGACTCACCTTGTTTGTTTCTTTTCTTTCAGGGATCACTTTCTAGTTTTGAAATGTCTGAAAACCACTTGTTTGTATATTCATATATTTTCTCCAGTTTATTTATTTTTGGTTGTTTAACAAGAAAGAGTGAGGGCTAAGTTTGTCTCTCTTACTCTGTCACAGCCAGAAGGATGTATCACCTGTGAACTCTTTAATTAAAAGTCAGGCCTGGAAAGTGGCATTCTTTCCACCTTGTAATCTACCTACCTTAGGAATTTGGCATAGTGGAGTTGGACTAGTTTTTACTAATCATTGCCCAGTTGCCATTCCAAAATATTTTCATTGCTTGCTCATTCTATTAAGGCTCTTTTAGGATCCTGAATCCCACTGTAATCTGCGATCTAGTTCCTCCTGCCTTCTCTGTCAAAGGGTCAGGCAGTGATTCTCACATGGTAATTGGGAAAACATGAACAGAATTCATATCTCCTTCAACACATTACCATTGCCACCTTCTGACTCAGGCTGTTTCCGTACAGATTTCTCAGTTATTTTTTTCTGTCTGAGAAAGAAATTTTCTGGCAAGAAAGCAGGAGCAATGCTACGTTACCATCTTGACAGTAACCATAAGCTAGTCCTTTTCCTTTTTACTACACACCTATTTTTTTCTTTTTGAGGCAATCTCTTACCCAGGGACTTCACCCAACACCCTTAATTCATTTTAAAAAGCATTGATTTAAATTGTTTTATTGAGTGCACCAAATCCATATGCTCTCACTGTGAAAGAAGATTGTCATAAAGATGAGTGTGAGATGTTTCTAAGTCTCATGAGACTCATACCGTGGTTTGGGGTACTGGCATTAATGATAAAGGGCCAGGTTCTAAAATGAGAAATTTTAGGAAGGCATCAGAGCAGAGAGGCAAAATCTTTAAGGCATAGATATTTATTTACCTGGAGTAACATGCCTTCAGCCTAAATGTATCAGCTGAATGGCAATGAAACTTCAAAATAATTATCACATTTTCATCACTAGTAAATCATTTTGTTCTGTTTTGTTCTCACAGATATACATTCAACCTCAACTAGCTTTTGCCTGTAAGTGATGCATTTCAGGAATAAAAATATTTTTTTGAGGGAATGAAAAGTGTGTAAAATCGAGTTTATGATTAACTTTACCAGTGAATCTTAATATTCTAAAATTTGGGTTAATTCAGTTTTAAAAAAAGTATGAATGGAGGAATACAAAGATTTAGGCTGTCATCTAGGACCATAAACCAAATGTCAGATATTTTGATAAGCCCCTTGTTTTCTCAATTTCAGAATAAATTTGTAAAAAATAGTGGTAGATTTTGTGTACAAATACTAATTGAAAATTATCTTTTGATTGACTTTTAACAATTTTTAATTTAAAATATTACTAATTTTACAAAATGCCTTGACTGATATTAGAAGATTGTAAACTGCTGACAAACCTATTCAAAATTGTATCTTGCTTTAATATCAGTTGAATGCGAGTATGTAATTTGGAATTTGTGTGGGTTTTTTTGCCCATCTTTTTTAACATCTTTATTGGAGTATAATTGTTTTACATTGTTGTGTTAGTTGCTGCTGTATAACAAAGTGAATCAGCTATACGTATACCTATATCCCCATACACCCTCCCTCTTGTGTCTCCCTCCCACCCTCCATATCCCACCCCTCTAGGTGGACAGATTGCACCTAGCTGATCTCCCTGTGCTATGCGGATGCTTCCCACTAGCTATCTTTTTTTTTTTTTTTTTTGCGGTACGTTGACCTCTCACTGTTGTGGCCTCTCCTGTTGCGGAGCACAGGCTCCGGACGCGCAGGCTCAGCAGCCATGGCTCACGGGACTAGCCGCTCCATGGCATGCGGGATCTTCCCGGACCGGGGCACGAACCCGCGTCCCCTGCATCAGCAGGCGAACTCTCAACCACTGTGCCACCAGGGAAGCCCTATGTCTGTGTCTTTATTCCTGTCCTGCCCCTAGGTTCTTCAGAACGATTTTTTTTTTTTTTTTTACATTCCATATATATGTGTTAGCATATGGTATTTGCTTTTCTCTTTCTGACTTTCTTCACTCTGTGTGACAGACCCTAGGTCCATCCACCTCACTATAAATAACTCAACTTCATTTCTCTTTATGGCTGAGTAATATTTCATTGTACATATGTGCCACATTTTCTTTATCTGTTCATTTGTTGATGGACACTTAGATTGCTTCTGTGTCCTGGTTATTGTAAACAGAGCTGCAATGAACATTGTGTTACATGACCCTTTTTGAATTATGGTTTCCTCCGGGTATATGCCCAGTAATGGGATTGCTGGGCCATATGGTAGTTCTATTTTTAGTTTTTTAAGGAACCTCCATACTGTTCTCCATAGTGGCTGTATCAATTTACATTCCCACCAACAGTGCAAGAGGGTTCCCTATTCTCCACACCCTCTCCAGCATTTATTGTTTGTCGATTTTTTGATGATGGCTATTCTGACTGGTGTGAGGTGATACCTCATTGTAGTTTTTATTTGCATTTCTCTAATGATTAGTGATGATGAGCATCCTTTGTTAGTTGGCAATCTGTACATCATCTTTGGAGAACTGTCTATTTAGGTCTTCTGCCCATTTTGATTGGGTTGTTTGTTTTTTTGATATTGAGCTGCATGAGCTGCTTGTATATTTTGTAGATTAATCATTTGTAAGTTGCTTCATTTGCAAATATTTTCTGCCATTCTGAGGGTTCGTTGTCTTTTCATCTTGTTTATGGTTTCCTTTGCTATGCAAAAGGTTTTAAGTTTCATTAGGTCCCATTTGTTCATTTTTGTTTTTATTTCCATTTCACTAGGAGGTGGGTTACAAAGGATTTTGCTGTCATTTATGTCATAGAGTGTTCTGCCTATGTTTTCCTCTAAAGGTTTTATAGTGTCAGGCCTTACATTTAGGTCTTTAATCCATTTTGTGTTTATTGTGGTGTATGGTGTTACGAAGTGTTCTAATTTCATTCTTTTACATATAGCTGTCCAGTTTCCCAGCACCACTTATTGGAGAGGCTGTCTTTTCTCCATTGTATATTCTTACCTCCTTTATCAAAGATAAGGTGACCATATGTGCGTGGGTTTATCTCTGGGCTTTCTATCCTGTTCCATTGATCTATATTTTTGTTTTTGTGCCAGTACCATACTGTCATGATTACTGTAGCTTTGTAGTATAGTCTGAAGTCAGGGAGCCTGATTCCTCCAGCTCCGTTTTTCTTTCTCAAGATCGCTTTGGTTATTTGGGGTCTTTTGTGTTTTCATACAGATTGTGAAATTTTTTGTTCTAGTTCTGTGAAAAATGCCAGTGGTAGTTTGATAGGGATTGCATTGAGTCTGTGATTGCTTTGGGTAGTAGAGTCATTTTCACAATGTTGATTCTTCCCATCCAAGAACATGGTATATCTCTCCATCTGTTTGTATCACCTTTAATTTCTTTCACCAGTGTTTTATAGGTTTCTGCATACAGGTCTTTTGTCTCCTTAGGTAGGTTTGTTCCTAGGTATTTTATTCTTTTTGTTGCAATAGTAAATGGGAGTGTTTCCTTAATTTCTCTTTCAGATTTTTCATCATTACTGCATTTCATCATTACTGCAAGAGATTTCTGTGCATTAATTTTTATATCCTGCTACTTTACCAAACTCATTGATTAGCTCTAGAAGATTTCTGGTAGCATCTTTAGGATTCTCTAGGTATAGTATCATGTCATACGCAAACAGTGACAGTTTCACTTCTTCTTTTTCAATTTGGATTCCTTTTATTTCTTTTTCTTCTCTGATTGCTGTGGCTAAAACTTCAAGAACTATGTTGAATAATAGTGGTGAGAGTGAGAAACCTTGTCTTGTTCCTGATCTTAGTGGAAATGGTTTCAGTATTTCATCATTGAGAATGATGTTTGCTGTGGGTTTGTCATATATGGTCTTTATTAAATGAGGTAAGTTCCCTCTATGCCTACTTTCTGGATAGTTTTTATCATAAATGGGTATTGAATTTTGTCAAAATCTTTTTCTGCACCTATAAAGATGATCATATGATTTTTCTCCTTCAATTTGTTAATATGGTTTATCACATTGATTGATTTGCATTTATTGAAGAATCCTTGCATTCCTGGGATAAACCCCAATTGATCATGGTGTATGATCTTTTTAATATGCTGTTGGATTCTGTTTGCTAGTATTTTGTTGAGGATTTTTGCATCTATGTTCATCAGTGATATTGGCCTGTAGTTTCCTATCTTGGTGACATCTTTGTCTGGTTTTGGTAACAAGGTGATGGTGGCCTGGTAGAATGAGTTTAGGAGTGTTCCTCCCTCTGCTATACTTTGGAAGAGTTTGAGAAGGATAGATGAATGCTGTCCTCTAAATGTTTGATAGAATTCGCCTGTGAAGCCAGCTGGTCCTGGGCTTTTGTTTGTTGGAAGATTTTTAATCACATTTTCAGTTTCAGTGCTTGTAATTGGTCTGTTTATATTTTCTATTTCTTCCTGGTTCAGTCTTGGCAGCTTGTGCATTTCTACGAATGTGTCCATTTCTTCCAGGTTGTCCATTTTATTGGCATAGAGTTGCTTGTAGTAATCTCTCATGATCTTTTGTATTTCTGCAGTGTCCGTTGTTACTTCTCCTTTTTCATATCTAATTCTATTGATTTGAGTCTTCTCCCTTTTTTTCTTGATGAGTCTGGCTAGTGGTTTATCAATTTTGTTGATCTTGTCAGAGAACCAACTTTTAGTTTTTATGATCTTTGCTATCGTTTCCTTCATTTCTTTTTCATTTATTTCTGATCTGATCTTTATGATTTCTTTCCTTCTGCTAACTTTGGGGATTTTTTGTTCTTCTTTCTCTAATTGCTTTAGGTGTAAGGTTAGGTTGTTTATTTGAGATGTTTCTTGTTTCTTGAGGTAGGATTGTATTGCTATAAACTTCCTTCTTAGAAATGCTTTTGCTGCATCCCATAGGTTTAGAGTCATTGTGTTTTCATTGTCATTTGTTTCTAGGTTTTTTGATTTCCTCTTTGATTTCTTCAGTGATCTCTTGGTTATTTAGCAGTGTATTGTTTAGCCTTCATGTGTTTGTGTTTTTTACAGGTTTTTTTCCTGTAATTGATATCTAATCTTATAGCGTTTTGGTCGGAAAAGTTACTTGATACTATTTCAATTTTCTTAAATTTACCAATGCTTGATTTGTGACCCAGAGATATGATCTATCCTGGAGAACGTTCCATGAGCAGTTGAGAAGAAAGTGTATTCTGTTGTTTTTGGATGAAATGTCCTATAAATATCAATTAAGTCCATCTTGTTTAATGTATCATTTAAAGCTTGTGTTTCCTTATTTATTTTCATTTTGTTTGCTCTGTTCATTGGTGAAAGTGGGGTGTTAAAGTCCCCTACTATTATTGTGTTACTGTTGATTTCCCCTTTTATGGCTGTTAGCATTTGTCTTATGTATTGAGGTGCTCCTATGTTGGGTGCATAAATATTTACAATTGTTATATCTTCTTCTTGGATCGATATCTTGACTATTATATAGTGTCCTTCTTTATCTCTTGTAGTAGTCTATATTTTAAAGTCTATTTTGTCTTATATGAGTATTGCTACTCCAGCTTTCTTTTGATTTCCATTTGCATGGAATATCTTTTTCCATCCCCTCACTTTCAGTCTGTGTGTGTCCCTAGGTCTGAAGTGGGTGTATGGTGGACACCATATATACAGGTCTTGTTTTTGTATCCATTCAGCCAGTTTATGTCTTTTGGTTGGAGCATTTAATATATTTACATTTAAGGTAGTTGTCTATATGTATGATCCTATTACCATTTTGTTAATTGATTTGGGTTTGTTATTGTACATCTTTTCCTTCTCTTGTGTTTCCTGCCTAGAGAAGTTCCTTTAGCATTTGAAGTAAAGCTGGTTTGGTGGTGCTGAATTCTCTTAGCTTTTGCTTCTCTGTTAAGGTTTTAATTTCTCCGTCATATCTGAATGAGATCCTTGCTGGGTAGAGTAATCTTGGTTGTAGGTTTTTGCCTTTCATCACTTTAAATATGTCCTGCCACTCCCTTCTGGCTTGCAGAGTTTCTGCTGAAAGATCGGCTCTTAACCTTATGGGGATTCCCTTGTAAGTGTTTTGTTGCTCTTAATATGTTTTCTTTGTATTTAATTTTTGATAATTTGATTAATATGTGTCTTGGCATGTTTCTCCTTGGATTTATTCTGTATGAGACTCTCTGTGCTTCCTGGACTTGATTGACTGTTTCCTTTCCCATATTAGGGACGTCTTCAAGTATAATTTCTTCAAATGTTTTCTCAGTCCCTTTATTTTTCTCATCTTCTTCTGGGACCCCTATAATTTGAGTGTTGGTGTATTTAATGTTGTCCCAGAGGTCTCTGAGACTATCCTCAATTCTTTGCATACTTTTTTCTTTATTTTGCTCTGTGGTAGTTATTTCCACTCTTTTATCTTCCCAGTCACTTATCAGTTCTCCTGCCTCAGCTATCCTGGTATTGATTCCTTCTAGAGAATTTTTAATTTCATTTATTGTGTTGTTCATCATTGTTTGTTTGCTCTTTAGTTCTTCTAGGTCCTTGTTAGACGTGCTTATATTTTCTCCATTCTATTTCCAAGATTTTGGATCATGTTACTATCATTACTCTGAATTCTTTTTCAGGTAGACTGCCTATTTCCTCTTCATTTGTTTGGTCTGGTGGGTTTTTACCTTGCTCCTTCATCTGCTGTGTATTTCTCTGTCCTTTCATTTTGCTTAACATACTATGTTTGTGGTCTCCTTTTCGCAGGCTGCAGGTTCATAGTTCCTGTTGTTTTTGGTGTCTGCCCCCAGTGGGTAAGGTTGGTTCAGTGGGTTGTGTAGGCTTTCTGGTGGAGGGGACTGATACCTATGTGCTGGTGGATGAGGATGGATCTTGTCTTTCTGCTGTGCAGGTCTGCATCTGGTGGTTGGTTTTGGGGTGTCTGTGAACTTAGTATGATTTTAGGTGGCCTCTCTGCTAATGGGTGGGGTTGTGTTCCTGTCTTGCTAGTTGTTTGGCATGGTGTGTCCAGCACTGGAGCTTGCTGGTCTTTGAGTGGAGCTGGGTCTTAGCGTTGATACGGAGATCTCTGGCAGAGCTCTCACTGACTGATATTATGTGGGGCCGGGAGATCTCTGGTGGGCCAATGTCTTCAACTCTGCTCCCCCACCTCAGAAGCTGAGGCCTGACAACCAGGAGCACCAAGACCCTGTCAGCCACATGGCTGGAGTGCCTTTAGAGTTGTGGAAGCTGGCCTGCAGTGGCTCTCTTTCTGCACTGCACATTAGAATCACCTGCTTCTTTCTTCTTTTGCCCCAAAGGCAGTGTTCCACAGAGAAATACAGTAGCCTTGAAAATACTCACAGCTCTGAGATGGCTCTTTTTTTTCCTTTTTGATTAGTTGGGTTTTACTTGCTCACAGTGGGCCATGTGCAGAGGCCTCTCACCCGGGTCTTCCGACCGGAGTTCCTAGTGCGGAATGGCTGTTGCCAATGTGTAATTTGGAATTTGAATTTTTACAAATGGGATTATAATTCATTTGTGAGAAAATTGGTATCATTAGAAAAACTGCTCTAGCCCTGATTAATTCATATTGCCCTTAGTTTATTCAAAGTCATGTGCTTTATTACTAACAGAAAAGAATGATCATGTGGTCCTCAAGGAGATGAAGTGGAAATGGCACAAAATGGCAGGAAAAATAAGTCAAAAGATATCATACTGACAAATGAATGAATTTCCACGTTAACATTTCTTGAAATGAAAAAATTTTATTGGGAAGAAATTTTAGTAATTTAATAAAATAAAGTATATATAAATTAAAATTTAAAAGAACTGATTTTTTAATATAAAGTCATCTTGGATTATCTAAAAGTAATAATATAATTTTGCTAATAATTTGGTTATTAATTAATACTGAAATAGTTCATGTTCTTTCAAAATATTTAATAACCAATAGAATTCTCAAAATACTTAGATTTGTAAGATTTGCTGCATCAGATAAATAATGCCAGGCATTTTAATTTCAAGCATTTGCATTTTTTTAACTTTCCATATAAAACATAGTAAATTTTAGAAGATTTAGTCATTAAATTCAGAGGAATTATTAATTTTGTTAAATATTATATGATCAATAGTTCTTATTAACAAAATAGAAAAAATAGTAATACTCAGTATTTGATTTATTAAACGATTCTTATATAGTTTTAATACATTTTAATAAATTTCTGTAATTTCTTTCATTACTTGACAGCATATAAATGCATCATTTTATTTCATCAGAATGGTAGTGCAGACCCAGAAAGGAAACAGAAACCTTATGCAAGAATCTAGGACCCTCAAAGAAAAATTAAATCTTATTGTAAAATACTGTAAGGAGCTATAAGATGTGAAATATGTTGAGCAGTCCCAAAGTGAATCCCTCTTCAAGGATAGCAGAATAAAAGTATAACATGCTATTTAAATCCACTGTCCTTTTGGACTCTTCCAGTCTCAGTAGCTCAGCAGTAGTCTCTCAAACCTGAAATGATTTCTTTCCTTTTTGATCCGGTCCGTGTGAATCCTGTGTCTGGGGACTTCAATCTGGCATTCACCTTCCCTGCATTTCTTCCTTTAAAGCAGGTCACGCTGCAGTTAAATGGGTAGTGCCAGCAGTAGTGGATTGGGAAAGGAGGGCTTCAAAAGCTACAAAAGTAATGCCCATTCTCACAGCATTTCTCCAGGGACTGGCTGGAATGGTTCTTTTCTGAAACTTGACAGACCTCTGTTCTTTTTTCTCTGCCACTCTTGGAAAATTGAGCCAAGAGTTCCCCTGGGATCTTTGCTGTATTTGTAGTCATTGCATTTTATCTCTTGGGACTCCTCCACAAGCTAGTTTTTATCTAGAGAACAGAGTAACTGTTCATTGTGACTATGTTGTGTGTGTGTTTTGATGAAAATGAAAGTAAGAGCAAAGTATAAATATGAGAAGAAACTTTTTGTGATATTACATAATATGTGGAACCGATATTTCAGTAATGCAATCAACAAATATTTGTTAAAAATCTAGTCTGAGGCAAAGTACTGGAGTTTTAAGTGCTGAAGTAGAGCAGGGAATAAACATTGTTCTTTTCTCAGGGAGCTCATCTCATAATTATCTTCAGTACTACTGTTATTGGCATTCATGTTGTACCAATAGATTTAGAGTTTATGTGGGCATGCGATGTGTGTGTGTTTAAGTAAACCTACATGAAGAATTCAGTAGTAAAAGCAGTATGGAAGCATAATAAAAATCAGATAAACCCGTATAGAGTTGTACAAAATAAAAAAAGAGGTTTCTCACTTTCACAACCTTAAGACCCTTACACACTTTGATATACATTGCTTTCTTCACTGACCAAAATAGCAAGGAAACGTTTCTATATCATTAAACAGCCACTTAAATTCCATCATAGGTAGACCAGATGCACAATACTTCTTTGATGAACATTTAGTATTGTCCTTTCAATTACAAATCGTACTACAATTACATCCTTGTAGGTAAATTTTGTGACTATGATATTTCAAATCAAAGTCATAGAGGCAAAATTGTAGCCTCAAAGAAAATGTCCTTATTTATAATTTTGATTCATGTTGTTATTCATTCATTCATTTATTCAGTAAAATACTTATTAAATATTAAGTATATACTAAATACTGTTGTAGCCGCAGAGACACAACAAACAATAATGTTCCCATTTTCATGGAATCTTCATTCTAGTTAGACAAAAAAATGAGTAAACAAATGGATATATCACTTGTAAAACAGAGATAAATGCTGTGGAGAAAAATGAATGATGGCAGAATTGCTATTTTATACAAGTGGTCAGGGAAGGCCCCCAGATAGATGATGTTTGAGCTTTCGCTTGAAGGATAGGAAAGAGGGAGCCATAAGGATGGATATCTGGGAGGACTGTGCTCCAGAGATAAGGAAATGTCAGATGTAAAAGCTCTGAGCTAGAGGAACATGTTATATTTGAAGAAGATGAAGAAGGTCAATACAACTGGGGATGACTTAGTGTAAGGAAGCGTGGTAAGAGGTGAGGTGAGAGAGGTAGTGGGGAATCAGATCATGTAGGGCATTGTAGGTCCCTGTAAGGACTTGTACTCTTGAGTGGAAAAGAGTAGTGTGATCTACCTTAGAGTACTAATTAAATTTCCTATTAACATTGTGCAAGAAGCCCTATATATTTGAACCATTACTAATGTTGATTTGTTGATTGTATCATTTGAGGTTCAACCAGAGAAGTAGAGCCAGGAGGATATGTGTGTATGTGTGTGCTTGTGTGTGTGCATATGTGTATGTTTACATATATATGCACACACACATTTATATGTGTATATATATTATATACAATATATATTGTGTGTGCATATAGATATATACACAACTTTTATATATATATATATATAAGCACAACCTGGGATCCTAAGAGGAAAAGTTAAATTTTGTGTCTGTTCTTGGTTCCTGTAACCTTGGTGAAGGTTATTCTGCAGAAGCAGGGGCCCTTTGTCAAATTGATAAACACCCACATCTGGCCCAGGATTCTGGAAAACTGTAAAAGAATCCAGGGAAGATAGAAAAATTGCCATCCCAGATGCTGCTTCATGCCAGCAATGTTGTCAGCAAGTCAGGAGCAACACATACCAACTATAAAATTGGTCGGTTACTTCTTTCTCCCTTCCCCAAGAATCTCTTATGGCCCACCTTAACTGGAAACATACAAGAAAGAGAATTCTGATGATGTATTTAACCCAGCTCTGTTGGCAATTACAAAACCATTAAACTACTGTTATCCATTCATTTTTTTTTTTTTTTCTTTTTTTGTGGTACGCGGGCCTCTCACTGTTGTTTCCTCTCCTGTTGCGGAGCACAGGCTCCGGACGCGCAGGCTCAGCGGCCATGGCTCACGGGCCCAGCCGCTCCGCGGCATGTGGGATCTTCCCGGATCGGGGCACGAACCCGTGTCCCCTGCATCGGCAGGCGGACTCTCAACCACTGTGCCACCATGGAAACCCTATGCATTCATTTTTGTACCCATTTGTTTATTTAACAAATTCTTGTTAAAAATCTACATTTTTGTCAGATTATTATCACAGGTTGGGTTTTAAGAATACAGATGCTGAGACAGAATTTCCAGGGTAAGATGCTTATTAGTGATCGACTCCTGTGATTTTTCCACTGGAGTTTTGTATAAAATGCACATGGCGTCTTTTCTCACAGCTAGGCTCCACCAGATTTTATGGTCCAAGCAATTGGGCTACTTACACCACAGCCTGGACAAGTGACATATCTGTTTCCTGCTCTGTGTTTGATTCAAAGCTCGCTGCCTTTCACATCATCTGGTTTCTGAGTCAGAACATTCTTGGTTCTGGAGTATGCTGCTTTTAGAATCCAAAGTGGCCCTCCAGGCTTTGTGCTTCCTTGGGTTGAGATGAAAGATGAGAACATTTGTCTTTAACTTTGCAGGTGATATCCCCACATGCACCTGGCCACTAGACCCCTAACAATTTCATAGATGTGGCTAGCCCCTCAATTATTCTAGAGTTAATTTCCCACTCCCTGGGACTCAGGTATCTTAACCACTTAACCACATCTTAACCACTTCTTCATTTAGCCTGATAAATATGGTATCATTAAATAGGAGATGGGATCAATGGCAAGTCTTAAGGACATTTAGAGAGTCTAGATCTTTACAGACTATGTTATGCCAGAGCGCAAGATAGTTAACAGAACCTGTAACAGAACTGTGAAATGCCTCTTTCTTTCCATGGCTTGTAAATGCAAGTAATTTCCCACCCACTTTTTTGATTGGGACAGAAAAGAAAGTGTTCAACAAATCAGTGGCCACATACCATGTATCTGTAGTCATACTGATCTTCTCTAGCAAAGATACCATGTTTGACACATAGTGTGTAGTCAGAGCTACTAGATTACTACTTGGTTGTGTTTGTAGTAGTCCACAGTCATCCACTAGCACCCATATAGTTTCAACTGTGGCCAGACTGTTGTCTCAGTCTGTTTGGGCTGCTATAACACAATACCAAAGACTGGGTAGCTTATAAATAAAAGAAATTTATTTCTCACATTGTGGAGTCTGGGAAGTCCAAGATCAAGGAGCTAGCATGGTCACATTCTGATGAAGACGCTGTTCCTGGTTCATAGCTAGCACGTTCTTGCTATGTTCTTACATGATGGAAGGGGTTGGGGATCTCTCTGGAGCTTCTTTTATAAGGGAGCTAATCCCATTCATGAGAGTTTTTCCCTCATGATCTAAATACCTTCCAAAGGCCCATCACTGAATACCATCACCTTTGGGCGTTATGAGCTCAACATATGAATTTGGGAGGTATGAAAACATTCAGATCATACTACTGTTGAATTAAATAGAGATATATCTTGCAGGATTGGCTATCTATCTTTTTTTCTCAGATTTTTCATGTTTATTCTTGTCTTTATTTAATAGGAACTTTAGGATCTGCTTGTATACTTACAGAATCCCTATGGTTATTTTATTGGGGTTTTGTTCAAGTTGTATAATAACTTAGAGAAAGCCTACATCTGTAATATTCATCTCTAAGATCATAATGTGTGTCTATATTTAAGTCTATATTTTTCTCCCTCAGTAGAATTTTAAAGTTTTTGTAGATTTTATTCCTTTTTTTTGTTACTTTTATTACCAGATATTATCTTGCTTATTATTGCAAATAACATCTTTTATCTCATTGTACCCACACTTTGGTGATTATCAGTGCATATGAAGCTATGACAAAATGAGAAATTGTAACATGATAAAGATATTATAAGTCAAAAAGATAAATGCCAAAAATGCAATAGAAAAATATAGCCTCCATAAGTGTAGGAGTTTATTTACTGATATATCTTCAGCACCTACAAGAGGATTTTTAAATATTAGTTTTTCAATAAGTAATTAGTAAAGAAGAAATAAATTTTTAAATGATATGAATGATGAGTAGCATGAATAATAAGTAAAAATTTCATAAACACATGACAAGATGTTAAAACTTATTTGTTATAAGGTAAATGCAAGTTAAACCAGAGTTCTTATGTAATGCTTTTCACCTATTAATTATCATAGTTAAAAAATCGAAAACACACTGGACTGAAGATGATTCTAGTAGTAAAGAATTTTCATATTTGGAAGTGTACATGTGTGCATTGATTTTATTAGCTAATTAAATATTGGAAACATTTTAAAAGTCCAAACTAAAATGTCCAAACATATAGATATGTAAGGGGCTAACTTATTAAATTTAGATACATCCATTCAATGGAATATTCAACCGTTAATTCAACTATTAATGCAAAAAGCTTGTGTGCTCATGTGTTTAGTGTGTATGTGTACAAGTGTGTGTGTTTGTGTGTAAAAATGTATATATTATGCATATATACATATGTCCAAAATGAATTTTCAAGTAAAGAAACTACAGTGTAGAGCGAAGTGAGAGTAGCATCGACATATACACACTACTTAATGTAAAATAGTTAGCTAGTAGGAAGCAGCAGCATAGCACAGGGAGATCTGCTCGGTGCTTTGCGATGACCTAGAGGGGTGGGATAGGGAGGATGGGAGGGAGGCTCAAGAGGGAGGGGATATGAGGACATATGTATGCATATGGCTGATTCACTTTGGTGTACAACAGAAACTAACACAGTATTGTGAAGCAATAATACTCCAATAAAGATCTACTAAAAAAAATAGAACAATATTTATAGATTCCTTGAATCGTGTAAATACATTAACTGCCAAAAATAAGTAAAATAATTTAATTATGATATGGCACATAATCTTATGGTAATATAACCTCTATTCTTAGTTGTCCTAAATGAATGTTGAATTTTATAATTTCCTTTCTGACATGATTTGAAATTATAGTAAACTATACAAATGTCCATTTATACTTGAATCATTCCAATATATTTCAGTTTAATTTTTAGCTATTAGTCATATCAATTCCCTCATACTTCTTTTTGGGTTGTTTACTATGTGCGAGCTATTCCACAGTGTTCTTTAAATGTGATAACTCAGTTAATTCAAGCAAGAGCAATGATTTTATTACTATCACTTCCATTTTATGGCTGAGAGAAACTAAGAGGGAATTTGAGAAAGTTATTGAGTCAGGAACGGAACTTGATAACTCAGGCTTCTAACACACTAATAGCAACTAATAGCAACCACTCTTTTACCTGGTTGAGTTTGGGGCCATCAGAGCTTTTCTCTCTCTTCTCTTTGCTAACCTATTGCTTGTTGAACTTCCAAGAATTTAAATGGGCCCAGAAGCTGGGTCACTTGCCCAAGGTATGGCAGTGATAACAGGCTACAAATTTACCTTTTTGCCTCCTCAATTACAAATTATTCAGAAAAAATGATTGCCATTCTCCTTTTTTCCTTTGTCTTGACCTTTATACATAGTAATAGTTTGCCATGAGACAATAGAATAAAAAAATTGATGCACTTAGGTTTCATTTGATTTGTCCTTATATTTCTCACTTCACTTCTATGAAAGTCTATTCCTAGAGATACTATCATTATTCAAATAATTACCAGTTCTTTGAGACTCCTTTCCTAAATTTGACAAGCTCATGTATTCAGCCATAAAGAGGGGTTACTAAATGAATCAAAACTTTAGGTAATTTATAACTTGAGGTCAAATCAAAAATTGTATTAATCATACATAAAGTCTACGTAAAAATAAATAACAAGAAAAAAATTTGTGAGTAAAATATTTTAATTCAATTATACTGATAAGCCAAAATCTTAGAAAGTTGTGAAATTCTTGGTAAGTGTAGAGGGAGCTAAATATCAAATCTCTTAAATAAAGGTTTTTGTCTTATATTTGGGCAAGAACTGAAAATCATGATTTCACCCAAACTGAAGTTTCACCTATTTGACTTAAAGGTTTTGTCAACAGTATGTGGTAAAAACTCTGTAACTAATTTTAAAGTACATATGTGTACGGGAGGACCAAACTTCCTGAAAAGTAACTTCATTTCTGCCTGTGTCATCTCTGTACATTATTAGAATAGAACATACAAGTCTCACTGGCAAGAATGTTTATATTTGATCTCAAGTGTTTGCCATATAGAAAAAAGGAAAAAGGATATCTAAATGTTTTAATTGGAAGGGAAGCAGAAAACCTACTTTCATAAAACACATGTAACTTATTTCCAGGGGGTGATATTTAAATAATTCACTTGTGCTAATACATGAATACAGTAAAATATTTTAGCTGTATAGATATAGACCAGGTATTGATATGGCATTTGTATCCTGATCATATACTCTACTTACCACTCTCTAATGTATATTGCATCTTCAAAGCCAGCAATGGTGGGTTGAGTCCTCTCATTCTGATATCCACATCTGCCTCCCTCTCTACTTTAAGACTCTTGTGATGAATTTGGCACATTGATTAGCAAACTTAATTTCACTTCCAACTGTAATTCCCCTTTGTTATATAACCTAAGATATTCACAGGCTCCAGGGATTAGGACTAAAACACTAATGCCCACTAGGGGGAATTGTAGAAATATGTAGATAGCATTTTGATTGTCATGAAGATTAGAGAGGGCTCCTGGAAAATTTGTAGGCAGGGGTCAGGTGACACACAATGCTTAGGAGGGTCCTTCAAAATGAAGAATTTTCCAGAATGCATGGGGATTTCAAATGACCTACTCAAAATATAAATCAGAGGGAGTTTAAGCCTGCATAACAGAGCCCAGTAGTTAAGGAGAATATTATTAAAGTGGAATTTAAGTAGGTTAAATACATTTTATCTTGAATTTATTGAATAATCAACTCCCACATTTTGTCTAATTAATGTATTATAAACCTCCAAAGTATCTATTTCTTTGGGATATGCTTAATGCACTAGCATAGTTACAGAAAAATATGAAAATAATTATAAATATGAAAAAGATAAAAGCAGCTGTATTTAACACATTATTAAGTTTATGAAGCATTATAAAATTCACAGATATCTTTAAATTTCATTATTAAGAGATTTAAAAAAATATTTTTATAATTTTTATTCCATAGGTTTTAAAATATATATAGTGCAATGATAAGGAATCTATTTTATTAAAATTACAAGTTGAAATTATATATATTCTTTTGGATTGTTATTTTTCCACCTGACACTGTTGAGACTGCTCCCACCACTTTACAGCTTCATCATATTTATGGTTGATTTTCAGAACCATGCTCTGCTCACCTTTACCTGTTGGTAGATTTGTCCTCCAAGTCTTTTTTAAGGAGGTGAAACTCAATCTCTTTCTTAGGTATGGTGATTTCAACATAGGTGGTATGTTTTCTGTGATAACTTATCTCTCTCTGTTCTCTATCATAGTCACTACATTTATAAGGCCTGTTTCCAAAAATAGCATATTTTTTCATTTTCTACATTTCCGTTGTCTGCAATTTGTCTTGGCATGATTTCCCTATTTCTCTTTTCTTATTACTCCTTTCTTCTTACTGTATACAAAATAGCCTCTTTGAATTTTTTTAGTCTAAACTTACATTTTATTCTAGTTTCTGCCAGTATATCCTGCCCTTTCTTTTTCAATATCTTTTCAATGAATAGCTATTAGTTTCTCCTAATTGCAAATTTTTAAATAATAAATAGATGAAAGCTTGACTACCTCATTAGCTTTGCATGTTTTATTTTAGACATGCACAATAAATAATGTGAATAATTTATTATGAATTTGACTTTTTCTCAGTTATATATAATATTATATGATTATTTTTGAAATTATGTTTATAGGTAGTTACAATTTTCTTTCCATTTCAGTACAGTTTTGGGAAGAGGATGAAAAATGTGCTACTAATTGGGGCAAGGGTTCTGATAGGACTGAAAACTATGGGGCTAGAACATAGTGATTGTTATCAATCAGTATATTTGAAAAACTAGTTTATAATGCAATGTAGTTTTACTGAATTTTTAAAGACTTTATTTTTGTGAAGCAGTTTTAAGTTTACAAAAAATTGAGAGGAAAGCACAGAGATATGCCATATACCCCCTTCCCTCACACCTATATAGCCTCCCCTGTTATCATTCACCAGAATGGTACATATTTTTTACCAAGGATGAACCTCCATGAGCACATCATCATCACCCAAACACCATATTTTACCTTAGGGTTCACCCTTGGTATTGTGCGTTCTATAGGTTTGGACAAATGAATAATGACCATCATTGTAATATTATACAAAATATTCTCAATGGCCTAAAAAATCTGTGCTCTGCCTATTTATCTCTCCCTCAATCCCACTATCACCACCCCAGGAAACCATTGATCTTTCTACTGTTTCCACAGTTTTGTCTTTTATACACTATGTTTCCTTTTCATATTGGCTTATTTCACTTAGTAATATACATTTAGGGTTCCTCCATGTCTTTTCATGGCTTGATGTCTCATTTCATTTTGGCAGTGAATAATATCCCATTGTCTGGAAGTATCACAGTTTCTTTATCTGTTCACCTGCTGAGGGACATCTTGACTGCTTCCAGGTTTTGGCAATTATGAATAAACCTGCTATAAACATTAATGCAAACATTTCTGTGTGGATATAAGTTCTCAGCTCCTTTGGGTAAATACCAAGAAGTGTGATTGCTGATTCATACGGTAAGTATGTTTAATTTTTTAAGAAACTGCCAAAGTATTTTCCAAAGTGATTGTACCATTTGCTTTCGCTTTCCCACTAGCAATGTAAGAGAGTTCCTGATTTTTAAATTTACTTTATTGAAGTATAGTTGATTTACAATATTGTGTTGATTAATTTCTACTGTACAGCAAAGTGATTCAGTTTTTTATATATACATTATTTTTCATATTATTTTCCATTATGGTTTATCACAGGATATTGAACACAGTTCCCTATGCTATACAGTTTATCCATTCTGTATATAATAGTTTGTATCTACTAATCCCAAACTCCCAATCCAGCCCTTCCCCACCCCATCCCACTTGACAACCACAAGTCTGTTCTCTATATCTGTGAATCTGTTTCTGTTTCATAGACAAGTTCATTTGTATCATATTTTAATTACATTCCACATATAAATGGTATTTGTCTTTCATAAGAGAGTTCTTTGTTTGTTTGTTTGTTTTTTTGTGGTATGCGGGCCTCTCACTGTTGTGGCCTCTCCCGTTGCGGAGCACAGGCTCCGGACGCGCAGGCTTATTGGCCATGGCTCATGGGCCCAGCCGCTCCGTGGCATGTGGGATCTTCCCGGACCGGGACACGAACCCGTGTCCCCTGCAGTGGCAGGCGGACTCTCAACCACTGTGCCACCAGGGAAGCCCAGAAGACCTAAATAGACATTTCTCCAAAGAAGATATACAGACTGCCAACAAACACATGAAAAAATGCTCAACATCATTAATCACTAGAGAAATACAAATCAAAACTACAATGAGATATCATCTCACACCAGTCAGAATGGCCATCATCAAAAGATCTAGAAACAATAAATGCTGGAGAGGGTGTGGAGAAAAGGGAACACTCTTGCACTGCTGGTGGGAATGTGAATTGGTACAGCCACTATGGAGAACAGTATGGAGGTTCCTTAAAAAACTACAAATAGAACTACCATATGACCCAGCAATCCCACTACAGGACATATATCCTGAGAAAACCATAATTCAAAAAGAGTCATGTACCAAAATGTTCATTGCAGCTCTATTTACAATAGCCCGGAGATGGAAACAACCTAAGTGTCCATCATCGGATGAATGGATAAAGAAGATGTGGCACATATATACAATGGAATATTACTCAGCCATAAAAAGAAATGAAATTGAGCTATTTGTAATGAGGTGGATAGACCTACAGTCTGTCATACAGAGTGAAGTAAGTCAGAAAGAGAAAGACAAATACCGTATGCTAACACATATATATGGAATTTAAGAAAAAAAGAAATGTCATGAAGAACCTAGGGGTAAGACAGGAATAAAGACACAGACCTACTAGAGAATGGACTTGAGGATATGGGGAGGGAGAAGGGTAAGCTGTGACAAAGCGAGAGAGAGGCATGGACATACATACGCTACCAAACGTAAGGTAGATAGCTAGTGGGAAGCATCCGCATAGCACAGGGAGATCAGCTTAGTGCTTTGTGACCACCTGGAGGGGTGGGATAGGGAGGGTGGGAGGGAGGGAGGGAGGGAGACGCAAGAGGGAAGAGATATGGGAACATATGTATAGGTATAACTGATTCACTTTGTTATAAAGCAGAAACTAACACCCCATTGTAAAGCAATTATACTCCAATAAAGATGTAAAAAAAATTTTTTAAAAATGGCATTTGTTTTTAATTTCAAATCCACTTCATTGTTAGAATACAGGAAAGTAATTGTCTTTGTATATTACTCTTGTGTCCTTCAAACTTGCTATAATTGTTTATTTGTTCCAGGAGTGTTTTTGTCAATTATTTTGGATGTTCTACATAGACAGTCATGTCATTTGCAAACAAAGACAGTTTTATATCTTCCTGCCTAATCAGTGTACCTTTTATTTCATTTTCTTGACTTATTGCATTAGCAAGGGCTTGTACTTTATTGAAATTTTTAAAATATGAAATTTTATTGCTTTGAGAGGTTCAATTACACATGAAAAATTGACTGCATGATGATATGATGAGACAAGGAAACGTTAAGTTAAAACATTTTTACTGGGCTTCCCTGGTGGTGCAGTGGGTGAGAGTCTGCCTGCCGATGCAGGGGACACGGGTTCGTGCCCCAGTCCGGGAAGATCCCACATGCCACAGAGCGGCTGGGCCCATGAACCAGAACCATGGCTGCTGAGCCTGTGCATCCGGAGCCTGTGCTCCGCAATGGGAGAAGCCACAACAGTGAGAGGCCTGCGTACCGCAAAAAACAAAACATTTTTACTGCTTTTTTATTACATAACATTTCATATGTATAAACTAATAAATGTAATGTATACTAGTTATGATGTATAATAATAAATGAACATGCATGTATTGCTGTACCTTAGATTAGAATCCTCCCAATACCTTTGCATCTCTCTGTGTGCTCCTTTTCAATCTCATCTATTTTCCTTCTCTCTCAAAATTAACCACTAATCTTACATTTTGTGGTAATCATTTCATTGCCTTTCAAAAATAATTTTATCCAGGTGTGTTCTTTGGGTCTAAATATCTGTGTGTATTAGCTTCTTTATGTGTAAAGTTGGGATATTAAAATACTTGTAATAAGGATGTGGCAAAAGGCTAAATTAAATAATTCACATAGTCCTAAATTACATTTTAATTGCTTTTGGTTTTTAAGCTTTGTAAAAGTGTTACCATACTATTTTCCATTTTCTGAAATTTGCATTTTTTGCTACGTTTTATTTATCTAATCTTAGTCTACATTTTAAGTAGGGTTGTAGTTCATTCTTTTCTACTTCTATATGCAATCAGTATGTATCACAATGTATATATTCACCTATCAATAAGCATTTAGGTTGTTTACATTTTTGGTTTATTATTTAGCCATTCAAAAATATGCATTGAGCAGTAAATTATACAAGGCTCTCTTCTAGTATAATGAGATAAAGCAACAAGAATAATTAGCTTACATTCTAATGAAGAGACTGTCATGAACAGTACTGTTCAGGAATATTCTCACATATGTCTTCTGTGTCATCAGTGCACATAAACCATCCAAGTTTCTTTATATGGGCCACAGATCCCTAAAAATTCATGGATAAACTTCAGAGAGTGTATGAAATTGTATATTTTAAAATTTATTGATTTATTTTTCTACTGGATATAATTTCCACTATAGTGCTGGCAGAATCTACTATAATGGATAGCTTTCTTCAAATTCATCTTATGCTTACTGTTTTACAGAGCATGTAAAAATTATGAGATCACCAAAATCACTCTATCTTAATCATTTAAAAAAATTTGTTTATTGAAGTATAGTTGATTTACAATATTGTGTTAGCTTCAGGTGTACAGCAAAGTGATTCAATTATACATATATATATATATTTCAGATTCTTTTCCTTTATAGGTTATTACAAAATATTAAGTATAGAGCTATGCAGTAGGTCCTTGTTGGTTATCTATTTTATATATAGTAGTGTGTATATGTTAATCCCAAACTTCTGATTTATCCCTCCCCCCCCACCTTTGGTAACCATAAGTTTGTTTTCTATGTCTGTTGTTCTATTTCTGTTTTGTATATAAGTTCATTTGTATCATTTGTTTTGGATTCCACGTATAAGTGATATCATATGATATTTGTCTTTATCTGGCTTACTTTACTTAGTATGATAATCTCTGGATTCATCCATGTTGCTGCAAATGACATTATTTTGATCTTTTTCATGGCTGCATAGTATTGCATTGTATAAATATACCACATCTTCTTTATCCATTCATCTGTCAATGGACATTTAGGTTGCTTCCATGTCTTGTCTATTGTAAATAGTGCTACAATGAACATTGGGGTGCATGTATCTTTTTAAATTATGGTTTTCTCTGGAGATATGTCCAGAAGTGGGATTGTAGGATCCTATGCTAGTTCTATTTTTAATTATTTTAAGGAACCTTCATACTGTTTTCCATAGTGGCTGTACCAATTTACATTTCCACCAACTGTGTAGGAGGGTTCCTTTTTCTCCACACCTTTCCAGGATTTATTATTTTGATTTGCATTTCTCTAATAATTAGTGATGTTGAGCATTTTTTCATGTGCCCTTTGTGTCTCAAATCATTTTTAAATATTTTATGTATATAGTAAAATTCCTAGTAACTGATAATATAAATAAAATATATTTACTTTTAAATTTACTCAGTACTGAGTTATAGGTTTTAAGAGAGGGATGATATCTAAAAGCTTAACTATTTCAGGCTTTTCATTTAATAGATGTAGGAATTGAATCTCAATATATATTCAAGATTAAGATTAAGGTTAGGCTTTGGAGTTCAAAGAGCTGTGTTAGAGCATTGACTCAGCCACTTATTATTCTTAGATTATCAATCACTGTTCATATTAGTTTCTTCATATGTAAGCCTTATTTTTTATTTTATACAATTTTAAAAGTTACTTTCCGTTTACATTTATTACAAAATATTGGCTATATTCCCCATGTTGTACAATATATCCTTTAGCCTATCTTATACCCTAAGTTTATGCCTCCCACTCCCCCCACCTCTGTATTTCCCCTCCCCACCCCCCCCCACTGGTCAACACTATTTTGCTCTCAATATCTGTGAGTCTGTCTTTATTGTTTTATTCGCTAGTTTGTTTTATTTTTTAGATTCCACATATAAGTACCATCATGCAGCATTTGTCTTTCTCTGTCTGACTTACTTCACTTGGCATAATGCCCTCCAAGTCCATCCATGTTGCTTCAAATAGCAAAATTTCATCCTTTTTTATGGTGAAAAGAAAGATTAAGAAAGTAAAGTTATATTTTCATAGAAAAATGTTTTAAATTTTATTATTTTAGATAAAGTAAGTGATTTAAAACTGAGAATGGGGAAAAATCTCATATCTGATTCTTTTGACGTGAGGAGAAGAAAGAATAAACTTATATTCAAACATGACTAATTTTGGCAATATTTTAGTACCAAAAGTACTTTTTTGTTGTTTTCTGATAAAATATACTACTTCAGCTTTTTCTTCAGTGATGTTTCAAAGTTGACACAGAGAAAAGAATTTTCAAAAATTTAGCAATCCCTAGAAAGAGAAACCTAGTGCATAATTATAATTATATTGTCCTTCATGTATTGAAGTCACCTCCAGAAAAAGTCACATTGTTCTTGTCATTTGTATAATGCTTAATTAAAATGAATTCAATAGGTGAATTTATTTAGGAGCTACCTAAAAAGAAACAAATGGAAATATGGAGATGTTAAGACTCCCTCAAGTTCTAATTTTGTTTTTAAATTTAATACAAATTGACTTTTAATTAAATTAAAAATAAAACATTACAATGGATTTTGATCCATTAATAGCAAATGTTAAAAATTCTTTAATAACTACTCAAGATTTATATTGTTTTTTTGTTGCTTTAATATCCATCTGAATTATAAATTTAAGAATATGTGGTAAACTATAATTCCATCTTCCCATCAACTGATGTTTAGATGACCAAAGGTCACTGATTTTAACCCAATCCCTTAGACATTTTCAGTCCACTTCAAGGCCAGTTTAGGGAACTGCATGGTTCATTAAATAAGGTATATGTAAATTAAATATCATGTTTAAAAAAGAAATGAAGTGTAAAAAAAAATCTTTGCTGAGGTTTAAACTGAGATTTTAATAAGGAATCCTTTTCTGTACCAACAACAACAAAAAATCTCTGTTCACGTGTACTAGTATTTATGCCAAGTATGCTGTTCTTGTGGCAAATATGACAACGTAATTATTAAATTTGAAACAAGTCAAATCAAGTGATTTAAACTTATGGCCTCTGTATACAACCGCCTCCCCAACCCCCCTAAATTAAAATAGCCTATGGACATACAAAATTCTGTGAATTCTAATAAAGAACAGTATTTTCAGCAGGGAAGCAAGAAGGAATCTTATGAAATATATAGATATAAGAATCCCTTTAAGTATGTAATTCAAATTTTAAAATATTAACAAATGCTGTTTGCTTTCCTTTTATCATGCTCTTTTAAATACGTTCAAATACCTTGATACAATTCATGCTGTTGATCATTGATTTAAATATATTTCTTAATATTTCTTTCTGAATGTAGCAGTATATTCTATGAATGATTCTACTAAAACTGTTTTTCCAATAATCTGTAGAACTATTGTGTTAGCACCAAGGGCAATTTAAAAAAATATATAAATAATATTAAACTTAAATCAGTTAAATTGTGACATAAAGCTCATATATCACTAATATTCTGTTACCAAGAGAAAGATCTTGATTGTTATCACAGTACAGGGGTTGAAATTCCCTGGCTTATCTAATCTATCTATTTAACAGTCTTTATTCAGTGACAAGATTTTTATATATATGATATTTGCTCAAGGAAAAAAATCACAATAATATTCACAAAATACAGGCAAGGAATTCGTAACTACTGAAAATCATTTTTATTTGACTATTTCCATATATAAATGAAAGTATGACTGTTTCCATATATAAATGAAAGTAAGTTTATCTTTGTTTCACACCTAGATACACACATAATTTGGGGAAAAATGAGTTATCTGCTTACCTTCCTTTCCTAGTTCAATTGATATTTTAAAAACACAGTAATTTGTTACTGGATAGGTGTGTATGTTCTGTATAGAGGCAGATGCACAGAAAAAGGATTGGTGTTTCTAGATAAATTGCTTATTAGACACACTATTCAAGGCACTAGACTCAGTGTTCCAAAGATTGGACTGCTGCAACAATATTTATCCTTAAAACTGGAGAGTATTTATTCTTAAAATTGTTTACAGTTACTCTATCTCATCATAAATGCAAATATTACCATACTCCTTTGCCAATTAGATTAACATTAAACAGATATTGTAAAATGTACCTAAGGAAAAATTTTCCTAGTCAGCAAGAACATTATTCTATGTTTAGAAATCAACTAAAGCTAGTGTGCTTGCCAAAATACTTTTAGAAATATGTTGAAATAAAAGATATCATTTCAAGGACTTAGCACTTAAAACTTCAAAAATATGTTCAAATTCAGGGAAAATAAATAAGTAAGAAGATTAACTATTATAGAAGAATCTCACTTGTCAGATATTGATTTCCCCATACCAGTAAGGGATTGGAAATTTATGTGCAGAGCTCATGTACGAGAATAGGGATTAGAAACATGGTTTATGCAGTGATTTGTGTGCATTCACACCATTTTGGTTCTATTTGATCTCTGAAACCTACATTTTTTCATCATTTGAAATGAGAGACTTGAGCTCATTACTCTTGAATGTCCCTTCATTAGTGATGGCATCTGTAGGTCTTAGAGAAATGCCAAAGATACATTGATGCTATGAAAACAAATTTACCTTTTATTTTCATTCATATTTTGCATGAGGAGGTGACTAGCAATAACATCTAATGGCTCAGCTTTTGCAATTTATGGGGGCCGAGAAAAGGTGTTTGCCCATAGTGTCTTAGAAATTTTAACACCACATGTATCTGTGAATTATGTAGGCTGAGAAGAACATTGTAATTAAGATCAAAGTAATTATTATTACTGTACTTGATTGGAAAGGGGCAAAGAGACAATCATTGTATTTCCATTACTCTAGGAGGTGGGTCAAAAAGGATCATGCTGTGATTTATGTCCAAGAGTTTTCTTCCTATGTTTTCCTCTAAGAGTTTTATAGTGTCCAGTCTTACATTTAGATCTTTAATCCATTTTGAGTTTATTTTTGTGTACAGTGTTAGGGAGTGTTCTAATTTCATTCTTTTACATGTAGCTGTCCAGTTTTCCCAGAACCACTTATTGAAGAGGCTGTCTTTTCTCCATTGTATATCCTTGCCTCATTTGTCATAGATTAGTTGACCATAGGTGTGTGGGTTTATCTCTGCACTTTCTATCCTTTTCCATTGATCTATATTTTTGTTTTTGTGCCAGTACCATACTGTCTTGATTACTGTAGATTTGTAGAATAGTCTGAAGTCAGGGCGTCTGATTCCTCAAGCTCCATTTTTTTCCCTCAATATTGCTTTGGCTATTTGGGGTCTTTTGTGTCTCCATATAAATTTTAAGATTTTTTGTTCTAGTTCTGTAAAAAATGCCATTGGTAATTTGATAGGGATTGCATCAAATCTGGGGATTGCTTTGGGTAGTATAGTCATTTTCACAATATTGATTGTTCCAATCCAAGAACATGGTTTATCTCTCCATCTGTTTGTGTCATCTTTGATTTCTTTCATCAGTGTCTTATAGTTTTCTGAGTACAGGTCTTTTACCTCCTTAGGTAGGTTTAGTCCTAGGTATTTTATTCTTTTTGTTGCAATGGTGAATGGGATTGTTTCCTTAATTTCTCTTTCTGATCTTTTGTTGTTTGTTTATAGGAATACAAGAGATTTCTGTGCATTAATTTTGTATCCTGGAACTTTACCGAATTCATTGATTAGCTCTAGTAATTTTCTGGTGGCATATTTAGGATTACCTATGTATAGTATCATGTCATCTGCAAACAGTGCCAGTTTTACTTCTTCTTTTCCAATTTGTATTCCTTTTATTTCTTTTTCTTCTCTGATTGCCATGGTTAGGACTTCCAAAACTATGTTGAATAGTAGTGGTGAGAGCGGACATCCTTGTCCTATTCCTTATCTTAGAGGAAATGCTCTCAGTTTTTCCCCATTGAGAATGATGTTTGCTGTGAGTTTTTTGTATATGGCCTTTATTATACTGAGGTAGGTTCCCTCTATGCCCACTTTCTGGAGAGTTTTTATCATAAGTGGGTGTTGAATTTTGTCAAAAGCTTTTTCTGCATCTACTGAGATGATCACATGGTTTTTATTCTTCAATTTATTAATTTGGTGTGTCACATTGATTGATTTGCATATATTGAAGAATCCTTGCATCCCTGGGATAAACCCCATTTAATCATAGTGTATGATCCTTTTAATGTGTTGTTGAATTCTGTTTGCTAGTATTTTGTTGAAGATTTTTGCATCTATATCATCAATGATATTGGTCTGTAATTTTCTTTTTTTGTTGTATCTCTGTCTGGTTTTGGTATCATGGTGATGGTGGCTTCATAGAATGAGTTTGGGAGTGTTCCTTCCTTTGCAACTTTTTGGAACAGTTTGAGAAGGATGGGTGTTAGCTCTTCTCTAAATGTTTGATTGAATTCACCTGTGAAGCCATCTGGTCCTGGACTTCTGCTTGTGGGAAGATTTTTCATCACAGTTTCAATTTCATTACTTGTGTTTGGTCTGTTCATATTTTCTGTTTCTTCCTGGTTCAGTCTTGGAAGGTTATACCTTTCTAAGAATTTGTCGTTTTCTTCCAGGTTGTCCATTTTATTGGCATAGAGTGGCTTGTAGTAGTCTCTTATGATGCTTTGTATTTCTGTGGTGTCTACTGTAACTTCTCCTTTTTCATTTCTAATTTTATTGATTTGAGCCCTCTCCCTCTTTTACTTGATGAGTCTTGCTAAAGGTTTATCAATTTTGTTTATCTTCTCAAAGAACCAGCTTTTAGTTTTACTGATCTTTGCTATTGTTTTCTTTGTTTCTATTTCATTTATTCCTGTTCTGTTCTTTATGATTTCTTTCACTCTACTAACTTTGGGTTTTGTTTGTTCTTCTTTCTCTAGCTCGTTTAGGTGCAAAGTTAGATTATTTATCTGAGATTTTTCGTGTTTCTTGAGGTAGGATTTTATTGCTATAAACTTCCCTCTTAGAACTACTTTTGCTGCATCCTATAGGTTTTGGATCATTGTGTTTTCATTGTAATTTGTCTATAGGTATTTTTTGATTTCCTCTTTCATTTCTTCAGTGATCTTTTGGTTATTTAGTAACGTATTGTTTAGCATCCATGTGTTTGTGTTTCTTACGTTTTTTTCCCCGTAATTGATTTTTAATCTCATAGCGTTGTGGTCGGAAAAGATGCTTGATATGATTTCAATTTTCTTAAGTTTACTTAGGCTTGATTTGTGACCCAGGATGCGATCTATCCTGGAGAATGTTCCATGTGCACTTGAGAAAAAAGTGTCATCTGCTGTTTTCGGATGGAATGTCCTATAAACATCAATTAAATCTATCTGGTCTATTGTGTCATTTAAAGCTTGTGCTTCCTTATTAATTTTCTGCCTGGATGACATGTCCATTGGTGTAAGTGAGGTGTTAAAGTCCCTCACTATTATTGTGTTATGTCTGTTTCCTCTTTTATAGCTGTTAGCATTTGCCTTATGTATTGAGGTGCTCCTATGTTGGGTGCATATATATTTATAATTGTTATATTTTCTTCTTGGATTGATCCCTTGATCATTATGTAGTGTCCTTCCTTGTCTCTTGTAACAATCTTTATTTAAATGTCTATTTTACCTGATATAAGTATTGCTACTCCAGCTTTCTTTTGATTTCCTTTTGCATGGAATATCTTTTTCCATCCCCTCACTTTCAGTCTGTGTGTGTCCCTAGGTCCTAAGTAGGTTTCTTGTAGACAGCATATATATGGGTATTGTTATTGCATCCATTCAGCAAGCCTGTGTCTTTTGGTTGGAGCATTTAATCCATTCACATTTAAGGTAATTTTTTTTTTTTTTTTTTTTTTTGCAGTACGTGGGCCTCTCACTGTTACAGCCTCTGCCATTGCGGAGCACAGGCTCCAGCCACCCAGGTTCAGCGGCCATGGCTCACAGGCCCAGCCGCTCCGTGGCATGTGGGGTCTTCCCAGACTGGGGCATGAACCTGTGTCCCCTGCATCGGCAGGCAGACTCTCAACCACTGCACCACTGGGGAAGCCCTAAGGTAATTATTGATATGTATGTTCCTATTACCATTTTCTTAATTGTTTTGGGTTTGTTTTTGTAGGTCCTTTTCTTCTCTTTTGTTTCCCACTTAGAGAAGTTCCTTTAGCCTTTTTTGTAAAGCTGGTTTGTTTGTGCTGAATTCTCTTAGCTTTTGCTTGTCTGCAAAGCTTTTTATTTCTCTGTCGAACCTGAATGAGATCCTTGCTGGGTAGAGTAATCCTGGTTGTAGGTTCTTCCCTTTCATCCCTTTAAATATATTGTGCCAACCTCTCTGGCTTGTCAAGTTTCTGCTGAGAAATCAGCTGTTTAACCTTCTGGGAGTTCCTTTGTATATTATTTGTCATTTTTCCCTTTTTGCTTTTAATAATTTTTCTTTGTCTTTAATTTTTGTCATTTTGATTACTATGAATCTTGGTGTGTTTCTCCTTGGGTTTATCCTTCCTGGGGCTCTCTGTGCTTCCTGGACTTGGGTGGCTATTTTCTTTCCCATGTTAGGGAAGTTTTCGACTATAATCTCTTCAAATATTTTCTCAGGTCCTTTCTTTCTCTCTTCTCCTTCAGGGTCCCCTATAATGCAAATATTGTTGCATTTAATGTTGTCCCAGAGTTCTCTTAGGCTGTCTTCATTTCTTTTCTTTCTTTATTCTTTATTCTGTTCCACAGCAGTGAATTCCACCATTATGTCTTCTAGATCACTTATCCGTTCTTCTACCTCAGTTATTCTGCTATTGATTCCTTCTAGTGTATTTTTCAGTTCAGTTATTTTATTGTTCATCTCTGTTCTTTAATTCTTCTATGCCTTTGTTAAACATTTCTTGCATCTTCTTAATCTTTGTCTCCGTTTTTTTTCCGAGGTCCTGGATCATGTTCACTATCATTATTCTGAATTCTTTTTCTGGAAATTTGCCTATCTCCACTTCATTTAGTTGTTTTTCTGGAGTTTTATCTTGTTCCTTCATCTGTTTCGTAGTCCTCTGCCTTTTCATTTTGTCTGTCTTTCTGTGAACGTGGTTTTTGTTCCACAGGCTGCAGAATTGTAGTTCTTCTTGATTCTGCTGTTTCCCCCCTGGTGGATGAGGCTATCTAAGTGGCTTATGCAAGCTTCCTCAAGATAACTCATTCTATATTTGTCTTTGCTTTATATATCATAAGGCTGCAGCCTACTACCCCTTCCCTAAGGTGGGGCTGGTGGGAGACCAATGAAATTGCTTAATGTCATTACAGTCATTGAAGTGTATTTCATTTATTCACATAAATGTATGTGAGTAACCTTTGTTGAAAAAGCATTTCAGGCATCAAAAATGTGAGTAAAAACTATCAACAAGGCTTTATAAAATGTTATCTATAAAAACAGTATGTTTGATGGATTGCTTTTTATTCAGATTACGTATACTGAATTGATACTTTCATATAGTAGATATTTAATAAACATATATTGAATTTGTATTCATTTCTGTTCACAAGAGGAAATTGTTTTGTTTTCCTCCACTCTGGTGAGAAATCATTGTGCTCAATTATAAAGTTTGACTAAATACTAGATGTGAAGAACACTGGAAATCTGACACCCAGAAACAGAAAAGAAAAAAAAGGACCACATTTATTACAAACTAAATAAACCATTAATATATGTATGTATGTAGGTATGCATATATTTATTTTAAAAGATTTACTACTCTCTTTATAAGAAAGGTTTAATTCAGCGTTTCTGATTTATAAGAAACAGTTTATATAGGCAGCTTTTAAAATTTATACTCTCAACAGTTCAATATTAAATGACACATTGTTAATGTTCAGTGATGCCTGGATGCCCCAGTTGTTCGGTCTTTCTAAAATGGTAAGCACTCTTTGCTTCTAAATTCACCATCATACTATTTACTCTCAATGTACCAATCAGAATGATCCCTTTCAAATAAAACCACATAACACTTCTCTGCTCAGAATTCGTCAAGCCTCCCATTTCAATCAGATGAAACGAAGTTCATACTCTGGTCTTGGTCCTGCAAGAGCTGCACCCTCTCCTTACTACTCTGGTCTCTTCACCACCTATCTATCCCTATCTCTACTTTACCCTTTTTTCTTTAGGGAATTCTCCTTTCCCTAAAGTGTCCGTACCTTCAACTTGACATTTTTCATCCCCTTCTATCTTCATGGTTAACTCCTTTACCCCTGAGACTTTGCTTAATCATTTCCTACTTAATACATCCTGCCATGAGCACCATAAAAGAACTACTACTTCTGCAACCTAGCCAATGATTCTGATTTCTTTTGTCCTTGTCATACTGTTTATTTTCCCTTGTACTCATCAAATTTTACTATTCTATATAGCTTAATTTTATGACTACTGTTTACTGGCTATGTGACTTTCTCTACCCCATACGCTGTAAGTTCCACAAGAATCTTTGTTTTCTTCACAGATACAGCTCAAGAACCTAGAACAGTGCCTGACATATTGTAGGCACTCCATCAGTCTATTCTTTCAGAAAATGGTATTGAGCCACAGCCAATTGCCAGGCACTCATTTATATATTTGGGCCACATATGTAATCAAAACAGGACAAAACTCTCTGCTCTAATGGACCTTTTATTCCATTCAGGGAGAGACAACAATAAGCAACATAAACAGTAGGGCAGAGTGTATATATAATTACTGGTAGAGAGGTAGATATGGTGACAATTTGTAGACTTGAAAAAGTTATTGAATAATGAATAATTAAGTAATAAAGTAATAATCAAACCTAATTCCTTGTTATAAATGTTTGGGAATGTATTCACACATACAAATTTCTAAGCAGGTTTAATAAAAATAAGAAAATAAATATAAAAACAGGGGAGTATGTTTAAAAAAATCATTCCTTTCTTGAAATAATTTGATGATAATCTCTAAATCAGATCTTGTTTTCTGATAATAATCTGATAAAACTAGAAATTTGTGTTCTCTGGACACAGCTGAAATTTTAAATGAAAATACATAATTTTAATTATTTTCATTATATAGAAAAGATTTTAAATGAGTGATATACCCCTTTTAAAGAAACAAAGATATTACAAATAAACCTATCAGACATAGAAAGTAGTAAAGAGTAATAGTAAAATTGTAAGAAATGAAATAGTCTTATCAGGAATTCTAGGTGCAAATGAGTCTAGGAAACGTAGTTCTTAAGCTTTCCAGCCTTTGAAGAAAAAAAAGAAAAACTGGAAAGAGACTGGGGCAGATACTCAACTACGTGACTTAACATGTGCACCACAATATACATGGACTTTGCTTTAGAAATGTTACTTTCAGAGATTGTACCATCAATACCTACTGGCATGTATACAGAAGTATTTATTGCTGTATTGTTTGTGATATTTTTAGTAATATCTGGAACAAATTTAATTTCCATCAAACAGACATGTTTTATGCCATGATTGATTTATACCTATATAATATCCTGTGATTATTTCATCATACAGACAAATTGGGAGAGAGAATGTACTACAGAATACAGAGTGAACTGTAAAGTAGTATTAATATAAAGCAGAGTAAAATCTTTATATAAAAATAGAATATTAAGCACTGATATAGATGTAACATGGAGTCCTCTTTTGCATGAGGTGGCTTTATACCCCTTTTATTTGTTTGTTTAAGTGTAGAAACATGTGTGAAAGTATATACTCTCCACTTGCTATTGCTTACTTCAGAGTAACTGCATTAGAAGATGGAAGGGGAAACTATTAGCATTGTACAATACATAATATACATAATCAGAACATAATTACCATTCTCAAATTATCCATCTTTTTTTTTCATAAAAATAGAATTTAGAAAACAAGTTGAGGTAGGCAGAATAATAAATCCCAAAGATGTCCACATTCTAATTTCTGGATCCTGTGAATATTTTACCTTACATGGCAAAAGTGCTAAGAAAAGTTTGCAAGTTTGCTAAGGTTAAGGACCTTGAGATGGGGAAATTAACCTGGATCATCCAGGTAGATCCAACCTTATCAGATGACTCCAGAAAACAGGAAGACCTTTCCTGACTAAATTCACAGAGAGATTTGACATAACTAATTTTCATGATGGAAGAAGGAGGCCACTAGCCAAGGAATGTGGTAGCCTACAGAACCTGTAAAAGGCAGTGAAATGCATCTCATAGAGCCTCCAGAAAGGAATTCAAACCTACTGACACAATTATTTTAACCCAGAAGTCAGACTTCTAACTCATAGAAATGTAAGATGATAATTGATTTATATTGCTTTAATCCACTAAATTTGTGTTAACTTGTTAGAGCAGCAATAGAAGTCTAATATGTAACTGCAACAATATTTTTTCTTGTTTGATTGATTTTGTGTGTAATGTTCTTATATCAGAGATGTGGAGGAATCAGATGAGGAGGTAGGTCATGTTTACAAATGACCTTCAACTTTTTATTATACTCAAACACAATTCTGTTATAAAGTTTCATAGTTTTTCCTACCTTAACTGAAGTTAATTTTTTTTCACTTGTTTATATGTTTAACTTTGAATTTGTACCCAAATGATTAAACTAAAGCATGCAGAGTGAAATAGAAAAACATACGGAGTATCTGGCATCATATATGCATACCTATTTCTGGGATAAGTAATTTTTGTAAGTAGGGAAATAAAATTTTAAATTGTAGTCTTTTTTAAGAATAGGTAATTTCTTACATAATATTTCTAAAATTAATTACAAATTTTCTTCTGTGTCATCACGATGGACTAAATAAGATTTCATCTTTTCTGAAATATAAATAATTTTCTTTGAAAAATATTCAGAGTTGCTCTCCCTAATGAACTGCACTCAACAACCCCAAACCTTGTTTTCTGATTGTTAAGTTTCTCATTGTCCATTTTTAGCAACTCCATTTCATAAGCTGACATTTTATAGGGCTGAATGTAGAAACTAAATAACCAGCAAGTGATAGCAGTGACCTTGATTTTTAAAATATGTAATATTTCAATACCATTTGGTCTGAGGGCAGGTTCATTTCTCCCTTGTTATGAAAAAAGTATGAGTTTGACTTCAGATGCAGAAAAAAACATTTCTTACTTTTTTTCCGGATTGTACTTGGCGTTAAATAGTTGCGGATTCTAAAAAGGGATATGCTATTATTCATCAAAAATATGCTATACCTATATATATAAATGAATTAATCACAATCAAAACCACTTTTTCTGACTTGAATTTCCTAAGACATTACCATGTGTGTGTGTGCATGCATGCACGCGTGTGCACGTGGGGGCTGCCCATGTGCCTGTGCACATGCATCCTTTTGCCTGAGTATTTTAAGAATTATTTTGGAAAGGCAGAACATAAAATAACTAATTAAAATCATGACTACAAAATAAATGATGAATAAATAAATTGTATATATATCTTACAGATAAATTCTGAGTGTGGAGAGAGAAATTGAAATAGTCAAACTCTTAGAAGCAGTGAGTGAAATGGTGATTGCCAAGAGCTGGGAAGGGAAGAAACAAGAAAGTACTAGTCAAAGGGTACAAAGTTTCAGTTATGCAAGATAAATAGGTCCTAGAGATCTACTCCTGTACAGCATAGTGCTTGTAGTTAATAATACTGCATTATGCACTTAAAATTTTGCTAAGAAAGTAGCTCTTATAAGTCCCTCTGTCACACACACACACACAAATAATACTAATGACAAGTAATTAGGGCAGGAGGAAACTTTTGGAAGTGATGAATATGTTTACGGAATAGACTGTGATGATGGTTTTACCAATGTATACTTATTATCTAAGCTCACCATGGTGTATATATTAAATATATAAAGCTTTTTGTACATCAATTATAATTTTTAAAAGTGATTTAAAGAATAAATTGAGAGGTTTTTCAGAGAATTTTTTTCTGACAAATTTGAGTTATGAATAATTACTTAGTAAAGAAGGTAAGATACATTGCTCCCATTAAAAAACATTATGATTAAATATACATAACAAAAAAACTCACCATTTTAAAAACTTTTTTTTGCATGTACATATACAGTTTTCCCAGCACCATTTGTTGAAAAGACTATTCCTTGTCCTTTGAATCGTCTTCATACCCTTGCTGAAAATCATTTGACCATTTGGAATGGCTTATTTCTGGACTCTTTGTCCTATGCTATTGTTCTATATGTCTGGCTTAATGCCAGTACAACCCTGGATCATGATGCCTTTGTATTAAGTTTTGAAATCAGGAAGTATGAGACATCCAACTTTGTTCTTCCTTTTAAAGATTATTTTGGTTATTCAGCATCCCTTAGATTCCGTGTGAATCTTAGAATGGAGTTTTCTATTTCTGAAAAAAACATTGTTGGTATAATGATAGGTATTGTGTTGAATTTGTTGATCACTTTGGGTAGTATTGCCATCTTATCAATATTAAGCCTTCCAGTTCATGAACATGGATGTTTTTCCATTTACTTGTATCTTGTTAATTTCTTTCAGCAAAGTTTTGTTACTTTCTGCATACAAGTCTTCTGCCTCTTTGGTTAATTTATTTCTAAGTATTGTATTCTTTTTGTCACTATTGTAGTCCTTTGATAGCTTTCTTTTACTCTTAAGACAAAGATGAAAACACTTAACATGATTTCCACTTTGAGATCCTCTTCTTGCCTCATAGCCACATTTGATTTCTTTTTCTCCAATGTAGCATGTTCCTTCCCTCTCACAGACTCTTTGCAAAAGTTATTCCTCTGTAAAATAACTTTCCACACTTCTTTTTTCCCTTAGTTAACATATTGTTTTCAGATGTCCATTTAGTTATGACATCTTCATTGAAACCTTCCCTGACACTCCTTCTAACTGAGATGATGATGTTAGTGATGATGATGATGATTACTACTGTTATTATTAGATCCCTGATCAACAATAAAGCTGTTCTCAAACATTCCAGTTCTCCCTTCTTTCTGGGCTCATAGTTGAATCGCACTTTCCTGCCCTTTTTAGTTAGATATGACAATGTTTTCTGTGGTTTTACTTAATGAAATGGTAACAAGAATGACATTTTTCACTTCTAGAGAGAAGCTGGTAGGAATTGTTTACAATTAGCTGCACTCATTTCCCCTTTCTATGAGAATTATGGAAGCATCACTGACACATAGCATCTATATTAGCCTTGGTTCCTTAGGATGAGCAGAGCCCCTTTGCTAATGTTGGTCATACAGAGTGAGGGAAATGAACAATTATTGTTTTAGCCACAGTGATTTGGGATTGTATGTCAATGCAACATAACCTACATTAATCTGACTGATACAGAATTTCGTACCTAGAATCGGTGTGCTGCCCAAACCTAAATGTGTGATCTAAAATATGAGACATTGGCAAAGAGGCCAGTTGATGACCAGAGAAGAAGCTGTAATCATAGACTGGAAAAAACAGTTACCATTTTAGAGTGACACAATATTTGGTGATACTGGAGCTTGTGGTCACTTAAGCAAAGGAACTCCAAGCTCCAGAAGTAGAGGTCAAAAAACAGTGATGATTCTGTTTGTTGAATGCATTTGGGTGTCTTTGTAAAAGGAAAAATATGGGCTCTGAAAATAAATGACCAGTTTGTAAACAGAAAGAAAAAAGAAAAAGAAAAAAGAAAATGGTCACATTTAAGGACATGTAGGGTAGAAAGGGAACAAGCTACAAAGTCTTTGTGTTGTTTATTACAATATTAACTACAAAATTTAGAGAAATTAGGGAAAGATAAATTAGTGGAAATACTGCTCTGTAACCAAATAATATATTTTATGTTTAATAAGCCACTAATATTTTAATGTTATTGTACATAAAGAACACTGCAATTTTCTGTTTAAAGGGTGAAAGAGAGGTTATAAAGGTATCCCATTATTTGAGGAGTTTAAAATCTTAGGGATAAATTTAAACTTAAAATGTACTTTCTTTATGTACCCATGTTTGTTATAGAGGGATTCAGTAAGCAGCTAAAGCAAGTAACTAGAACAATCATAGGTAGTTCAGTTAATAGGTTTGAAGATTCTTAGTAAAGCATATCATTTCCTCACTGAGTTACTTTTTAAACTTTGAAGTCATTACAATTTGTTTCATCAATATTTTTGTTGACCTTTTGTACTTATTTAATTCCTTAACTATTATTTTTTCTGCAATTTTATAACGCCAAATATCAGCACCATAGATATAGTATGAAATGTGAATTTAAAATTAATTTGACATTTTAAATAGTAATAGAAAATCAGAAGTCTTTAAAATAGATTGAAAACTGAAGTTTTGATTTTGAATTTCCATTAAACATTTAGATCAAAGTAATGCTGTTGTGTACAAAACAATGAATAAAATTAATAGTAAGAAGCAAAAGCAGTCAGATTATAAGGTTACAAATGAAAATACTTTATATAATTGTAAACGTTTCTTGAAAATGAAACACAAAGAAAAATAAAGGGCTTTGAAAGTCCTAAATATCATCAGATAGAGTTTCCATGTTGCATTTTCATTTTTAAGAAAAATATATATTTATTTTTCAATGCTTCTGATAAAAAAACACATTGTGCTTTTACATACAGTGAATTTAGATAAAATGTTGATTATATATTCACAGCGTTGTTTGAAAAAATGTTATGGGAAAATGTCTGCTTATTTTACTATCACCTCCTTGTTTTTCCTTCTACTTTTACAAGTTCTAGAATGACTCTCCTTGAACTTAAGAGATTTCATTCAGACACAGAGTAACGTCTACTAAAAATGTATATGGAATTATTTAATAACATATTTGAGTCAACATGGGCATTCTCAAGTGAAGTGATCAATGTGTGTGTTTGACAAAAACTGTTTTCCTAACTACAACTGATTTTTGTACTTTTGTGGAATTTAATAATCTTCCAAGAAGCTATAAAGCCAGAAGCAGGGAATAATTTCTCCTAATGCAGACAGAACGCTGTGACTGGGAGGATAACATGTCTCATATATAATAATAGACTGTTTGATGTTAAAAATAGATAGGGAGTGGATCTATCTAAACTCTTTGACCAAGTACATAAAATTAGAAAAACAAAAGCAAAAACAAATCTATGATTGCTATATCCAGATACGTAGACAAAAGTTGGTGCAGATAATATAAATTAAGACTCTACATTTTACAGTCTCAATTAAGCTTATGCTTCTGCACATGGGTCTAAAAAATAAAAACAGATTGCCTCAGAATAATTTTCTATCATTAAGAAGCTTGACATGCAAATTATTTTAATAAATACATTCACTCATTCAAAAGCAGTAAAATATTCTAAGTAAATGTTAATTGAGCATATACTACATAGGTTACTTTAAAAAATAAGAAAAAAATCTTATATCTGAATCATGCCATTAGAAGTCCTATTTACAATCTAACATATTTAAGTGAAAAATCTCCATGATTTTCAGCAACTAAAGGACAGAGACCTCAATGAATCAGACTAGCCTCTGGCTCAACTAGCAAAGATATTGGCTGTAGCACCCAGGACAAGCCAACTGGTGAGTACCAGTCAGACTGAAGCTCTGCATATGTGTTGAATATGCACATTTAACAAAAAAATAAGACTAAAATCTTAGAACCAGATATCTGAGAAATAAACATTCAAATAAATACAATGACTATATCTATATATTTAAAATGAGAGAAAGCAAGCAGGCTAATTAGGTTGCTATGTATGAAATCCAATCCTTAGTTCTGTGGGTCCAGAAATGGTTTACACTTTTAATTTTTGTCCAGATAAGGCTCTGGTAGTAGAAGCACAAAATCAAATATACAAAAGTTTGGAATATATACAAGAATGTTGATTTAATCTTTTGCAATTGGAGATAACTTTCTTGACATGACTATTAATATCTGTAATTCAAGATACCTCTGTCCCAGGTATTAAGAATACTAAAAGATCAAAAATCAAAATAGTAAATAAATAAATAATAATTTAATGAGATGAAAAAATCAGGATATAGAAATGGATTGTATTTGAGTAACATAAAAACTATGGAAATGAGAGTATAAGTAGCCAAAATATGAAAAGAGTATACCTTTCTAGGAGCTAAAGTAAAATCTGTTAAATTCAATGTGATTCAGAACTGAAACAAACAAAATCAATAATGGCAAATGCTAATTTTTTGTTTTTGTTTTTTTTCTCCTGAATGCTATGTAAAACATACCAACAAAAGAGTACTTTAGGGATATGCAAATAGCAAAATGTAGTTTAGAGTTGATTTGCCATATCACCTTCCGGTGAAGTCTTGTTGAGAATGGACTCTACGTATGTTTTTTTTTTTTTTGAGATACTTGGGAAGTATGTTTGCTTCTAAACATCAATTTCTTTGCAAATAACATTGCAGATATCCAATATCATCTGTTATTTTTATTCACATTCTCTAAAGGTTACTATTTCTGAAAGCCTTTTTACTTGTGCAGTTTGGTTTATTTTACCCAGTTATATACTAACTATATTTACAGATACATCAAATCAGTAATATTAATAAATTAGACCAGGTTTTGGGAGAAGACCTTATTACATTGTGTGCCAGAAATCACTTTCTGATGGTAATAGAAATGAAAGTGTGCACCTGCAAGCATACTGATTTCTTAGACACCTACTGCAAAATTCTCATTTACAGATGCAGGAACTGAACCTTAAAATTGCCAAAGGATACAGTTCAGATTTAACATTTTCAGGATGCCAGCCCATCCATATCCTCAGACATTTAGTTCAGCCTCTTATGCCATTATTTGGTGTAAAATTATGGAAGTAGTTTCTACACTTGGTGTTGCTACACCAAGTGCATCATCTGAAAAGCCAATCAGGCCCTGGAGTCTCTTTAAAATATACATGGCTGCCCAAAAGATCTCCATGTTCTCCCCATGTTACCAAACCAAACTTGGGTCTGCTCGCCCACGCTCAGTAAAGCCAATCTACTGACACGGGTTGTGGTGAAGGAAGTGCAGCATTTATTGTAAGGCACTGTACAAGGAGTCTGGGACAGCTAGAAATCAAAAAGCCCAAACTCCTCGATGGGTTTCAAGGTGAGAGGGAGGAGTGTCACAAGGTATGTGATTAGCTCATGCACAGTTCTCTGGTTGGTTGATGGTAAGGTAACAGGGCAGTGTCACAGGAGTTAATATTTCCATTCCTTAGGCTCCAGGAGGCCTGGGGGCTATGTGATTATGGTCATCAAGTAGTTAACATCTTCCATTTGGTAGGGGTTTCACATCTATAAAACAACTCAGGAAATGTGCAGGTCCTTCAGAGAGGAGCTAAACCAGAGGATATGGGTGAGGGGTCTGTCCCGGGAAGGCCCCTAGGGTCCTGCCCCTTTACATGCAGAGCATTGCATGACCTATATAGACTATTCTTACACAACACTTTGCTTAATTTGTTGAGGTTCTATTGTGCCCTTTTCCTTAATTTTTCTTGCCTTTTCTAAGGTCTTTAGGTTCCCATCTTCTTTCCTGTTACAACTTCCCCTCAGCCTCTCACTAGACCTTTTTTCTTCTTTCTACTATCCACATATATTTTTTTAAAGTTCATTTTCTGGAATTTTATTCCAAGGGATTTATATAAATTTGATTTTTAGGTCACTAACAATACAAGACTAAAAGTTCTACTGTATATTTCTCTGAAGCTTTTTTGCAAGAAAGAAAACTATTTCATGATCTTTTTTATACATGATCTGAAATTTAACACATTGAAAATTATCTTTTACTCTTATAATAGAGCTGATATTCTTCTTCCCTTGACAAAACAGTGTAGTCACTGAAAGTCTCAGAAATTATGTATTGATTTTATTGAGTACCTTGAAAGGTGGTGAAATAGGTAAAATTAAGTAGTTAGATTATTTAGGTATTCCCCCACCCCCCAATATTGTCTCAATTTGTCATCATCACAGGTAAATGACCAAAGTATGATTCTCAAATTTAGGGATTCCAATATCTTCACATTTATTTAGAAAGTTCAAATCTTTACATGGGAAGCCTAATTAATATTTTTGATGGCTGAATAAACAAAACTCATTTTCACTTATCCACATATTTATTGCTATAAAAATCATGTTAAAACTTGTTGTTTCTCTAGTAAACCAGGTTTTCCTTCTCAGGTGAACTTTCCTGGTGAATTGCTATTTTCTTTATCATTTCGTTAATACACATTTGTGTGTTGATCACTTAATTCCCACTCTTTGATTCCTTGATCCCAAAATGATCCTTTGCTCCCTTAGTGATTTAGTTTGTGCCATAATTGTTTCAATAGCTCAAAAGAACTCTTCTTTTTATGGGGCTCTTATTTCTCTCCTTTGTTGTTGTTTGCTAGCCAGGCACTGATTGACTAGAAAAAATTTTTTTCTAGGGAAGTTTGCATATTTTAACAGCAGTTGAACAGCTGTCTTAGGAAGTAATGTTTCTACATTTCACAGCTTGCTGCCTCACTGTCAATACTATTTTACTTCTCTAATGGAGGTAATTCTTAAACACCACAAATCCTAATTATTTAAACAGGAGTGGACCTTAATTCATAACTGCTTCTTCTGAAAACAAAGGAATTTTATAGCTTGGAATAGAATGCTTGTGAGGTGCCTTCCCCTTTTATCTGATGATGCACCTCATTTCCAGAACTACTGCTCCCTCAGAGGTGATAATTATCCCTGGGAGCAGCCTGGGAGCATCCTGCCACCACATGGTGGTGCAGTTAGCAAACTCAGACTGTCTAGAGTCTCTCTCCTACCCCCGTGCTCAAATGTTCCCAAATGATCTAATCATCGCTTTATTTTGGGAGGGGAGATTGAAGAGTGTATAAATCATGCTTATCCTTTTAAACTTTCTGTTTTAAATGGAAATATCCCACTGGCATGTGCACTTTCATTTCTCCCCCAACTATTGTAGTTCTGAAATAGAAGTAATCCTATTGATCTAATTATTCAAATGGTTATACTGTCCATGAGTTCTAAAAAGTCTGTAAATAGGAAAAAATGCTATTAAAATGTGATGTTAACTAGTATATATATTTTTTCTCTATGCATCTCATTTCAAACATTTTAGTGTTCTAGTACTTGGTGTAAGGTCGGATCTTAACAAACGGCACCGCGAAACAAAGGAAAGCTTCAAGTGAGCTTTATTAGGGAGCGCTCCCGGGCGAGGTTCACTGGTCCGAGAGAAAGGGGCCAGAGAAGTCGCGTCCAGTACTGGATGAGGGGAATTTTTATTGGGGTAAAAGCAGAAGGCGGCTTGCAAGGGGAGGGGGTGGTTTGCTATACAGGGTAATTCCTTATTTGGTGAGGATACAGCAGGGCCAGGTGTTGGTTGGTCTGCTGTGGGGCGTAAGCCCATTTTCCCTTCCCGTCAGCCCCATTGTTTTCTGGGCAGGAAGTTAGAGTCTCTTGTTGATTCCCCGAACAGGTGAGGTCGTTATGTCCCAATGCCTCTCCTACCTCATACTGGTCGATGTTTTCTCTTACCCCCCGGGCCTCCTTTCACCCAGGCCAACGGACCTTACACTTGGTATATATCTCTACTTAGCACTTATTTTACTGTATCTCTGTGTGTGTGTGTGTGTGTGTGTGTGTCTGGTAAATTGCATCAGTAATTGTGAGGGTCTTAAAGGAAAAACCATTTTATTATAAATTGTAGGTGGTATACATAATATTAAAAATTGTAGAATTATCACTAGATCCTACCCTATCAGAATATAGGAACATACTATACATTTATATTGAATGAATAAATGAAACAAAAAAATACACAAATAGAGTATTACCAACCATGGGAATGCTAACACTGTCTATCAATCTATCGATCTATCCATCATCTACCTGTTCATGCTTAAATATATGTATGTGTATCTATATATATAATATATAAACATTTGCCTATATTCCAGGGATTTGATAAATTAGAAAACTATAACAAAATATGTGTTTCTCTGACCATATACTTACTACATTTTCTGAAGTAAATTAAAAAAGATAAGGGAGAACTGAGAGGTACACAGTGATATTCAAATATTAAGTACTAAATAAACAAATAGTGAATAAACGCATATTGGGTTGGAGGATCAATATGTGAAGGGCCATGAAAGATAACAGTATGTAGTACAAAACCCCTGATCTCAGATTCAGAAGGTGGTCTGTCTGTTTTGGAGTCTGCCACAATTAACTGTGACAAGGAGATGTCCGTTTGTCTTTCTTTTCCCTATTTTATAGTGAAGGAAATGTTCTAAATTACTAACAGTAGTCTAAGTGGTCTAAGAATTCTATAAATCCACCCAGTGTAAGCAGTAAGGTAAATATTCCCAGAAGCGATCCTGGGCTGACTGTCCCTTCCTTGTTCAGTGCCAGAACTGATAAAAGTTATATTTCTGGATCCTTGAGAAGTCCTTGCGTTCTTTGTTCCCCTAACACCAGTAGCATCACAGCTGCAACACAGCTGCTAATAATTAGCTCTTTGATTCATTACAGGCATGGTTTAATAAAAGGATTTATAGATGGGGAAAAGAAAGTGTTCCCCAAGTAGTTAATGATTTGTTGAAGCTCACACTGTGCCCATTATAGCTAATAACATGTCCCTTTAAGAGAGGCGTGAACACAACCCTCCAGTCAGTAAGTATTTGCGAGAAAAGTGCAATTGGACTGACTTTTCAAATTCTTTATGAAATTTACATCCTCTAATTACATTTTCATATTTATCTTCCTTGAGACCTGGCATGCATTTGACTGTCTTTACATAATTTCTCCATCCTCCAGACCTCAAAGAACATCTAGTGCAGGTTTCTGGGATATGCAAAGACTGAATTTATTAACACTCTTTCCTAGCTTGCTTTAACCACTGTCAGTATATGTTATCATCTGACAATTTCAACATGTATTCCTTAAATATGTCCTTTATAATATGTTTCTAGAATATACCCTCTACCATATGCTTTTTAGATAATCTCTTTTCATTATTGTGTTTCATTTAATGGTTTTGCTATTATAATGTATGATGGTAATTATTCAATCAAAAATACGACATTTCACTATGATAGTTTAAAGATACATTCACAAATCTTCTATGCGCCTTCTAGCCTAATTCCTCTCTCCTTGAGTGTTGGCTATACTTAGTGACTCACTTCTAACAAATAGAATGTGGTAGAAATAAAAGGATATCACTTGTAAGATTTAAAAAGGAATCATGGCTTCCTCCTTGTACTCTCTTTTAGATCACTCACTATGAGGAGTGATATTAGACACTATATTATAAAGACACCAAGCAAAACTATGGATAGGTCCACATAGTGAGGAACCGAGTCCTCCAGCCAACAATTATGTGAGTGAGTCTTTATAGAAATGGATTATTAAGACTAGGTAATCCTTCATATGACTGCTGCTTGTCAACAACCACATGACACTCTGATCCAAAACCATCCAACTCAGTTACTCCTGATTCCTGACCCACAGAAACTGTGAGATAAGTATTGAGGATTTTTGTTTTGTTGGTTTGTTTTAAATTTATTTAATTGAGGTTATATAGAGATAAAATAAAATTTACCATTTAAGCCATTTAAAAAAAATGTGACATTTCAAAATTAACAGAGATTCTTCAGTGAAGGGTAAGGGCAAGTACATATATATATTTTATATATATATGATATGGCCAATTATATACATGTATATATATCCTAAGTCTTATAATTAAAAGATAATAAAATAATATTAAAAACAAAGATAAGAATATTTAAAAGATAAATATATCTCCAGAGAGATGCTACCAGTCAAATAAAAGATACATTTGGGCTTGACCAAAGTAACATCTCTTCTAAGTTTAAACTTTCAAACTAAAATGAATGAAATGTTTTATTTCATAATATAGTTATTCCCTCACTTCATACACACACAAACACACACACACACACACACACACACACACACAATCCAAATTTGCCATTATCCCTTTCAAAATCAAAATAACTAAACCCTAGTTGGAGAATAGCTCAGGTACAATTATATCTGAAGTGTAATACCATTTTTCTTTCTGGAAAATTAAATAAAGATTCTTTATTTGGTTCAAAGTGTCTCTTAGATGGTTTCATTTCACCAAACAGGAAAGAGAGGGAGGAAAGAAATCAATTGAATTCAAATTTACCGGGATAAGAGTATTTAATATTTTTATTTTCAAGCAATAAACTTCTAGTCAGGGAACAAGTTATCCTGTATTCAAACAATGTTACCTGAAATCTTCATGGAATTTGTGATGTTTACTCTCCTGAAAAGAAAAACAAAATCCAAGTCCTCAAGTTGTAATACAATCATAAATACAGTTAGTCTTTCTCTCATTTAATCTGTTCCACCCTGTTGGCAATGACAATCTTATAAATGGAAAACTAAATGATTTATGTTTCCATAAAAACTTATTTCTAAAAGTAGATCTTTGAGCCCTATTTGATGGTGTACTTTAAATAAAATATTCCAATAAAATAATTCTAGGTATTTTATCTTTGGATCTGGCTATAATAGGAACTGACTCATGATTTTGTTTATTTGTCCAATATCCTTTTTTCATTGCCATGTAAATATGTAAAGGTCAATTGAAGCTTCAAACGTTTTAGCAGACTCTCTGAGTGACTACACAGTGTTCTATTTCAAATTCAATAGGGAATGACAAAAACATGATTTGCTGATTAAGTAATTATTAACACTCAGTAGTTAAATAAAAAATATATAGAAAGCATAGAAAAGGTTGAACATGTAACTCATAGGCTTTTGTGCATACAATTTTGTAATTCTTTGGTATTAGTGACATAATCAAAACTGGAACTACCTTAGGGAAATGGAAACTCACTTATTTACAGAAAACAAAGATGATTTCAAATCGCAAGAAAGGCAGACTTTACATGGGTCTCAGAAAGAACTGGAATAAGGGCTTGAGCACCACTAGAGTTTTCTCATTTCTCACATCAGGAATTCTCTTCACAATGTTCTCCATCTACCTCATTAAAGTCAGATTTTCTCAACAAGAAGAGAGCCTGGCTACAAATAGTTCTGTATTGCTTTTGGCTCTGAAAAATGACTTATTAACTATTCCAATTTCTTAAAAATAAAAATTATGGGGAGGAAACTGATTGTTCCCAAAGTGTACCTCTGGACAACAGCAGGGAAAGGGCAAGAAAGTAAGATTTTCCTTGCTTGAATTAAAAGTCTAACCACTGATGAAAGAATTGTAGCCGATGACTGTTTTCATAATATGATTGGAGCAGGAGAAAGGCCTTCAGATTGAATAACAGATGGTTGCTTTTAAGGTACTTAAGATGATTAGATATGTCTCCAAGTGCAAGAAATTAAAAGCAAAAAGAAGAAAAGTGCATTTTAGAAGCAGACAAGAGTTCAAATAGCAATTCTGTATGTAGTAGCTAGATGACTGAATAATCTTAGGGAAATCATACATATTCTCTAACCTTCGTTTCTTTGTCTGTAAACCTATCAGTAGAAATAGTGAAGGTGCATTAAAACACACACCTCAATGATTCAAACTTACAAAGCTTAGTCACCAAACATTATAGGGCAACCAGGAATTGTTATGAAGTGTGCTCTGCTTAATTTAGTTACTTATAGGCTCAAAATGATAGAATAATGTCAAATGCTGGTCACCGTGCCAGAAGGAAAGAGATCTGAAAAGTCTTGATCTAGTAATTAAATGATGTCTTCTGGAGTTGACATCTGACATTTTTCTGCTCACAACTTATTGGACAGAACATGTCAGTTAGCTTCATTCAACTACAAATTGGCCTAGAAGTATAATACCACCTATTCCCAGATTCAGGACTACCACATGAGCAGAATAATAATTTTGATACTTCACCTTCTACTCACCAAATATTTAGTGTTTCTTTCACTCTACACATTGAATTGCCATCTGTTCCTGGCATCAAGCTTAACGTCCAAGATTTATTGTATTACTTGTTGATATCTCTGTCAGGATTTTTTTCTTTTTTTTTTTTGTAGCAGTCCCTTTATCAAAAAGCCCTATGTGGTTTTTTTTTTTTTTGATCCAGAAATTTACAAACTAAATAGACAAATTCTGCAGTATATACAGGGAACCAGATAGTTTCAGCAAACACCCTCATTCAGAAGGAGTAAAATTTATGGGTTTGTGTGTGAATTTTGAAATCTACCTGGCAAATTATGGTGAGGGATCTTCACTCCATTGTTCTCTGTGCTTCTTGGTTCCGTTCTCTGAGTAATCTCTCCTTTTTTCTACTAAGCTTTAGATAAAAGGAGCAGTGAAAACTAACGGCTTTTTTTTTCACCCTGCTCCTGCCCTTAGAGGATTGGGGATCTTGAAAAGTCACAGTTCTGGTGACTGGTATATTCTAGTCTTGATCAGCCGCAGATATTTTTTGGTCTAAGCCACGATTTTGTTAATGGTACAAGTCTCTTCAAAACATTGTAGGCTTTTCATCGATTCAGTATAGTCAGCAAATGTGGCAAGAGCTTCCCTCACATTTATTTTTGATATGTACTTGTTAGATTTGTGACAAATCTTCACTTTTCTGACTCTGCTTGCTCTCCTTTCTTAATAACTCATGTCTTAAATATATCAGGTTTCTTTGGAGAAGCATGTTTTTACTCTACATTTTTTGAGTCATTATGTCCCATAGAAATAATTCATTGGGAGTCAAACCTGAACTGACTCCTTGATCTAAGACATCTACATCGAGTCAGAGATTTTAAGAATGAATGTGACAGCTGTTCCCTGACTTGATTCTTGAGGCAAGAATGAGTCTAACTGGCCTTTATTGCTCAAAAGTCTTCTCAATTTGATTTTATTTTTCCTGACTGCAGGAGAAAAGCAGTTACTTCTTCCAAACTTGCAGGTCTCCATATTTCTGTTTTTATTGTTTCATTCCTCATTGTTATAAGACAGTTCTTGTAGTAAATTGACAAATGCAGTCAACCGTAACTAATACAATCACCTCACCTTCTTCCTCGACCTATAAGCTCACTTGGTATAATCTCAATATACCCCTCTCACTATTTAGATCAGCAGCAGGCACCACGTTGTTCCACTTCTCTTCTGGCTGCCACTAGCTCATATCTACTGCTCACAATGGCAATGGGTAGAGATTTACGTTGGCAATATCTAATCAAAAATGTTGTCAGTGCTCATACACACACAAAAAATAATGTCTAATAGAGGCTATAAGTAGGCATAATAAAGGCCTGTGTTTTCCATAAGCTACCCTCTCTCTTCATCTACTTTATCTATCCTTCTATCTTCTCTAAAGGGAGGGAGAGAAGGACATACATATCCTCCTTTATACATATTTCAGGGTGCGGGAGAATAGTATGAAAATCTAAGAGCTGTGCTTTACACCTACTTAATATTTAATTTAAAAGCAATGACAATGTAAATAAAGATTTAAATACATAAGAGAAAGTGAAGGCTACAGCTTTATTTCAAAATATTACTTAGTTCTGCCCTAAGAATAAGAACAGACTAGAATATTTTGATAACTAAAATTTTCTTTGGCTACTGGTCCAGGAAATTTCTCTTTATAGGATTTCTTCTTTGATGAACATTTCTACTGGCATTCAGTTTTAGTCTGAAGGTCAATTATGCTTCTTGTATTATTCTCATCCACATGAGCTGCTGGTGGAAATATAATCATGTTTTATACTCTGTCAAAGTCTGTGGATATTTTAAAGTAACTGCTTAATATCACAAAAAATGAAGGGAAAGTTTGACTATCTTGAAATTTATCCAAGTTATTTCTTTTCCCCCTCTATGACATTGCCAAAGAATACACTATCATAATAGAAACATTAAAGAATAATTAAGAAAAACTCAATACAAATTTGAATCACCCTAAATTCAATGATAGAACCACTAATACAATTTTCGTATATCTTTCCAGCATGATCTCTATCAGTATTATTATTGTAGAAATGGGATCAACTTTGGCATTATTTTTTCACTTTTTATTCATTTAGTGGTGTACCATAAACACATTCCTCCATACTGCTTCCCAGTTAATATCTGATCCTCTACCTGCAGTGGCAATCTCTGTTCTGACTTCTACCACCATAGAGAAATATTCTTCAACAGCAGCCAATAAAAAAATCTTAGACTTCAAAATATACAGTCTATTCTTATTTTGGGGGCAAGGTAGAGTTTTCATTTCCACTTGTGTAATTAAAAATTTACTGAGGGGCTTCCCTGGTGGCTCAGTGGTTGAGAGTCCGCCTGCCGATGCAGGGGACATGTGTTCGTGCCCCGGTCCGGGAAGATCCCACATGCCGCAGAATGGCTGGGCCCGTGAGCCATGGCCGCTGAGCCTGCGCGTCCGGAGCCTGTGCTCCACAACGGGAGAGGCCACAACAGTGAGAGGCCCGTGTACCGCAAAAAAAAAAAAAAAAATTTACTGAAACTTGAGTTAGGTACTTGGTGGGCATTCCTTGTGGATAGGTACACCTAACAGTAAGTGAATCGGTATGAATGCTTCTTTGTTGATATTTCTGAATCTGTCTACAATGTTACATGCAACAAATATTACAATCACAAATATTAGACCAAAAAGTTACAAATATTTTTAACCAACGCTGTAACCAAACTTGTTCTAAACAAAAATGTCATCCATGTAGAATGTCACTGGCCATAGTTCTTTTATAAATAGAATATTAAATATTTTACAATAATTCAATTAATTAATAAAAATCATACTTTCTTTCAAATTTTTATCAAATCATGTTTACTAGAATCCTAGTACATACTTAACCTATCAAAAGCAGTATTTTTTATATACATTGACAGGAAAGAACAGTTAATGGTTAGGAATTCTCTTGTCTAGCCATATTCCACAAGTAAAATTTAATTTTTCTTTTCCTAGAATTAGGTATTAAAGAGCAATGCATTAGATCTCAGGAGATGTATCATTTCCCTATTGTAAAGAACTTCATGACTTTAGGTCAGTAATTCCATTTCCTCTGAATATCATGCACTATATATCTAACAAGAGACTGACCAGACTTTTCTAATGTCTTTTCAAAATTTACAAGCATTATGTATGTCTGTGATCTACCAGTTCCACAGCAATTTAATTTTCAAGAAATTCTTTAAGGACAAGCTACAGCTTTCAATTTGTCAGAAGATTTTACCAGGATAGTTAGATATAGATATATATATAGATAGATAGATAGATGATAGATAGATCTTAATGCATGTTTGTGTGCTTATTTGATGAGGACTGGTTATTGATCTAATGATCTATTCATTGGTCTAATGGTCTAATAAAATGTTAATTTGATGATTAATTTATTTCCTATACTTTGAGGAAACATTTCAGTGTGATAAATCATCATCAGATTAATCTAGGTATTATGTATTACTCATAGACATTTAGAAGGATATTAGTACAAATTAATGTCCATTTTTAGATGATAATTTAAATTCAATTAATCACTTTCATATGTAACCCAGTGTCACTATTTTAAAATAGTTTTAAAACTATTGTAAGAAGTTTTCCTATTATTTACACTAATCACTGCTTTATATTTTAGTAAATACAGAGAATATACAAAATAATATATATCTTTTCAAATAGTATTTCTTTTGTAACATTACATAAAATTAATCAGCTTTATGAAAGGCAAAGTTCTATCTTATGCTTCTTGAAATGACCGTATAGTCTTGTTTCCTTTAGCAGAATACTGGTGTGTTGGGATAAAGATACTTACACCCTTGTGTTTTAGAACATAGTCTATGTACTGTATTGGATCTGAGAGAAGACATCAGGGACAGAATGAAACCAAAATCAGTGCGTTTAAATGATTTGTCTGAGTCAAAAAACAATCCATGTAAGAGTCAGCCAAAAGCTATTGATGACTAATGCTCCTAAATATCAAGAACTACAGACAGTTAGAAAAAGGACCCTAGAAAAATCCTCTGAGTCAGGAGCACTGGATTTTATTATGGTTGTTTAGTGACATCTCACATGTTCAAAAATGAGGAATTTAAAAGCAGTAAGCTGGGCTCTTGACTTATCAACTGATTTTTGGTGTTTACTATTTACTATTAATTTTCCTCTGGTGATTTAATTGTCCTCTCATGATTAAATCTACAATGAAATTAGCTAGCATCAGTTTCTCTAATTTATATTACTTGAGCCTTCCTAGTGGTTGTGCAAACACCCAATTCTGAGAATTAAATAATTTCTAGCTTGAATACATAGAATGGCTTCTTTCTGACTGCAATAAACATCAAATAGTAGATGGTGGAGGCAGAACTGAGAACCCAAATCTAACCTCAGTATCCACCCTTATTACACCAAAAGGGGCAAATTCAGGAACAAAGACATAGCCTCCTTGACTTTCAGTTCCATGATCTTTTTACTGGACCACATTACCATATAAAAAATTGATAGACTTTTTATACACAATTTCTTATGGAAATGCTCATATCTATGCAAATTTAGTTGTTGAAGGTTTTTCATAGTTATTATTTGGGGGGAGGGTATTATGACATATAGTTCAAGGATTTAAAATACAGCTACCTATTTCTTTGAAGTAAACATTGAGCTACTTGACTATCTTTTAATATAATACTAATTTTTAATAAATTACTTTAGTATTTTCTCTGCATTTAAGTATTTTTTTCAAATGTTCACAGATGTCATTTATCACTTATAACTATGTTTGTCAATCAGAGTTTTCTTAGGAGAGCAGTGGAACAGATGAAAGTGAGAGATAGCAGCTTCGAGCATGGATGCCTTTCATTAATCTAGACTGTCCCCTCTGGCCACAGTGCAGTATCTTCTCTGCCCTCTCTATTGCCATCAATCATTTGCTCTCTGGAAGTCTCACCTGATCGTCTCACTTCCTGCTCCTCTCTCTTATTATATCTTATGTCTTCTTTTTCCCAACTCAAAAATGCCAGAGCACAGATCAATTGAGAATGGAATAATTTTTAATATGGCCAAAAGAGGTTTTTAGTAGATAAAAAAATTGATAAATATTCAAAATTCTAGACATCTTGAGATTTATTCTGTCAATACTCATACAATTTCCACATTTTATATCATTCATATATGGGTGAGGATCTGAGCTGTTCGTGGAATATTGTGTGAACCAAAACAAAGAATATCGGCTATTTCCCCCAAAGCACACTCATTGCGTATACGACTCCTTTGCTAATATGTTGATTTTTCTTTAGGCTTATTAAATGTTAATAGGCAATATATATTCATTGTAAAATTTTTAAAGAGTCAAGAGAAAATGAAGTCAAAACTTCATCTCTCTCCACTTTTTTCACTATCTAATCATCTTTCTCAGAGGCAATCATTGTTACTTATTATTTGTGTGGTCTTTCTATCTGTGCATATCATCTTCATGCATATTTATTTTACATGAATAATAGTATACTGTATACACTGGTCTAATATTTTTTCTTTTCTTTAACCTCGTTAGTGTTTGCATTGCTTTCTGGAGTATTTTAGGAAATAGTATTTAGTATTTTTGTTCCAGTGGTTACCTTCACAACTATTGGGTGGGCCAAAAAGTTAGTTAGTTTTTTTCCGTAAGATCGCTCTAGTAGCACTTAGTTGTCTTTAATTTCATTTGAAACAATTTTGTTAGATTGTATGTGACAGCTGTCATATCAGTATGCATTTAAAAAAAGACTTATCAAAATTGGTGAATTTTTGTGTAGCCATTTTAATATTGAAGACAGAAGAAAAAAGCAACATTTTTGGCATATTATGCTTTATTATTTCAAGAAAGTTAAAAACGCGCAGAAACACAAAAAATTTGTGCAGCATATGAAGAAGGTGCTGTGATTGATCGAACATGTCAAAAGTGATTTGCAAAGTTTCGTGCTGGAGATTTCTCAATAGACGATGCTCCACGGTCCGGTGGACAAGTTGAAGTTGATAGTGATCAAATTGAGACATTAACTGAGAACAATCAATGTTATACTATGTGGGAGGTAGCCGACATACTCAAAATATCCAAATCAAGCGCTGAAAATCATTTGCACCAGCTGGGTTACGAGAATAGCTTTGATGTTTGGGTTCCACATAAGTTAAGCAAAAAAAACCTTCTTGACCATATTTGCTCAAGTGATTCTCTACTTAAACGTAATGAAACATTCCATTTTTAAAACAAATTGTGACAGGCAATGAATACTGTACAATAACGTGGATACTGTACAATAATGTGGAATGGAAGAGATTGTGGGGCAAGTGAAATGAACCACCAACAACCACACCAAAGGCCGGTCTTCATCCAAAGAAGGTGATGTTGTGTATATGGTGGGATTGGAAGGGAGTCCTCTATTATGAGCTCCTTCCAGAAAACCAAACGATTAATTCCAACAAGTACTGCTCCCAATTAGACCAACTGAAAGCAGCACTCCACAAAAAGCGTCCGGAATTAGTCAACAGAAAATGCATAATCTCCCTTCAGGATAACGCAAGACCACATGGTTCTTTGATGACCAGGCAAAAACTGTTACAGCTTGGCTGGGAAATTCTGATTCATCCCCATATTCACCAGACATTGCACTTTCAGATTTCCATTTATTTAGGTCTTTACAAAAATCTCTTAATGGAAAAAATTTCAATTCCTTAGAAGACTGTAAAAGGCACCTGGAACAGTTCTTTGCTCAAAAAGATAAAAAGTCTTGGGAAGATGGAATTATGAAGTTGCCTGGAAAATGTCAGAAAGCAGTGGAGCAAAAGGGTGAATTTGCTGTACAATAAAGTTCTTGGTGAAAATGAAAAACGTGTCTTTTACTTCTACTTAAAAACTGAAGGCACTTTTTGGCCAACTCAATTTGTTCTTACACAATATTCTTTTTTTTTTTAACATCTTTATTAGAGTATAATTGCTTTACAATGTTGTGTTAGTTTCTGCTTTATAACAAAGTGAATCAGCTATACGTACACATATGTCCCCATATCCCCTCCCTCTTGTGTCTCCCTCCTACCGTCCCAATCCCACCTCTCTAGGTAGTCACAAAGCACCGAGCTGTTCTCCCTGTGCTATGTGGCTGCTTCCCACTAGCTATCTATTTTACATTTGGTAGTGTAGATATGTCAGTGCTACTCTCTCACTTCATCCCAGCTTACCCTTACCCCTCCCCGTGTCCTCAAGTCCATTCTCTACATCTGCATCTTTATTCCTGCTTTTGTACAATATTCTTAATCATTTATTTCTTCCATGTGTACTGACTTCCTATTGTGAACAATGAGGAAATTGCTTTTCTCCTTTCCCTACTTTCCCTCCCCACATTTTCAATGGTTCTATTATTTGTTACTAATGAGCTTTATAACTTTAAGCTACTTATACTTCTCTTAATTTATTGTCTTTAAATATTTTTGACTCTGTTCATAAAAGAGAAATTGGCCATCACTTCCACCTTTTCCCCATCTCTGCAAATTTCTATATAATGTTTTTTCTACTCGGTCATATTTCATAATTTTATATTCTTGTTCATATTTTTAATGTCACTTTTAGTTTATGCCATACAAATAAATGGATTTGTTGCTCAATAGGTAGTTATTTTACCAAGTTTCTTCATTAATTTCTTAGGTAACAAAAACTTAGCTCTGATAGTTTCTGCAAGAACAGGTAATATATACCATATAACTTGAATAGACTTTTTTTATTGAAAATGGCTTCCATGTTCAAAACTGACTTGAAGGGGTCAGCCTGAATGGACATAGAATTTTGTAGTCATCCTTGATTTTCATGAAAAAGTTATGCTGTGAAGAAGATGTAGGAAGACAGACTGATTTTTTTTCCTTTGAAAATGACTTAACATTTTCATCAAGATAACTGATGGGGATTCTTTCTTTGCCTTTAAGATTTATTATCTTTACTAAGATATATACTTGACATATATTTTATCATTTTGTGTCAACTTTTCATGGAACATTCTGTGCTCTTTAAATGTGTAGATTCAAGTTTCTTTTGTTCCTGTCGATTTTTCTTAAATTTTATCTTCCTTTTTTTTCTGTTATTTTACAGTGCTTCTCTTCTTCAAGGAAATCAGTTATATATGTTTTGTTTCTCCTTTGTCTGTCTTTCATAGGTATTATTTTTCCTTAATACTTATTTTTCAATAAACTTTATATTTGGTATAATTTCAAGGTTTACAAAAAGGTTGCATGACCACCAGTATGGACAGAGATAGTTTTAATCCCATTTCAAATATGTGGATTAGATATTCCACATTAAGTATGGTGCAGTCACTAAAAGAAGGTAGAACTAATACAAGACAAGAAAAAAAGGCATAGACTATCTTGGTAGAAATAACAGCCTGTTTTAAACAGGGTTGGAAAGAGAGAGTATGACCAGTTCATCATTTCTTCTTGATGAACTTGCTTACATCTGAGCACAATTGTGTGCAATAGTTCTAAGAATTGTCTTTGTCTTTGCTGAAGCTGATATAATTACAATTTTACCACTGTCATCTCAATCTGCTGCCTTGTGTCACTGCTCAACAAACAACACCTTGCTGTTTTGGGGATTTCCTAGTCAAATACACATTGTGGAAAATTATGAAATAAATAGTGAAGTGAATCTAACAGTGCACATTTAAAAGATAAATGGGTTTTCTTTAAGGCCAACAGCAAAGGAGTAAGCAAAGGAATTACAGAAGTATCCACAGTATGTAGTAGGCTGATAATGGCCGTCAACATATCACACACTTCAATCCCTGGAACATGTAAGTATTACCTTATGTTACCTTATTTGGAAAAAGGGTCTTTGCAGATGTGATTAGTTTCAGAATCTTAAAATGAGGAGATTATCTGGGTTAGTTAGATGGGCTCCTAATGCCATCATATGAATCCTTATAAGTAGGGGGCAGAGATTTGAAACATGAACTTACCCCCACACACACATAAACACGAACACACACATGCACATGCCCTGACACACACAAGCACAAGTGAGAAAGTGATGTGAAGCCAGAGGCAGAGATTAGACTGATGTAGCCAAAATCAAGGAATGGCATTAGTTACCAGAGCCTGGAATAAACAAGGAATAGGTTTCCCCCTTGAGCCCCCAGAGGTAACAGGCCTCACCAACATCTTGATTTTGGCCAGTGTTATGGATTAAACTTCTGGCCTGCAGAACTATAAGAGAATAAATTTCTGTTGTTTTAAGACCCTGGGTTTATGTTATTCTGTTACAGCAGTCACAGAAAAGTAATAAAACTGCCCGTTTATTTTAAAATATCTTGGCAGTTTTCATGCATATGCTAGAATTGAAAGGTTCAGGTAAAATACAAGTTTCTTTCTTCTATCTAATGTGATTAGCAAATGTATTACGTATATTTTGAATCACTGGACATGCCTAAATTCTCCACTCATTTTGAAGATGTATAAACTGCCTGCATACAATCTCAACTAAATATGTATGTATGCATGTGTGTTTATTAATATACATATAATTTTTATGTAAAATTTGTGTTCCTATGGAAAAATAAATCAGTGTTTTCATTAAGATTGTTCTTGTTGGCAGGAAAGTAATGTGGTCAGAGTTGAAAGGCAACTACTTGAGTGAATTTAGAAAATTGCCCTTTCTGAGGAGTCTGTCTCTGCAGGAGCAATATAAGGATAGCACCATCCAACTCGTGGGTTATTGTGGGAGGTTACTAGATAGTAAACTTAAAATGCGTAACACAGTATGGCACAGGATTTGAAACATAGTACGTACTCAATAAATACTATGGAGTTATATTTCCTTTTCCCACAAACAAACGTAATGTATTTCTAAGAGAATTACTCTGGCAGCAGACTGGAATTGTGAAGATTGCTGTTTTGAGAAGTAAAATTGCTTCAGTATCCATTTTCCTTATAAATGGTTAGGTTTGGAAATTTTGGAGGTTGAATCTAATTTATCATTACTGTGAGGATGTCATGTAATACTGTATAGAAAACTGGCTTTTGTGAGTACAAGGATGTTTTAGTTTCCAATAAAATTACAAAATATTTACTGCATCCAGGCCAGAGACTGTCTGGCAGGTAAATAAAAACCTGTCCTCATAGCCTTAAATCACTATCATCTCTACACAGACATGTTATTCATTTCCAGACTAAAAGTCCCAACACCACCCAGTTCTATTGAAAATGAATTTTCTTCTTACTGAATTTTATAATCTGAAGCAAATAACGGTGGCTCAAAAGGAACAGTCATGGAATTATTAAAACTCAAGTAAAATTAATTTTAATAATGTATTTTAAAAGCTCTGAAGTCAAAGTATTAATCAATTTTCTAAAATTCAATTAATCATACCATAAATGTTTTTAAAGAAACCTTTCCCTAAGGGTTGAAATCGAATTAATCATAGAAAAGTTTTGCTGACAAATGTTTGTTAAATGCATAATGTGAAGACATGATGAGGGTTCTGTTTTCTTTTCTAAATGATGTGATTGCCAACTTTAAGATTGTAGAAAGAAGTAGTGCTTCCAGTGAGCTCAGAGCTAAATCTGTGAGTTTTGTATTCAACCCCTGATCTAAGGCCCTCACTTTTTGTTATAGAGGAGCATTTGTGGACCAACTGTATGAATTATTAAAAATGAGAATTCCATTTATATATGGCATATAGACCATGTCAAAGTAAAACCCTGTAACTTAATGGCTTAGAACAATAACCTAATAGCTATTTCATAAATATAATCATATAGAGAAAAACAAATATCATATATTAATTCATATATGTAGAATGTAGAAAAATCGTACAGATGAACCGGTTTGCAAGGCAGAAATAGAGACCCAGATGTAGAGAACAAACATATGGACACCAAGGAGGGAAAGCTGTGTGTGTGTCTGTGTCGGGGGGTGGTGGGTGGTGGGATGAATTGGGAGATTGCGATTGACGTGTATACACTAATATGTGTAAAATAGATAACTAATAAGAATCTGCTGTATAAAAAAATTAAATTAAATTAAATGTTTTTTAAAAAATGCCATCTTTGGGAATTTTCTGGCAGTCTAGTGGTTAAGATTCTGCGCTTCCACTACAGGGGGCACGGGTTTGATCCGTGGTCAGGGAACTAAGTTGCCTCTAGCCATGCGGCTCGGCTGAAAAAAAAAAAAAAAGGTGCCATCTTCATCAACTTCTTTGCATCCTCATGTTTGCACTCCCCTTCCCCAACTAATCCTTAAACTACTATTATCTGATTTATGCCCTCAACTTCTCCAATGAAACTTCAATGGCGATGTTCACTGATGAAGTCCTAAATGATAAACCCAATAAACATTTTCATCTTTATAATTTCTAATGTTTTTATTAAATGTGTCAATCAGTTTGTCCTTCAAAAATTCTCTCTTCTTTTGGAGTCTGTAGTTACTGCCCTCTGATGCATAGGTTCTTAATCTGGAGGCTGTAGATCACATAGATATGGACAGAGGAAATTTGCATCTTTATTTGTATTAACTCAAACTGAAATTTAACATTTTATTCAATTATGATTATTGTCAACACTAGGGTGTATTAGCAATATCTACTGATTTGTCACTAGTAGAAGTATGGATGTTGTCATCTTACAATACAATTGATACAAATATCTTGTCATATCATTTACACTCATCTCAACTGCTAAATTATGGCCATTATTAGACCTCTTGTTAGATCTTGGTTTTTAATATATTAATAAAGAAGGGCATATATTACTCTAAAAATTTTTTTTAAAAATAAATGTAGTCATATAATTCTGCTCCCAGAATCATGATGTGCCATGATCAATGTCACCTTTTAATAGTTCCCATAATTCTATCATTTATACTACATACTAGGATACTCCAAATGGATCAAATATTTAAATGCAAAAAAGTGACGCCAGAAAAGTACTTGAGGAAAGCTTGACCGAATTCCTTTGCACTTTAGAATGGGAAGGACTATTCTAACTATAACTCAACATTCAGAAGTTATAAATCAGATTTACCAGAAGATAAATCAGAAGATTGACAAAATTACCTACATAAGTAAACAGATAAAATAAAACCCTATTTGAACAGTAGTGGCAATATATATATTATGCTCCTACTCAGTTTTCTTTCATATGCTGCCCATTTTTTTTTAGCACAAAATAAAAAAAGAAATGATATCATTTAAAAACCTCTAAACTGAAACTTGGTCATTTCTCAACACATTCTGACTGGACTTTAGTTCCTGTCAAGGATTTCTAATCATTGTTCCTCTGAGAAGAGCTTGGCCATCATTCTGCTTTGTGTGTGTGTTTGTGTGTGTGTATGTGTGTCTGTTTTTACTTCAATCCATTTTTTTAATATGACATTATTTTGTGGACATGATTGGACAATATATTTACTCATGCTATCTCAACCCCAAATTCACTCTTCTATATGCTCCTTTGTGATCCTGGACCTGAGAGACTAGACCCTGAATATCCCAAAGTTTTTTTTTTTTTTTAAATAAATTTATTTATTTGCTTATTTTTGGCTGCATTGGGTCTTCATTGCTGTGCGTGGGCTTTCTTTAGTTGCTGCGAGCGGGAGCTACTCTTTGTTGTGGTGTGCGGCCTTCTTATTATGGTGGCTTCTCTTGTTGTGGAGTACGGGCTCTAGGCTCATGACTTCAGTAGTTGTGGCACGCAGGCTCAGTAGTCGTGGTTCACGGGCTCTAGAGCGCAGGCTCCGTAGTTGTGGCACACGGGCTTAGTTGCTCTGTGGCATGTGGGATCTTCCTGGACCAGGGCTTGAGCCCATGTCCCCTGCATTGGCAGGTGGATTCTTAACCACTGAGCCACTAGGGAAGCCCTGCGCCACCAGGGAAGCCCCCAAAGTATCTTGACAGATAGTTTTCTCTTAATTTATATCAGTGGGAGGCATTCATGGAAGACTGCAAAGAGGGAGGGTGGAAGAAAGGATTCTTTTCAGGTGTCCAGAGTCTTCCTAAATCAGTTCTGGTCCGGTCTCCGTGTCTTCCATCACTCCTAGCACCAGTCATCTGCATTGTATAGGAGATATCAGCATGGGCTGCATTGTGCCCCCCCCCCACACACACACACTAGAAGTCCAAGCACTTACTCTGAATCAGGAGCCTCAGAGACCCTTTTCCTGACTTCAGAGATTACATGACAACTGTTTAGCCACTCCCCCACCCCATGCTCCTAGTTTTTGTGACAATGTCTCTTTATGTAGGTTCCCAAGTCCAAGGAGTGGTAGCTTTTCAAAAGCTATGTGACCAATTTTCTATATTTAACTTTCTCTGGTGCAATACCAACCATAATTTCTTTCCTGTAATGACCCTAACTGATGCTATAAGTGGTGCCAGGAGTGGTCACATGAATCGTATCCTTAAATATAAAATCCTGGAATTAGTTTTGATGATGAAAACAGTTATTGGAAACTGACAATCTACAGCATGTAGTGGTATCGAAATTACTTAAATTAAGATTTGTCATTCCTAAAATTGTCTATTTTAGGCCAGGCTTCAGGATATCTGTATTAATTGACCATTATCAGATTAACGCTGAGAGTAAGAACTAAGGGTGGGAGGCTGGCTTCTGATTTTCCTAAAGAAAGGAAAGAAAATGACATGCTCTGGGCCACAACTCTTTGACCAATCACAGTCAGATGATCAGAGAAGTACTACTGTGGTCCTAAAATAATCACTCATATCTTATAACAGCTGAACAGGTAGCAATGAAAATTATATCCTAAATTTAATTATGCTGGATATAAATTGATGATTTGAATTAAATTTCCACTTTCCTTATCATCTATGTGTAAATAAGGGAGTAGAATGAGGAGTGGGATTCTGTTAATGGAATATGGTAATTTGTGTGTACTGGATAGAAGTTGAAATCTTTGGTTATGCAACACTCTGAGATTTCTTACCAGTGTAAGCAGTACCTTCACCTGCGGGTGAGAAGATGGACTTTTCCTTGTTTGATAAATTTACTTAATTAAGTAGGCTTGCAAGGGATGCCATTTCTCCTCAAGACGTAACCCCACCAAATCTTATTGCTCAAGAGTTAATTGTAATCATATTTTAGCATCCTTTAGAGAGATAAGAGCAAAATCTGACCCAGAATAATAGTTTTTACTTGGAAATATTGGTAAGATTAAGATTTGTTAATTTATAAAAGCATACAACCTGTAAAATATGTTTGGGAATAAATCCAAGGAAGTTAAATCTAGGAAGCCAAATATATCAACAGAGAGCCAGATAATATATGGATATGGAGACAGGTTTTAACTGAATGTGTCAGCTCAGGCAACTGTGAGTGGGTCTACTCTTTATTTGGTTGGTTGACTGAAACCTAGCCTTGACAATGTCAAGCATTCAGTGAGGTTGAGATGTGTTGCAGGGTGGGTTTTCTGGAAACAGAAACTGAGATGGAGTTTGAGGTGCAATATATTTCTTAAGAATCAATCCCTGTGAAAAGAAGGAGAAAATGGATTGTGCAGAGGGAAGAGCTAAAATACAGCACTGTCCCATCACATCCTCAGTCAAGTCAGTGGTGGGGATCTTGGAAGGATTCCATTCTGAATTTTCCTGCATTGGACCAAAATAGCTGGACTCTATAAACCCTCCCCACTATGTTGCAGAATGTGGGTTGCCTCAGGAAGGATATGACCTTGAGTGAAGCTGGTCTCTGCAACCAAAGTAAACCTTGAAGGAGCTGACAGCAAGAGGCTGTCTACCGACCTCTTTTTAAATGGACAGCAATTCATTCTTTGAAGGGGAATCAGTGGCACAGGAGGGGAATCAGGGTGTCATGGGCTGTCTACCCAAGATGTTAGAATGTCCCTGGCTTTATCTACAGGAAGTCAATGTCCTAAGGAATTAGGAAGTTTGAAATGGCTTCTTTATGTATGATATGAACATCACCCCATATTCTCTGAGAGCTTAAAGAACTCTGGTCCCATCAACTCTTTAAACCATGGTACATTTAGAGCTTCCCTGTAGTATTCTATTCAGAAAATGTTTCCTTTTGTCATTATCACCTTTTAAAAATGCCACCTTCATATGAAGACCCTTCCTTATTATCTTCTTGAATATAACCAGACATACCCATCTGCACCTAAACATACCAGTCTTTTATACTGCCATGCCTTTGTTCATGATGTTGCTTTACTAAAATGCTATTCCCTCCCTTTTATTTAGAAAACTGAATTTGTACTCACTCTCTAAGTTGTGCTTCAAATATTATCTTTCTTTAAATCTTCTTGCACTCCTGCAGACAGGACTGGTTGGTATATCGCATCTCCTATAAATACCAAGACATGATATTACTATATTTCCTTTATACATTACTCTTCTACCACCTGATTTTAATACCCTTGAGAACCCAGGCTGAATATTAATTATGTTTTTATATCCAGTTCCTGCACTACACTATATCCCTTTGTTAATGGTTGCCAGGGAAAAAGTAGTTTTTCTGACAAATGGTGAAGTAATAGTGCAATTAATTGAGATTAAGAAGCTGTGAAGATGAGAAGGCTTGTGAATAACATAGGAAAATGAAAAGATGCTGAATTTAAAACAATTTGAGCTTTGAAGTATCTGAGAGAGAGCCTAACATAGATATAGGTAAATTTGTGTTTATGAGATAATGAATGAAAGAATAAATGAATGAATGGATGTGAAATACTTCAATGGAAAATTTCCTTAGCCAGTCAAGGCTAGAGATCAAATAAAGAGATGGCTTAGCAAGGTAAACACATTTTTTTGTGTGTATGGCTGCCTTATCACTGCACCTCAGAGAATAGGATACTGCAGCTTCTCTAAAAGTCTCAGAATCACCCTGTGAGCAAAGAGCCTCATAATTATTTTTTAGACAGGCTCATTAAGGTATACTCGATATGCAATGAACTACACATACACAACACATATTAAAAGTGTACAATTTGACAGAGGCATACACAATTGCAATAATCACTACAATCAGAGAGAATACATCCATCACTTCCAGAAGTTTCCTCACACCTCTGGTAATCCTTCCCTCATACTTCACCCTACCCCATAACTCCAACAAATCACTGATTCATTTTTTGTCACTATATATTAGTATTTATTTTCTTGACATTTATATCAAATTAATTAATATAGTATATGCTCTTTTTATCTGGCTTATTTCACACAGAATAATTATTTTGAGATTCATCCATCTTACTGCATGTGTCAATAGTTCTTTCCTTTTATTGATTAGTGGTATACATTTTATAGATATTCCCCACTTGTTTATCCATTGATAAACACCTGGTTATCATTTGGCTAATTTGCATATCATGGTTATCATTTAGATAACCATAACTTTCATAGCCATTGGATAACCAATGGATAAACTTGTTATCAATTATCTTGGCATGCACATTTGGGCTGTTTCCAATTTTTGGCTATTACCAATAAAGCTACAATGAACATTTGCATACAAGTCTTTACATGGACATATATTTCCTTTTTCTTTTTGGTAAAAACCTAGGAGTGGAATGGCTAGGCCCTATGATAGGTCTTTGTTTAATTTTTTAAGAAACTGATAAATATTTCCCAAGAGGTTATACCATTTTACATTCATACCAGCAGTTTATGAGAGTCCCAGGGTGTTATTTTTCTAAAATTCTTAGAATCTCCACATGAAGAAAGAGCCACCTAGATATTGTTTTTCAAGTATTACAGATTTTTTTTCTCCCATGTGATCTTTTTCACATTCTTATCCAAAGCCATCCATGCTTTACTTCCCTTTAAACTCTTGAGCATCTTATAATTCTTGGTTTACTTTTCTTAGTATTTCCTTCTTTCTATTTAGGAGCTATTCTGTTTCCTATGCTGGTGTATAGAATGGTTCTTCTTAAGTCTTCTCCCTTTCTGAGGCATAAAAAGCAGCATGTATGAGCGTCACAGAGAGCTGGCAATTAATTCTGTCAGTCAATCAGGGAATAGCTTCTGAACAAAATCTTCAATTTCCAAACCTTTTTATTAACAAATGGAATTTTTTCCTTTGTGATTCCTTAGAGTAGCTACCTTGGATATCTGCCTGTTTCTATTCAGGCTTCTTATGCAACTTTCTTCATATGATCTCATAATTTTTCTCCATTATTTAGATCTACAAAATGTCCTTAGTGACAATCACAAATAATTACCAATAAATTTTAATTAATAATAGCTGGTAATAGTTACCAACTGAGAAGTAGTCAGAACTTCACTTATTTCCCTCCTCCCAATTCTTTCTTGCCAAAATCCTGGATATTATTTTACCCTTTTTGCCAATAATCAACATTACCATCAGCACTCATTTTTTCTCTCAACTTAGCTCAATGAAGTCATTAATGAGAAAACATCCCACCATACCGTTCCCTCCCCCAGTAAGGTAGCTGTGATTGTATCTCCCCTTTAACTCCTTGTGTGGACAGTACACTTTTCTACTATAGCACCTATCATATTATTGGACTTATATCTTTATAAGTCTGTTTTCCATTATTATAGTGAGCTTCAAACTGGCAGATCAAGTCTTACTAGACTTTTTTATTTTCATACTAGATATTCAGTTCACATATAATCTTTTCAGGTGTCAGATGTGTGATTTCCACTTTCCTGATTTCAGAACTTGTAAGACCAAGGCATCAAATAGGCAATATTTAAAAATTTACAGGCTGATGGATCAATAAGGAGATTTTTCAGAACCATTAAGCAATATATTCATTGATTCTGAACTAACATGCACTCACGCTGAAATGACTTCTTTAAATGATTTCTTGAAAGAGAACTTGCGCATGACCATCTTTTCTCTGTTCATTAGCCAAATATGCTATGATCTCCAGTAGTTTATGAACATATGACTGTTACACTTTTGTGTTATTTATGTACTTCATGGCTACATTCAACCTTGGGGACAAATAATAGTTCAAAAATCAATATTATATTTCACTTTGTAATTATTGAGACATTTCACATACCGTATCCTGTTTGATCCACACCGGCCTTGTGATGCAGATAAGGTAAGTTGGAAGAGCTACCTACAGTTACAACCATTCAAGCTATGATTTACTCAAAAGTTGCCATAGAGAGACACATATCCATTAACCACAAAAATCAACAGAGAGGCTATAAAAGTAAGGACATGTCTGTAACAGTAAAAATACTAAATAATGCCATGGTAGTTAGGTCCTTTTGACTGCCCTTACAGTATCAACAACTACTTGTGAAAGCCAAAGCCATCTCAGCAGGACAGACCTGATCTTTTAAATAGAGTGGGTGTAATACCTGAATATTCAGAAGGAAAGAGATGGATTTAAAGGGCAGTGCTGATTCTGTTCTTAATCATGGAATATCTCCTTTAAAAAGAGGCAATACATTGGCTAGGAACATAGGAAAGGTATTCGTCTCTAATATATCTTCCTCCGCCTCTAACCTACTTGAAATAGATGTATTTGCTCCAAAAGTTCTTCTTTTATGTTGCTTGTATTCCCTAGAGGCTTAATTCTCACTGTCATCTTCTCCTAGGAGTGACTTAATCCGATAATGGAAGTCCACTTAGCTTAACTAACCCTAGGGAAAATAAACAGAGTGGAGCGGAGTTTATGATAAGTGTAATGAGTGCCCAAGGTCCAAGGAAAGAGAGCTGCCTGGATGTGGGAGCACAAAATTCACAGTTTATTTACTTTGTTAAGAGATTGACCAAAGACTAACCCTAATCTATCCAGATCTGTATGTGCCCAACTCTGTAACTGTAGGCTAACCTAGGCTCTAAACCAAGTCTAATCCTAAGGACTCCATCATTTGAACCCCTTACCTTTTGACTTCTGGTCAGGTTAAATCACTGAAAGACAACAGTAGGAGGCTCAAGGACAGAAGAAAACTTCCCCTGATTCCTCCCTCTCAGCTTCTGTGACTATAGAAAAAGCTGCATTCCACCAGAAATACAGTTTCCACTCAGAAGACCCTTTTTAATAACTCCAGATCTCACTGGGCCCTAGTAACACCATGTCTTCCCTTTGCATCATCCGTGAGGGTGGCAATTGTTCTGCTGTTGGTAGTCCTTGAGTACCCCGACAACCTTTACTGTTTTTTTTTTTGTTTTTGATTTCCTTAATCCTGTTCACACATCAGTAAAGGAATCTTGGTTCTTCCATCTGCCTACAACACCTCAGACTGTCCTATCATTTGTTGCCAATTTGACTTCTGCTAAATGTGTCTTCTCAGGAAGGGAGGTAGTGTATGTAGAGTTGATGGAGCATAACGATGTGTTTGAGAAGAATGTGAAGAAACTATCCCAGGTTCCCTATTTTCTAGAAAACTGTGGGGCTTTCTGACCACAATTTTCCTTACTCACTACTCCTTCAACCATCTCCACCCACTTCCTTTCTCATTTTCATTTTCTCCTCCCTTAATCTTGTATTCTTTATTATCATTTGTCATAGATTGTTTATTTCTTCATAACTTCATTGCCATCATGCTGTCTGATGAATATACTATTCTCTGTTTAACGACAGCCTGATGTGGTGGAAGTAGCATTTAGAAGACACACCTTCAAAAGATGATTTGGCTGTTTATTGGCTTTGTGACTCAATAAGTTGATTTATTTTCTAAAGCTGCTCTCTTTCCTTTATCATGATAGTACTGAAAACGATACTGCTTGCCTCACAGAGTTGCTTTGAGGACCAAGTGAGATAGTAAAAGTGAAGGTCCTTTGAAACTTCAAGGCAATATCTTAGCATAATGTATTATTATTTTATTTGATCATTTGGGGATCTAAAATGAACCACTTTATCATCATTTGTATTATAGTTGATGTATTATACTTACAAATATTGGAAAATGATGCTTGGATAGTTGTAATAACATTTTGTGCGTAATAGTTTGAAATTTAAATAGAGAAACATTTTCCACTAGAAAGAAGGAACAAAGAGAGGTTGCAGAAATTATGAACAATCCCTTACATACTCCGATCCCATCAAGATATAGTGAATGGAAAATAATTTTAACAGAAAAAAATAAAATTTAATGTGAATAGTAACAGTTAACCTCGGATCTCCACCTAAATTATATTACATTTCATATTTAGTGAGCTTCTGACCGATGCCTATAATTTTTTATATCTTTATTGCTGTAATATTTTGGCCAATCAGTGTTGGAGCAGAGTAGTTCTCAGTAACTTATATAAAGAGAAAAAATGCTAAAGATGTTTGCCAAGATTTTCTAAGTTTTAATTGTAATAAAACATGTACTTTACCTTCATTTCTTTAGAAGAGGTCAGGTGAGTCCACAATACATTTTTTTTTCCAACTTCAATTTCAGTATGTGGATTTTAAGATAATAAGAAAAGGATATACTCATTGCTTTTTGCCAAATGCACAAGTCTGCCATGTGAAAATGTATTCCCTTTATATATCTTTGAATAAAACATGACAAGGACTCTCTATATATGTCATGACAGACCTACACAAAACACTGTTGATGGAAAGAAATGTCCTCTGAATTTTCATTCAGTATACTTCCATTGATAATCAAATTGCACATCAAAGTGACATTGTAATTCCCATTTACTAAGCCATCTTTATTTTAAACAGGAAATGGTTCTGTCCTCTTTCTTTTCTAAGAAGATATTAAATAGTTTCCCCCATCACATCCCAGCCACTCTATTTCCCTGTTTCAACATTTAGTGATACATAATTAAGTTGAACACATCTTTCCTGCAATGTCTTTAAGAAAGAAGAAAGGTAACCTTCAGTAAGGATCCTTTAAAATTCTCCACCTCAATGTGACACAAAAAGGTCAATTTGAAAGTTGTCTTTTCTAAATGAGAACAATTTCAAAATTCCACTAATGTCTTCTGTAATCATTAGTAGTATGGCCACAACAACATAGTCTCTAGGTAGTTAAAAACATTGAGCCAAATTTCAGGTAGGCATTAGCAAAGCATAAAGATGCCACTTCATTGTACTTTTAGCGGTATCTTTTTCATATCAACAGCATAGTTACCGGCCTCCTAATGGAGCAAGTATTCTACTTAGTATTCATCATCTGAAAGAAATAGTGATAATTAACTGTATCCACTGAGATAGCTGCTAATGATATATGCCAAGACCAGGCTGCTGATGTGGAAATACGTGGAACCAAAAACAGATACTTCTAAAACCCAATTGTGAGCTTTTTTCTTCCTTTGAAAAATGTTGATAAAACCTACAATATAATAGGAATTACTAATTACTTGATGGAGAATTGTATCTCAGTGATGATTCATTGTTTAAGAAGTAGCATTTTGTTCCTTAAAATTTTAACTCTATTTTTGAGAACTGCCAAGTTATCTCTGAGCTTTTAATCTGTAATGATGCAGGTAGAAAAGTTCAGAAACATATAATCATGATAGCATAATATTATTGTTCTAAATTTACTTAAACTATCATTTTGAACAAAGTTATTGAGGTATACAAGGTTATGTTCACTTTGTTAGTAAATTAAAAAAATAAAATTCAAGGGATATTTGAATTTTCCATGAGAAAGACTTGAGATAATGCTGCTCTCAGTGACTAGAAATAGTAATTCTTAAAGAAAAATAAAAAACACAGTGTGAAATGGAACCTTCAGGCATCCAGAAGTGTCCTCCTTCGTTTACAATCATCAAAAACTTATAAGTGGTTCTTTTTCATTAAACTTTATTTTTAGGGCTGTTTTAGATTCATGCCAGTATTGACCAGAAGAAGGTACAGAGATTTCCAATATACCTCTTGCCACCACACATGCATAGTCTCCCCGATCATCAGCATCCTCCACCAGAGTGGTACATTTCTTAGAATTCATGAACCTACACTGATGCATCATTATTACTCAAAGTCCATAGTTTATATTAGAGCTCACTTTTGGTATTGCATAGTCTATGGGTTTAGATAGATTTATAATGACAAATATCCATCAGTATAGTATCATACAGTGTATTTTCACTGCCTGAAAAATCCTCTGTCTTCTGTCTATTCATTCTTCTCTCCCCACTAACCCTTGGCAGCCACTAATCTTTTTATTGTCTCCATAGTTTTGTCTTTTCCAGAGTAACATTTAATGAGAATCAGACACCATGAAGACCTTTCAGATTGTTTTCTTTCTTAGTCATATGCACTTATGTTTTCTCCATGTCTTTTCATGGCTCAATCACTGCTTTCTTTTTAGCACTGAGTAATATTTCATTGTCTGGATGTACCACAGCTTCTCTATCCATTTACCTACTGAAAGACATCTTGCTTGCTTCCATTTTTTGACATTTATTAATAAAGCTGCTATAAACATCTGTGTGCAGGTTTTTGTGTGGACGTAAGTTAAATATCAACAAGTGTATTTGCTGAATTGTATGGTGAGAGTATGTTTAATGTTGTAAAATGCCTCCAAACTGTTTTCCAAAGTGACTGTACCATTTTGCATTCCCATCAGCAAACCACTAGTTTGTTCTCTATATCTGTGAGTCTGTTTCTTTCCTGTTATATTCACTAGTTTGTTTTATTTTTTTAGATGCTACATATAAGTGATATCATACAGAATTTGTCTTTCTCCATCTGACTTATTTCACTTAGCAAAATACCCTCCAAGCCCATCCTTGTTGTTGTAAATGGCAAAGTTTCTTTCTTTTTTATGTCTGAGTAGTATTCCTTTGTGTGTGTGTGTGTGTGTATATACACACACACACACACATATATATATATATATATCACATCTTTATGCATTCATCTGTTGATAAACACTTAGGTTCCTTCCATATTTTGGCAATTGTAAATAATGCTTCTATGAACATTGGGGTGCATGTATATTTTTCAAATTAATGTTTTGGGTTTTTTTTGGATATATACCGAGGAGTGAAATTGCTGGGTCATATGGTAGTTCTATTTTTAGTTTTTTGAGAAATCTCCATATATAGGTGAATGATTTCTAAATGCTGAGAGAAACAGTACTACAATCTCTTAACATGTCATGCATAGGTAGTGCAGTACTGCATTTAGAATCTGGGGTACTTGGTACCTATTGGATTAATTTTTGCACCCATGACCTCTGCTGAAACTCCGAGATAATATGAGAGGATCATGTTAAATATCCTGGTATGTAAGGATTCTAAGGTGTTGTTTTCCTTGCCTCTTCCCTCTCTAACTCACAATCAGAATTTAAAAACTAAGATTTTTTAGTTTGAATCTCTCATAGAAGCTGCAAATTTTTATGTACGTGTAGCATAACTTTAACTAAAAACCTATTATAAAAATACAGAGCCTCTATTCTGTTATATTCACCTCTGTCATATGGGTGGTCACAAAGTTGAGTAGTCATGTGTGTAGGTGAGGGTGTTATTTTTTGTTTAGGATGATTAAAATAGATCACTACTTTGTGTAATAGTCTAGTTACAAAGATTTTGTAAGCTTTGTGAGATTATAAACTGCACAGCATTTTATTGTGCTCTTCAAACATATATAAAATCAAATTATATATGATCTTGGGTATTCCTTTTGATTATATGTTAAGGGTAGTGAATGCCTTGAATCCCAAGTGTCTCATCCACTATCTAGAATGCAGAAGTGAACTGTAATTGATTACTCAATGTCAAGAACCTAGAGAGAGAGTGGAATTCTTCTCCTCTTGCCAGAATTAGAAGGGTCTGTGAGGCTTCTAATGGAATCAGGGACTTATTACATTAGTTAAAGTTCTTAGCTGATGAGAAATGAACAAACCTAAGGAGGCTCTATTCTGGAGCTGGCAGGGTGTATGGAGAGGCAGTTCCAACTGGAATACCACATAAAATAGCATTTATGTTTAAAAACTTGATTGAAATTAAGATTTTCATAATAAACCATGTAGTCAAGATTCTGACTCCCCTGTGTGAGTATACATCACATGCTATTGACTATACATCAAGCTCAAAAACAGCAGAGTTTTGTCTGATGTGTCACTTTCCCGTCCCTCACTAAATATATATCCTCTCTCTGCAACAAAACTTGTGATAACAAAAAAATAAATATAATCTAAGTATAATAAAAACAATAATTTAATAATTATATTAATATTTAATGTAATTAAATAAATATATATTAAATAAATGTGTTGATAGTAATAAAATTATAAATATACATTGTCCTGGCCAAAATGTTTTTTCAGGTTTTCCTGTAAGAAAAAATTTTTTGGCCAACCTTATATTATATGTATTATGCATATATATATTTCATATTTGTATAAATATATATATGAAGATGGTTACATGCTTTGTACTTTGGTTATTGTGACAATCATAACAGTAATAATACTTACAATTAAAGCTTAATAAATCATTTTTTCTGGTCTGGACTGTTTTGAGAACATTATATAGAGAAATTAATTTAACATCCACAGAAAATAAGAGAGTGAGACATATAATTAGTATTTTCATATTACCAAGGAGGGAACTGAGGTACATAGAGGATACATTTCTTGCCCAAGGTAAAGCAGTTTGTAAGTGATAGGGCCAGGATTTGAATTTTACAAATTTGACTTCAGAGTTGATGCTCTTACACACCATACTGTACTGCCTCTCTGAAAACATCAGATTAAAATTTACAAAGCAAAAATTAAATTCTGTAAATCTAAAGCCATAAAGTGACAATAAACATTTCCATATACAAGATAAATTTCTTAGTTTGTGTATTTCTATATGGACTATTTAAGATCACTGAACTTTTCTTATATGAAGACAAGAAATTTATCCTAGTATAATATAGATATATTTCTCTGTAAGAAATGTTACTGCTTTTAAAATAGCAGATGAGAAAAAAAAGAACAGAAGAACTTTGGCATTAAAAGACATTCTTAAAAATATATGGTCATTTTAAAGCAGATTGCATATAGAGTTATGTTTATAAAGAAAATTGTCTTACTTTCAATAAATCTACAAGGAAATACGATAGTAGATATTTCTTTTAAATTCAAAATAGTTCTTAAGTTATGTAGATGCCCTGAAGAAAAATAGAATTAATTATATCATATAATTAGCCTGCTCTGTTTTCCTGACATAGCTAAGAAAAATTCCTTTAGCCTGTATATAAATGCAATTAGAGCTTTAGAAAAGGCCAGAACTGCAGGCACTTTATATTTCCTTTTTGGGAGGAGGCATCACATTTGAGTGGGAATAACCACAAAAATGGATTTTGGAAACATGGATTCTCATGTTTATCATGCTTCTGACAAACAATTTCAGTAAATTTTTTAGACCAGTTTCGTCATTTGGACAACAAAAGCAATGAACAATTTCACCTCTATGTCCCCTTACAATTTACATATTTTAAAATCAACTAAATGTTTGAGGTAATGGAAAAGACATAAAAGAGCACATTTTTCAAAGTTTATAAGAATCCTGGCTATATCTAGTTGGGCATGGATGACATTTTATCTCCTCAGCTTTTCATAGTTTGACAACATAGGAAGACCTAGAAATATTAATCATGCTAATGAAATGTTAAGAAACTTGTTCTTATTTATCATTTCTTTGTTACAGCAGATTTTAAGAGAAAGGGATGATACTTAAAAACATGTTCTAACATTAAATAGAAATGACAGGTAACTTTATAAAAGGCAAATTGGGGTTAATTAGTTTATTGGTTTACCTAAAACGTATTGTTTACTTAAAAGTGTTTAGTATCCTGTCGGGATGAATAAATCGTTGCTCTAGTTCACAATTTTATTTTAATTTTAACACTTGGATAAAGTGTGAAGTTGTTTGCAGATGCCTGGGAACTTAATGAATTGAAGACATAAATTCTCCAGATTACAGCAATAGAAAATGTGTTCTAAATTTTATATAGTCATACTTTCTGTGTATCCATAGCCAAGAACATTTCATCTCTTCTAAACACATGCTATAAGTTTTGATTTCTATGTCACAATGGAAAAACTGAGAGAAGAGATAATTTAAACCATGTATCCAGACAATTTTATAAATCCCAGCTACAGCATATACTTTTAGTCTCTGTGAATGGCATTCCCTGGAATTGTATGGTGCCCAAACTGCAATCACACCCAGTATCATTGAACATATAAGAGGTTTGAAAATAAAGATGTTCTTAGAAAATAAATGATAAGTGTACTAACTCTGTCTATTTTCTAGACATATTGGCTGATAGGCAGGCTAATATTTGAGTCCTTAAAGGAAAAGTAAGATTTGTGGGGAAGTAATTACTGAGATGGCTTCTCAACAACAAAAACGACAGACTGGTGAGTGGGGACAAAGGATTAATCAAGATTAATCCTTTTTTTTTTTGGTTCCTTTACCATTTTAAATCTTTCAAATTAATTTGGAAAGATATATGCATCCGCAATGCTTATTGCAGCATCATTTACAATTGCCAAGATATGGAAGCAACCTAAGTGTCCTTTAACAGATGAATGGATAAAGAAGATATATATATACACACACACACACATACAGTGGCACACTACTAAGCCATAAAAAAAGTGAAATACTGCCGTTTGCAACAAAATGGCTGGATCTAGAGGGTATTATGCTAAGTGAAATAAGTCAGACAGTGAAAGACAAATACTGAGACAAATGATCTCACTTACATATGTGGAATCTAAAAAACAAAACAAACAAAACAAAACAAAAGGGAGACTCATAGATACAGAGAACACACGAGTGGTTGCCAGAGGGGTTGGGGGTGGGGATATGGACAAAAGAGGTGAAGAGGATTAGAGGTACAAACTTCCAGTTATAAAATAAATATGCCACGGGATTAACACACAGCATAAGGAATGTGTTCAGTAGAATTATAATAACCTTGTATGGGGACAGATTGCTACTACATTAATTGTGATAATCATTTCATAATTTATGCAAATGTCAAATCACTATGTAGTACACCTGAAACTAACATAATATTGTACATCAACTATATTTAAGAAAAAATTTTTGATACATGTATACGTCTATTATTAATAAAAAAAGAACTGAAACATAGAAGTTAAGTATCTTGGCCAAGGTCATAGGTATGACTAAAGAAGTAGAGATGATTGTGCTGAAGCAGAGGAACTGAGATTCAAATCTTTTCTTCTAATTTCAAACTCCAGTAATTTCACCCTTCTTTGCCTCCTGTACAGAGTTTCTAATCATTTTAGGATTGCTTAGAATATCTTACTTTATTCCTGACTCAGTTTCCTCATTGAAAGATAAAAATAATAGTAACATCTATATCAGAAGGCTGTTGAGATGATTACATGCCCTAATTTGTATAAAGCCTCTAGAATAGTGCTTGGCATATAGTAACTGATACATATGTTTGCCAATTTGGTTACAAATATTATTATTGAATGACTGTCCATTTGATATATATTATCTTTGACTAAAGATTATTTTTTAATTGGCCAAAAGTTCAATGTTATATACTAAATTTCAAACTTCTTAATGAACATTAAAATATTTTTTCCTTTTTTTTTTTAACATCTTTATTGGAGTACAACTGCTTTACAATAGTGCGTTAGTTTCTGCTTTACAACAAAGTGAATCAGTTATACATATACATATGTTCCCATCTCTCTTCTCTCTTGCATCTCCCTCCCTCCCACCCTCCCTATCCCACCCCTCTAGGTGGTCACAAACCACCTAGCTGATCTCCCTGTGCCATGCGGCTGCTTCCCACTAGCTATCCATCCTACGTTTGGTAGTGTATATATGTCCATGCCACTCTCTCACTTCGTCACAGCTTACCCTTCCCCCTCCTCATATCCTCAAGTCCATTCTCTAGTAGGTCTGTGTCTTTATTCCCATCCTACCCCTAGGCTCTTCATGACATTTTTTTTTTCTTAGACTCCATATATATGTGTTAGCATACGGTATTTGTTTTTCTCCTTCGGACTTACATCACTCTGTAAGAAAGACTCCATGTCCATCCACCTCACTACAAATAGCTTAATTTCGTTTCGTTTCTTCTTTATTTTTTTGCGGTACGCAGGCCTCTCACTGTTGTGGCCTCTCCCATTGTGGAGCACAGGCTCCAGTTGCGCAGGCTCGGCGGCCATGGCTCACGGGCCTAGCTGCTCTGCGGCATGTGAGATCTTCCCAGACCGGAGCATGAACCCACGTCCCCTGCATAGGCAGGCAGACTCTCAACCAGTGTGCCACCAGGGAAGCCCCCAATTTCGTTTCTTTTTATGGCTGAGTAATATTCTCTTGAATATATGTGCCACATCTTCTTTATCCATTCATCTGTTGATGGACACTTAGGTTGCTTCCATGTCCTGGCTATTGTAAATAGAGCTGCAATGAACATTTTGGTACATGACTCTTTTTGAATTATGGTTTTCTCAGGGTATATGCCCAGTACTGGGATTCCTGGGTCATATGGTAGTTCTATTTTTAGTTTTTTAAGGAACCTCCATACTGTTCTCCATAGTGGCTGTATCAATTTACATTCCCACCAACAGTGCAAGAGGGTTCCCTTTTCTCCACACCCTCTCCAGCATTTATCGTTTCTAGATTATTTTTTTTATTCCTTATATTTTATCTTTTTACTTTTATGGATCAAATTTTCTCCAAGTCATTGCAGAGTTAATATTGCAACACCTATAAACAGCTTCACAACAATAAAAAAATTAATTACCAATTGCCACAGAATAGTCTCTTGTTTTAAAGGAAATGGGTTAAGTAATTTTAAATGGCATAAAAAAATTGCCATGTATCATAAATCTTTCCAAAACCTCTGTTCACTTGGCTTCAAACTTTTCCAGAGAATATTTAGACATGGAGATAATAAATAAAACTGATGCCATACAAGAAAAATGTAGTTAAAATCATTATTGAACATTGGAGGAGGGAAGTGCCTGAAAATCTTCAGATAATCATGTTTAAATGTAGCTAACAATCTGTGCATTCAGTGTGAAGGTGGCTCGATCTGTAACAGAGACAGTGCTATACTGTTAGTAGTAAATACCTTGATCTAGTTTCTTAAACATTTCAACTTAAAACAGAAGCATATGTTACATGCAATTCATATACCAGCATCTTTTTTCTTAATTTAGATATAGTTGATTTACAGTATTGTATCTGTTTCAGTGTGCAGCACAGGTAATTTTTACAGATTATATTCCATTATAGATTATTATAAGACCCTGAGTATAGTTCCCTGTGCTATACAGTAAATCCTTGTTGCTTATCTATTTTATGTATAGTAGTTTGTATCTGTTATTCCCATACCCGTAATTTTTCCCTCCCCCTGCCCTCTCCCCTTTGGTAACCATGTTTGTTTTCTATATCTGTGAGTCTGTTTTTATTTTGTATATACATTCATTTGTATTATTTTTTGATTCCACTTATGAGTGATATCACAGTATTTGTCTCTGACTTATTTCACTAACATAATCTTCTCTAGGTCCGTCCACATTGCTGCAAATGGCAATATTTCATTCTCTTTTATGGCTAAGTAGTATTCCATTGTACACATATATATCACATCTTCTTATGCCAGTCATCTGTTGATGAGAACTTAGGTTGCTTCCGTGTCTTACTTGTTTTGTAAGTAGTGCTGCTATGAATGTTGAGGTGCATATATCTATTTGAAATAGTATTTTTTATTTTTTGGGGATCTATACCCAGGATTGAAATTGCTGGATAAATGGTAGTTCTATTTTTAGTTTTTTAAGGAACCTCCATATTGTTTTCCATAGTGGCTACACCAATTTACATTCCTACCAACAGTATAGAATTGTTCACTTTTCTTCACATCCTCTCCAGGATGTGTTATTTGTAGACTTTTTGATGATTGCCATTCTGACAGGTACGAAGAGATATATCATTGTGATTTTGATTTGCATTTCTCTAATTAGCAATGTTGAACATCTTTTCATGTGTCTGTTAGCCATCTGTATGTCTTCTTTGGAAAAATATCTACTCAAATCTTCTGCCCATTTTTTGATTGGATTGTTTGTTATTTTGATATTGAGTTGTATAAGCTATTTGTAAATTTTGGATATTAACCCTTTGTTGGTCCCATTATTTGCAAATATTTTCTCCTATTCCTTAGTTTATCTTTTCCTTTTTTTTGTTTTTAAACATCTTTATTGGGGTATAATTGATTTACAATGGTGTGTTAGTTTCTGCTTTATAACAAAGTGAATCAGTTATACATATGTTCCCATATCTCTTCCCTCTTGCATCTCCCTCCCTCCCACCCTCCCAATCCAACCCCTCCAGGCAGTCACAAAGCACCGAGCTGATATCCCTGTGCTATATGGCTGCTCCCCACTAGCTATCTACTTTAAGTTTGTTAGTGTATATATGTCCATGCCTCTCTCTCGCTTTGTCACAGCTCACCCTTCCCCCTCCCCATATCCTCAAGTCCGTTCTCCAGTAGGTCTGTGTCTTTATTCCTGTCTTACCCCTAGATCCTTCATGACATTTTTTTTTCCCTTAAATTCCATATATATGTGTTAGCATACGGTATTTGTCTTTCTCTTTCTGACTTACTTCACTCTGTATGACAGACTCTAGGTCTATCCACCTCATTACAAATACCTCAATTTCGTTTCCTTTTATGGCTGAGTAATATTCCATTGTATATATGTGCCACATCTTCTTTATCCATTCATCCGATGATGGACACTTAGGTTGTTTCCATCTCCGGGCTATTGTAAATAGAGCTGCAATGCACATTTTGGTACATGACTCTTTTTGAATTTTGGTTTTCTCAGGATATATGCCCAGTAGTGGGATTGCTGGGTCATATGGTAGTTCTATTTGTAGTTTTTTAAGGAACCTCCATACTGTTCTCCATAGTGGCTGAACCAGTTCACATTCCCACAAGCAGTGCAAGAGTGTTCCCTTTTCTCCACACCCTCTCCAGCATTTATTTTTTCTAGATTTTTTGATGATGGCCATTCTGACCGGTGTGAGATGATATCTCATTGTAGTTTTGATTTGCATTTCTCTAATGATTAATGATGTTGAGCATTCTTTCATGTGTGTTTGTTGGCAGTCTGTATATTTTCTTTGGAGAAATGTCTGTTTAGGTCTTCTGCCCATTTTTGGATTGGGTTGTTTGTTTTTTTGTTATTGAGCTGCATGAGCTGCTTGTAAATTTTGGAGATTAATCCTTTGTCAGCTGCCTCATTTGCAAATATTTTCTCCCATTCTGAGGGTTGTCTTTTGGTCTTGTTTATGGTTTCCTTTGCTGTGCAAAAGCTTTGAAGATTCATTAGGCCCTATTTGTTTATTTTTGTTTTTATTTCCATTTCTCTAGGAGGTGGGTCAAAAAGGATCTTACTGTGATTTATGTCATAGAGTGTTCTGCCTATGTTTTCCTCTAAGAGTTTTATAGTTTCTGGCCTTACATTTAGGTCTTTAAACCATTTTGAGTTTATTTTTGTGTACGGTGTTAGGGAGTGTTCTAATTTCATACTTTTACATGCACCTGTCCAGTTTTCCCAGCACCACTTATTGAAGAGGCTATCGTTTCTCCACTGTATATTCTTGCCTCCTTTATCAAAGATAAGGTGACCATATGTGCGTGGGTTTATCTCTGGGCTTTCTATCCTGTTCCATTGATCTATATGTCTGTTTTTGTGCCAGTACCATATTGTCTTACTTTTTTTTTTTTTTTTTTTTTTGTGGTATGTGGGCCTCTCGCTGTTGTGGCCTCTCCCGTTGTGGAGCTCTGGACGCACAGGCTCAGCGGCCATGGCTTATGGGCCCAGCCGCTCCGCAGCATGTGGGATCTTCCTGGACCGGGGCTGAACCCGTGTCCCCTGCATCGGCAGGCGGACTCTCAACCACTGCGCCACCAGGGAAGCCCCCATATTGTGTTGTTTACTGTAGCTTTGTAGTATAGTCTGAAATCAGGGAGCCTGATTCCTCCAGCTCCATTTTTCATCTTCAAGATTGCTTTTGCTATTCGGGATCTTTTGTGTTTTCGTACAAATTGTGAAATTTTTTGTTCTAGTTCTGTGAAAAATGCCAGTGGTAGTTTGATAGGGATTGCATTGAATCTGTAGATTGCTTTGGTAGTAGAGTCATTTTCACAATGTTGATTCTTCCAATCCAAGAACATGGTATATATCTCCATCTATTTGTATCATCTTTAATTTCTTTCATCAGTATCTTATAATTTTCTGCATACAGATCTTTTGTCTCCTTAGGTAGGTTTATTCCTAGATATTTTATTCTTTTTGTTGCAGTGGTAAATGGGAGTGTTTTCTTAATTTCACTTTCAGATTTTCATCATTAGTGTATAAGAATGCCAGAGATTTCTGTGCATTAATTTTGTACCATGCTACTTTACCAAATTCATTGATTAGCTCTAGTAGTTTTCTGGTAGCATCTTTAGGATTCTCTATGTATAGTCTCATGTCATTTGCAAACAGTGACAACTTTACTTCTTCTTTTCCGATTTGGATTCCTTTTATTTCTTTTTCTTCTCTGATTGCTGTGCCTAGAATTCCAAAGCTATGTTGAATAAGAGTGGTGACAGTGGGCAACCTTGTCTTTTTCCTGATTTTAGTGGACATGGTTTCAGTTTTTCACCATTGAGGACGATGTTGGCTGTGGGTTTGTCATATATGGCCTTTATTATGTTGAGGAAAGTTCCCTCTATGCCTACTTTCTGCAGGGTTTTTATCATAAATGGGTGTTGAATTTTGTCAAAAGCTTTCTCTGCATCTATTGAGATGATCATATGGTTTTTCTCCTTCAGTTTGTTAATATGGTGTATCATGTTGATTGATTTGCATATATTGAAGAATCCTTGCATTCCTGGAATAAACCATGGTGTATGACCCTTTTAATGTGCTGTTGGATTCTGTTTGCTAGTATTTTGTTGAGGATTTTGGCATCTATGTTCATCAGGGATATTGGCCTGTAGTTTACTTTCTTTGTGACATCTTTGTCTGATTTTGGTATCAGGGTGATGTTGGCCTCATAGAATGAATCTGGGAGTGCTCCTCCCTCTGCTTATTTTGGAAGAGTTTGAGAAGGATAGGTGTTAGCTCTTCTCTAAATGTTTGATAGCATTCACCTGTGAAGCCATCTGGTCCTGGGCTTTTGTGTGTTGGAAGATTTTTAATCACGGTTTCAATTTCAGTGCTTGTGATTGGTCTGTTCATATTTTCTATTTCTTCCTGGTTCAGTCTCGGCAGGTTGTGCATTTCTAAGAATGTGTCAGTTTCTTCCAGGTTGTCCATTTCATTGGCATAGAGTTGCTTGTAGTAATCTCTCATGATCTTTTGTATTTCTGCAGTGTCAGTTGTTACTTCTCCTTTTTCATTTCTAATCCTATTGATTTGAGTCTTCTCCCTTTTATCTTGATGAGTCTGGCTAATGGTTTATCAATTTTGTTTATCTTCTCAAAGAATCATCTTTTAGTTTTATTGATCTTTGCAATCATTTCCTTCATTTCTTTTTCATTTATTTCTTATCTGATCTTTATGATTTCTTTCCTTCCACTAAATTTGGTTTTTTTTTTTGTTTTTCTTTCTCTAATTGTTTTAGGTGCAAGGTTAGGTTGTTTATTGAAATGTTTCCTGTTTCTTAAGGTAGGATCGTATTGCTATAAACTTCCCTCTTAGAACTACTTTTGCTGCATCCCATAGGTTGAACACTTCATCATTGAACACTTCATTATTAACTAGTGTATTGTTTAGCCTCCATGTGTTTGTATTTTTTACAGGTCTTTTCCTGTAATTGATATGTAGTCTCATAGTGTTGTGGTTGGAAAAGATAACGATATGATTTCAATGTTCTTAAATTTACCAAGGCTAGATTTGTGACCCAAGATATGATCTATCCTGGAGAATGTTCTATGAGCACTTGAGAAAAATGTGTATTCTGTTGTTTTTGGATGGAATGTCCTATAAATATCAATTAAGTCCATCTTGTTTAATGTATCATTTAAAGCTTGTGTTTCCTTATTTATTTTCATTTTGGATGATCTGTCCATGGGTGAAAGTGGGGTGTTAAAGTCCCCTACTATGATTGTGTTACTGTTGATATCCCCTTTTATGGCTGTTAGTATTTGCCTTATGTATTGAGGTGCTCCTATGTTGGGTCCATAAATATTTACAATTGTTATATCTTCTTGGATTGATCCGCTGATCATTATGTAGTGTCCTTCTTTGTCTCTTGTAATAGTCTTTATTTTAAAGTCTATTTTGTCTGATATGAGAATCGCTACTCCAGCTTTCTTTTGGTTTCCATTTGCATGGAATATATTTTTCCATCCCCTCAGTTTCAGTCTGTATGTGTCTCCAGGCCTGAAGTGGGTCTCTTGTAGACAGCATATATACGGGTCTTCTTTTTGTACCCATTCAGCCAGTCTGTGTCTTTTGGTGGGCGCATTTAACCCATTTATATTTAAGGTAATTATCGATATGTATGTTCCTATTCCCATTTACTTAATTGTTTTGGGTTTGTTATTGTAGGTCTTTTCCTTCTCTTGTATTTCTTGCCTAGAGAAGTTCCTTTAGCATTTGTTGTAAAGCTGGTTTGGTGGTCCTGAGCTCTTTCAGCTTTTGCTTGTCTGTAATGGTTTTAATTTCTCCATCAAATCTGAATGAGATCCTTGCTGGTAGAGTAATCCTGGTTGTAGGTTTTTCTCCTTCATCACTTTAAATATGTCCTGCCAGTCCCTTCTGGCTTGCAGAGTTTCTGCTGAAAGATCAGCTGTTAACCTTATGGGGATTCCCTTGTGTGTTATTTTTTGTTTTTCCCTTGCTGCTTTTAATATGTTTTCTTTTTATTTAATTTTTGATAGTTTGATTAATGTGTGTCTTGGCGTGTTTCTCTTTGGATTTATCCTGTATGGGACTCTCTGTGCTTCCTGGACTTGATTACCTATTTCCTTTCCCATATTAGGGAAGTTTTCAATTTTAATCTCTTCAAATATTTTCTCAGTCCCTTTCTTTTTCTCTTCTTCTTCTGGAACCCCTATAATTTGAATGTTGGTGCGTTTAATGTTGTCCCAGAGGTCTCTGAGACTGTCCTCAGTTCTTTTCATTCTTTTTTCTTTATTCTGCCCTGCAGTAGTTATTTCCACTATTTTATCTTGCAGATCAGTTATCCGTTCTTCTGCCTTAGTTCTTCTTCTATTGATCACATCTAGAGTATTTTTCATTTCATTTATTGTGTTGTTCATCATTGTTTGTTTCATCTTTAGTTCTTCTAGGTCCTTGTTAAATGTTTCTTGCATTTTGTCTATTCTAGTTCCAAGATTTTGGATCATCTTTACTATCATTATTCTGAATTTTTTTTCAGGTAGACTGCCTATTTCCTCTTCATTTGTTAGGTCTGGTGCGTTTTTATCTTGCTCCTTCATCTGCTGTGAGTTTTTCTGTCTTCTCATTTTGCTTATTTTACTGTGTTTGGGGTCTCCTTTTTGCAGGCTGCAGGTTCATAGTTCCCGTTGTTTTTGGTGTCTGTCCCCAGTGGCTAAGGTTGGTTCAGTGAGTTGTGTAGGCTTCCTGGTGGAGGGGACTAGTGCCTGTGTTCAGGTCGATGAGGCTGGATGTTGTCTTTCTGGTGGGCAGGTGCACATCTGGTGGTGTGTTTGGGGGTGTCTGTAGCCTTATTATGAGTTTAGGCAGCCTCTCTGCTAATGGATGGGGCTGTGTTCCTGTCTTGCTAGTTGTTTGGTATAGGGTGTCCAGCACTGTAGCTTGCTGGTCGTTGAGTGAAGCTGGGTGCTGGTGTTGAGATGGAGATCTCTGGGAGATTTTCGCCGTTTGATATTATGTGGAGCTAGGAGGTCTCTTGTGGACCAGTGTCCTGAAGTTGACTCTCCCACCTCAGAGGCACAGCACTGACTCCTGGCTGGAGCACCAAGAGCCTTTCATCCACACGGCTCAAAATAAAAGGGAGAAAAAGTAGAAAGAAAGAAAGAGAGAGATATATAGAGAGAGAGGTAAAGAAAGAAAGGGGATAAAGTAGGATAAAATAAAATAAAGTTATTTAAATAAAAAATAATTATTAAGAAAAAAAAACTTTTTAAGTAAAAAAAAAAAAAAAAACTGGAACGTCAGAATCCTAGGACAAATGATGAAAGCAAAGCTATACAGACAAAATCTCACACAGAAGCATACACATACACACTCACAAAAAGAGGAAAAGGGGAAAAAATAATATATCTTGCTCCCAAAGTCCACCTCCTCAATTTGGGATGATTCATTGTCTATTCAGGTATTCCACAGATGCAGGGTACATCAAGTTGATTGTGGAGCTTTAATCAGCTGGTCCTGAGGCTCCTGGGAGACATTTCCCTTTCTCTTCTTTGTTCGCACAAGTCCCGGGGTTCAGCTTTGGATTTGGGCCCGCCTCTGTGTGTAGGTCGCTTGAGGGCGTCTGTTCTTCACTCAGACAGGACGGGGTTAAAGGAGCAGCTGATTCGGGGGCTCTGGCTCACTCAGGCCGGGGGAAGGGAGGAGTACGGATGCGGCGCGAGACGTGGTGGCAGAGGCCGGCGTGACGTTGCACCAGCCTGAGGTACGCTGTGCGTTCTCCTGGGGAAGTTGTCCCTGGATCACGGGACCCTGGCAGTGGCGGGCTGTACAGGCTCCTGGGAGGGGACGTATAGTGACCTGTGCTCGCACACAGGCTTCTTGGTGGCTGCAGCAGCAGCCTTAGCATCTCATGCCCGTCTCTGGGGTCCGCTCTGATAGCCATGGCTCGCGCCTGCCCGTCTCTGGATCTCCTTTAAGCAGTGCTCTTAATCCTCTGTCCTTGAGCACCATGAAACAAAGGGGGAAGAAAAAGTCTCTTGTCTCTTTGGCAGCTCCAGACTTATCCCCGACTCCCTCCCGGCTACCGTGGTGCACTAACCCCCTGCAGGCTGTGTTCACGCCGCCAACCCCAGTCCTCTCCCTGCGCTCCACCCAAGCCTCAGCTCCCAGCCCCCGCCCGCCGCGGCGGGTGAGCAGACAAGCCTCTCAGGCTGGTGAGTGCTGGTCGGCACCGATCCTCTGTGCGGGAATCTCTCCGCTTGCCCTCTGCGCCCCTGTTGCTGCACTATGCTCGGTGGCTCTGAAGCTTCCCCTCTCCCCACCCGCAGTCTCCACCCGCGAAGGGTCTTCTACTGTGTGGAAACCTTTCCTCCTTCACAGCTCCCTCCCACTGGTGCAGGTCCCATCCCTATTCTTTTGTCTCTCTTTATTCTTTTTTCTTTTGCCCTACCCAGGTACGTGGGGAGTCTCTTGCCTTTTGGGAGGTCTGAAGTCTTCTGTCCGCGATCAGTGGGTGTTCTATAGGAGCAGTTCCAAGTGTAGATGTATTTCTGATGTATCTGTGGGGAGGAAGGTGATCTCCGCATCTTACTCTTCTGCCATCTTCTCCAGAATCCCTACATTAAAATGTTTTCTTCTCAAATAATTTTCTGTAGAAGTTGGCCAAAACTTTTTTTTTCCCTGTGGATTTGGAAACAGAACACTTGGCATAAAAACACAATTAGTTTTCCTAGAGTAGACAGAACTTAAAAACTAAAATTATTTCTAATTCAATAACAAAAATAATAGTTTTGATTTTATTTTTCAGTAATATAGAATTTTAATTAAATGAAACTATAAATAAAATATGCTTTAATAAAAAATATGTCTTATTTCAAAAACGGTACAAGGAAGTCAAACTAAACACTGACACATGAGTGAAGACAATTTTGAGAGTCAATTAAGGGACAATATAAAAAAAGAAAACCATAATTCAAAAAGATACACACCCCCCAATGTTCATTGCAGCACTATTTATTGGGTTGGCCAAAAAGTGCCTTCGGTCTTTAACTAAAAATAAAAGACACATTTTTCATTTTCACCAAGAAATTTGTTGAGCAGCATATTCATCCTTTTGTTCCACTGCCTTCAGACATTTTTCAGGCAACTTCATAATTCCATCTTCCCAAGACGTTTTATCTTTTTGAGCAAAGAACTGTTCCAGGTGCCTTTTACAGTCTTCCAGGGAATTGAATTTTTTTCCATTAAGAGAATTTTGTAAAGACCTAAATAGATGAATACGGGGATGAATCAGAACTTCCCAGCCAAGCTGTAACAGTTTTTGCCTGGTCATCAAAGAAACATGTGGTCTTGCGTTATCCTGAAGGGAGATTATGCATTTTCTGTCGACTAATTCTGGATGCTTTTTGTGGAGTGCTGCTTTCAGTTGGTCTAACTGGGAGCAGTACTTGTTGGAATTAATTGTTTGGTTTTCTGGAAGGAGCTCATAATAGAGGACTCCCTTCCAATCCCACCATATACACAACATCACCTTCTCTGGATGAAGACCGGCCTTTGGTGTGGTTGTTGGTGTTTCATTTCACTTGCCCCACAATCTCTTCCATTCCACATTATTGTACAGTATCCACGTTATTGTACAGTATTCATTGCCTGTCACAATTTGTTTTAAAAATGGAATGTTTCATTACGTTTAAGTAGAGAATCACTTGAGCAAATATGGTCAAGAAGGTTTTTTTTGCTTAACTTACGTGGAACCCAAACATCAAAACTATTCATATAACCCAGCTGGTGCAAATGATTTTCAGCGCTTGATTTGGATATTTTGAGTATGTCGACTACCTCCCACATAGTATAACGTTGATTGTTCTCAATTAATGTCTCCATTTGATCACTTGTCTACCCGACAATGGAGCATCATTTAACGAGAAATCTCCAGCACAAAACTTTGCAAACCACTTTTGACATGCTCGATCAGTCACAGCACCTTCCCCATACACTACACAAATCTTGTTTTTGCATTTCAGTTGCATTTTTACCTTTCTTGAAATAATAAAGCATAATAGGCCGAAAATATTGCTTGTTTTTCTTCCATCTTCAATAGTAAAATGGCTATACAAAAATTCACCAATTTTGATTGTGATTGTCACACTGAGTGAAGTAAGTCAGACACAGAAAAACAAATATATGATATCACTTGTATATGGAATGTTTAAAAAGGGTACAAATGAATTTATTTACAAAACAGAAGTAGAGTCACGAATGTAGAAAATGAACTTATGGTCACCGGGGAAAAGGCGGAGGAGGGATAAATTGGGAGATTGACATATACACACTACTATATATAAAATAGATAACTAATAAGAACCTGCTATATAGCACAGGGAACTTTACTCAATACTCTGTAATGGTCTATATGGGAAAAGAATCTAAAAAAAAAAAAAGAAGAGTGGTTATATGTATATGTATAACCAATTCATTTTGCTGTACACCTGAAACTAACACAACATTGTAAATCAACTATTCAAATAAAAATTTAAAAAAAAAGAAAAACTCCTAGTTCATCAGTAAACAATTCTTTGTATAACAACAAAAAAGATAGATAAAAAAGAGAGAATCTTGTTGACTAAAATTTTATGGAAAAATTTACATTTATTTTCAATTCCCTAAAAGGCTTTGGAAAGATTTATTGATCTGCACTCATAGTAGAATGAGAAAAAAGTTTTATAATATTATGAGATGATATCCTGATCCCTTGGCACATATATTATAGAAAAGCAGTGTCCAAAAATACTGTCTACAGTTATGGGGATGGTCTATGTATATTTTGTCCAGTACAGTAACCACTAATAACTTGTGGCTATTGAACACTGAAATTGAGCTGGTATTACTAAGGAAATAGTATTTAATATTATTTATCTTAATTAATTTGAATTTAAACTTAATGAACCTTGTGTAGCTAGTAGCTGCCATATTGGACAGTGCAGTTTAGAAATAAGCAGTCATTGCATATTTTATCCTAAGCACCAGGATGCATAGCAGTGGCAAATAATGCTGGCTGTTCCAGTAGGAACACAGTGGCAAGCATATTTAGTCAAGTGCTGCTGTTAAGGGGGTGAAAAAATGTATGGCTAGACTCATAAGTTGAGTGAGGGCTGGTATAATGTCGCTCTTTCTTAGCAATATTTTTGCAATTGCTTACATAGTGCCTAATATAGGACTAGAACACAAAAATGTTTCTAAATAAAAAAAGGGAAAATATTAATTAAATAAGAGATAAAATAATTTTACTTAAGTGAAAAAACTGTCTGGCAACAGAAGAAAAAAATCACTTTAATACATAATTTTTTCTATAGGAAGAGAACCTTCTTATCAGAGCCAGAATAGTATAAAACAGACTAAAGAAAAGATAAATATAAAATGGGAAAAATGAAATTAAAATCATAATGAGGCTTATGGTCTTAAGCAGGAACAGACCTGCTTAACCTGCTGGAGTTAATAAGAAAAAGTTATGGTATAAGGTGAGTATTTATGACACTTTGCATCCTGAAACTTACCAAAATGAGTCCAAATACTGAATGCATGTGAGTCATTTACCTATACTGTTGTTTTTTAATGCCTATATGTTTGGTCTGTTGCTTTTTACTAGATTCATGAGAGACTGTGTCTTCCTACACATACACAGACACATAAACCTTACCTGTAAAAGCAGAGGGAGATTCAGATAAAGAGGAAGAAAGAGGGGAGAAATATATATATTTTTATATATGTACATACATTTCATATTTATATATGAAAATACATATATGTTAGATAGAAAGTTTGTGACAGAATAAATCATAAGTGTCAGCACTGAGCCTGACCACTGGGGCAGTAAATATATTTTTTCATAAAATGACCAATGTCTTTCATTAATTTTGGTCTAAATTCCACTGTACTGACGTTTATTGTAGTTTGGGGTTGTTGCTGTCTTCCAGTTTCATGATAGAATATATATATATTCATGTATGTATCCAAGTATATTTTCTAACATATTTTCCCATATAGTCTATCTTCCTTCTATTTTCATGAGGAATACATGTATATACATATATAAGTATATGTATGTATTGTATAATATATATAGGTCATGAAACTAGAAAGCGGATAGAATATATATATATATATATATATATTCTAGCATGCATAGAATGAAACTTGAAGACAGCTGATTCATTATCTGAAACTAAGTGAGAGAGACCCTGTAGTAGAGGACCTTTCTGCTTTACTCCCATGATGCATTTATGTCACATTCTTTGAATTAAACGGGGAACCTACTTTACCCCATAATTAAAGCAATGTCCATTTACTTTCACGTGAAGAACATGAAGATAAAAGGATAAAACTAATTGCAATCTATTTAAAATCTGTTGCCAAATAATTAGTGCATTCTATAATTCTAAACATGGGCTATGGAGATTAAAATCTACTCTTTTATTTAGATCCGCAGAGATGTTAGCTGTTATGTAATTGCCCTTTTCAGAACATGGGAAAATGTTGGAATAATATTCTGACACAAATGAAAATTCATTGCATTGCGCTCTACTGTCTACTATGTATTCATGAGTTTATTATCTTCAGGGTAAATTTCATAACCATGTAACATTCCCAGCAATACTTTCTGCATTAATTTGGAAATAAAATATAGGTGTATCTGAGGGCACGCATCATCTCCTTGTTAAACACAAATTTTGTAGAATTTAATAAAAGCAATTTATTCTATTCAGGACAACACTGGATCATTAGAAATTGTCAGTTATTTCATATGTGCCTGACATGTTTTATTTATTTAAAATTTCACGTCTCTTAGATATATACCTGTACTTTCTTTACCACTCATCAACATATTTGAAAGGCATAGATCATGATATCTATAACTTCATTTTTTGTTCCTTGCACAAAATACATTTTGAATCCGTCTTGTTTGTTGCCCTTGTTCTAGCTCTGTGCCATGACATTTGTGATGTACTTTTCTCTAACCTTATTACCCCTCTTTCCTCAGCCTAATCTTACTAGAATCACTTAGCTGTCTCCAGCAGAACATACCTTTTCAGTCTTCTTCCACAATTTGTTAACCTTTGCCCGGAATGTTCATTCTACCCTGGTCTAACCAACTTAGACACATCCTGCTGTGTGAATTTTCCCTATTATTCACCCACCACCAGCTTTGATGATTTCTTTTTTTTAACACTGTGTTGTACACACATATATACAATTATCTCCTTCAGTATCTATAAGATCCTTGAGAGTCTCATTGTATCCAAAGCCTGATGTAAAGACTTGCACGTAATATAAATCTAATAAATACTGTGAAATAATGAAGGATATGGGTATGTTTCTACCATAAAACTGTTTGGAAGATTTTCCTAAATGCTGCTAAACTAGCATCGATCTCTGCCTGACCCCAGAAAAGAGTTTTAAAAGCTCATCAACTCCTGTGTACTTGGAAAAATCTTCTTGCTCCTGTGGGATGGGATGACTTTTAAGAGAGAAATCATCCACCATGTCACAGAATCTATACAGTAGGCAAATGAATAGAGTCATGTTATAACAGAAAGAGATGAATATGCATTCAGCATCGAAGCTAACTTGCCTGAACTTATAACTTGCATTTACATGGACATCTTTAAAGTTACAGTGTGTCAGAGCAGATGGCATGCTTTTTACATATGCAGAATTACATCGAACCCACTCAGAAAACTTTTTAAAGATTAAACAATAGTGGCAAGATTAATGTGGGAAAACCTTAAAAACAAAAGGAAATGATAAATTTATTTCATACATTCTGCAATCATATCTAAATAAATTTTAAGTTTGTGATTTCTACTCTTGACAAGCAGTCTAGTTTGTCCTTGCTGAGCCAAGATAATGATTATTAATATTTAAAAATGTTTTATCCTCTCCAACATAGGAGGAATTTCATAATATTCTGTATCTTTTCTTTAAAGTAGGTGGACATTAAAAAATTTTTTTTCCACACCCTCCTACACAGTCACACAATGGAAATCACTTGCCCTTCCTCTGTCCTACACTTAACTTTACCAGGAATAGAAAATATAACAATCTTGAACTACTCTTTTTTTTTTAATTAATTAATTAATTTATTTATTTATTGGCTGAGTTGGGTTTTCGTTGCTGGGCATGGGCTTTCTCTAGTTGCGGCGAGCGGGGGCTACTCTTCGTTGTGGTGCACGGGCTTCTCATTGTGGTGGCTTCTCTTGCTGCAGAGCGCGGGCTGTAGGTGCACGGGCTTCAGTAGTGGTGGCACGCACGCTCAGTAAGTTGTGGTGCATGGGCTTAGTTACTCCGCGGTATGTGGGATCTTCCCAGACCAGGGCTCGAACCCATGTCCCCTGCATTGGCAGACAGACTCTTAACCACTGCGTCGCCAGGGAAGTCCTTCAACTACTCTTAAAGCATCTGTTCTTTTGTGAGTTTTTTACTACCTTCCAAGTAAGTAAGCATTTTAGAAAATGTTGTTGCCGTTCATAACTTTGCCTTCTCTTCAAGGGAACAGACTGGATCCAAAGAGAAAATGAACCACAAAGTTGTTTTTATGCTGTAAAGGATCTACAAAAAAGTGACTCCATACAATTGAAACAAAAGCTTAATCTTCAACTTAAAAAAATACAATATTATTGCAGATGAAAAGAAATCAGAATGCTTAGATATTAAAGGGAGAGCATATGTATACAACTTTTATGGAAGACAATTTGAATAAAGGAATGTTGTTTGCATTATCTCAGATCTGGAAATTTATCTTGTACTATTACATGCTCAGTATATACTAAAAGATGTGTAAAAATATTTTGTTACTAGAATGCTCAGCATGGTGTTATTTTATTACTGCAGATATTTAGAACCACCAAGATAAATACAAATAGGTAACTGGTTAAATCACATGCTAGACGTGCCATGAAAGGGTGTTGGTTAATAAGAGGGCATATTCTGGAGTCATACTACTCGAGTGGAATCCTAGTTTTGGTACTTTCTAAATAGGAGACCTCTGACAAGTTATGTATTCTCTCTGTGTCTCACTTTCCTAAAATGAGCAGCAACAATAATAGTATTTACCTCTATAGTTTGTTGTTAGCATTAATGGGTTAATATATGTTAACTTTTGGGGAAAATGCGTAGCATGTAATAAGCACTGCATTACTGTTAACTTTGGTTATGTAGCCAAATACATTAATTTTGTAAAAAACATAATAACATGGAAAGATTTTCTGAGGAAAGGGAATATATATTATTTACTGATATCTTAAACCAGGCAATCACCTTTACAGATCTAGCTCCCTTCATTTCAAAACCAAAAACATTGTTGATGAAAAATGTTGTATGAAAAAAAGCATTCAACCTATTGCTTTCAATAATATGTGATTTATAATTGGAGAGGATAGATGAATATCTATCTCCAGATCCATATATATATATATATATATATATATATATATATATATATATATAGTTGGCCAAAAAGTTCGTTTGGATTTTTTTAAGCTGTTATGGAAAAGCCCAAATGAACTTTTTGGCCAACCCAATATTTTTTTTAAAAACATTAGCCAAGCACACTGTCCTTTGGCTCATCTTTAATATTTTCTTCAGAATTCCCAGCTGACTGATTTCTTCTAGGGTAAAGCTGCTCCCAAAAATGTCGCTTTTAAAAAAATATTTCTAAACGCCAACTTTCTCTTCTGAATCACATTTCAACTTTCTCCTCTGAACTGTTTTATAAATTGCTGATAGAGTAGTTCTCCTAAAACACAAATATGACCAGTGTGACTTTTAAACTGTCTATTGTTTAAACTTCCAGTACATATCCTGGGCACCTTGTGTTCCCTTTCTGTGGTTTATTTTTCCCCACATTTGTCTTGATCTAAAATACAATATATTTTACTTGCTAATTATGTATTGATTCACTCCTAAAAATAAAAGTTAAATCAATGAAGCAGGGGTTTTGTTTGCTTGTTTTCATTTGTTTGCAAAATTCCTTTCATTCACTACCTATTTCCATTGTCTCATACAGTAAATGGCATATAGGAAGTGGTACAAGTTGAATGAAAAATGGATCTTAGCAGGCAGGTTAGCCTAATGTTTAAAAACATGTTTCCTAGAGTAAAAATGCCTTTGTCTCTCTCTGTATCACAGACTACATGTAGTACTCTGGCCAATTAACTCTCTTTTCTGTACCTTATTTTTCTTTATTATAAAATGCCACAGATAATGGATGTGAGACAATTAATGAGATAACATGTAAGTCAGCTGAATATTTAAGCTAACTTTTTCGACTATCTATCTATATATATATATTTTTAAACATCTTTATTGGGGTATAATTGCTTTACAATGGTGTGTTAGTTTCTGCTTTATAACAAAGTGAATCAGTTATACATATATATATGTTCCCATATGTCTTCCCTCTTGCGTCTCCCTCCCTCCCACTCTCCCTATCCCACCCCTCCAGGCTGTGACAAAGCACCGAGCTAATATCCCTGTGCCTTGCGGCTGCTTCCCCCTAGCTATCTACCTTACTATGTTTGTTAGTGTGTATATGTCCATGACTCTCTCTCGCCCTGTCAAAGCTCACCCTTCCCCCTCCCCATATCCTCAAGTCCGTTCTCCAGTAGGTCTGCGTCTTTGTTCCTGTCTTACCCCTAGGTTCTTCATGACATTTTTTTCCCTTAAATTCCATATATATGTGTTAGCATACGGTATTTGTCTTTTTCTTTCTGACTTACTTCACTCTGTATGACAGACTCTAGGTCTATCCATCTCATTACAAATAGCTCAATTTCATTTATTTTTAAGGCTGAGTAATATTCCATTGTATATATGTGCCACATCTTCTTTATCCATTCATCCGATGATGGGCGCTTAGGTTGTTTCCATCTCCGGGCTATTGTAAATAGAGCTGCAATGAACATTTTGGTACATGACTCTTTTTGAATTTTGGTTTTCTCAGGGTATATGCCCAGTAGTGGGATTGCTGGGTCATATGGTAATTCTATTTGTAGTTTTTTAAGGAACCTCCATACTGTTCTCCATAGTGGCTGAACCAATTCACATTCCCACCAGCAGTGCAAGAGTGTTCCCTTTTCTCCACACCCTCTCCAGCATTTATTGTTTCTAGATTTTTTGATGATGGCCATTCTGACTGGTGTGAGATGATATCTCATTGTAGTTTTGATTTGCATTTCTCTAATGATTAATGATGTTGAGCATTCTTTCATGTGTTTGTTGGCATTCTGTATATCTTCTTTGGAGAAATGTCTATTTAGGTCTTCTGCCCATTTTTGGATTGGGTTGTTAGTTTTTTTGTTATTGAGCTGCATGAGCTGCTTGTAAATTTTGGAGATTAATCCTTTGTCAGTTGCTTCATTAGCAAATATTTTCTCCCATTCTGAGGGTTGTCTTTTGGTCTTGATTATGGTTTCCTTTGCTGTGCAAAAGCTTTGAAGTTTCATTAGGTCCCATTTGTTTATTTTTGTTTTTATTTCCATTACTCTAGGAGGTGGGTCAGAAAGGATCTTGCTGTAATTTATGTCATAGAGTGTTCTGCCTATGTTTTCCTCTAAGAGTTTGATAGTTTCTGGCCTTACATTTAGGTCTTTAATCCATTTTGAGCTTACTTTTGTGTATGGTGTTAGGGAGTGATCTAATCTCATACTTTTACATGTACCTGTCCAGTTTTCCCAGCACCATTTATTGAAGAGGCTGTCCTTTCTCCACTGTACATTCCTGCCACCTTTATCAAAGATAAGGTGTCCATATGTGCGTGGGATTATCTCTGGGCTTTCTATCCTGTTCCATTGATCTATCTTTCTGTTTTTGTTCCAGTACCATACTGTCTTGATTACTGTAGCTTTGTAGTATAGTTTGAAGTCAGGGAGCCTGATTCCTCCAGCTCCTTTTTTCGTTCTCAAGATTGCTTTGGCTATTCGGGGTCTTTTGTGTTTCCATACAAATTGCGAAATTTTTTGTTCTAGTTCTGTGAGAAATGCCAGTGGTAGTTTGATAGGGATTGCATTGAATCTGTAGATTGCTTTGGGTAGTAGAGTCATTTTCACAATGTTGATTCTTCCCATCCAAGAACATGGTATATCTCTCCATCTATTTGTATCATCTTTAATTTCTTTCATCAGTGTCTTATAATTTTCTGCATACAGGTCTTTTGTCTCCTTAGGTAGGTTTATTCCTAGATATTTTATTCTTTTTGTTGCAATGGTAAAGGGGAGTGTTTTCTTGATTTCACTTTCAGATTTTTCATCATTAGTATATAGGAATGCCAGAGATTTCTGTGCATTAATTTTGTATCCTGCTACTTTACCAAATTCATTGATTAGCTCTAGTAGTTTTCTGGTAGCATCTTTAGGATTCTCTATGTATAGTATCATGTCATCTGCAAACAGTGACAGCTTTACTTCTTCTTTTCCGATTTGCATTCCTTTTATTTCCTTTTCTTCTCTGATTGCTGTGGCTAAAACTTCCAAAACTATGTTGAATAAGAGTGGTGAGAGTGGGCAACCTTGTCTTCTTCCTGATCTTAGTGGAAATGCTTTCAGTTTTTCACCATTGAGGATGATGTTTGCTGTGGGCTTGTCATATATGGCCTTTATTATGTTGAGGAAAGTTCCCTCTATGCCTACTTTCTGCAGGGTTTTTATCATAAATGGGTGTTGAATTTTGTCAAAAGCTTTCTCTGCATCTATTGAGATGATCATATGGTTTTTCTCCTTCAGTTTGTTAATATGGTGTATCACATTGATTGATTTGCGTATATTGAAGAATCCTTGCATTCCTGGAATAAACCCCACTTGATCATGGTGTATGATCCTTTTAATGTGCTGTTGGATTCTGTTTGCTAGTATTTTGTTGAGGATTTTTGCATCTATGTTCATCAGTGATATTGGCCTGTAGTTTTCTTTCTTTGTGACATCCTTGTCTGGTTTTGGTATCAAGGTGATGGTGGCCTCGTAGAAGGAATTTGGGAGTGTTCCTCCCTCTGCTATATTTTGGAAGAGTTTGAGAAGGATAGGTGTTTGCTCTTCTCTAAACGTTTGATAGAATTCACCTGTGAAGCCATCTGGTCCTGGGCTTTTGTGTGTTGGAAGATTTTTAATCACGGTTTCAATTTCAGTGCTTGTGATTGGTCTGTTCATATTTTCTATTTCTTCCTGATTCAGTCTTGGCAGGTTGTGCATTTCTAAGAATTTGTCCATTTCTTCCAGATTGTCCATTTTATTGGCATAGAGTTGCTTGTAGTAATCTCTCATGATATTTTTTTATTTCTGCAGTGTCAGTTGTTACTTCTCCTTTTTCATATCTATTCTATTGATTTGAGTCTTCTCCCTTTTTTTCTTGATGAGTCTGGCTAGTGGTTTATCTATTTTGTTTATCTTCTCAAAGAACCAGCTTTTAGTTTTATTGATCCTTGCTATTGTTTCCTTCATTTCTTTTTCATTTATTTCTGATCTGATTTTTATGATTTCTTTCCTTCTGCTAGCTTTGGGGTTTTTTTGTTCTTCTTTCTCTAATTGCTTGACGTGCAAGGTTAGGTTGTTTGTTCGAGATGTTTCCTGCTTCTTAAGGTGGGCTTGTATTGCTATAAACTTCCCCCTTAGAACTGCTTTTGCTGCATCCCATAGGTTTTGGGTCGTTGTGTCTCCATTGTCATTTGTTTCTAGGTATTTTTTTATTTCCTCTTTGATTTCTTCAGTGATCACTTCATTATTAAGTAGTGTATTGTTTAGCCTCCATGTGTTTGTATTTTTTACAGATCTTTTCCTGTAATTGATATCTAGTCTCATGGCGTTGTGGTCGGAAAAGATACTTGATACAATTTCAATTTTCTTAAATTTACCAAGGCTTGATTTGTGACCCAAGATATGATCTATCCTGGAGAATGTTCCATGAGCACTTGAGAAAAATGTGTATTCTGTTGTTTTTGGATGGAATGTCCTATAAATATCAATTAAGTCCATCTTGTTTAATGTATCATTTAAAGCTTGTGTTTCCTTATTTATTTTCATTTTGGATGATCTGTCCATGGGTGAAAGTGGGGTGTTAAAGTCCCCTACTATGAATGTGTTACTGTCAATTTCCCCTTTTATGGCTGTTAGTATTTGCCTTATATATTGAGGTGCTCCTATGTTGGGTGCATAAATATTTACAATTGTTATATCTTCTTCTTGGATCGATCCCTTGATCATTATGTAGTGTCCTTCTTTGTCTCTTTTCACAGTCCTTATTTTAAAGTCTATTTTGTCTGATATGAGAATTGCTACTCCATCTTTCTTTTGGTTTCCATTTGCATGGAATATCTTTTTCCATCCCCTTACTTTCAGTCTGTATGTGTCTCTAGGTCTGAAGTGCGTCTCTTGTAGACAGCATATATAAGGGTCTTGTTTTTGTATCCATTCAGCCAATCTGTGTCTTTTGGTGGGAGCATTTAGTCCATTTACATTTAAGGTAATTATCGATATGTATGTTCCTATTCCCACTTTCTATATTGTTTTGGGTTCGTTATTATAGGTCTTTTCCTTCTCTTGTGTTTCTTGTCTAGAGAAGTTCCTTTAGCATTTGTTGTAAAGCTGGTTTGGTGGTGCTGAACTCTCTCAGCTTTTGCTTGTCTGTAAAGGTTTTAATTTCTCCATCAAATCTGAATGAGATCCTTGCTGGGTAGAGTAATCTTGCTTGCAGGTTTTTCTCCTTCATCACTTTCAGTATGTCCTGCCACTCCCTTCTGGCTTGTAGGGTTTCTGCTGAGAGATCTGCTGTTAACCTTATGGGGATTCCCTTGTGTGTTATTTGTTGTTTTTCCCTTACTGCTTTTAATATGCTTTCTTTGTATTTAATTTTTGACAGTTTGATTAATATGTGTCTTGGCGTATTTCTCCTTGTATTTATCCTGTATGGACTCTCTGTGCTTCCTGGACTTGATTAACTATTTCCTTTCCCATATTAGGGAAGTTTTCAACTATAATCTCTTCAAATATTTTCTCATCCCTTTCTTTTTCTCTTCTTCTTTTGAAACCCCTATAATTCGAATGTTGGTGCGTTTCATGTTGTCCCAGAGGTCTCTGAGACTGTCCTCAGTTCTTTTCATTCTTTTTTCTTTATTCTGCTCTGCAGTAGTTATTTCCACTATTTTATCTTCCAGGTCACTTATCCGTTCTTCTGCCTCAGTTATTCTGCTATTGATCCCATCTAGAGTACTTTTAATTTCATTTATTGTGTTGTTCATCATTGCTTGTTTCATCTTTATTTCTTCTAGGTCCTTGTTAACTGTTTCTTGCATTTTGTCCATTCTACTTCCAAGATTTTGGATCATCCTTACTATCATTATTCTGAATTCTTTTTCAGGTAGACTGCCTATTTCCTCTTCATTTGTTAGGTCTGGTGCATTTTTATCTTGTTCCTTCATCTGCTGTGTGTTTTTCTGTCTTCTCATTTTGCTTATCTTACTGTGTTTGGGGTCTCCTTTTTGCAGGCTGCACGTTCGTAGTTCCCGTTGTTTTTGATGTCTGTCTCCAGTGGCTAAGGTTGTTTCAGTGGGTTGTGTAGGCTCCCTGGTGGAGGGGACTAGTGCCTGTGTTGTGGTGGATGAGGCTGGATCTTGTCTCTCTAGTGGGCAGGTTCATGTCTGGTGGTGTGTTTTGGGGTGTCTGTGGCCTTATTATGATTTTAGGCAGCCTCTCTGCTAGTGGGTGGGGTTGTGTTCCTGTTTTGCTAGTTGTTTGGCATAGGTTGTCCAGCACTGTGGCTTGCTGGTCGTTGAGTGAAGCTGGGTGCTGGTGTTAAGATGGAGGTCTCTGGGAGATTTCCGCCATTTAATATTATGTGGAGCTGGGAGGTCTCTTGTTGACCAGTGTCCTGAAGTTGGCTCTCCTACCTCAGAGGCAGAGCCCTGACTCCTGGCTGGAGCACCAAGAGCCTTTCATCCACATGGCTCAGAATAAAAGGGAGAAAAAGTAGAGAGAATTAGTAGAAGTATGAGGAAAGAAAGAAGGAAAGGAGGAAAGGAAGGAAGGAAGAAAGAAGCAAAGAAAGAAAGAAAGGAGGGAGGGAGGGAGGGAGGAAGGAAGGAAGGAGGGAAAGAAAGAAAAAAGACAGAAAGAAAGAAGATACAGTAAAAATAAAATAAAGTATAATATAGTTATTGAATTAAAAAATATTTAGAGAAAAAAAAAGGGACAGATAGAACCTTAGGACAAATGTTGGAAGCAAAGCTATACAGAGAAAATCTTACACAGAAGCATACACATACACCTTCACAAAAAGAGGTAAAGGAGGAAAAATCATAAATCTTGCCCTCAGAGACCACCTCCTCAATTTGGGGTGATTCGTTGTCTAAAGGAGGGAAGGAAGGAAGGAAAGAAAGAAAGAAAGAACGAAGGTAAAGTATAATAAAGTTATTACAATTAAAATTAATTATTAAGAAAAAAAATTATAAAAAAAAAAAACCATGGACGGATAGAGCCCTAGGACAAATGGTGGAAGCAAGACTATACAGACAAGATCTCACACAGATGCATACACGTACCCATTCACAAAAAGAGGAAAAGGGAAAAAAATCATAGATCTCGCTCCTAAATTCCACCTCTTCAATTTGGGATCATTCCTTGTCTATTCAGTTATTCCACAGATGCAGGGTATATCAAGTTGATTGTGGAGCTTTAATCCGCTGCTTCTGAGGCTGCTGGGAGAGATTTCCCTTTCTCTTCTTTGTTCTCACAGCTCACAGGAGCTCAGCTTTGGATTTGGCCCTGCCTCTGCGTGTAGGTCGCTGGAGGGCGTCTGTTTTTTGCTCAGACAGGACGGGGTTAAAGGAGCCGCTGATTCGGGGGCTCCGGCTCACTCAGGCTGGGGGTGGGGGGGGAAGGAGGGGCACTGCGTGCGGGGCGGGCCTGCGGCGTCAGAGGCGGCGTGACGTTGCGGCAGAGGCCGGCGTGACGTTGCACCAGCCTGAGGCCCGCCGTGCGTTCTCCCGGGGAAGTTGTCCCTGGATCTCGGGAACCTGGCAGTGGAGGGCTGCACAGGCTCCGCGGAAGATGGGTGTGGAGAGTGACCTGTGCTCGCACACAGGCCCCTTGGTGGCAGCAGCAGCAGCCTTAGCGTCTCCCGCCCGTCTCTGGGGTCCGCGCTTTTAGCCGCGGCTCGCGCCCGTCTCTGGGGTTCGCGCTTTTAGCCGCGGCTCGCGCCCGTCTCTGGAGTTCCTTTAAGCAGCGCTCTTAAACCTCTCTCCTCGCGCACCAGGAAACAAAGAGGGAAGAAAAAGTCTCTTGCCTCTTTGGCAGGTGCAGGCTTTTCCCCGAACTCCCTCCCGGCTAGTCGTGGTGCCTTCAGGCTATGTTCAAGCCGCCAACCCCAGTCCTCTCCCTGCGCTCCATCCAAAACCGAAACCCGAGCCTCAGCTCGCAGCCCCGCCCGCCCCGGCTGAGCAGACAAGCCTCTCGGGCTGGTGAGTGCCGGTCGGCACCGATCCTCTGTGCGGGAATCTCCCCGCTTTGCCCTCCGCACCCGTCGCTGTGCACTACTCCGCGGTCCCGAAGCTCCCCCCTCCGCCTCCCGCAGTCTCTGCCCGCGGAGGGGCTTCCTAGTGTGTGGAAACTTTTCCTCCTTCACAGCTCCCTCCCACTGGTACAGGTGCCATCCCTATTCTTTTGTCTCTGTTTTTTCTTTTTTTCTTTTGCCCTACCCAGGTACGTGGGGGAGTTTCTTGCCTTTTGGGAGGTCTGAGGTCTTCTGCCAGCCTTCAGTAGGTGTTCTGTAGGAGTTGTTCCACGTGTAGATGTATTTCTGGTGTATCCGTGGGGAGGAAGGCGATCTCCGCGTCTTACTCTTCCGCCATCTTCAAGGTCCCCCCCCGACTATCTATATATTTTTGATCACCTTTGGTCAATGGACTTAACACCCCTTTATTCTATACATTTTCCTTCTTTCAAGAAGGATCAAAGGGCAACATTCCATATATAAGAAGCCTTCTCCTTGCCTTTTTAAATTAAAGATGCTAATTTCTCATTACAGAATATTGGTTGTTATGGTGACAGGAGGGAAGACAGAATTAGGTGGACTTTGGAGAAGATAGGGTCATGATACTTAAGGTTAGATTTAAGCAATTTTAGTGATAGTTTCATGCTTTGAGTTGACCTTTGACTGGAGTTTAATTTGCTACTAGTTGGCACCAGTAAATACAAAATCATTAAAATCTCTTAGCGTTTTTGAACTGGATTTGTTTTTTCTCTTCTTCACTTTACCCTAAGACTCTAAGTGGCCACAGAAATAGAAGAAGAGTCCTGATTCTGATATTAGTTACTAGAGACCAATAAAATTGTTTTAAAACACAATAGAGTTGGACTTCCCTGGTGGTGCAGTGGTTAGGACTCTGCCTTCCACTGCAGGGCACATGGGTTCAGTCCCTGACTACGGAACTAGGATCCTGCATGCTGTGCAGTGCAGCCAAAAAGAAAAAAAAAATACTCTAGAGTCAACTGAGATTGACGTTGTCCATAGCTTTTTTTTTTTTTTTCTGTCATCCTGGATGAGACCCTGTGAGCCAATTACTAGGTTATTACCCTGCGTGGGCTTGTGCATGCCTCGACTTAAGAAACGCATATGACCTGTTTAAAGAGGTGTTCAGAGCCACCTGGACGATGTTGAGGTCCTCAGAAGAGATTTCAGGTTGTCTGCTGAATTAGCTCTAGATAGTTTGCAGTGTGGGAATCTCCATGAATAGAAAAGGTACAGAAGAAGGCATTTACAAGGCAGCTGAGGGAATGTTACTTAAATAAAACCTCACTATTGGAATAAAATATCAGATGGAAAAACTCAATTATAAGAATGTGAGGATAATAATGTTGTTAAAATTTATTTTAAATAAATAAATGTTGTTGTGCCCATGAGAAGAAGAATCAAGGGACCCATGGGAAAAGGTGGAATAAGTACTAGGGATTAAGAACAGACATAGTTCCTTTTTTCCTTAGTGTTTGAATTGCATTTTAAATTCTTTCAGGAAACGATTTTCTCTTTTGATTGGAAACTATTCTGAAAGTGTTATAGGCTGAGAGATATAAAAAATCAGTATGGAAAAGTTTTTATATTTATAAAGAGTTATGTTTAAATCATTGCTGTTTTCATAATTGGAGCATTAGATTAGAAATTTACCATCCTAAGGTCCTTTATATCCAAAAGGATAAATAAATACTGTGTTAAATAAATAATCAACTTGGGAAAATACAAACCCTCCCCAAGTCAGATACGTCATTTTGTTAAAAGACATTTTAAATCAAGCAAAATGGCTAAGAGAATGAAGTATGATTCAGTTTTATCAGAGAACTAGGGGTTTTAACATATGAAGTTGGGATTACAATTTAGGTTGTCTTCATATAATTGAACTTGAATATGCTCCTTAGTTTTATATTTTCTGATTTGATAGCCATATTGTGAATGACAGATTTTTGGGATAAGTGAATTAGAGAATTCAAAGGCAATAATTAAAATACTAAAAAGTTGGCTGAGTTTTCTTTTTTTCATGGTAGTATGTAATTAACAAATAATATAAAATTAGAGTGATATTTATATTGTGTTTTACTCACACAGGTATTGATATATGTACTAAAATTGCAACAGAATGTACAACATATCTCATCTCTGTTGGATATTTCCAGGTTTTCATTAGGTAAGACTGTGGGTTTTCTCTTTTTTCAACTGAAAATTTGGGGGCCATCTCCAAGAATAATAATGAAGTATATTCAATAGTGTTGAAAATATAAAAAGGTCATATGTATATAATTTATATGATAGGATTTTACCTGAGCTGAGATGAAGTCATTAGTGGACATTACGGCTTCTGTTGATTATGGTGGTTCTAAACAAAGTTGTGATGGAGACAAGGGCAGGTCCTTATAAACTTTCTAACTTAAACCGACCATGTGGAGTTTTATTTACTTTAAATGTTTAACATACTTTCTTTGATAATACTTAATAAATAATTTGTCTGTGATCTCCAACATTTTATTGTTATAGCTCACCTTTTTATCTTTATCTTTCAACTAGAAAAATTGGAAAAATAAAGGAATAAACCATGCTATATATCCTAGTGTCTCTGAGACTTTGGGTTTACAACACATATTTGAGTACCTGCAGCCTGATTAGAGCATCATTGTCAGGGGCTTTGGTCACTTGGTTATCTCAGGACATTGTGTATGACACGAGTCATCTGTGGCTTTCATTTTTCCTGTCTTATTGTTTTACACCTAATATTCCTTTAGATACGAGAAGTTTTATTTTGTGTCTTTTTTATTCTTGACATAGACATATAATTTTATAACTATTAGGGTTCTGTGCTTCCAGAAAGACAGTTATTAGGAGATTTAACCAAAGTGTAAGCTTGTGCCCGGAACATCCTAGTAACTGTTAGGTGTTATACTGGTAGTAGGGGGAGGGGGAAAGGGGCGCAGGTGCCTTTGAATAGGAACTAGTGGAGGACAAACACTAGCTCCCAAATTCTAAATTATTACTTTAGATTTTATAACCTGGATTCTCCCTTTAGTACTCCTAAATGCAACTATTAGAGAAAGTCAAAACAATAGATGTCGGTTATATATTGCCTAATTAAGTATAATAGAATATAATATACATTAATAGATCTAACATATAATGCTTTCCATTTTGACAGTTAGGTAGTGTATAAACCTTAAAGTAATGTTACTATGGATAAAACATTCAAGATATTTATATATTTAAATACATTTTTTTGAAAAGTAAGCAGATATTTGGATCATACCAATAGTTCCAAGATGAATTCAGATTTTAAAATTAATTTTTTAATATGTAAAATGTTCTGGATATGAACTTAAAATGTTATATTACTACCTTTTCTTAGATGTAATTTTTAGTGTATATTTTTGGTAGAGTTGTCAGGACTGGAGGATAAATATACAAAACATTCATAAGTTTATAATCTCTTTTTTCAATGGCTTATGAAAACAACAATCATAAACATATTAAGTAAAATGCAATTCTTAATATATTTTGATTTTCTTGTAATTTAAGCAGAAAACTGATTTTAAGAAGAATTCTCACCTTTAGTCTTTACCATAAAAATTACCGTTATAGCAGTTGTTTTTCTGAGGATTATGTAAAGAAGATGATACCTGTGAAACACATGCAATATATGGTGAATTATTAAAGCAGTTATCTAGATATTGAAGTAAGTGGAATACTCTAAAACACAGAGGTGAGCTTAGAGATGAGCTGTTACATGAGGAAAAAAATGATTTTGGATTAATCATTTTGATAACATCTTCAGTTCTCCATTCAAAAGAATCAAATCTGTATAATAAAATCATTAAGTTAAACCAAACAAATTCCCACTATTATATTGTTCCATAAATAGTGAGATGATTAAGTATCCAGTGTATTCTTTGGCTCAGTTACTAATGATTTGTATATATACATATAAATAAAATGGAGGTATTCATGCATGAGGCATTTATATATACTTGGAGTATATATAAAACTAAACTATTTACTTTGGAAAGAATTCCAATTGTTCATAGTTGTCAGAGTAAAGTATAATAGTGATGAACTTTCTACATTGAGGCATTCAAAAGAGTGAGTTCTGACACTGCTCAACAATGGTAGCTTTAGGTAAAATACAAAAAAAAAAAAAGAAGGAAATTATTAAATCTAAAGTAAAAACAAAAACCTTCTGAAGTCTTGTGAGGTCTTCTGAGGATTTTTGGCAAATGTTTAAGGAAAATGCAATTTACGTATACTTTTCTGTGTAGATTTCCAGGAGTTAATACTGTATATTTTTTCATTTGTTTCTGTCTTTAAACATCTACTAAGGACATTGAACAGAACAAAGCGTAGCTAACAGATAATTTCCTAAGTAGTCATAGAGTAGTGAAAGATGACCCTAACCATTCTGGGCAGACAGCTATGAAAAATCCATAGCCTTCTGTTCATTTCCCTACCCTTTAATCATATATGAGTCTTTCAAAAAATGAGCTTGATTAAATCAACCTGCTTGGGTTTTTTTATATATGTTAGTAAGTTAAACCCTTTTTCTCTTGCTTGTTCAATTAACTTGTATCAAGTATAATTTATTAAATTTTAATTTTGTGACTAAATTTTATTATGAGCACTTTATTAATACTGCAGTATAATTACATTTTTCTTTCTAATCAAACTGAGACTGTACACATAATAGGTGTGTGAGCCTTTCCAAATGTTGGATCTATTATTTTCTCTCTTGATTCTCTCACATCCTCTTTGTATACAAACCACACTAGATTAATTTATTTTCTGTATAATAAAATAATGTTTTATTGCTCTTGTTTTCATAAGTTGAATTTAGTATATATTATTTCTCTAAACAATAGCTGAATACATGAAGCTTAGGAATAACTTTGATATACACACATATATGTATATACATACATAGGTATATATGTTTTTCTACTATCTTTCAATAATATTTTTTATTAAGTACAAATGTCTTGATACTATTAAACATACTTTTGAAAATATGCTCTCTAATATGAGCTTTTTGTACATGTGAAGCATTAGTTTCTTCTCGTGGCATGGGCTCTAAAATTATAAAGACATGGGTCAGCTCAAAATAGAAAGCTCTATTGGATCACCTTCCAAACTCTCCCTAACTTTTAAATAGTACTAATCTGCTCTAGCCTCTCCTCCTTACACCTACATATATAAAATTTTACTAAACTAGATTTTGATAGGCTTGTTAAACTACAGTGCATTAACTTTTTTCATGTGTGTAAATATGGATTCACTCTTAGGATAGTATTTTAATTGAATGCATTCATTCCTGTTGGTGAGCACATGTGATAAAATATATCTAAATCCATGACATCCATACAATCTCAAGTTTAAAAATCATTGTCAGAATTCAAACGTATTCTCTCTGACTTTAAATCTTAGGATCTGTTACCTTTATACACAGAAATATACAAAAAGTAACACAGTACTTTAAAATAATTCTAATAAATCATCTTGTAACTAAGGATTCTAATCAGAAAAATAACATGCACAAGTATTCTGTGAGACTAAAATTAAGATGTGCAAAGTTGTAGATTATAAAAGTGTGAATTTTGGCATTATTTCATTGATAAATGATCGCATAATAAAACATTGATGTCTCTAAGTGGATTCTCCATGTGTTTTGCACATTGTCATTGCCTGCTACAGTTTCTTGTGTTCAAGCATTTTCAAAGAATTAAAATGTGTTATGGTTGTTCAGGTCATGCCAGCTTCTGAAGAGATGAAAGAAAACTACTGCTATGATACAGAAAACATGCTTTGTACTTATTTGTTTTTGGTCCAAGTCAGATGTTTCATTTTGTAATCATAAATTACTAAACCAAAGCCAAATGTATGCAGAATAGCACAATTTTTCCAAAGAGAGATGATACACAAATAAAATAAGAACACTTTGAAACATTCTCCTAAGAGATATTGCAGAACATATGCTGTATGTTTGTGAGTCAGTGGTTTTAATAATCCTCTAGTGCTTTTTAACCAATCTTGGACCATTTTAGATGTATTATTCATAGACATATATTTATGAAATTGTACACCTATTTTATTTAAACAAGAAAAAAACGTGCAATATATAATTCAATTGGGACACAGTTTTTATTTCTCTCATCATCTAGGATTTGAAAATTCTCTGTATTTTCTCATTCTTCTGAAAAAAGCCCAAGACGGTGATCCCAGAGATCATGTGCTACTAGTTAGTTCTGTGCTAATAGAAGTTAATCAATGGTTTGTGAGAAGTCCTAAAGGTTCATGGATGAACAAAGTGATATTTTAGTATAAGCTTTCTCCTAAATAGCGGAGACAAATAATGCGACAATATAATTTTCTTCTTTGAAACTTAAACTTGAATTGTTTACTAAAAAAGTTAGAAGTGTCTTATCATTACAAATTTAACATAATCTTTTTTGAGCCTATTTCCTAAAGACAAAGGTAAATCATTTGCTAATATTATTTTCTCAAAGAATGCACTTTGCAAGCTACTGTAAACACTGTTTTTACATTGCTGTTGATGGCCGTGTTGATATGAGCAATAGAGACAAATGATAACTATTAGTTGTCTGCAGCATACCAGGAACTTTATACTAATTCCTCACCCAGCTGCGTAAGACGGGCATTTCTGTTTTCTTATAGATGATGACTGTGAGCTGGAGAGAGCTTACTTGCCTTTCTCAAGGTCATGAAATTAGTATGTAAGCTTCCGGTCTGTCTGGCTTAAAAGTCTATCATCTCCTTTCCATCAATGTGCCTATGAATGTTAAGCATTAGTTTATGAAAGGAGTCAAGGGGTGTCATTAAGACCTTGGTCTTGGCCAATGAGTTGCCCATGAGATAGTAAGAATATTGGACAACATATTGGAATGTATAGCAGCATTATGGCCTTGGCAAATTTTTAATTTTACAGATATCTGCAAAATAAAAATAAATGATAAAATTACCATAGACACTTGTTCTTTCCAGTTCTAAATTTTTAATTTTATTTGCCTTACACAAATATGTTTTTTAAATGTTTCAACAGTCATCGTAAAATATAGCTCCATGTGTAGACATCCATATATTCTAATATCTCCTTGATCTCATTTTGCTATGGCCCATAATATTTTGTTGAATGTGAATAGCTAATAAGTTGATTTTATTGCCAAAAACATTTTGGATGATATTTGTGGAATTAATAGTGTACACTATTTTCAAATGTATCACTTTTACTTTTGATATGTATGTTACTAAAGTTGGTATTTTATAATAAGCATAGATACAAGCATAATTGAAGTTTGTTTTTGGAGGTTAAGATAAGTTAATGATGTATGATATTCCTATTCAGGTATGTAGATTCAGTAGCAACATGAAAAACACTAGTTTCTTACCTACCACATGTAGGGAACTAGTTTCAGCATTGTGTTCCCTTCCTTACCAAGGTTATAATCAAGCTGTAGAGAAGATATATGCATAAGAATTCAGTGATATAAAATTATGAAGCAGTACTTGATAATTGTGAAAGAAGAGGTCTAGATAGGTTCCCTTGTAAGAATCCAGAAGCATAGTGATCAGTGATGGATGATGTGCTCATAAAAGATATTGTTCAAAAAGTAAATTATTAGAGGTCAGATAGAGTCTTCAGACTACAATGCAGGTCTGACACTTGAGAAGCCAGAGTGGGAAGAATGGAGAATTGGATAGGAAGAGATTCCCATTGCAGTGAAGTTGCCAGAATGTTTTAGCCATGCTTATGGCAAGTCTTCAAGTCAAAATACCTATTAGAGGATTTTCTGTTTCAGAGCAAGGTTGCTCCATGTGTCCACTATCAATTACAATTGAAGAAGGGAGTATCAAGATACGGGAAAGTGGCTAACCAGGATTCCACGCATATCCCTACATGCTCTCATTGTATACATGCAGCCTCACTCTTCTTGCTCCTCAGACTCAGTAGCCCTACCAAGACAGTGATTCCTGTTCTTGCCTGATGGCTCCTGATCATAAGTCCAAAGTACCCTGACAACAGCCACAGCTTATGGTTTAATAGTATCTGTGCTATATCCTCTGGTAAGAGTATTCCTACCTTGTGGACTAGCAACTCTAACCCTTCAGATTCCAGAGTTCCAGGGACCCAATACAAAAAGTCTCCCAGTTGGCTACTGGGAGAGGTGACAAGTATATCCAGTCCTGCTTCCTCTTCTTCGTTCCTGGACCAGTGTGAGTGTGAGTGTGTGCGTGTGTGTTGATCCATAAGGCACACAGTTCCATATAGAGGTCTCTAATTTAATGCATAGACTACATCATAAAGGTTGTCACACCACTATTTCAGATTATTAAATGCATCAGTTGTGCCTTTAGAAGTTCATTTCAATACTCTATGAGGCCAGATGCTTCTGACTGGTATGGTAAATGATATCACAAGGGGATCTCAGGGTTCACTGTGAAGGAGGTCTAATGGTCTCATGATTTGTTGTGAGGAACCCCATGTCTGTGGATCAGGTATTCTATAAGTACATAGATAATTGGTATTGAATGAGGCTCTGTGTATAGAAAAGTTCAGTCCTTACCAGGTATAGCTATCTCTCCTTATGAGGATGAGTTGCTGGACCTTCCAGGATAGAATGGTACCAACATACTCAGCTTACTAAGTTATCAGTTAATCTCCCACAGAGTAATGCCACATTGAAGTATAAGTGTTCCCTGTTATTGGACGATTGGATATTCAGAAGCAGCAGTAGGTGGGTAAGTAAGTCTTGGAAAGTAGGAGTTCATGCTGTTGGGCTCATGCATAGCATCCACTTCTACAATCTTGGCCACCTTGTTTCTGTGTCTGTCATGCTGGTTCCACAGTGGCCAATGCTAAGAAATAACCAAACACCATTTGTCAAGTCATTTTTTCTATGTGGTGGTTCACTGCCCCTTCCATGATAGATGCTTAGGAAGGTCATCAATATATTAGCATCTTCTTGCTTCTCCTCCTCTCTAATCAGCAACTTTCATTGATATGATGTATCAGTGTGATGTTCTGTGGGATGGACAGATAGTCTAGATCTCTTTAGAGTATATTTTGACAGAGAATAGGAGAACTCTGAAGCAACCATTAATGAATAACATTGTTCATTCCACATGAATGCGAACTGCTTCTGTTTTCTTTTTCCTAATCAAAATAGAAAAAAACAACATCACTAAATCAATAGCTGCATATGATGGCCAGAGGCCTTACTAATTTCTTCCAGTACCAATACCATGTCCAATGCAGCAAATGTGATTATGACTATTACATTGTTGAGTTTGTAGTGGTCTTTAGTCATTACCCAGGATCCATCCTGTTTCTGCAGTTTCAGAAGTTGCCACTTGTCCTTCCCAATATGATATCTATTACCATATAAGCTAAGGATCCAATGTGGAAGTTACTGCAACTACCAAGTATATCAATCCCAATTTTATATATATATATATATATATATATATATATATATATATATATATATATATACTGCTGGGTTGTTCTACTCACCCCCATGCGAGAGTGCAAGCCAGTCTTTATCCATGACTCCATTATTACCTAGCCCTATAAGCCACTACTCTAGTATCGGGGCAGGAGGTGGGTCGGAAGGTGTCAGGGTGATGGTTAGTTCTCTGGGTTCCCCTGTCATCACACACCCTGTGTCCAATTGACTCAAAACCTCCTGGGTATTTTCCTTTCACCAACGTAATTGGCTCTAAATTGATCTGGAGAAGTATTTGAGGGATTTTACAGTACTAACTATGGTGCTGTGGACTCCTACTTCCTAGGGACTTGGTCTCCTCTTCAGTCAATGGATACCATACCTGAAAATTGACTCAAGTCCAGACACAGAGAAAGGGATTATGATTTATTGTTTGGGTGACCACTGTAAGATTGCTGATCCCCCATTTATTTCTTTTTCTGGTAAGAGACGTTAAGCATGAAACTTATTAGCACTCTGTTGCTCTTAGATATGTCATGCTCTAATTATCATCCTTAAAACTGTCTGTGGATCAAGAAACTTTCGCTGCCTCTCTAGCCTCCTTAGTCTCTATGGTCAATGCACCTCCTGTTTTTGACATTTAAGTACCGACTCTTGGCTGCTATTACTTGTGGAGTAGAGGAGGAAAGAAGGGTATTGTTATCCATGGATATGCATAAGCCAAGATTTGTAACCTACTGTCAGCCCTGGCCTGCAGAGAAGATACAGTAGTGAACTTCTTAGTGATGCTAAGAAGCAGTGCTCCTCTCTCCAGTACATTTCCTACGACTTAGGTAAAGATGTGTTCTAACCTTGCATACTGTGTCCAATCCAGGATTCCTACTTCCTCAGCCTCTTTAGACCTTCCAAATTTACTTCAGTTATCTATTGCTATATAATAAAATATTTCAAAACCTAGCAGTTTAAAACATCAAACATTTATTTAATACCTAGAGGGTGTTATGCTAAGTGAAATAGGTCAGACAAAGACAAATAAATACCATATAATTTTACTTATATGTGGAATCTAAAAAACAAACAAAAAATTAACGAACATAACAAAATAGAAAGAGTCATAGAGAAAGAGAACAAACAGGTGGTTCCAAGAGGAGAGGAGAGTGGAGGGATGAGTGAAGTAGGTGAGGGAGGTTAAGAGGTACAAACTCCCAGTTGCAAAATAAATGAGTCATGAAATGTACAGAATATAGTCAATAATAATATAGTATCTTTGAATGGTGACAGAGGTAACTTAGACCTATCATGGTGATCATTTTGTAATGTATAGGAATATCAAATCACTATGTTGTGCACCAGGAGCTAACATAGTGTTTAGGTCAATTATACTTCAAAACAACAAACAAACTCATAGATAAAGAACAGATTTGTGGTTACAGGGGGGGAGGGTGAGGAGAATTGGATGAAGGTGGGCAAATGTACCAACTTCCTTTTATAAGATAACAGTACTAGGGATGTAATATACAACATGATTAATATAAGTAACACTGTGTTGTATGTTATATATAAAAGTTGTTAAGAGTTTAAGTTCTAAGATATCTCATGACAAGGAAAAAATTTTTTTTTCTTTTAGTTTGTATCTGTATGAGATGATGGATGTTCACTAAACTTATTGTGGTAATCATTTCATGATGTATGTAAGTCAAATCATTACATTTATACCTTAAACTTACACAGCATTGTATGTCAATTATATCTTAATAAAACTGGAAGAAATAAAAACCATCACTTTTTTAAAAATTCGAACATTTATTAATTCAAACAGTTACGAGGGTCAGGGCTCTGAGAAGGTTAAGCTAGGTAGTTTGGCCTTGGGGTGTCTCAGAAGGCTGCAGTTAAGATGTCAGCCAGAGCTGAAGTCATCTGAAAGCTTAAATGGGACTGAAGGCTTCACCTCCATGGTAGCTCTAATATACTTCTGGCAAAGTTAGTTCTAGTTGTGGTCTCACCAAGTGGGACTCTCCATAGGTTGCTTGAGTGTCCTCATGACAGAGCAGCTGCCTTTCACCAAAGTAACGATCCAAGAGAAGGTGTTGCAGAAGCCACAGTGTTTTCTATGACAGCCTTGGATGTCGTATGTCATCATTTCTGCCACATTCATAGACAAACTCTGATACAGTGTGAGATGGGACTAACTCAAGAGTATAAACACCAAGAGGAGGGGGTCATTGGGGGCAATCTTGGAGGCTGGCTACCACAGTCTGCTTTCTGAACCCTAGCATTAACATCTCTTCCACATAAAAATACACTCTCTCCTTCAAGTACCCCAAAGGTCTGATCCATTATGGTATCAGTTCAAAGTCTAGAATTGCACCATCTAAATCAGGACCGTATGGATAAATTTACTCTTTTGTAGTTCTTTAAATACAGTCCCTCTCAATCTGAAGACTTTGAACTATCTCATAATGTTGTATCATGCATTTGAGCAGAGATCTATCTTTTCTACCTATTTTAGCCAACATTTCCTGTGATTGAAGCAATGAGGTTTTTGCAAGCATTAACTCATTATTTTATGTCTATTGGAAACTCACAAAAATGTTTATAAGTAAAATTTTTAAAAGTATAAGCTGGATTTAAGAGAATACTCAGGTGAGACATAATAGATGACTTTAAATATTTAATATGTGGCAATATGAATGAGGATTTTCTAAGGATCATAATAATAGTACAAATAATTCTATAAAATATTTTAGCAAGAAGTGGAAGAGAGAACATAGCAGCAAGTAGGTGGTTAAATTTGTGACCCTTGAACACTGAGATTCTGTATATTTATAAATATATGACACCAAAAATAATATCTAAGAACCACATTCAACAAAATGGTCAAAACTAATAAAGTCCTGGGAACATGCAAAATGTATGTTTTCCAAATAAATGGGAAATGATGAAAAGAACACATTAAATGTATAAGCCACAGTATCCCATACATGTTTTAAAACACACTCAGATTGTGAAAAATACATCTCAAATTGTTAGTGGCAGAGTACCCTCATTAGACATTTATAAGCTTACAAAATTATCTTTGTCTGAAAGTTTTGGTCATGGACTTTCATGTGTTTTCTCCCTTACTTTTTCCATTCTCTTCTGTCTTTTCTGTCTTTCTCTGTCTCCCACAGCCTATTTTCTTTCTTTAGTTTTTTCTTCCTATCCATTCAATGATTTATTTTATACAAAATTGAAAACTGTACTTATTTGCTTGAAGTCAAGGTAATTGGATACATTCCTCCATGCAGCCACTTAGAGACACCTTAGTTAAGGTACCTTATAATACTTGTAAACTTCATTTTTCTTATTTGTAAAATGGAGAAATTTAAGTAAATTATTTATCTACTAGAAAAGATGTAAAATAATGAATATGAAACACTTGCACATAATCAGATAAATGAGATTTTCAAATTACTACCACTTTCTACTTTATGATCTTAAGCAGTATCACTTTCCTGAAGCTTATATTCCTCTACAAATCCTTGCCCTGGAAGAGGATTGTTTATTTAGTAACAAAATATACTCTTAATAAGTTCTAAGTAGTATAAATCTCCAGTGTAGACCCTCCTGAGGGCTTTTGAAATATGCAGAAGTTTAAGAGGTTTATTTTTCTCCTTTGTCTTTATCGTGTGAACATCTGAGGTTAGCATAAAGGATATAGTTATGGCAGAAAGAAAGGGAAAATATGTACAAATGTTATTTTAATACTATTTTGAAACTAATAATTAAACTGTCTACACAGTAAGCTTATGGTTTTTCAAATAAATTCAAAGATTAAGGACAAATCAAACACTTCTTTATTCAATATATTCTGAATAATTTCTCCAAGTACTATTTACATTCAAACTATGCTGTACAAATTCCAACACCTAGGAAAATAGCTCCTATGCATGCACTCCTTATAAATTTTTCTTTGTAATGGGCAGCAACGTAATATTAAATACTAACACAAAATAACAGTTCAAATTGAGAAAATTCTGAAGCAACAATTTTGATCAAAATAAATATTAAATACTTTAAAAGTTAGGTTAAATATTTCAAATATATGAAATCAGGTAGAAAATATTTAGCATAAATGCAAGTATTCATCATAAATATTATAGGACCACAAGCCATTTCAAAATGAAATAGTACTTTATAACCTGATAAAAGAATAATTACCCACTGGAGTTTAATTTAAGCTTATTAAAGTAATTTATGACTGCCTTTCTCCATAAATTACTCAAACAAAAATATACACCTGTAATAAAAAAATAGGATTTGTTTTTCAAAATAATTTTAAATTAACATGTAATTGCCAAAGTAAAAAAATTGGTAAATAACAATAGTAGACAAGCATGACAGTTGGTCGAAATGCAATAACACAACAGCTTCTGGTAGAATACCTACTGATTCCAATATCTAATGACTCAAATGTTAGTTGAAGCAAGAAAATAATATAATATTAGCCAGGAAAGTTACAACATGTCTATATTGAAATAGTTATAACTAAGGTATTTAGAGAAGCATCATTTGTTATGCGTCTCTCATAGCTGTCAAGGTAGGTCTTGTCTAGCATACAAACTTTTACCTTTTGCCTCATTATTTTCGGTCCAGATATATTAATCCCGGCATTGATCTCCATGCCATGCTGTATGGATCAGCTTTAAACAAGCATTCCAGAATAATAATTGTCTGTTTTGATGCACCTTGTGATATTTGATCCTGAGATGGACATGTGTGCAAGAATTTTATTAGTGATTGCTCTTGTTATTGACATTGGGAGGAAAACAGAAGAAACAAAATTAAGCAGAGGGAGACACTGGGCAGCAATGCAGTTAAAACAAGACCCCTGCCAACTCTGGGAGAACCTTTGACACTAATGGGGGTGCCCTTCACAGCTGTCCCAAGTTTCAGGCAGAAGGCAGAGTCCTTGTACCTTTTTGTTGTTCAGGCACTGAACATGGGCTTATGGGGAAGGAGGCATGAACAAAGGAGAGGTGACTCTCTTCAGCAAAAAACAATTCCTGAGCTCTCAAATAATAACCTTCTGAACAAGAAAATAACAAATCTGTCAGTCTCTACATAGGAGGAGGGTGTGCTCTGTGTCTTGAACGGCAAAGCAGGGCACGAGGGTCCTCTTGTAATGCTACTTAGATCCACTTTCTTAGTTTGAGTCCCGCAAACAGCTACATCAGTACAGTGGGCCTCTTTTCCTGGGTAAAAATAGTTAAAGAAAGATTAGTGGAACAAATTACAGCACCACTTCCTGCCCCACGTCCAGAAGCAACACATTTTCTCCCTTCTCTACATGACTAAATTCCCCCCTCAGCCTTAAACTATCAGCACTTCTGAGATCAAGATGATTCCCCTGGGGGGGTGACCAAGAATCACCCTCTGGTTGAAGAGGTGTGGGCAGGAAAGGTAAACTCAACTGCAGAATAAATGGTGATTGCAGAGAAAATAAATTGTTGCTCCATTCTAATATGGAAGAGTTTCAATTTAATCAATGCACCACTAAGGATTGGTTAATATCCTTGAAGGAAGTACTATACTAATCATTCAGTGTTCATTTCTCATTCTAGAAGATTGGACATTTAAAAGCATCAGCAGTTTGACCAGACTTGGAGAGTGGAAGCCCATGTACAGCCTAAAGCTCTGTCCCTTTGGCTACTCCATTCACATAGCCATCACGCCTGTCCTGGAATGGTCAGTGACAGAGACTGATTGATATCAACTGGCTGAGTCATTCTGTCTGTTTGGTAATTTAGTGTCTCTTCCAGGATTGATGAGCTCTGGTAGGCATTAAGAATACAATAAAATAGGGCTTCCCTGGTGGCGCAGTGGTTGAGAGTCCGCCTGTCGATGCAGGGCACACGGGTTCGTGCCCCGGTCCAGGAAGATCCCAACATGCCGCGGAGCGGCTGGGCCTGTGAGCCATGGCCGCTGAGCCTGCGCGTCCGGACGGGAGAGGCCACAACAGTGAGAGGCCCGCGTACCGCAAAAAAAAAAAAAAAAGAACACAGTAAAATAATCTTCATGCTATGTGACCACTACTGCTCAGTCCTTTCATAAGCTAATATGCCATATCTTCATCTCCAATCTTCCAATCTTTCTTCTTCCAGGTCACTGACCAACAGGCAAATCATTTGCAACTGTCTGTGTGTCTGCCTATGTTCTAAACTTGGGCTACTTCATCTTCCACACAAAGCAAGTACAGATGTACTACCAAAATATCTGTCCTTTAAAGGATTTCCCTCATCACTGTCTTTCAGTGCTATCCCTGAGTGGAACTATAGTGGAGCCACCATCCATTTTCAGCTGCGCCCATATACTGAGGTAACCCATCCATGAACTAAGCTCAGATTTTTTTCTCTTTTGTCAAAAGGCCATGAAGCGTTTTCAACAGGACTATAGGGGTGTGGTGAGGAAGAGACACTGTACAATCATTGTGAGTGACATGACGATCAGGACTATTTGCTCCTGAAGCATGTTTGTGTCCACTAACGTTGCTTGCATTTGAACCCGAATGAAACAGGCTGAATAGTCCACTTCAGGGCAGGCCTTACAATGAGATCTGTGGTCACTGAATTGGAAAACCTAAATACAATAGGAGTAATTGCATTCCAGGGTGGGAGGGGCCTAAGGGCTGCACTCACATTATAGAAAAAATGGAGTCTCAGAGAGTTGAGAAATTGACCAAGATCACATAACTGGTCATCTATAATGAGCCTGCATGACCCTGAAGCCTGCATTCTACCATGAAAATATTTGCTGAATGAATAAATGTTGCTATTTGTTTTACTTGAACTCTCTTGAAAACCCTTTAACCAGAAATTCCAAGTTCAGGTTTTTGAGAGGAAAAAGTAAACTAATAATAATGTATGCGATGTGCCATGCCTCTCTCATATGCCATTTGAATACAAATTAAATATATATTTATGTGCTTACAATAGGAACCCGTCTTTGTACAGGAGCCCACTCTGGCCATATTCTCAGCACAAGTAGTGTATCACTTATACTGTCTGGTCCTCACCTAAGTGTTGCCTTTAATTGTTCTCTATGTGTTTCATTTGTATAGAATCTACCTCCCTGGCTCAGTGTGTAGCAACAAGAGTACAACAATCTTCTCCATCCTTTATTAGAAACCACAATGCAACTAGTAAAAGGAGAGACACTCATTGGCATAAGGGATTCATTATTAATGGATGCATGATTGTATTCCACGTCACATTTAATTGAAAAGCAACCTTGAAATTCAGCAGTATCTCACTCAGGAAAGCAGAAACTCTAAATTAATAAAAATGCAGTGGTTTACGCCATTATGCTCTTATGACAGACTAGCCTGACTTAAGCAGTCTTGATTTACTAAAATCTCTTGATGCTCAAGTCAGTAAAAAAGTAGTTTGTCTCTACTGCTACATTTCAGTAAAGGCTAACATTTTGCCTCAGCATATGAACAAGTTGGATCTTCACAAGAGATGTTAAGAGAATGATAAATGGTATTATCTTTGAATTTAGGACTTTGGGTTGAATGCCGCACAGCATGTTTCCTCATAGAAATTATGAAACCACATGGATGAAAAGCCTGCTTCAATGTCACCAGAAATAAAGAAGAGAAAGAAATAGACACTTTTTAGAGGTTGCATTTTGCCCTTTCTACAAAAAATTTTTATTCTAAATCATAGACTCCCTGTTATCATGTAAGTAATTCATTTTCTTTTAAAATATTTTCGTGGACTTCTACTCTCAGCTATGATGAATCAGCATGTAGCAGAACAATACTCCTGCTGAGAACAACTAGAAAACAGGAACAAACCCAAACATAAAACAAGGATATGTTCTCTTTAACAGAGTGACAAAGATTATAAATTATATGGGACTGTGGAACTTAGGGGATAAAGTGATAGACAGAAAAAACACACATAATAAAGATATTAACATGGAGATGCTGAGCAAGAATTATCTCCAAGAGGCAGAGAATCTTAACAGATCTTTCCATGGTGCTAGAAGAAAAAAGCTGAAATTTAGGATGACCAAGGAATCAACACTTGAGAAGTCAAGATACCAGAGAGAAGCAAAGTACATAGAAATGAAGCCAACAATCTGAGCTGGCTTTCTCTCAAAAACTTCACCAGTCCATAAACTGCCCAGGTCACAAGGTGCACAAGCTGATCAGTCATTAAAAGGCTCCTCACAATGGGAAGAGAAACACTGGAGTTGAAGGCTTACCATAATAGAAGAGTCCACTAAACACTCCAAGCTTTCCACTGGGACTCCTGACAGATGGTACCATGTATATGGCCATTTACTGGTAACTGTAAGAACTAGTTAAAGCTTAATTGTGCCTTACATTTTGAATTTAGATGAGTTTTGATAAAGTTACAGTGCACTGTTATTCCCCTTCAACTATGCTCATCTTGCTGTTTTTCTGCCCTAAATGAGTTCTCTGTTATCCTTATGGGATAAAGTTTTTGAAATTGTTGGAATACCACTGTGCCAGCCAATACTTTTCTGAGTAAACTTGGAAACATCTCTCCTTTACCAGTTGGCATAGTTAAATTTGTCAGTGGACAGCGCTAGAAGGATACTGCAGGAGAAAGGAACTTGTCCTCCTGGTTCCAGTAAGCTTTTCTTTCTTGTTCCTGTGGTGCGTGACTGCCAGAATATGGCTGGACTCCTACTGGTTCTCATCGTCCAGTGAATTGTAGTAGCATTCCAGCAGACAGCTTTCCTGCAAGGAAAGTATTACACCAGTGGGCAGCTTCCCAGTAGGTCTTGCTGACACATCAGTGAGAATATTTTCCATGAGTCTCCCCAGCACCCCAGAGAGCACTTCATTAAGTCTTGCCAGTGTCCCTTTGAGCAGTTTCCCAATTTTCAACCCTGGACTATAGCACCTCAGAAAACTTCTCCATCAGACATTGGACTAAGGACATATGCTTTCCAATGAAGTCTGCATCTCAGACTTGGGGTGGAGCAAAGCTTTCGCAAGTTTGTTCTTTTTTTGGGTTCTGCCTCAGTATTAGTGACTGATCCTTATAGCTTTTATAATTATTTTTTTCTTTAGCATGCTTTTTAACCCTTTTAAATTAATAGGTATTAGATAATAGTTCTTATTTGTTAAATTCTTGTGTTCAAATTCGTGATGTGATTTCTGTCCTCTGATAGGACCCCGACTAATGCATTCACCATATTATTTTCTATCCAGTTTAATATTCTCTTATCCAAATAAGTAAATATCAATTTGTACCCTAACTGGAGCTTGCCCCAGGGAATACCCCACTCATCTCAATAGTCCTGCTAAGACACAGCCACATAAAATGATACATACTTACTTGTAGCAAAAAGTTAATTATTGATTAGAATTCAGTAGCACCCACATGAAGGATTGGTTTTACCATGTACTGAGACATATTATTTTTAAATCAACAAGAAAAAAACTTAGCCTAGGATCTGAAATCTCTTCGTAGGCGGAGATTCTGTTAATGTAATCATCCTAATTATAGGAGTTTTCTGTTCAGTGAAAATGTCATTGAATTTGTTCCAATTTGTGTTTTTGTCTTAAAAATATTCTGACAAACAATTTTTAAGTAAGGATGATTGACAGGTTGAGGAAAATTATAAATTATAATAAAAGATTTTCCAATAATTTTATAGATGATGAAAAGTTCACTCAATCATAATAAAGTTTTAGATCGTTTCTTAAAGGAATGTTTATGTGATTGAGTTCATTCTCACCTTATTACAGGAAAAACTTGGTAGTGCTTTACAACATGATTTTCATATCAATATTTCACTTAAGTTTTGAGGAACAAGGGTAAAAGAAGCAAGAGCCACATCATCTTCATCTACCTCTTGGTCTCCAAATTCATGCCTATAATTGAATTTCTGATTAAAAGTGCCAAAACCTATGAAAATTATTACATATTTTCTGCTATATTAAGACTGAATTTTTCTTACCTTGATTACCAGTGAGAATGAAGCAACGTCTCCTATCTTTTTTTTTTTTTTTGGTGGCAAAAAGAGGCATTTAAGCAATAGTGATGTTATGAGTATCATCAAATATTACCATTCACACATGTGAACAGAATTTAAGCAGTAAAAATCAGGAACCAGTATTTGCATGAACTATTCTTAAGCACAGCCATTTCTGCACAACTAAAACTACAGAGAACTACAAATAAACTTTACATATTATTGTGATGGTAGAATATTGAAAGAAATTTTATAATACAAATTTTTGTAATAGGACCTCAAATGATTTAGCATTATTGAATGGCATTGTTAGAGATAATCCAGGGAGAGTGTGCAGAATTTGGTCCCATTTCTTCTTGAACTTTAAAAAGAATTAAGTGATTTCTAAGACCCTTGGGAAAATGCATTTATTCTCACCATAAATACTACTCCAAACCTGTCTTCACTTTACTGAGAATATCCAGTTGTGATTTAGGATTGTCAGATGACTAAAAGAGAGCACCACCTTCTTTGTAGTAGAACCCAGTTTCTTGTCTTTCTCCAATTGACTTTCACTGGGACTACCTCCTGAAAAATGGTAATGATGACAAACTAATGATGCTGCTTTAACTCTTTTATACTTCTTTCTAGAATAAAACACATTTCCAATTACTAAGAGGTAAAAATATTTTTTCCCCATTTAGAATCAGTAAACTGAGACTTAGGGAGAATAAGTCCTTTCCCAGTGCATAACATCAGTTTGTGGAGGGTCCTAGACTCAAACCAAGGACTTCAGATGCTGGCAAAATTAACGGCTTTCAGATCAGATGTTGCAACATGCCAAACATAGACATAGTTTAAAATGATTATAACAATAATAACAATAATATTTATCATGACTTTACTATGTTCTAGGGAATGTAAAGAGTAGTTTATGCATGGCATAATTTAATCCCCATGAATAATCTATGTGACGAGTTGTCTAATATATTTAGAGAGAGGTGTAGATGAGATATTGACATTGGCTTTCTGTATTTACACTTGTCATCTATAACTACATTTATATGTTTATCTCTAGCTCTATATCTGTATCTAGAATCTGTCGAAGCTTACAAATTTGTCCCAGGTTAAACACCCAATAAGAAATAGAACAATTTGAAATGGTTAATCCATAATATATCATGGACTATCCCTGTGGCAAACCTTTCCTTTTAAATATATTGGAGTACATGGACTACCCAGTTCCTAGTTCTGCTTTTTGATATATTGATACATACCTGTTCACAGGGGAGTTCAGATTTTGCCATAGGAGGCTGCAGTGGATCAGAATTAGTCAGTAATTTCTTTCTCTAGAGAAACACATTTTAATTTATACATTTATTAAACAGTATTTATTTAGCAAATATTTGTTAGGCACTCCATACAGGAAAGTGGTGAATTTCACCTATGTGGGGGACATTTTTTTTTAAACAACTTTCAGTAAAATTTTACTGTTGGTTTGATTCTGAGGTTTATTCTAAGAGATTTTACGATGTATTATTGTTGTTAAAATTATGAATAAAATTAACTTTTAATTATATTTTCTAAATTTGAAAAGGACTGATTTTTATTACATTTTCTATTTTTGTGTGTAGGGAAGTGTTACTATGCTTTATGGAATTTAAGGAAAGAGTGGAACTTGTATTTGTTTTTGCCTATCACCAATGGAGGAAAAATTAGCAGAGCTTAATAATCTTTGTTATAAATGATAAGCTAGAAAGTCTAGTGAGAAAAATAATGTTTATAAAATATTCAACTCATGAACATTTTTGTGAAACTAGTAACTTGTAAGAATTACAAATAAAGAATGTGCAGTTACAAACAATGGAGAGGTTGTCTCTCACCAGCCTGAATTGGTTAACAAATTATATTCAAGTAAAAGCGTCTTTCTCTTTTCTCCAATTTAGACTTATTTACAGACTTATCATGGTCTATCAGTTGTGTTATGTTTACAACTGTTTGGATAGCCCTACAACTAAAAATAGAAAATTTGAGATAGTGTGATAGATGCTATTATAGAGATATTCTTACTTAGTCAATCATTCTTTTAAGAAAAATGAGCATAGGAATTCCCTGGCAGTCCAGCAGTTAGGACTCTGTACTTACACTGCTGAGGGGCCGGGTTCAACCCCTGGCCAGGGAACTAAGATTCCACAAGCCATGCAGGGCAGCCAATAAATAAATAAATAGAAGAAAGTAATATGAGTGTCCTGAGTCTGTTATTGATTATTTTAAGTAGAAAAAATAATAAGATGCATCTATATTTCAATGTGTGTGTTTTAGTGAAATTATTTTACAACTCATTCCCTGGGTTTACGTTAATCCAGATCTGGTAAATATTGTTTTTAATAGAGTTTTTAAGGATTCATTCTATTCTTCCTGAAGATTTTAGTCAACAACACAATGCTATTTTAATAGAGCACTTAAAAATTGAAATCACTTGTTTTACTAGTTGTTGAATTATATTCTTCTACAAGAATTCCTGTCATTTCTTTGAATTAAATATGTTCTATATCTCCAAGGTAATTCTTCTCCCAGATACTTAGTACCTAAGAGGGTATATCATTGCTTTTGCTATTACATTCATGGTATTCAGCCCAGTAGAAACAATGTAACTGGATATAGAATAGGTGGAGTCAAAAAGTGACAATTCACTGTCCACGTGGTTACTTTAGCAGCCCTAGAGACAGTTTATCCAGGTGCAAATTGTCACTCCACCACACCCTAGCTTTATGTCAGTGGACATTTATTTAGATAATTTCTCTGTGCCTATGTACATTGAAGGGTTGTTGTGACTTGTGAGGATTAAATAGGGTAAAACATGTAAAGGAGTAAGTGGCACATGTCCAACACATAGCATACATTTGAAATATAATTTACTATTACAGGGTGCGGAGTCAAGGTGGTGGTGTGGGAAAACGTGGAGTTTGCTTCTCCCCACAATTATGGCGCTTGGCAGACGCTGGTGGGGGACCTCAATGCCTAAGGAGACAAGAGGAACCCCCAAGCAAACCAGTAACATGTGGGGGACTGAGGGGGAGAAGTGGAGGCCTGACAGGACTGGTGCCCCTGAGGGGTGGCTGAGAGGGGGCAGGGGTTCCCACACCTGGAGGGAACCTGGGGGGGCTTGGATCAGGGGGGAGAGCACCCTGCATTTCCCCTGCCCAATCAGCTGGGAAAGTCTGACTGGCTCCCTGGCCAGGTCCTACGCCCTCAGAGGTCCCATCCGGGCCGTATTGGTCCTGGGGGCATAGGAGGGAGGCTGGGGCAAGACCAGTAGAGGCAGGTGGGAGGGGCCCTCCAGGACCAGAGGAGCAAGAGAGGAGTGGAGGGTATTGGCCCCGCCCACTCAGGCCCTGAGAGCCTGCTGAGCTCCCAGATGGGGTCCCCCGCCCTCTGAGACCAGAGGCAGGAGGCATGCCAGGGCCCCTTCTGTTCCGATGAGCCTTAGCCACACCCTCCACACCTCCAGGGCCTTTTCCAGCCCTGTGGGTCCTAAGCATAGGCCCCACCTGCCACCCAAACCCCATCCCTCATTAGGCCACGCCCTCCACAGCCAAGGCCTTTTCCACCTTTTTTTTCTCCTCCTTTACTATTGGGGTTCTGTTTTACTTTCTGTTTGTTTTTCATCTATATTTTATTTTTACATTCTTTCTAACATATGTGTTAGTTTCCTAGTCTAATTTTATATTTTACTTTGTTATTATTCTCTTTTTTTTTCTTTTGGCCACCCTGCATGGCATGCGGGGTCTTTGTTCATGAGCCAGGGTTCAGGCCAAAGCTCCTGCAGTGGGAGCTCTGAGTCCAAACCACTGGACTAACAGAAAACCTCAGACCCCAGAGAATATTCATCAGAGTGAGGTCTCCCAGAGGTCGTCATCTCAGCACCAAGACCCAGCTGTACCCAACAGCCTACAAACTCCAGTGTTGGAAGCCTCAGGCCAAACAACACAATAAGTAAGACGGGAACACTATCCCATGCATCAAAAAAAAAAAAAAAAAAAATGAGATGGCAAAAATGGGTCACACATGAAGAAGCAATGTAAAATACTAAAAGACCAAATAAATGGAGAGGAAATAATAGGCAATCTACCTGAAAAAGAATTCAGAGTAATGATAGTAAAGATGATCCAGAATCTCAGAAACAGAATGGAAGCACTGATTGAGAAAATACAAGAAATGTTTAACAAAGATCGAGAAGAAATAAAGAACAGACAAACAGAGATGAACAACACAATAACTGAAATGAAAAATACACTAGAAGGTATCAATAACAGAATAACTGAGGCAGAAGAACAAATAAGTGAGCTGGAGACAAAATGGTGGAAATAACTGCTGAGGAACAGAATAAAGAAAAAAGACTGACATAATTAGAACAAAAAAGTTTTCAATTCACATGGAAACACAAAGCATCCCGAATAGCCAAAGCAATCTTGAGAAAGAAAAATGGAGCTGGAGGAATCAGGCTCTCCAACTTCAAACTATACTACAAAGCTTCAGTAATCAAGATAGTATGGTACTGGCACAAAAACAGAAATATAGATCAATGGAATAGGATAGAAAGCCAGGAATACACCCATGCACCTATGGTCAATCTATGACAAAGGAAGCAAGACTATATAATGGAGGAAAGACAGTCACTTCAATAAGTGGTGCTAGGAAAACTGGACAGCTACATGTAAAAGAATGAAATTAGAACACTACATAACACCATTCACAAAAATAAACTCCAAATGGATTAAAGACCCAAATGTAAGACCAGACACTATAAAACTCTTAGAAGAAAATATAGGAAAAACACTGTGATATAAACCACAGCAAGATCTTTTATGACCCACCTCCTAGAAACAAAAAAACAAAAAACAAAAATAAACAATGGAACCTAATTAAACTTAAAAGCTTTTGCACAGCAAAGGACAAAACAAGACAAAAAGACAATCCTCAGAATGGGAGAAAATATTTACAAATGAAACAACGGACAAAGGATTAAGCTCCAAAATATACAAACAGCTCATGTTGCTCAATATCAAAAAAACCAAACAACCCAATTAAAAAATGGGCAGAAGGCCTAAATAGACATTTCACCAAAAAAGACATACAGATGGTCAAGAGGCACCTGAAAAGATTCTCAACATCACTAATTATTAGAGAAATGCAAATCAAAACTACAATGAGGTGTCACCTCACACCAGTCAGAATGACCATTATCCAAAAATCTAGAAACAATAAATGCTGGAAAGGGTGTGATGAAAAGGGAACCCTCTTGCACTGTTGGTGGGAATGTAAATTGATACAACCACTATGGAGAACAGTATGGAGGTGCCTTAAAAAACTAAAAATAGAATTACCATATGACCAGCAATCCCACTACTGGGCATATCCCCTGAGAAAACCATAATTCAAAAAGAGACCTGGGACTTCCCTGGTGGCACAGTGGTTAAGAATCCGCCTGCCAGTTCAGGGGACACAGGTTTGAGCCCTGGTCCGGGAAGATCCCACATGCCATAGAGCAACTAAGCCCATGAGCCACAACTACTGAGCCTGCAATCTAGAGCCCACGTGCCACAACTACTGAAGCCTGCATGACTAGAGCCCATGCTCCACAACAAGAGAAGCCCATGAACCACAATTTGTTGTCCCCACTCACCACAACCAGAGAAAGCCTGCATGCAGCAACAAATACCCAACACAGCCAAATATAAATAAATAAATAAATTTATTTATTAAAAAAAAAAGAGAGAGAGACATGTACCACAATGTTCATTGCAGCACTATTTACAATAGCCAGGACATGGAAGCAACCTAAGTGTCCACTGACAGAATGAATGGATAAAGAAGACGTTGCACATATATACAATGGAATATTACTCAGCCATAAAAAGAAACCAAATTGCATTATGTGTAGTGAGGTGGACAGACCTCGAGTCTGTCATACAGAGTGAAGTAAGTCAGAAAAAGAAAAACAAATACTGTATGCTAAGGCATATATATGGAATCTAAAAAAAAAAAAAATGGTACAGATGAACCTAGTGGCAGGGCAGGAATAAAGATGTAGACATAGAGTATGGACTTGAGGACATGGTGAGGGGAGGGGGAAAGCTGGGCGAAGTGAGAGTAGCAGCGACATATATACACTACCAAATGTAAAGTAGCTAGTGGGAAGCTGCTGCATAGCACAGGGAGATCAGCTCGATGCTTTGCGATGACCTAGAGGGGTGGGATAGGGAGGGTGGGAGGGAGGCTCATGAGGGAGGGTATATGGGGATACATGTGACTGCATATGGCTGATTCACTTTGTTGTACAACAGAAACTAACACAGTTTTGTGAAGCAATTATACTCCAATAAAGATCTATAAAAAAAGAAGAAATATAATTTACTATTACCATGATGAAATGTTGTGCATATTGTTTACTTCATTTATATCTAACAGTGTTTAGAATTATTACAGGAACGAGTGTATACTGGAATTACCTACTTCCAGAGAGTGTTTGAAAAGCTGCCATCATGTACTTTTTTTTGAAAATGGAAATTAAAGATGAATCCTAAAAAAATTCCTCCGTATGTTTTCATAGTCTCTTAACGTCAACAATCATTTTAAGCAAGTAATTCTCAAAAATAGATCCTTAGTAATGACTTGTTCCAACAAATCCCTGTGTTTTCATCATTCTACTGTACACTCTTTACACATTCTGCTTCAAAGTCAACCTTTATTATACCCAACCCTGTTTTCATTTGGAAATTGTTCCTCCTCCTCCTCCGTTTTTTCCTTCTCCTTCTCCTCATTTTTGCCCTCCACTTCCTGCCCCTTCTCCTTTTCCTCTCCCTCGATGTCCGAGCACCACCATCTATCCAGTTATTCAAAATGGAAATCTTATCATTTTATTTGAATTTACCTCCTAAGTTAGAAATCTTGGTGTTTATCACTTGAGCCGTATGTTTCCTTTAAAAGGTCAGCATCAGGGCTTCCCTGCCTGGTGGCGCAGTGGTTGAGAGTCCGCCTGCCGATTCAGGGGACGCGGGTTCGTGCCCCAGTCCAGGAAGATCCTACCTGCCGCGGAGCGGCTGGGCCCGTGAGCCATGGCTGCTGAGCCTGCGCGTCTGGAGCTCCGCAATGGGAGAGGCCACAACAGTGAGAGGCCCGTGTACCGCAAAACAAAAACAAAAAAAGTCAGTATCTTCAGAACTAGCTTAACCCTATCTCTCCAACACTCCGGACACGTGATTTTAAAGGAAAAATCCTGATATTTACAAAATTTATTTTTTGAATATTAAGTAAGGATTAAAAAAGTCCTATCTTCATCAGAATTATCTCATTGACTCTTTATTAGGAAACAAAACAAGAAACAAAAACAGTTATACATATTAAACAATGGCTTAATTAAAAACTGGCAAGTCTCCTATCTTCTCCCCTCATCTGTAATCTCATTCTGACACATCTTTGTGCTTCTTTACTGGTTTTCCTTCCATCCTAAACATTTCCACTCTGTTTTTGGAAATCTCGGTCCACTGTAAATAAATGCCAGAAAATCATCAACAACCTAGACAGTAGGAATACACCTTACTTTTAAAAAAGAGTTTATAATTCAGTAGTAATATGTATTCTACATGTATGCACACACACAAAAGATGAGTGAAAAATTAGAGTGAGAAATAGTATGATATAGAGATCAGAATTATAATGATAAATAAATATTTGCAATGCCAATGGAGATGAAAAGACAGTACATGATTTACAATATTTTCATCATATGAAATTGTAAGGTTTTGGAAACGGGAGGCAGGAGTTAGAAAAATGAAGTCAGGGAAGACACACACATATATGATTTGTTCAAGGAGAGGGACTATGGTACCAATCACCATGCTTGTGAAAAAAGATGGAGGGGGATTTTTAGGGAAAATATAATACTATGCAGTGTTGCAAATGTTGAGTTTTAGGTGCCTATGTAATCTGTCCAAATACCAAGAAGATATTGGAAAACACAGGCCTGGACTGCAGGAGAAAAATCTGGGCTAAGAAAATTAGTTGAGAGTTACAATATATAGATGACAAATATTGCCATTGGCAGGATGGTATCTGCAAAGATGAGGAATCTCCCTCATATACTAACTGATTATCTTTCCACCATTCTGCAATTAATTACTCATCACATCTTCCTCCTTTGAGCATCATGCCATTCACCCATGACTCTTTTACCTTGACCTAGTAATTAAATGAGAAAAGAAATGTCTATCCTAGAATACTCATCTTGTATAATCACTATAACATCTCTTAAATTTCATATTGTCTTTCAGGATCTCAATTTTTACTTTCTTTCTTTGTGGAGTACCTAAACCCCAAGAACCTGAAATCCATAAATTTGATCTCTCTGGACAAAATGCTCAAATCCATTGCTTTGTTGATTTGTTGGGGGTTTGTTGTTGTTGTTTGAAACACACCTTGCCGACCCAAACCTAAATGAATTCTGTATCGAGTTCTCTCTCCTACCTTCTGACTAAGAAACACTGGATACAGCCACAAAACTTGGCAGTTTGATAGCTCAAGAAACAGATTGTTTCCAAAATGAACTCTGGAGTGCCCCCTCTGTTTTTCAATGTTTTTAACCCCACATTCCACTCTAAACTTAACTCGTTATTTCTCTTCTATTTCACTTTCCTTGAAAGGGTACATCCTACTGCTCTTTTTATGTTCTTACTTCCTCTTATGCACTCATATCTACAAAGAATCTTGCTCCGTTCCCATACCTCTAAAGAAATTGCTTTTTATGTTTCAACTATGTCCTGCTCGGGCCAGAGACTCTCATGACGTTTGATGTATACGTGAGGATAGAGCAAAGACATCTATTTCTTGAAATTACCTATGAGGACACCACTCACTCCTCCTTGGCTAGACATATGCACAGCTCCCACCAACCAAACCCTATCCACAGAAAAAGAAAAAAAAATCAAAGGTGGTTCTGAGACCGCTAAATGCAAGGAAAACTGTTTTAACCTTGAGCATGCAGATTGCAAAGAACATGGCAGTCTTTTTTTGTCTTTATTTCCACAATAACAGATGTAATGACCATGTAGTTTTGGATCTGTTTATGGAGATCCCACACACCATATGGATAAACTTACCTAAAAATGATAACCCAGAGGTATTCAGAGCTGAAACAATAGATTCCTTTTATTCCCTTTAAGCTAGTTGAGTTTTATTTTTATTTACATGTGCATAAATTAGTTTAGAATAATCCACATAACTACCTTAAATATTTGTTTTAGAAATTAAAATCAGATAAAGTATATTATCATTATATTTTAGCCACAAAAATTTAGATATGGTTTTTAACTGAAGCATGTTATAACTAAAAAAAAGTCTTAATTCAGTCTAAAAGGATAAACATTAATTACTATCATAAAAGAAAAATAATCAGATTAGCTTTAGAGGATATAATGTAGAAATGCTCAACTAAAGTGGAGAGTCAGTGGTGAAAAGAGTTGTAGTGGAGAGTGGTCAGATTTGAAATGAGCGAACACTTTCTGGATTCACTATTTAAGTAAGATGTAAGTATGTGTACGAACATACACACACTACTACATATAAGATAGATAATCAACAAGGACTTACTGTATAGCACAGGGAACTCTACTCAATATTCTCTGATAACCAGTATGAGAAAGTAATCTAAAAAAGAATGAATATATGTTTATGTAAAACTGAATCACTTTGCCGTACACCTGAAACTAACACAACATTGTAAATCAACTATACTCCAATAAAATTTTTTAAAAAGACAGTAGAAAAGAATAAATAAATAAATAAAATGTAAGTAAAAATACATTGTTTTATCCTTTCACAGTAATATTTAACAGAGTGAACAATAGATGTAAAATATACAAGTTATAAAACATACAATTTAGTTTTGCTTATTTTTGAATTTCATAAAAACATCACCATACAGGTAGTATCCTGAGACTTCCAACATTGTGATTTTTAAAAGACTTCCAACATTGTAATTTTTAAAATTTATCCATGTTGCTGTGTATAGTTGTAATTCATTCATTTACACTACTACAGACTATGGTGACCTTATCACAACTTATTATCCATTGTCATGCAGGTAGACAATTTGTGCGTATTTTAAAAAATATTTAAAAATAAAATTTCTATGAATGTTCTTGTACATTCCTGCACCCAAGTTCAAAAGTTTCTCCAGAGATTATACTAATAGGAATGGCTAGAAGATAGAGGATTTTATGTTCAATCCTACAAGACAAAACCAAAGGCTTTCCAACTTTGTTTTATCAACGTACACTGCCATCAGCAGGTAGTTCCATATGACCCACATCCCAGCCCATATTTCTGCCAACTGTTCAGTAAAATGTAGTTTCTCATTTTGTCCTTAATTTATACTTTCTCATTTTGTCCTTAATTTGTCTTTTCCTGATTTTTATGAAACAGAGTATACTTCTCTGTATTAGTTGTCCATATGTACTTAGACTTACGGGAAATTTCTGCACATCTCATTACATTATTTTTGTTACTTTAAATTTTAATTTAAAAAAAATTAATCTGTATACTAATCCATCCTCAGCTCTTTATAGTCCTATTGCCTTCAACTAAGAGACTTGTCTTTTTAGTTTTGTTACAGTGGTTTTTTTTAAATTGACACGTTTTTAATTTTTATATTGTGAAATGTATCAATTTTTTCTTTACAAACAGTCGTTTTGAGAGTTTGCTTAAGAAACATTTTCCTCCTTCAGTGCTGAAATATTAATACCCTTTTAGTTAAAAATTTAAAAAAATATATTTTCCTATTTAATCTATCTGAGATCCATTGTTTTGTAAGGTATAAGCATCACTTTTTTTTATCTTACTTATGAACATAATTTTCTGTTTCATTTATTTAATACTCTGTTTTCCTCCACAAGTTTTTGATTTCATCTTTGTCATATATATAGCATTTTCAAATATCTAGGGGTAAGTCCCTGGGTTCTCTACAGTTTTCTCGTGGTCATTTGTTTTCTATCCTTGTGCTTACATTGCATACTGGAAAAGTTGGCCCTCCTCATTCATTATTAGTTTCAGCTTGTCACATTTATCATACAACCCTATTGAAATTTTGGTTGAAATTATAATAAATCTATAGATCAATTTGAAAATAACAGATACCTGTATGATACTGATATTTCCTATGAATGAACATGGGATATTTCTCCATTAATTTAGTCCTTGTTCAAAGTTTTCAACAGTTTTACAGATTTCTGCACAGATGTCTTACATGTATGTTTTCAGATTTATTCTCAATAATTTTAATTTCACTGCCATTGTTACTAATGTAATTTAAAATTCCAATATTTAAATTGTGGGCTACTGTTTTAGAAACACAGATTATATTGGTACTGGAAATTTTTTCTCTTATAACCGTTTAAAAAAATTTTTTTTTACATATACATGTATTTATTCTTTTTCAAATTATTTTCCTATTTATGTTATTACAGAATATTGAGCAGAGTTCTGTGTGCTATACAGTAGGTCCTTGTTGGCTACCTATTTTTTATATAGTAGTGTGTACATGTCACTCCCAAACTCCCAATTTATCCCTCCCCCCGACCCTTCCCCCTGCTAACCATAAGATCAGTCTCTAAGTCTGTGAGTCTGTTTCTGTTTTGTCAATACGTTCATTTGTATCATTTTTTTAAAGATTCTGCATGTAAGCAATATCATATGATATTTGTCTTTGTCTGACTTACTTCACTTAGTATGATAATCTCCAGGTCCATCCATGTTGCTGCAAATGGCATTAGTTCATTCTTTTTAATGACTAATATTCCATTGTATGTATGTACCACATCTTCTGTATCCATTAATCCATTGATGGACATTTAGGTTGCTTCCATGCCTTGGCTATGGTAAGCAGCACTACAATGAACATTGGGGTACATGTATCCTTTCGAACCATGTTTATCTCCAGATATATGCCCAAGAGTGGGATTGCTGGATCATATGGTAGTTCTATTTTTAGTTTTTTAAGGAACCTCCATACTGTTCTCCATAGTGGCTGATACTACAAAGCTACAGTCATGAAACATATGGTACTGGCACAAAAACAGAAATATAGATCAATGGAACAGGATAGAAAGCCCAGGAATAAGCCCATGCACCTATGGTCAATCTATGACAAAGGAAACAAGACTATACAATGGAGGAAAGACAGTCTCTTAAATAAATGGTGCTGGGAAAACTGGACAGCTACAAATAAAATAATGAAATTAAAACATTCTCTAACACCATACACAAAAATAAACTCCAAATGGGTTAAAGACCTAAATGTAAGACCAGACACTAAAACTCTCAGAGGAAAACATAGGTAGAACACTCTTTGACATAAATCGCAGCAATATCCTTTATGAGCCATCTCCTAGAGTAATAGAATTTTTTAATAGTTATAGAATCTTTCAGGTTTTTTATTTTTCTTGAGTCACTTTGACTTGTGGTCCCTAACTTCAGGTTGATGTGCTCAGATAGAATTCTTCACCTTGCTTCTGGCCCCAGGCTTTACCCCTAGGCTAGTACTACTCTTGGCAGCTCACTTCAGGGGAGCTCTTCTGAACTAAACTTGGCTCCCACTGCAGTAGTTCAAGCTCATATTTTAAGAGAGGGCATGACCTTGGCAACCTCCTCTTCATTTGTAAAACAAGTGATGACCCAAGAAGCATTTCTTCTGCAAGTGGAATTTCCTCACAAACATAATTCTGGAAGTATAGCTATATTGTTTGTTGCATTAAAGTTAAAGTTAAAGTTAAAGTTTGTTGCACTAAAGTTAACATTTTAATCTTAAGAGAGACAGCACAGCATAATTCTTTCTTTTAAAAAAAAAAGTCTTTGAATTAGACCCCTAAATTTGAGTCTAAGTTGCATCATGTATTCTTTGGATAAGTATCTGCAAATTGTGTTTTTACACCTCAATTTTCTTACTTCTAAAATAGGAACAATAATAGTACTCTTGACATAGGGTTGCATGGATTGAGTTAATATATATAAAGCAAATACAATAGTGTGTGAAATTTAGTAAAAAAATATAGAAGTATTTGCTATTATTACTAAATTAGTTTCATTTAAAATATGTTTAAGTGATTTTTGTCCCGGAAAATATTTTTCATAAAGGGAACTGTAACCTAATATAACTACTGCAGGTGAATGAGCCACTACCATAAATATTTTCTTATTTAATTTTCTGATTGACTCACAAATGGATTTTCCCCTTATAAAAGTATTATGATTGTCTTTATCATTTTCTTGTCAATGACAGTTTGAAAATGCTGATTTTGTAGCTAATAATTTGTCATTAAAATGTTTTCTTTGAAACGTATTATCAGAAATCAAAAAGTTAAAGTAATAAATTTACAACTACATAAATGACAGTATGGCAAAAAATTTTCTTTTTAAGATTTTAGGCATTTTTTGATACTAGGCTGTCTGCTTTTGACATGCTTAAAATGCATCAAACCACTTTGTTTTTTCAGGGAATAAGCTTAAGATAAAATAAATTATACTGTATTTGCTTCATTTCTCTGTAATTATTTTACTATGTCATTAAACTTCCCAGAAAAGTATAAAATGTAAGTAAAATATCAAATAATGAATAGTAGAACATTTATTATTTAATAAAAATGATTTATGAAATATAAATTTTAAAAATATGATTTTGAAATTAAGTCCTACTTACATTGCAAGAGTAGTCTCAGTCCACATAAATACTTCTTGAAATTAAGTGGGTCAAACACAGTGAGTCAATAGTATATAGATAATTATATTTATGTGTCCTTGATATTTAATATGCATAGAGCACAACTTGTTTTGTTTATCCAGTCACTATTTGATGAACATTGCATTAAATCTAGTTCTTAACAATTATAAATAGTGCTTCTATGAGCATTCACATAAAAGTCTTTGTGTTGAAATAAGTTTTCTTTTCTCTTGGAAAATGTCCTAAGAATGAAAATGCAGAATTATATAATAAATAATTGTTTAACAGGAAAAGACTCTGCCAACCTACTTTCAAAATGCCTATACAGCTTTGCCTTCCAAACAGCAATGTATGAGAATTCTAGCTGTCCCAAGAGAGGGAAGAGACAATATACAGGCTGGCAGAAAATGCTTGCAAATCAAATATTTTAACAGGACTTAGTGTCCAAAATATATAAAGAATTCTTAAATCTCAACAAAAGAAGACAAATAAGCCAATCAAAAAACTGTAGATCAACTCTCTTCCCACCAAGATGGCTATCGTTGTGCCATTTAAAGCCCTACATGGGGCCGAGGGCCACGTCAGGACAGGTGAGACAAACACCAGCAAGGTGTATAAAGGTAAGCTCATTGAGGTGAAGCACAGCATGGACAGGTAGCTGTCCAACATCACAGTCCAATGACAGCCTAGTGGCACAGCTGAAGCAGGTGTACATCCATGGCAGCAAAATCTGCCTTCCGATTTTGCCTGACATGCTGAAAAATGCACCCATGTTAAAGAACATGAAAAATACAAACCAAGGCTCTGGGGCTGGCCAGGGAAAAACTGCTATTCTGAAGGCCCAAGTGGCTATGAGAAGAAGAGAGAGGAAGAGGATATGGAAATATCTTCCAGAAGCAAAGACAATTTTATCTCTGGAATGGAACTTCGCCCTTATTTTTGCTTGTAGGTTATCTGGGTTCCAGGGTGGAGGTGGGGCTACATGCTTATGTATATGTCCTAGGTGTTTGTTTGTTTGTTTTTGACATCTTTCTCTTTAGGTCAGGGGAAATGTTTAACTAAATAAATATGGGTGTTTTTTTTTTTTTTTCTGAGGAAAAAAAGATGAAGTTGGTCAAAAAGTGAAAATTCCAGTTATAAGATACATAAGGACTAGGTATGTAATGAATAATGTGACAACTATAGCTAACACTGACGTACGATACATAGGAAAGCTGTTAAGAGAGTAATTTCTAAGACTTCTCATCACCAGGGGAAACATTTTTTCTTTCTTTTCTTTTTGTTGGATCTATATGAGAAGATGGATGTTAGCTGAACCTATTGTGGTAATCCGTTCACGGTATATGTAAATCAAACTATCATGCTGTATGACTTAAACTTACACAGTAATATATGTTAATTGTTTCTCTATAAAACTGGAAAAAATAGGCAGAGGACTTATATAGACATTTTTTTTAAAGATATACAAAGAGCCAACAAGAACATGAAAAGATTCTCAGTATCATTTGTCATTAGTGAAATGCAAATCAAAATGACAGGGAGATACCACTTCACATCCACAAGAGTAGCTATAATAATAATAGAAATGAAACATTACAAGTGTCAGCAAGGATGGGGAGAAATTGACTGGAACTCTTGTACATTGATGGAGGGGATGTACCAGGGCAATGTGGCGCTGGCACTGTTGAAACAGTTTTTAGCAGTTTCTCAAAAAAATTAAATGCAGTATTACCATCTAACCCTGCAATTCCACTCTTAGCTTATATACCAAAAGAATTAAAGACAGGTAGTCAAACAAATACTTGTACATGAATGTTCATGGAGGCACTATTTGCTTTAGCCAAAAGGTGAAAACAATCCAGATCTTCATCTACAGATGAGTGGATAAAGATCATGTGTTATATACATCCAATGGAATATTATTCAGCATAAAAAGAATGAAGTGCTAATACATGCAACAATGTACATGAACCTCAGAAATATTTTGCTAATCTCAAAAAAAGCCACACATAAAAGGTCACATATTGTGTTATTGCATTTATATAAATATCCAAAATAGGTAAAGCCATAGATAGAGACAGAAAGCAGATTAGTGGGCTTCCCTGGTGGTGCAGTGGTTGAGAGTCCACTTGCCGATGCAGGGGACGCGGGTTCGTGCCCCAGTCCGGGAAGATCCCACATGCCGCGGAGCGCCTGGGCCCGTGAGTCGTGGCAGCTGAGCCTGCGCGTCCGGAGCCTGTGCTCCGCAGCGGGAGAGGCCACAGCAGTGAGAGGCCCACGTACCGCAAAATAAATAAATAAGTAAAATAAAAAATTTTAAAAAAATTTTTAAAAAGAAAGCAGATTAGTGTTGCCAGGGGCTGGCGCAGGGGGCGGGGGGGGGTGGTCAATGAAGAACTTAAAAGGTATGGGTTTTTCTTTGGAGGTGATGGAAATATTTCCTACACAACCTACATAGAGGTGGTGGTTTTACCACATTGTGAATGTATTAAATGTCACTGAACTGTGTATTTTAAAATGGCTAGTAATTTGTTCACAGAGTGATGGTCTTATGTTTACCACAGCCAGAGAGGGCAAGCCCGAATGCTCAAGAACATTTGAATCTTATGCCAGCATCACGTTTGCCAAAGTCCTATTCAACAAAGCAAGCCATCTGACTAGGCTACATTCAAGGGGTGAGAAAATAGAATCCAGATCTTGATAGAAGGAACTGTAAACTCACTTTGCCAAGGGGTGTGCATACAGGGATGCGAGGAAGTATTGTGGCCATTGTTTTAATCCACCCGCCACAGTAAAGTGGTTTCTCCCAAAATAAATATCATAATTGCAATACAAATAAAGTAAACGTTTATAACTAAAATGCAATGCTATGAAATAAATGCTTGTAATACTACCTACTGTTTATATATTATTTTCATACCATACTCAAATGAGATAAATAATTATGTTATTTGAGCAATTTTGCTAACACGTTATTACGTATAAACAAATCAAAAAATCAAATCTGTGAATTTAAGCAATTTAAGCCAACCCAGCATTAATCTTTCCTCAACCTAGCCTTCTCCCTTCTGCACATCACGTGTCGCTAGCCATCTGGAAGTAAAGTGGGTCAGTGAACTCTGGAAAATAATCAGAAGCCAAGTTGACAATATAGTAGTTAAGATGTTTAATTTTGTGTGCCAACTCAACTGACATCCTCTGTCTCTTAGCCCAAGGAATTCAAAAGTTGTTCTTAGTAACTCTGTGAGAACTGAAGCACCTGACAATTAACTAAGTACTCAGGTATTTTAGGATTTAATGGGTGGAGCAGTTTCCTGAGAATCCACATGTGTAAGCCAGGTTATCTTTCTCTCCCAGATTTTTTTTATGCTTTGAGTTTTAAAAATTTCTCCAGGCTCTTGTAACTTGAGTGAAAGTGGCATGTCCTGAAACCTAGTTTGTTGCCAGAGATCTACTTTCAATCTTGTATCTAACAGCAGTTTGCTTTGGGGTTTTGTTGTTTTATTTTTGCACGTGTTTGTTTATGTTTCCTCCCTTCCCCCTTCCCTCCTTCTTTCCCTCCCTCCCTCCCTCCCTCCCTTCCTTCCTTCCTCTTTCCTTACTTTCTTCTTTTCTTCCTTCTTTCTCTCTCTCTCTTCCTCCCTCCCTTCGTTCCTTCCAGCCTTCTTTCCATTGCTTGCTTTCCTGAAAGCATTTAAGTGAATTCTAAAGGTTTATGCATCACTTAGCCAATTCAGCCTTGATGAGATGCCCCAGAATAAACCCCTCTGTGATTTCATGGCTGCTTTTGTTTTTTTCCAAGAATATTGTTGTAGAAAGAGGCTGAATGACTTCTATTTTATTTTCCAACTTCTTCCCTGCAATCTTTAAATGAGTGTGCAACTGGAAACAAAAATACTAAAAAATATTCTCACAGTAGTAGACCTTTTTAGAATACTCTATTACAAAGTATGATCTGTAGAACTCCTTGCCACCTAGCTTCCATTTTTTAAATATGGAAATCCCTGATCATCCAGCCAAATGATTAGTCACTCTTCACATACTGACATATATCCACACCTCTTGTCTCTCCTTCCAGGCAAAGAGAACAGGCATACAATACTTAAAGTTTTAGCAATTGGAAAGGTATCCTTTTCTCTCTCTCCTTCAGACTACATCTGAGGGAGCTGTCTACTACAGCAGTTTTGGTGGGTGACAGTATATCTTGCAGAGCCAACTAAGTTTGAAATTTTAAAGCTGTGCATGTCAGCTGAAAGGAAGGTGGCAATACAGCAGAAGTAAGATACTGGAACGATCAGTTGTCAGCTCAGGCAAGTATTCATGTATTCAGGAGTTCTGGGAGCCTTTCCCTATATGTAACTAGTATGCCAGTTCTACTTGGTAATGATATATTGCTAGCCACAAATACCTTTATTGTTTGAAACGTCCAAAGAAATGCAGTTTTTGAAGAGCAGCTTAGACTTTAAGGCCCTATGGAGATCAATCAAAGAGGGAGACTGTGATCCTCAAAGAGAAAATAGTTATTTGAGAAAAAGAGCATGTTTGTGCTCCAAAACTACAGTGGTCTTCAGTGTAATTCTCCAATTAAACCTTGCTACTTCCTCCAGAGAGAATCTGAATTTTCCACTTGTTGATTCAAATGTCAAGCAATAGAGCTGTTTGTTATGCAGACAGGACAGTGGAGAGTCTTCCTCAACTCTGAGATCACTTAAACCAGGCAGCCTTACAGTTTTCTACAAGAAATAGGTTGGGGAAGTGATTTCTAAATGTGCCAAACTATTTCTTTTAAAATCCCGAAGGCCCAACATATTTTTACCTTTTGCCCAGTACACTGGATTCAAAGTTTAGAAAACTTTCATTACCTTCATTTTGGAAGGATGTCACAGTAAGCCCCAGACCGCTGGATTCCCAGAAACTTCAGTGAAGGGAAAGTCCATGCATTTTGAAAGAGTTTTGCTTCCACTCTTTGGAAAGCATATCTCTTTTATAATTATGGTGAAATATATATTAAAAGAGAATATGTTTAAAGAAAAATAGTAAATAAACACCTCTGTACTGAACAATGCCAGTACTTCTTTCCTTCTGCGTGACCCTCCTTGATTACATGTGCCTTTCTCCTCCCAAAGAAGACAAATGTACTGAATGTTATTAATTTTTCCCTTTCAGTTTTTGGATGTTATCACTTATGAATCCATTCTATATAAACTGTTTAATTTTACTCTTTTTGTAAATGGAAACTACTGTATATATTATGTATTACATAATATTATACATATATGTATTCTATGACTCTTTTTCACATTTGAGAGATTCATTAAAAAAGAGATTCATTCATATTAATGCATATAAATACCATTTATTTATTTTACCCACTATATTTTATTATACATGTGCATACAGTATGTTTATCCATTTTACTGTCCATAAACATTTGGATTTGTTTCACCTTTTCCTGAACAAGTTTGCTATCCCCTGTTATACAGTGAAGAAACAACCAAAGAACGTAATTATGAGATTATAAGATTCAAAGTTACTAGTTAGTGCCAAAATGTGGATTACTCTACAACCTATACAGGTTCAGAAATTGTTGGAAATTATACTGTTTACTTGACTACAGGTGTGAAATGGATTTCTCATTGTAAATTTAGTTTGCATTTTCTGATTATTAATAAGCTTGAGTGAATTTTTAAATATTAATGGACCACTTTTTTTTCTCTCCTGAGAAATGTTATATTAATTATTGTCATTTTTATCTTATTGTATATTTTATTTTTTAAAATGAGTTCCACATATATTTGGTATACTATATATTTGGTATAGTATATTTGGTATACTAATCTGGTACAAATATATTTCCCCTTCTCCCAGTATGTGGCTTGACTTTTGATCAACTTAAGATCTTATTTTAATAAATCAATTATTCCTTTCATCATTTGTTCTGTGTGTCTTATTGAAGCAATTCTTCCTTACTCCAGAAAGGAATTATTAAAGAAACAGAAAAACTGAATCTAAATTTTATATAGAAGAATGGTCTTTTCTCAGGATAGACAAATAGACAAACGAAATGCAATGAATGTTCCAAAATTAGAATAAATTTAAAGATTGTTTTCACAAAACAGACATTTAGTAATACTGAGACTTCTAATCCAGACATGGTATATTTCTGCGTTTGCTTATATTTAAATCATCGTATTCTCCATAATAGTCTTGCACATATTGAATTACAAATTTTTTATACATATTTAATGACATTTTTTCCTTAGATTTAGATATATATCCTAAAATATACCTCTCCACACACACACACACACACAATGTATGTAGGTATGTATCTATCTAAATATGTTTTTCAAATTTTTTTTTTTTTTTTTTTTTTGCCGTACGCGGGCCTCTCACTGTTGTGGCCTCTCCCGCTGCGGAGCACAGGCTCCGGACGCACAGGCTCAGCGGCCATGACTCACGGGCCTAGCTGCTCCGCGGCATGTGGGATCCTCCCGGACCGGGGCATGAACCTGCATCGGCAGGCGGACCCTCAACCACTGCGCCACCAGGGAAGCTCTCAAATGGTATTCTTTAAACTTTACTTACTACTTATTGCTGGCATATAGAATTGCAAATCAACTCAATTTTAATTATAAATTTTGTATTCAGCAGTATTGCTAAACAAAGTTATTAGTTCCAGATTTTTGAAATTTATTTTTAATTTTTTAAATTAGTTCCAGTTTTTTTAAGTTTTTAAAAATTTAATTTTCTTTTTTTTTAAACATCTTTATTGGAGTATAATTGCTTTACAATAGTGTGTTAGTTTCTGCTTTATAACGAAGTGAATCAGCTATACATATACATATATCCCCATATCCCCTCCCTCTTGCGTCTCCCTCCCACCATCCTTATCCCACCCCTCTAGGTGGACACAAAGCACTGAGCTGATCTCCCTGTGCTATGTGGCTGCTTCTCACTAGCTATGTATTTTACGTTTGGTAGTGTATATATGTCCAGGCCACTCTCTCACTTCGTCACAGCTTACGCTCCCCCCTCCCCGTGTCCTCAAGTCCGTTTTCTACGTCTGCGTCTTTATTCCTGTCCTGCTCCTAGGTTCTTCAGAACCTTTTTTGTTTTTTAGATTCCATATATATGTGTTAGCATACGGTATTTGTTTTTCTCTTTCTGACTTACTTCACTCTGTATGACAGATTCTAGGTCCATTCACCTCACTACAAATAACTCAGTTTCATTTCTTTTTATGGCTGAGTAATATTCCATTGTATATATGTGCCACATCTTTATCGATTCATCTGTCTATGGACACTCTATGTAGACAATTTTATCAAATGCAAATAATGAATGTTTATTTACATATTTTTTCAATTATTAACATTTTTTATTCCATTACAATGTACTAACCATAGCCCTAGAAAAAACATAAATAGAAGTAGTAAATTAATGTCATTATCTTTTTCAAAATCTTAAGAAAGTGCTTTTGACATTCCCATTATTATGTAATTAGGTAGAGATTTTTTAGATGTACTTTATTTGATTAGTCTTTATTCATAGTTGCTACTAAGATAGGTTGTTGAATTTTATCAAAACATTTTAATCCCATATATAATAAAATTAAAGATAATGTAGTGATTTCAATAACAGATTTTCTAGTGCTGAAATTCTACTACATACTTGGAGAAAATCTATATGGCTGAGTATTCTCTTCTGTGTATAAATTGTGAGATTTGGTTAAATAACTTGTTAAGGATTTTGACATCTGTGATTATCAGTAAATTTAATTTTAAATATTTCTTTCCCATAATGTCCTTTAATGGTTTTGATACCATGTGTACTAGTTTCATTGAGGCTATCTTAGGAAGGTGTGGTACTTTCCTTTGTAAGAGTTTGTGTACAAGTGGAATTAACATTTCCTTAACTGTTTGATGAAATATGCCTGTAAATACTTCTAGGAGCCTGATATTTTCTTGGTAAAAAGTTTTTAACTACTAATTCTATTTGTTTAATTACTATAAGCTTGTTCAGATTCTACAATTCTCGGTATGTCAGTTTGTTAAATTGTAAATTTATCGTAATTTTCCGTCTAGTTTATTTACATTTTTTAATATATTGCCTATAATTATTCACAATATGCACTTTTCTATTTAATTTTGGTAGCATTGATTGTCATATCCCTTTTTATAAAAATTGTATGTTTGTCTTCTCTCTTTTTTCCCTTAATCACTTAGACAAAATTGCCTATATCATTTCTTTTATGAAATAAATGAATTTTCACTTAATTTTTATTATTCTTTCTTTTGGCTTTCTGTCAGCATATTTTGCCTTAAGTATTTGAACTTTGTAGCTCATATGTTTCACTAATTATCTTGATGCTGCCTTCTCTGAAAATTGATCATTTAGTGTTAAAAGCTCCCTCTACCTAATGCTTCAGCTGTATCCCACAAGTTGTGATAGCTATTATTTTAACATTCATTTATAAATCAATTACAGAAATTGCTTTCATTTATTTCTAAATCAAGTAAATTATACTGAGTGTGAGAATATTGTGCTGTCATGATGGATGTGTCTGTTTCATTCAACAAACGTTTATAGTGCTTATAGTGGGCTAGGTTCTGGGGCTACAACTGTGAACAAACATTGGGAGACAATGATTCCTGCCCTCATGGGACTATTGTAATAGAGAGAGATACAAAATAAAAATACTAAAAGAAATAAAATATATCATTGTTAGAAGTCAGTACTTTCAATGAGACAAACAAATAGATAAGGTGAATGGGTGGAGCCTGCTGGTCAAGAAGACAGGTTTGTAATTACTCAGAGTAGACCTTGCTGAGGATGTGATATAATCTGTGAAGATGACAGAGTGAGCCATTTGTTTCTATGAGTGAAGGTCTTTTGAATCAAGAAAAAGCACAGTGCAAAGGCCCGAGGCTTGAGTATACCAGGCATATTTCAAAGAGGTCACTGTGACTGAAATAATCACCAAGATGGAAAGTAATTAAAAGGGACTTAGGAAAAAGAAAAGGATGATTGTCCCACAATGTTGGTGTTTTGATGTTTTTTGTTTTTTGTGTTTTTTCTGCGGTACGCGGGCCTCTCACTGTTGTGGCCTCTCCCGTTGCGTAGCACAACTCCAGACGCGCAGGCTCAGTGGCCATGGCTCACGGGCCCAGCCGCTCCACGGCATGTGGGATCTTCCCGGACTGGGGCACGAACCCGTGTCCCCTGCATCGGCGGGCGGACTCTCAACCACTGCACCACCAGGGAAGCCCTTGGTTTTGTTTTTTTTTAGCAGGGGATCACACTAGATGATATGATAAAATAGATGAAAAACTATTATGGCGCCTAACCAGAATCTCAAAGCCAGGAAACCAGAGGGAATATGGAGAAAATAACCATTTGCAAGAAATCCCCAGGTCTCCTAAGTTTTTAGCAATACAAAGGGATTTTTTATAGATTTGGAAGGTTTGAATTTTGAGAGCAGAGCTAGAGCCACAGAAATAACTATTTATTAGCCTCTTATCTGGTATATATTTTAACCTATTCTACCTCAAAGAGTTGACCTGGGGAACATCAGTTCTTTGTTTTTGTATATCATCACTTTATATACTTAACAATGCGTCTTGCCCACAGGAAATCAGTACAAATTATTTTACTGAAACTATCATTTGTTAGGAGTTTTTGAGGGGTTGAATTCCTCATCAATTATATGATGCTCTGCAGAAAAATATAGTCCAACCCATCTGAAAGGGATGCAAAATCATTCACAAATATTATATTATAAACTAAAGCCAACAAAACAGTCTAGAAACAACTCAAGTGTCTGTAATAATTCTTAGCTTTAGATTTCTCATTTTTAATTGGAATTCAAATGATTTTAAAAGCTAACTGACAAAACTGTTTGGGGGGTCAATTAAATAATGTGCAATAAATGGTTTTATAACCTTTTGGTAATATACTTATTACCAAGTTATTTTTAAGTGACTACAGTAAGCTTTTAATATAAAAATATTTTAAAGCATTTTTTAGTCTTACCATATCTTTCAGGACTAAGGTATGGGGTGTCTACAACTTCACTGCTATTACTAATGAGATTATCCCAGAATTTATAATAGTAATTTTTTCAGTTTTGAGTTAAACTAATCAGTGCAGTATTTTTTGAAATAAATGTTTCAAATTTCAATTTTATATACGTAAAAAACATTTCATAAAGCCAAAGAACATATTTTGTGTAAATTTAAATCCAGGACTTAAGAATAAAGTGATATAATAAAGATGTGGAATCATGACTAAAAAAAGAAAAATTGAATTAAAAAAATTATGTATATACTGAATTGGAAAGTCCTTCAGTGTACTGGTTATTTTCCATCTAGTGTACTCAGAGCTTTCTCTATATACACCTGACTACTATGGCCTGAATCTTAAGCTCTCTTGTCCTTGAATGCTCAGATTCTACTGAAGGGAGGTGCTGGCCAGAGATTGCAAAACAGCAGTAGTGAGGGAATGGCTGTTTAACCCACTCCCTTGTCATATATACACCCAAGTCTTCCCTCTCCACATGATCTTACTTTTTGGTGTGGCTGTTTTATTTAATCATGGCCAAGGTTCCTCTCCTGAAGCCCCTTCTCTGCTGGCCATAGTGCTTGCTGGGTTCTATTAAAATCGCTCCCTCCTCTTGCCCCTACAAACTTGGAGAACTAACAACTTCCTGATGTTGCTGATCCCATCCCTTCTGGTTGTTTGAACTCTGCCCACTTCCCTGTAAAAGATCTTTGCTATTAGTTCTTTAAATGTGGCATCTATTTCCCATCAGTATCTTAACCAATACATCTTACTTGGATGGGTGATTCCTAAACATGGTTGCCATTCAGAACATTTGGGAAGCTTTGAAATAACACAGATGTTAAAATTTACATTAAGAAAATGATGAACCCTACTTCCAGGCCAATTAAATCAGAATCTCCAAAGGTAGGGCTTGTATATAGATATCTTTTTAAAGTTTCTCTATGTACTATCAGGGTTGAGAAAACTTGCTCTAAAGTTTGGAGTCTCAAGCAGACTAAGATCCTTGGTATATTAACTCAGAAGAGAAACCTGAAATCTAAATCCTCCTTCTCTCGGCATTCATTTTATCCATTAAATATGCTTTATTGTCACTTTGAGTAAATATAAATGTGTCAATTATCAACAGATATGCAGGAGAGATAATATAAAGGTAAGATTTATCATGAAGTATTGTAGCTAATTATTAGAAAGATGAAAATTCAGCAGGTTCTACGCTTCATAATATAGAACAGATATTAATATGCTGTAGGTTGTAGCAGGCACTCAAATATGTTTTTAAGAGTGATTGAATCTAAAAGGCATGTGAGTATTAAATGTGTTAGTCACTATTGGGCCTCGTATTCATTAAGTTAATTAACCTGGTTATGTTCAGAATTTTACTATGAAAAGATGACACACGAGATAGTGTCTGGGGCTGAATATCATTTCAGCAGCACGTTTTTCTTTGTCCCTCACCTTTTCAATGTATAACTTTCATGTTCAGTCAATCACATATGCAGATATTATGTGTGTACCTACTATGCAGTATTCCATTCATGTTTGCGTTTCACATGTCTCTTGGTATTAGCCCTTTCTTTTTTATATGTCAGTGCTGATAATATGATTTTGTGTTATATGCTCATTGAGGATAAAACCATGCCTATTTCTGTTGCTATGCATATCACCTTACAGTGTCTGAAATATATTAAATTCAAGCATCAGTTACTTATCAATCTTATTTCGACCGAATAACTTCCTGTATTTGGAGTGCAATAGATATTTTATATATATGGCATGAGCAGTATAGATTTTTAAATACATAATCATTAAAAATATATCTGGAAGGAAGTATCTTTGAGTAGAATAATAAATTACCAATTTAAAATTTGCAGTATTTAAACAATTTTCCTCAAAGAAGAATATAGCAACATTGCATTAGATGTACCCTTCAGAGAGTCTAAAATGCTCTAATGCCAGAAGTTTCATGTTACAGTCAAAATGTCCTAAGAATTAGAGAAGATTCATCTCCGCAAAAATATTCCAGAAAAAAAACACTGTGTGAACAGGGATCTTGTCTGAATTGTTCAAAATTAAATCTCCTACATCTACAAAAGTTCTTTAAACAAGCAAACAAAAAATGAATGTTTACTGACAATGATAAAATAAATGAATAGATTAATTAATTAATTAATTAGTGGAAAATGCCAGTCATGAATATAGATAGACATGGAAAAGACAAAAAAACAAATAAACATAATTTCACATATATAAATTATAGGATACACTGAACCTTTTCCATGTATTATCTTGCATAACAACTTATTTAAAGGCACTGGAAGCAATATGGTAATGAATTTAGGTGGCTGATCCAAAAAATATTTTCCCTCTAAATGTACTATTGCACCTTCTATATTTTACCAAAACAACATATGCATAGCTCTATGCTAGTCTAACTATGGTGCCATTATCTGATTAATTCTTCACCTCTACCACTAGATTATGAGAGTTCTTACACCAGAAATCCTTTTTTTTTTTAAGTTATAAACAGTGTAGTCTCTGGAGTTCTAGTGCCTGGATTCAAATTGTACTCTGCTCCTGATTAGCTGTGTAACCCCGCTGAAGTAAGCTGTTTAATTTATTTAACCCTCACTGTGCTCTCCTCTAGAGTGGGCATAACATTAGCACATACCTCAGACAACTTAGCAAGATATATCATGACAAATAAGTGTAACTTTTAACTCAGTACTATAGTAAGCATCCAATAAAGTTGGCCATTATTATTATTATGCCCCGTACCATGGCTGTGTTTAGCACATAATGGACACTAAAAATAGTTTTCTTAATTAAACAAGCAATTGAATGAAGGAATGAAGGAATGACATCAGACCTGAAATCCCAACCCAGGAATCATTAAAGGATCAGACACCAAAGACAATGATAGTGTTCCTTGAAGGTCCATGTCACTGTGTCCTTATTCCTGGGAGCAGCATGGAAGGTCTTTGTTCCCTAAAGTGGTGATTCTGAATTGGAAATCAGTATATCATAATTTTGCTTAATCTGTTCTTTGATACCTATTTTAGGACCAAAAAGGAATGTGTGGTCATGATAATGACAAGAAATATAAAATCTTGATCAAAGCAAGAGATGGACTATAGCTTCTTGGCAAGGAAAAGAGGGTAGAGTTGAGACTGGAGATTTAGTAGCCCACAGGTGGTTTGTGTAGGTGTCTTTGTTACTTGATTTAGAATACAGCTGGGCTCCTGGGATGCAAAGACATAAATACCCTTGGGAGGGATTGCATAAGATTTAGCTAAGAAAAAATGTAAGTGCTTATTTATCATTTTGACAGGTTATGTTATTTTTTGAAGGAAATTATCCATTGTCACTTGGTACCTGTAATCTAAATATGAATGATCGTAAATAATAAACAAAATATTTGATTTAAAGCACAGTTATTTCAAGTTCTAGAGAATAATAGAATTAATTTTCTTACAACATAATCTCCTTGTTTTCTTTGTAAATATGTGTATGAGTTTATTGATTCATGGCAAAATCGCCTATATTAGCTTCCAATAAGTTGAACATCTAAGTCTATGGGGAATTTTAAGTACAGAGCAAACACCATAGCTCTCCAATGGTTATAAACTGTTATGGAATGTTGGTACTGTCTTGAGACTTTTGGTCCTCTGGCAAGCAATTAAGATTGTATTTTAAGAATAAATTGTGTCAAAGAAATTAGTACAAAAAGAGAAGTCGTAACAGAATTAAAAAGGATGAATCATGGCAAGGGTTGGGAGGAGGGCTTTCATTAAACAATAAATACAAATGGTAGTTAAGAAACTTTGAAGACAAACCTACTTTTACTACTTACAGAATATATTTCATAGATTCACCTGAGGATATAAAACTGATGAATTTCCCTCTGGGCTTATCCTTGAACGACAAAAAAGAAGTGAATTTCCATTTCCACAAGAGATACTGCAAAATCTTTTTATTTTTTTTTCACATCACAGTAAATGATTCTTTGATCTTAGCTGCATAATATCCTTGTGATTGTCATTAGTTCTTTTTAAAAAGTGCCTCTCCACACATGGGTAATTGAGTCTAAATATTTGGAGTCAGTTTTTCACATTTAAACTCTGTCAAAATGCCTCTAGATATTAGCAAATAAATTTCATCCATGCTGAATTAGTGGCAAAATCACTACCTTACTGTTATCATCTGGGAGTTCACAAAGATTCAGGCAGAAATTATTTTTAAGTAAGTAACAGCATTTGGGGCACAGAGTACTGATATAGGTTAAGGCATGGGATGACATTTACTGGTTTCTATTGGTTTTCTTCTCAAGAGCTATGAAGTCAGTGAGATTTTGGTAAATGATGTTTGTCTCACACTGAGAGTATATGTATTCCTTCAAACTACTGTTCCCTGTGTAGTGCTCATATCATTTAGATGGAAATTTCAGTTAAAAAACATCCTACGTTATCTAGTGCATCTGGCCCTTCTTTTTATTGTTGTTGTTCTAATTCTTATTCCTATTCTTGTTCTTGTTATTTTGGGAAGAAAAGTGATTGTTGCTTGTTTGTTTAATTATGTCAAGACATTTTTGAAATATGAGTTTTAGGAAACAAACCAGCAGTGAAATTGGAAGAATACAAAACTGGACCTTATATTTTACTTTCTTATATGAAAAAATTTATTATTACATTATAAATATTTTAATTTTTAATTATGATGCAGAATATCAATGGGTTATATAAAGTTTTAAATTATTCAGTCATATAAGACACCATCTGAATTTTTGAATAATACTTAAGTAAAATAGAATTATTTCAATTGTGGTATTTTAAAATCAAATCCACCATAGACAATATATTAGGATTTTTTAAATCTATTAAAAACTTACAAAAGCAATTAAAAACTTGGTTACAGTAACAGATAAATCTCTTTCATTTTCATGGAATCTCTAATTTCTAATAAACAATCTGGAGCCCTTTACTGCTTTTCCTGTTTAGTTTCATATCTCACCTTTGGAGTATTGACACCTTATTTGGAGTCAGCAGATGTTCATTTGATTTTCCTTCCCTATCTAGGTGCTCCATCTTCCTCCTTTATAATGTAAAGACCCAGCTCATTCTTCACTTGTCATATTATGTTATTCCTTGCCCTCTACTTCTCCCTATCTCTGAATTGCAGTGCCCTAATTGCCTATCATGCTGCCCTAATTCTTAACAGCTTATTTTACTGTCCTGTTTCTTTGGAGCTAAATCCTTTTGTCCTTCATCCATCTTTTCATTTGAATGTGTAGGTGCATGAACACATTTATTTTGGGATCAAAAAACTGAAAAGAACATGAAATGGTTACAAGGACACAAGAAAATACAAGATGATGTGTACCTTTCCTCTACTTTTTTCCCCAACATTTCTCTAATTTTATTATTTAAATAAAGGCACTACATTTCTCTAATTTTATTATTTAAATAAAGGCACTAAATTTATAGAGCTCTCAAAGTACAGCATCTTTAGAAATATTTAGAATAATAAAGAAAACTGAAGTGCAAAGAACAAAAGAATGTGCTTTTCAATTATTTTATAGTCCAGGAAGTCACAGTGTCAAAAAATTAATGCACTGTGTTTTCTATTATTTCCTAAAGCAAACTCTGGCCAACTGAATTTAAAAGTCATTAAGGCCAACTTAAAGAGTTCAAGAGTAGGCTCTTCAAAAAAAATTACATAAATATTAACATAATTTTTATTTTATTAAATAAAATACTAGGAGTGATAAGGGACAAAAGGTAGTTAGAACTTAATTTAAATTTTAGAAATTGAGATATGACTGGGCCTAGTGGTGATTTGATTACAAATAGGAAACTTGACTCCTAGGCAGGACAATGGGTTACACAGATTGCAAGAGAAGTTTACTAAAAAAATTTGGGCTTTAGAGATTCCTGACTCCAGGTTGAGTTCTTTGGAATAAAGTATGTGGCTGGACTTCATTCCCCCATCTCTGTGATTCACATCCCAGAAAACAAACAAACACTAAGCAACGATAAAGTCAATATGAATATTTTGTTTGGTTCCGTATTAAATTTTACTATCTGGGTTGATATTTTTTGAGCAATGATCTACTTAATGAAGTCATTCTTAGTATACTGACATGATCATACCCAATATTCCAGATCATAGGTCTGTAAACTTTATCTATAGAGGACCAGGTAATATATATTTTAGGCTTTGCAAGCTATCTGGTTTCTGTTGCAATTACTCACCAGGCCTTTGTGGCACTAAGGCAGCCATACACAATATCTAAACATAAGAGCATATTTGAGTTCCAATTAAATTTTATTTATGGACACCAAAATTTCAATTTCATATCATCTTCCTGTGTCACAAACTACTATTTTTGTTTTTTGTTTTTTTATCTTACCTTTAAAAATGTAAAAATAACTCTGAGCTCGTGGACCATAGAAAAATTGTTCGTTTATCAGATTGGTCCAAAACACTGTTCTTTCCTGAGTGGGAAAATCATAATGTTAGTTAAACATAGGAGCATGGTCTTCTACTAAAAACATATATATTTTTTTTAAATCAGACTGATTTTGTTCTTAGAAGTATACAGAGTATGGATAAGGCAGACATACTCATTGAGAGTACATATTGTGTCAGGCACTCTTTAAATACATTGCAGGCATGCAAGCAGATGTGGCTACCACGTCTGTGAGCTGGGGATTGAGAATAATAAGGCTAGTAGGAAAGGGTTCACTAACTTATCCAGGAACACTCCACTATTAGGTAATTGAACTCAGGGTTCTGATCCAAGCCTATTAGATTCTGAAGCCTAGGTTCATTCCATTTACTATACTGAAATACATTTAATGTTAAATAAAGAAAATATATGCAGTTTGATTCCTAAGTAATATACAATACTCCTTCAAAAAAGTCCGAGATCGATTAGGGCTCACAGCATTTCAGATATCATTATGCAGAAAAGGCTGCTGAGAAATTTCCCTTGCAAAGAAGGTAAAAGCTTAGGGAAAAGGATGAAAGTATAAGCTTAGCCAAATCTACTCAATAAAACTTGACTTGCCCTTTTATGTTTAAGCAACTGAAGGCCACAGGGTGGTCTGAGTTCAAACCTGCTGCTTACCCCAAGTGAAAAGCGGTCTTTAGGAGTGAAGGAATCCTTTGCACTTCTACAAACCTTGTTTATGCAAGCAGAGGACTGCTCTTCTAGGAGACTGGCAAAAACTGACAAAATCTTAGTTTTGCTGGCTCTGCAAAACCTTGTGCACAGCTGTACTCAAACCCATTAGCTCAACCTTTCAGAAAACCCTCTCACAGAAATTGCTTAGAGGTACATAGGCTGGCAGTTGCTGTGTGTTTTGAGAGCTTTACCTGTCGGAAGCAGGCTCAGCATTCTTTTGCTTAATTGGTCTGTAGAGACTGGTCATTTTAGAGAAAGAAGTTCCACATCTCATAGAGAATGACATCTATCTCAGCCCATAATCAGCTAATTTAAAGAAAGGGAATACGAGTAACTCCAGTGGATGCTTACCCTCCGCTCTGTGTTGGGATGGGGCGAGAAGGCTGCAGAAAGCACATCAAGTAATGTAAAATTAAGGGGAAACTGGGACTAGAGAACAGTTTTCAAAATACATGAAATCCATTACTTCAAAATCCAGGCGTACAGTTACCTCTGAGCACATCAAAATACTAACATTTAAAACCGAATATCTGATTTTGATTACAGACCACTGAACTGTTGTATTTTACATTTAGTTAAGCATTGTCTACCACACAGGGTGATTTTCCTAAGATCAATGAATTTTAGCAGTGGAAGATGATCAAAAGGATAGAGAAAATGGGACCTTGAATCACACAGATGTGCCACATAATGCTTGAGGGAACAGAGACGGAAAATACACACTCACTTCCTGAGGCCCTGAGTCAGGTCCTTGTTAATGCACCTACTGACAATGTAACTTTGGGCAACTTACTTAACCTCTCAGGGCTTCTATTTCTTTAACCTAAAAAATCAAACTCACCTGAATTGTCTTACATGACAAAATACAGTTAAAAATCCTCATCTCCAATCTTACCTGTCTACTTTCTAAACCAAGGCTTTAATTTGTCATGAGCTTGGTGAAGGTGCATCCGCAAGAGTTAATAGCCATGGATCAAACTACAGCTAGTCGTTGAATATGAAGAAAAAACAAAAAAAGCCCAGGAAATTACATTAAATAATATATCCTTAATGCTTTAAATATAACATTTAAATGTTACTATTTGGAATTCAAAGTAAGAAATAGTCCTTCAATGCATTCTGGTGGCAAAACAGTAAGAATATGTCAAGATGACTGATAAGCAGTTATAATTTGAATATTACAAAAGGCTTTTATCATTCACCAAGTGGTTATTGAAAAGTCCAGAAACTATAATTCTATTTTATTTTACAGTGAACACTCTTTTGAAAAATAAACCCAATAAAAAATATAAACTTTTACAAAGAAAAGAAATATCAACAAGAACTGTCTAAAATATTTGACTGTTTTCTTCAAGTCTCATTTTAGAAAGTATTATAAAAGCAAGTTAAAATAATAAAAGGATACTCAGAGAGATGTCTTTAAAAATAGAGAATTATTAAAAATTGAAATAACCAGATATGTTTATAAAATTACATCATATAAGGGAATGATGATGACCATCATTTCAGATGAATCATGTGGTAAAAACTAATGCAACATAATACAGCAAATATGAAAGGGGAAAACTCAAGACATGCACTATTTAGCTAGACATTTGAGCATTTCAAAGGCAGAATAGATGTTTAGAAAAATATCTGGATTATTATTTAATTGGCGTACAAATTTTATTCTATTTCATCATGTGTATAAATAAGAATAGTTTACAATTAAAATAATATTCTACAGTTTGATATAAATTATGAGGAATATGTTTATATTTAAGTGATACAAAGTGGCCTGATGTTATCAGATACAAAATAATGTAATGGCAGTGTAAAATAAACAATGATTGTAAAGAAAAGGTTTTCATAGTCATTTAATAATTTTTAAATTAGTAGTAGAACATCTTATTAGTCTCAAAGTTTAGATTAACATATGAAAAATAAATAAGCAAAAAGTGTGCAGGACAAAGCTAAAACAGGCAAGGAAGACTTTATTCAAGGCTATTGTATTGGAGGGGCCAGGAGATCATAAGCCATTTGAGTTTGCTAATTGGCCTTATACAACGGAAAAGTAAACTTTCTTTTTTTTTTTTTTTTTAACATCTTTATTGGGGTATAATTGCTTTACAATGGTGTGTTAGTTTCTGCTTTATAACAAAGTGAATCAGTTATACATATACATATGTTCCCATATGTCTTCCCTCTTGCGTCTCCCTCCCTCCCACTCTCCCTATCCCACCCCTCCAGGCTGTCACAAAGCACCGAGCTAATATCCCTGTGCCTTGCGGCTGCTTCCCCCTAGCTATCTACCTTACTACTTTTGTTAGTGTGTATATGTCCATGACTCTCTCTCGCCCTGTCAAAGCTCACCCTTCCCCCTCCCCATATCCTCAATAGCCCGGAGATGGAAACAACCTAAGCGCCCATCATCGGATGAATGGATAAAGAAGATGTGGCACATATATACAATGGAATATTACTCAGCCTTAAAAAGAAATGAAATTGAGCTATTTGTAATGAGATGGATAGACCTAGAGTCTGTCATACAGAGTGAAGTAAGTCAGAAAGAAAAAGACAAATACCGTATGCTAACACATATATATGGAATTTAAGGGGAAAAAAAATGTCATGAAGAACCTAGGGGTAAGACAGGAATAAAGACGCAGACCTACTGGAGAACGGACTTGAGTAAACTTTCTTTTATCTTCACGACTGGAGGTCCTTTTACAGCTTGGACCAAGGCAGCCACTGCAGTTAGGCTTTTACCCTCCCTCAGACTCAGGGAGATAGGGTGCCATCTTCCTTGATTACATTTCAAAGGGAAGGCTCAGGTCCTTGAGAAAGACAGTCCTGGGTTATAAAACTGCCCAAAGGCTTTTTTATTTTTACATCTTTATTGGAGTATAATTGCTTTACAATGGTGTGTTAGTTTCTGCTTTATAACAAAGTGTATCAGTTATACCTATACATATGTTCCCCTATCTCTTCCCTCTTGCGTCTCCCTCCCTCCCACCCTCCCACCCTCCCTATCCTACCCCTCTAGGTGGTCACAAAGCACCGAGGTGATCTCCCTGTGCTATGCGGCTGCTTCCCACTAGCTATCTATTTTACCTTTAGTAGTGTATGTATGTCCATGCCACTCTCTCGCTTTGTCACAGCTTACCCTTCCCCCTCCCCATATCCTCAAGTCCATTCTCTAGTAGGTCTGTGTCTTCCTGTCTTACCCCTAGGTTCTTCATGACATTTTTTTCCCCCTTAAATTCCATATATATGTGTTAGCATACGGTATTTGTCTTTCTCTTTCTGACTTACTTCACTCTGTATGACAGACTCTAGGTCCATCCACCTCATTACAAATAGCTCAATTTCGTTTCTTTTTAAGGCTGAGTAATATTCCATTGTATATATGTGCCACATCTTCTTTATCCATTCATCTGATGATGGACACTTAGGTTGTTTCCATCTCCGGGCTATTGTAAATAGAGCTGCAATGAACATCTTGGTACATGACTCTTTTTGAATTATGGTTTTCTCAGGGTATATGCCCAGTAGTGGGATTGCTGGGTCATATGGTAGTTCTATTTGTAGTTTTTTAAGGAACCTCCATACTGTTCTCCATAGTGGCTGAACCAATTCACATTCCCACCAGCAGTGCAAGGGTGTTCCCTTTTCTCCACACCCTCTCCAGCATTTATTGTTTCTAGATTTTTTGATGATGGCCATTCTGACTGGGGTGAGATGATATCTCATAGTTTTGATTTGCATTTCTCTAACGATTAGTGATGTTGAGCATTCTTTCATGTGTTTGTTGGCAATCTGTATATCTTCTTCGGAGAAATGTCTATTTAGGTCTTCTGCCCATTTTTGGATTGGGTTGTTTGTTTTTTTGTTATTGAGCTGCATGAGCTGCTTATACATTTTGGAGATTAATCCTTTGTCAGTTGCTTCATTTGCAAATATTTTCTCCCATTCTGTGGGTTGTCTTTTGGTCTTGTTTATGGTTTCCTTTGCTGTGCAAAAGCTTTTAAGTTTCATTAGGTCCCATTTGTTTATTTTTGTTTTTATTTCCATTTCTCTAGGAGGCGGGTCAAAAAGGATCTTACTGTGATTTATGTCATAGAGTGTTCTGCCTATGTTTTCCTCTAAGAGTTTTATAGTTTCTGGCCTTACATTTAGGTCTTTAATCCATTTTGAGCTTATTTTTGTGTATGGTGTTAGGGAGTGATCTATTCTCTGTACCTGTCCAGTTTTCCCAGCACCACTTATTGAAGAGGCTGTCCTTTCTCCACTGTACATTCCTGCCTCCTTTATGCCCAAAGGCTTTTTAAAAGTTTTGAATATCAAAAGGGCAGAGAAGAACTTTGCAGTTACAAGTTTTCTAAAATAAATTCTGTAAGAAAACGGAGGTCAGAGGTCTAGATGCAGGAAGCAGGTTTTCTAAAAGTTTAGTCAAGCTGAGAGGAATCTTAAGGTCTTCTTGGTGAGTCCAGGTAGTAACAAAGTGTTAATTTTTCCCCCAGAATCCATTATTGCTATATCAATAGTTACACCTTTAAGAAAACTAGAGTAGACTAATAGCAACTCTGAGAGTCAGCAGGCGAGGCAGTGTGTGGTGGAGACTAGACCAGGGTCAGCACAGTGACAGGTTCCAGAAGTCAGTTTTGATTAAGAAAGGCATCAATAGCTCAATAAATCAGAGGCAGACATGGCTAAGAAGGTAAAGATTAAAAGCAAAATTATTTAATTAATTAAAAGCAGTTTAGAGCTAGTAGATTAGAGATAGACAAATGTGGAACTAGAAGAGCTGAAAGTTATAAGCAGATGATTCAATAATTGGCACACATCCCTGCAATGATTTTTATTTTTAAATAATAGCAGCTATTTCTAGAACCCCTATGTTCTTTGGGAGAACTCCACGGGCCACACACATACATGTGGTTGCCCAAACCTTGAAAATCATCTACATACTGACCGAGGCATTTAATCTTGTAATGGCTGAAATGCCACTACTTTTGATAGATATGGGCCTCCTCAAAATTTCCTACCCCCAAAACTCTCTTAGAGAGTATGAGAGCTAGATTGAAAAAGAAGGCACCCTGTGTCACATAATCCTACTTTACCCAAAGGTTTATGCCATGTGAATTAGTTTCCCAAACTGGCTGCACATCAGAATGGCATTGGGGGTTTGTAGTGATGTAAACTTGGCTCTACCTCAGATTCATGAGCTACTATGATTTAGTGTGAGACCTGAAGGATAATGTATAATAGATAGATAGATGATAGACAGACAGATAATTTCAAATCTTCCCCCAAAAGTCAGCCCAAGTCACATGCTGCAATCGAGAATTTAGGAAGCACTGAGGCAGACCTTCTAACTCCTCTGGTTCACAGCAAAGAAACTGGCCGAGGCTAAGGACTGGCTGCTAGAAGTAGATAATTCTTCCGTCCAAATCAAACTGTCAAGACAGCAAGGATTCTGACATTAAGTGAGTTCAGTATCACTGTGTTTTAACAGAGCCAATATGTTATGAATAATTAAGTGAGCATCAGAAGTACTTGAAGAAGATGCTCAAGACATTATTATAGTCACTGTTTTATCCTTCACCTTAGCTGATCCTTGATCCTCCAACCTCTCCTGTCAGATCCTTAATCCTTTATGCCCAAACCCCATTGATCTTCCAATAATGAATTAGACCAAAAGAAGATTAATAAACTGCAATACACAAAAAGGTCAATCTATAAGTTGTAGCAGGAACAAAAACAACAAAATGTTACTTTACACAAATACATTTATGTATAGGAAAAGCCAATCTAAAGAAAAGTAGGCTGCAGAAAGGGTAAGGAACCAACTAGACCGTGGGTTGTTTTCCTCTTAATATGGAAAATAATGAATATGATATATCCCAAGTGAACAGAGTTTACTGAAAACATTTAAAGTTATTAACTTTATATTATTATCAATTATTCTATAACTAACCTAAAGAAACTTCTAGAATCCTGGCAAACAATGTATACTATAACTATGCTAATCAAACTATGATTTGTGAACCAGGCTCAGTCTAAAAACAGAAATTGAATGTAAGTATTTTGCATTTTCTAGAAATGTGAAAGTGTTATATTATCTCTGTTGAAGATAAAAATCGGAGCTTATTTTTTTTATTTAATGTTTATAATGACACATACTTATAATATTTTATAAAAGTATTATACCATGGGGGCTTCCCTGGTGGCGCAGTGGTTGACAGTCCGCCTGCCGATGCAGGAGACACGGGTTCGTGTCCCCTGGGAGGATCCCACATGCCACGGAACGGCTGGGCCCGTGAGCCATGGCCGCTGAGCCTGTGCGTCCGGAGCCTGTGCTCCTCAATGGGAGAGGCCACAACAGTGAGAGGCCCGCGTACCACAAAAAAAAAAGAAATGAAGTTAGAATCTTCTAGAAATTCCCTGTTTCATTTTCTAGTGAGGGAATCAATTACATACTTGGGGATAAAAAGTTTCTATTTAGTTAACTAAGCAGTAATATGTAAAAATACAGAAGAGAAAAAACTACCTTTACGTTCCATGAATAAGGGCTTTGACTTTGACTACCCTATACCTTTACGTTCCATGAATAAGGGCTTCTTGAAGACTTACTATGTGCTATTTTCTACTTTTAAGCTGCATTTATTCAAAGAGCAACAATTGAAGCAATAAAGCAATAAACATGTTTATATATTTTTCCTAAAGGAAACTGGGTAGCTAAAGAAAAATATTCTGGGCTTTACTTTGGAAACAGTCTTATGTGCAAAATATTTGAAAATGCAGTTTCTTTCTCTTTTAAAACTTTGGAAAGTTCTAGAAGATGATAAAGTATATATATATATATATATTTCTTTTTCCATGAAGAGACTAGAAACAAATTGACTTCAATATATTTCACATGTATAATAGGATAGAAACAAAGACAATACATTATGTAAGAAAAGGCTGAACAATACTATAGCCTATTAAATAAGGATATTTTCAGTGCTGCCTGAAGGGCCTGAAGGTATTTTTCATTTCAGAAAAATTCTCTGATGCTTTAGCTTGCTTATTCATTTACCTCCCTGTTAACTCCCAGTGAACCAAATCACTCTGCATTTCTACCTCACAGCCCTAGCTCCTCAGAGAGCTTTCTGTGTACCATGCCCATGCCTTTCTGAATGTCAAATCTCTGAAATGATGACACTCAACAACGAAGGTATTAATTTTAAACTATAAGGTGCAGAGTCTTCAGAGTGTCTAAAAGGGTATATGAAAAACTCTCTAATCATGAGATTTTGTGTATTGAATGTGAGGAGACAAAGCAAACAAATAAAAACAGGGAATTGACAGTCAATGTCAAGACAATATATATTATACGTTACAGAGGAACATTGTCATTGAGTCCATTTACTTCTAAGATTTAACTAACCCTGTGTATTAGACTAGTTTGGGAATGTTTCATGGAAGAGGAATTTGAAGTGAGAAATAAAAGATGAATAGGACCGAGAGAAAGAGTATTCTAAGGGAGAATATGTGATCAGGAATGGAGAAAAATGCACAGCATATTCAAAGCATAGCAAGTGGTCCAGCATGGCTAGTTCAATGATATAGAAATTTTTTTACCTAAAATCTAAGATTGACCAAGGTCTCATTATAAGCAACAATAAATATTAAGCTAGTGTGGTGTTATAAAGATGTTAAATGATTGGAAATTCCATGTCACTGAAGATTTTTAAATAATAGGTCAAGTAGATTTTTAGGAAATTCAATCTGGCTACTATGTGAATATGGGGTTGAAGAGAAAGTTTTTAAGAGACCATAGGAAAGTTTCTTTTTAAAAATCACACTTCAGTTGATGAGACTAAACTATATTCTTGGCCATGGAATGAAACAGAAAGGTTATTATGGGAGAGATGGCAATTATTTTTACTAATACCAACAAAAAATTATAATAGGATGAGGGTGAGGAGTCAGTGATTGAACAAAGTTAAATTTATTTCCAAAGCATCAAGCCCACCCGAATAATAGAATCTCTGATGGAACTTTTTAAAAAAATACTACAAAAGGATTCCCACTGATTGATATTTAGATATACAGACAAAGCTGTAAAGACAGAACAATACCTTATAATTGTGGACTAGTTTATATGTAAGAGTGGATTAAACTTAGGAGAAAGTTCATAATAAAACTTTAATATTTAGAAGTCAACTGCAAAGAGATTACGTTTGAAGATGTGACCATGGATGGTATAGCTGAATAATAAGGGCAAATTAAAAATTTCAAGGAAGCCTAGGCCTGAATCTGGTTGTGCATTGAACATGTGGGAACCATGTAAGTTTATTCTGTAAAGCAAATAGAAAAAACTGCAAGAGGAGCTCTAGAATAACGTGATGCAAAAACACAAATGAAAACAAATCAAAATTGAGTCAAGCTAATGCACAAAAGTAAAGACAGTGCAAAAATAAAACAGGAATCCATGGGTCAAAGGCAAAATAAAGCTTTAATAACTGAAACCAAATAATTCTCTGTCCCTGTGTTAAATAATAATTGGTGTAGTAATACTTTCTGGTCTGTGTTAAACAATTCTTGAATGAAGCATAATTTCCTGCTCTTTGCTAAGCAATACTGAGAATAAGCAAAAATAACTCACATGCTTACTGCAAGAAATACCATTTCCTAGAAAGTCAGACACCAAAACAACTAAACATCTTACTTATCACGATTCTTTTCATGTCCTTCATCTTGCTGTGCACATCAGTTCAAAAGCTATAATGTCGTAATAGAAATCCAGCTACTTTCCAACCCTGTAAGACTCACCTCAAAATCACTCAACTGAAGCTCTTAAAATCCTGACTATACCATACCCCAATTTTCCATTTTGAGACATTAATAAGACCTTTGTCAAGCTAATGCTCTCCCTTGCTGCAACAAGTCTAAGTTATGTGTCATCAACAGGTCTTTCTGGTTGTCTTTTTTGGAGTACATAGTTCACACTTCTGGTGAAGAAGCAAGAAGAGGAAGAGCATTCATTCCTTCATTTAAGGACTGTTTATAGTGTGCCTAGTACATGTCAGGATGAAAAGAGCATGACAAGACAATGTTTTTCCTCTCACAGACAGACACTGGGATTGAAAATTAACTATAAAATAGTAAATAGATAAATATTCAAGATAGTGATTTTAAATGCTAGAACAAATAAAATATGGTAATAAGATAGAATTACTTTTGGGGACTAATTTAGATTGGTATTATAGGAAGTCTTCTTCAGAGGGTGATGCATCAGGATAAGAAGCAAGGTCCAGGGAGATTTTTTAAATGTTGCCCGATTTTCAGATTCCTAGTACCATCATAAACTCCTAATACCAAGGAGAAAGAGTCAGAAGAAGAGGAGGAGGAGGAGTGCAAAATGTATTTCATATAAACTGTGCCAACTCCTTTATGTCATTTTCCTTTTGTACTTTAAACAACCCTAGGAGGTGAATACTGTTAATATCCCCATTTTATAAAAGAGATAACTGAAGTTAGCAAAATTCAGTCATTAACCAAGTTACATAATTAGTGACTGGTAGAACTCAGACATTACCAGAGCTGCCTAATTAAAAAGGCTATACTCTTAACTTAGATGCTATAATGCTAACCATTCATTGCCACATACAGAATTACTCTCCAGCCTATAATTATGTCTTCTATGCTAAGCTCTTCCTCTATCCTTCCTAGGTTTTGCTGGATAGGTTAAAAAAACTCAAAATTTATTCAGCTATTTGTTTTTTTATTTAAGCAGTGGATAGAGAAAACCTATACAAATTGGCATCATTTTTAAAGGACTCTCCTTCACTAGAAGTTCTGTTGTCGTACTTGCCTAACCAATCAAATATTTAAAAAAATTCTTCAACCATTTACTTTTTTAAATCGACACCAAAATGTAATTACCAGAGAATATGAAGGGCACTGATTCTATTGAAAACATTCATTTTCCCTTCACGATGTGTGGTATCCATAGGGTGATTGAAAACTTCTGTCAGTGATACTCTGGAACGCCCTTTCAGTTTGCTTTTTTCTTACACTGCAAGTTGACTGTTTATGGCAACTCCTGCCTTTGGGGCTGTGTGCAGCAGTTGTGTTCATTGATTAAAAAAACTAAAGACATACCAATACAGAGTGAAACACAAATAACGGTTTTCAAAGGCATCTGATGATGAGATTTCTTCAGGGCACACACAGTATCTTAAGCTTCTAAACTTCACATAAAAGATCTTCATATAATCTGAACCTCATCTAATTTTTAGAAGGTATAGTCACTCTTTGCAGGCTGCAATAAAAAATGGAGGTTTTCAAACTAAGTTGAACAAAGAAAGAATATCCTAAAAAGAATAAAGCAAAGATTTCATTTGTTTTTGCAAATACGTATATTTTGGCTAATTGCAGTGTCTTTGTTTTATCTAGCACTGTAGGTGACTGAATTGCCTCATTATTAGAGGATAGTGAATAAAAATTTCTGATCTTGAGAAATCTCACTTCAAAACCAAGACATCCAACCTATCTATCCTAGTGCTTTATCTAAATCACAGACTTGAATTAAAAATCACTTTGTTGGTCTTATAGATCTTCTGTTACCATTGATTTTGGCACAATATTGCAATGTGTATTGATAGAACAAAGGTTCTCTGGATGTAACTTTATAACTTTTGTTCATTACTTCTTGGATAACGAAACTGAATCCAGAGAGATTGGTTAACTCATCTATGGTATCTCTTACTTGATGGCAGAGAGCAGTAAAAGTAGCAACCTACTATGCTAGTTTAATCTTATAAGCAATGTTGGGAAGCAACATGTTGAAGCAACAAGTTCATCATCTAATGAGGATATCCTAGCCCATCCATCTTTTGTGCCACTCAGATCCACTTCTTTGTTCAAGGAGCAACTCCTTCATAATTCTGTTAAGTCTTTCTTTCTGGGAGAAACTTGGAAAAGGAAGGGTACTGGGATGGGCTACAAGTCCCAACTCTGCAGTTGATCTCTGAGCTACAACTTATATTTATCACCTCCTTCCTCCACTATCCATTCCAGATTCCTCTCTCCATCTGCTAACACCTGTTAGTCTTAGCTTACCTGTGGGGATGCCACTGAAGTCATCCTCAAGGCGTCTGAGCCCCTTGTCACCATATTTTTAAGGTTGCTTCACTTAAACATTTACCATGATGATCAGGTAAGGGAGTATCAAGAGAAACCAGAGCAGGTTACTTGTGTGTTAGCATACACTTCCCTGCCCTTCGTCATGTAACAGCAGCACTTATTTCCTCCTGTTATCAGGCCAGTTACTCCTCCCAAATAACTCTTCTTCATGCCTGCTGGTCTCTGTACATAAAGCAGCTACAGTGACCAGCTGGCCACCAGAGCTTATAGTTCAATGAGACTCTTGCTCCATTTTCAGACACAGGCATCCCTCCTTTGAGAATTTTATAGTTCTTTATGGAATGCTTTTTAATTCCAAATATATTCAAACCTTTGTCCTGCCCCTTTGTGCACCAAGTAGGTGATCAAGTGCACCACCAAAGTATATTTTGGAAAATATGCTTTCACCAATGTCTTTCAAGGTTGTGCCTGAGTGAGCATGTAATGCACCTACTTTCCATTTTTCAGCTTGCACAGACTTACTGAGCTAACCTGTGTCTAAGGAACACTTGGCTTTTTTGTTCCTCTGTTAGTTGATCTTAACTGACGTTCCACAGAGCCATGAGTGTGAGCGAAAAGAGAGGAGCTGGTGCAATATGGTGGATGATAGTGGTTTCAGGGCAATGTGCTCATGCTTTCGCTCTCTGGTCTTGCTTGTGCTACCCCAGATGTACTGGTTACATCCTATAATGGACTATTGCTTGCCCTGCCCAACCTTAATGACTTAATGAGCAGAAAGAATTCTGTTCATGATTAGAATTCCCAAATCATGGTCACTTGAAGCCCTGTGTTTGTGTGCTTCATCTATGCTAACTTTCAGAATATGCCAGGGGTTGTTTTTTAAAAGATGATATGGCCTTACTCCAGATTTCTGGTGTCTTGTATTGTTGTTTTGCCATACATGCCACACATCTTTTTCCACCACTAATACAACTTTGGCAGATCACAGGTCCCAAGTGGCAGGGCTGCTTACACCACAGCTTGGACTTTCTTGCTCTGTGTCTCATTGGAAACTGGCAGCCTCAATGTCACTGTAAACATGGCCTTAACCAGTATTACTTAGATGTCAAATACACTGCCTTTATAATGTAAAAAGTCGTACACTGCGTTATAGTTCCATTACAATTACAGGCAAAGATGTAATAATTTGTCTCATATTTTATAAGTCATGTGACAAGATGCCCCTAACCACAGAACCCCTAAAGAGGTAAATGGAGTAGTAATGTGATGTAGTGATATTCATAGGGTTCATCCTCCACCCCCTAGAGTGGATGTATCAACCAAGGCCTCTAACATGCTGGGCATTTCTTTCTCCTGTAACCCAGTTAGCGTGTCATCATTATAATGCGCCATTTAATGTTCTGCAGGATGTCTAGATGCTCTCAATACCTTTGAACAATATTATTATACATAATATATATTCTTGTCAGTTCCATGTGAATGTAAATTGTGCCTTATCTTTTTCTTTTTAATGGTAGGGATAGAAAAGAATGCATTCACAAAATCAGTGTCTACATACCATGTCCTGGAGATCATGTAAATTTTCTCTAGTAAAGTTATCACATCTGGCATACTGAATAAAATTGGTGCTACTAAATTGAGTTTGTGCAAGAATAGTATCATCCAGCGTTTGTGGTTCTACTGTAGGATCCATCCTAGTGAATTAAGTGGAGATATCACAGGGATCACCAACCTTGCTTCTAATGTACCTAGGAAAGCAAGGTACCATTTCCTAGGTACCATTCTTCCAGTCCTCCATTTCTGAAACCTGAAGTCATCTCTGAGTCCACCTCTTTCTCTTTCCAATTCTAGATAACTTTTGTGTATAATCTATAATTTTTAATTTTTCTCATCTCAGGTTTATTTATATTTTCCTCTTATTCTCAAAGTCACAGCCATTTATTAATCCCTCCATTAACTCTCTTTTGTGGACTATTGCAAAATTTTCCAAATGATTAATTTCCTGACCATCTCTTCTTGTTCCAATAGATTCTCTATTGTTGGCTGGATAACTTTCTTAAAACACAGTTTAAAACATGTTAAACCATCATGTAAGAAAATAAAATCTCATTTATAATAAAATAAATTTTATACCCCCATCTGGCATTTGATACTCTTCATGGTCCATATATAAATAATTCAAGTGTATCACCAGCTTTTCCCTTAAACACATTCTGTATTAGGTATTACCTAATGCAAACTCAACATGTCATATCTTTTCCATCACTTTGCTTCTTTCATGATGCCTTCTCTAAGTCAGCCTTTTATAATAGCTTTTCCTTTGAGATACTATACCATCTATTGGTTAGCACACTAGGCATTATGTATTTGTTATTGTATCTCTGTTTCCTCATCTGTAAAAAATGAGGGAAATAACATTCATCTTACCAATGGAACAGTGTATGTAAATTGATACCTGCAGTGCCTTTAACATATTAAATACTGAAAAAAAATAATGTATTTACCCTTTCTTCTATCTTATACACTTCTACTCATGACAGCAAAGAAAATGATATAAATGACCAGAAAGTTAAGGATACAGAATACAAAATGTTAAAAACAGGGAAAATAAAGGAAAAGAGGAGAAATATAATTATTGAATTCTGTATTAACTAAAATAAAATGTGCTTGCTCTTTATATTTTGTGCATACATTTTCTATACTAGTAAGACCAATAGATATGTATTGTTCAAGGATGATGCAGCTCTTTTATATTTAAATGTAGTTTGTATTTGCAACACAATGATAAATTAATATGAAGTATCACAATCACTGAGTAAAATATGTTTTAGAAAGGCAAATGATTTCAATAAGTCAGATGCAGTGTATGGATCAGTATGAATCCTAAGAATGAAATCATCTATAATATATTTCAGCTTCTTTTTAAGGATTCTCCGGTGATAATTTGTGGGAGGTAGCATCATCAGAAATTTAACAGTAGTCATTTATGTTAAAAGAAAGGATTTATGATAGGTATATTTTTATTCATGAAATAAGATAAATTGGAATTATCCATCATTACTGTCTAGAAGAGTTTAGTTTATTATAATTTATTTTATAGAGTTCTGTAGGAAATAGAGTTAGCTAGCATACATTTTATTATTAGATTCACATCATTTTTATTCCGTAAGTATCAGCTGCCAAAAATGTAATATTATGAAAAAGAGACTTGGAATCTATTAAGAAATAAATTTTATTTTAATGTTTCCTAACTTTTTGTGGTTAAAGTCAAGTTTAAAATATAAATTTAGAAAACACAATTCTGAATTATTTTCTTAATTGTCACAGTTCAGATCATTTAAAATATCAAATCAGAACTGTGGTTACAAATAACAATTGCTAGATGCAAACACAATGATCTTCTCTAGTGGCAATAATTTGCATAGTATGTGGATTTCATGGTATCAAATATCAACATCATAGTGTTATTCATTTGCTTAACCATTAAAGCAGGCATTTTTGAGCGCCTATAATGTGCCTGAAACTATGTTAGAAACTCTGACCAAAAAATTAAAAATAAATTAAAATAAGGACCTTTGACTATATGACTTATTCAAAGATATTTTACTCTAGGAGGCTGGAAAAATAAAAAACAAACAAATTACACACAGATACAGATACACAGAAACACACACACACATGCACTGTATATATGCTATAGTAAAGATAAATACATTATGAAAAGCACTGAGAACTCTTCTGGTTCTAATATGAGGTGAAATCTTCCAAAGACAGAAATTAGAGATGGTCATTCTGAACAGAAGAAATTTGATGTTCAAAGACAAAAAATGTAGAGGACCATAAGAAATTCTAGGAGATGCAAGATATTCCATATAGCTATAGCAAGTACTTGCTTTGGGGAATAAAGAAGGAAGGAAGCAGTGATAAGAAGATCTGGAATAGTCAGAAGTGGGAACAGATTTCGATGGTCCTCGTTGCCATGGTGTTACTTTCAGATTTTATCATCAATATTGGAGGTAATATTATGAAACTTATAAGATTATTCTGAGAATGAAATAGAGATAAAATATTTAATTTCTACCAGAAAGTTGGGTATGTGCCACTAAAATGCTAGCACAATTTACAGTTGTAAACCAAACATGTTTTCTAATCAAAAGCAATGCAATTATCATTTAAGGAAAATGAGGATAAGCTGTTAGTGAGGAAAGATGGGCATGGAGGTTGGTCAGGGAGACAAGTTTAAAAATCACTTATAAATTTTTGATGAGAAACAATATAAAATAAATATGAAACTACCACAGTGTAGATAAAGATGTTATATATTGAAGAGGGGCTGCAAGAATTGATAGAAACACAAAGAACAAATTACCCCCTTGAGGCTGAGTCAATGCCAGTGTTCTACAAACCTAAATATTTTTATAGCAAAAGCAATATTATTTTATCAATACTTTAAAATTATTCATTAAAATTTAAATACATTATTATAGTAATACAAATACTATTACTTACATTACTCTCAGTAGAAGGTAGTATGTTATTTAACGCCTGCAAAGACACTGTGAAAGAGGATTATTAACTCTATTCTAAAAATACAAAATTAGTGTTTAACAAGCTAGTAACGATGGAACTAGAATTCAACCTCCAATTTGTTACATTTTCAGAGCTTGAATTCTTAACTCCTATGTTGCTGCCTCTGCATTAGACTCCATTCAAATTTTTTATGATGAGTTTAAAATTCAAAGGTGAAAAACTCAAATTCTAATTAATTTCTATTTGTTATTCACTGATCAATAAAACTCTAGTATTATCAAATCAGATTATATTTCTACAGTCTATGTTTTTGGGCACAAATACATTTTGAGAATACAGAAAGTCGTCAAAAATGTCATCAAGTCAAAAGGATTTTTGTGTTTGCTTTTGGTCTATATATTGATAATTCCTTTTCTTGTGTCTTAATGTTGTTTCCTTCTGGACTTCTTGGACTAGTTTATGATTTCAGTAACATTGCTCTAGAGTTCATCATTTTTCTACTTTTAAAATTAGAGAGACTTCTAATCACTGCCATCCTTCAATAGGTGACCCTCCTTCTAACAGGCATTGCCCTCAAACTTTTCTGGCATCCTCATGGTGTCTTGGAGAACCTGACAACTTTAGAAGCAGTTACATGCAGTGACCAGTCATGATTCATTTGGCTGGAAATTCTGGTGTCATTTGCAACTAGGTACAAGAGGGCAAAAATTCTCTACTTTTACAGTTTGCACTTTGGTAGATTAACTAAAGAGCAAAGATGCCAATGAATGAGGTGACACATCTATTTTTATAATCATGTCAAATTAGAGAAATATAGGCCACTAATGTGTGATTTATAGAAGTATATTCTTAGGAATACTTTACCTTGAGGTTTCCTTGATTTCAGTTTGTTCATAGAGTACATCATTTGCATATCTTATATAGATCCAGATAGAATGGACTCTTAATACATACTGAAAATACAATAGAAGTACCAAATAGGGAGAGCTACATGAGACAAGCTCACTCATTCTAGAAGAGGATAGATTGTTATATTTTGGCTCAACACAGAGTTCATGAAGTGGCTTCTAAGAGTTTGCATTTGTCATATGCTTACTCTGAGTGTCTTTACTTCTCATCATATAGATCCTTGCATAGTAGCCCCCTACCCATGCACACACCACTCTGTCCAAGAAGCCTCCAGATTCTCAAGATACACAGAAAAGGGCTTTGAAAATGCAACTTATGGCAGAGCACGTAACAAAATTCTTATTAAAATAAGGCACAGAAATAGTGATAATTGACATGCACTTTCATCATAATAGTCTACTGTGATACTATCTCCTTATGATGTCTTTATCTCTCTTTCTTCCTCCTTAGGATCTGGAATCAATGACTGCCATGCAACAGTGGAACATGAAGGAATTGACAGTCCAACATCCTTCCCTGGAGGCTGAGAACAAGATAAGATGGAAAGTAGGGTTGAGTGGGGAATGGGAGTAGGCAATTCAAGAGTAGAACAGACTGGTGGATCTCAAGGGTAGGAGAAGAAGTGTAGCACATAAATAGAGTAGATATCACGAGATACAAAGGATCATGCATAGGCCTAATATCTACTGTGGATGAAAGCAGAATATATCACTCTCTCTCTTTCTTCTCTCTCTCTCCTTCTTGTTCTCTCTCTTCTTTTCCTGAGAGGAAGTACAGAATTATGTATTAGATCATGAAAATTTAATATAAAACTGTGTTGCCAGTTTGACTACTTCTTAGTGACTTGGGTAAGTACATAACCTCTCTTTGCCTCAGTTTTCTCATCCATAAAATGGGTAGAATGATAATCTCATACTCATAGGGTTGTTGCTGTGATTAAATGAGTTAATACAGTAAAATATTTAGAACACTGCCTGGTAATTATAAGCATTATAAAAATTTAAATTATAATTATTATTTCACACATTTGCTTGTCCAGGTTTTGTTATCCTCCCCTACATATTTGGAATTTCTGAGTATTTGTGACAAGTCCTCTCAAATCTCCTGCCTGAACAGTCATCCCAGGTAAGAAGCAATGCTGCCTAGGGCCTGGTAACTTTAAGGCAATTAACCACCAGAATGTTGGATTCCCTGGGACTATAAATCATGTGAAGATGTCCCCTTATGTTATGATTTTTAAGGCCCCAGAATCTGGCAGTCTTCTCTCTAAAAACAATTTGCCTTTGTATCTGAAACTTCCATCATTAGAGTGGGTGACCATTCTAATATTTTAACACACAGGATGACTATTTAATTTTACGTCCAAACTGGAGCACTTTTGTGAGTAAAAGAGCATATTATGAATAACTGTACTGGGAAAATCAATGCATAAGGTATGGTCACACTAGGATTAAATCTCTCTCCAGAGGTCCCTGTTAAAACACAAATATGGTACCTGTAAGGGGAAACCTAATTTGTTCACGTAACTTATCAGATTGACTTGTCAGTGAGCAGAACCCAGAAGAAATAGAATTTAGAATAGGCAAGCCTTGATCTGGTGTAGAGATGCTTGGTAAAAATACAGAGCAGTGAGTTTATGAAGAGGTAAGTTCAGTAAAGGTGCTCATGTGAGAGATCTTGAAATAAAGGCTTCAATCAGGGATCAAAAAAAGAGGGAGGAAGGTAAAAGAATAATCTTGAGATAAGAGAGTTTGAAGACCACCTCTACCACTTCACAATTTAACCTAGAACAGATCCTGGATTTGGTTAGCAACTCTCTGACCAATCTGACTCTAAGGCCAGGCCTCACCTTAAATACACTTCCAGATTCATGAATCTTAGACTCAGTGTTTGAATGAGTTCTTTTCTAAGTGGGTTAACTAATTTGTATTTTATGCAACACATTTTAGGTCAGGTCTGAGGAGCTCAAATTGCTTTCCTCATTTAAACTGCCTTCAGGCATGCACTCATATGTATTTCCTGATAAACTTATACTTCCCATGGCCTTATTTAAAGATAAAAAAAATTAAAAAAAAAAGAACTTGGTTTAAAATAATGGTGAAGAAAAAAAAGGAAAGAGAGAAAGAGAGAGAGAGAAAGAGATGCTCCATTTATTTTACTTGAAACTGACAATATGAATACTAATTATCACAAATTAGGAAAATATGAAGTAAGATAAGGTGAGAAGAAGAATATAAATAGTAACAGAATTTTGCATATCTTTGGACAACTGGCCTTGTACCTCCTAAGAACTCTAAAAGAAAAATTTCATCAGATCAGTTAAACAGACAAGGAAGACATTTTTCAAGATTATTGCAATCAGGGAGAGAGATTACATTCAAAGCCACTAAAGCAGAAGGCGGAGTGATTTTTAAAAGGTAGAGTGAGATAATGGAAGAGTACTGGAGGATATTAAATGGGAGGTTAGTCAATGTGCTTAGGCCATCTGTGTTTGCTAATTGTCACTTATTGAAGTTAAGCTCCTACCCTCCCACAGAACCTAGAGACAGGGAACCTTTCTTGATTACATTTCAAAGAGAAGGCTCCCAGGTCCTTGAGAAAGACATTTCTGGACTGCAGAAGATTTATATCTCAAAGAGGTAGAAAAAGAATCTATAATTGTAAGTTTTCTAAAACTCTAAGAAAAGCAAGGTCAAGAAGAAGCCTGCCTGAAGTTTAGTCAAGCCAAGGGGACTGTAAGATTATCTTGGTCAGACCTACTGGTAGTGTGTTTAAATATTACACTAAGTGTTCATGGTTTCACATTGCCTTACCTTCCTTCTCTGATGAACCAGACAAATAGAAGGGTAAAAGGAATCAACAAATGCACATAATCATACAATCACATACTCAAAGTACTATTTAAATTTTTTTTTTTTTTTTGGCTGCATGGCATGTGGGATCTTAGTTCCCCCACCAGGAATAGAACCTGTGCCCCCTGCAGATGAAGCTTGGAATCTTAACCACTGGACCACCAGGGAAGTCCCACTATTTAATATTTTTATATTATTTTAACTCTCTCCACATTTTGAGACCATCTCCTAAAATAGCTTCCCTTTATAAGTTTCCAGATCATCTTTTGCTCACCCTGCCTGTGTCCTCAACTCTAGCAGTATCCTCTATTTTTTATTACTTGGGTGGCTGTTTATGAATGGATGTGAAAAATAAAGACACATTACAGTAAACCTCTCATGATAAAACCATTTGTCAAGAAAACACAGCAGACACATATTTCACTAAAAGGACACAAACTAAAGCCTTCATAAATTTTGAAAATAAACATTTATAATTAAAAGAAATGGTTACACTACAGAAAAAGTCCCTAATATAGATATCATTCACAAAGGAATCTCAAAGATAAATGAGCATGTTGCTCCATATCTGGGAAAATTTTACTCTAAATTAGACCATGATTTTAACTTTCAGATTTCAGACAAGGTTAGATCAGAACTGTCAACTGAAAATAAGTAAATAAATAAATACAAAAAAACCCACATACAATGTGAGAGCTGTGGGTTTCAGTTCTATCTGAGGACTTACTTAGGACTATGGCCTGGGAGACAGCCTATTGGATAGCTCTGAGGAACTGCTCCAAAGAGGTAAGGGGGGAGGTTGGTATATGTGTGCTTTTGGTGAAGGGGCTATTTGCAATCAAGCACACATCTCAGTAGAAGGTTGCTTCTAGTCAGGAGAAGATGTCTCTGTTAATGATTTTAGTGCTTTCTTAGTTATGAGAAGATGCAAGAAACCGGGTTCATAATATCTTCTCCTGAAAATATCTAACTGAAGACCTGTTCTGCCAGTTTTTACAGAGCACCGAGTCCTTCATTTGTGATCTCTGCCCTGAACACATTTCAGGATGTGTTGAAGGTCAGTGACTTCAGCGGCTAGTGACTTCATTCTTGCAGCACCAGATGGCAAGTGACAATTGTTTTGTTGTCAGAAATATATATTGCAAAAAAAACATGAGGCACTCTGAACCCTAATTTGTATTTTACATTAGTCATAATGCCTCAGTTTCACCTTTGGCTGTAAATAGTCATCTTTAATAAAATTACCTTGAAGTATTTTTAATCTGAAATTTGCAAAGCACCAGTGTAAGGCCTGGCATCTTATGTTTTTATACAGAGAGATATCAAATATTCACTGAGTACCTATTATGTCCCCAGCATTGATACAGGACATTAGGGTATATTAAATAATGACAAATCTCTACCTTATACTGATCTTTTCTTACAAGCTTTTAACTGTGCTCAAAAAATGGCTAATGTTTACTTATCCAAGACATATTAAGTATTGAACTACAGGATTATATGTTTTGATAGATGCAGAAGGGAGTCAAATATGAAATGCTTCAGTCTAATGAGTTCCTATGATAAAAGGAGCATTGGGTCTCTCCCTTTAGTTAATATATCATTTGCAACCAATCAATTACTGAGTTTCTAGTATATATCAGCCACGGTGCCAAGAGCTGGAGATATTATATCAGCCACGGTGCTAGGAGCTGGAGATATGAATATAATCCCTTCCTGATGAAATCCTTTAACCTGGGAACAAATAATTCAAAATAATTTGATAAACATAACAGTAGACATATAGGGGAACATGGTCTTTACATGAAGAGTAGGGGTATCTATCTCAGATTAGGGGTAGAAAAGTGTAAGAAAAAGTGCCCTGATTGGATAATTCCTTACCTAATTTTTAAAAGATGCTTATTATTTTTCTAGGTGACAGAAGAAAGCATAAGTAAAGGAATGAAAGTTTGGGACAGCATACCTTAGGAACAACATGAGTACAGGGTAAAATTCTGCCTCTGTTCAGAGCTAAATAGCTGACATCTTCCATAGTGGATACTCAATTACTGTGTGATGAACAGAGTCCTGCATGGATGAGTGAATAAATGAATGAGGTGACAGCATATGCAAAGAAATTGAAGCCATGTTCTGATGAGAAGATATAATTTTCTGGGCAGATTCCGGCAGGGATCAGGCTGGAGAGGAAGATAGGAAGCATACCACTGATACCGTGTGCCAAACCAAAGAGTACATTTAGTTTAGGAACTGCTAGAGAAGGAGGAGTCAATATAGAAGAGGGGTATCTGAGTAGTCTGTTCTAAGGTGATTAGGTTTCAGATACATCCGTAAAGTGGAGAAAGCCTTCTACAAAACTGTTGAGGATTTAGATTATTAATAATGTCATGAGGTTTCCAGAGGGCACAGCAAGAAGGGATAGGAGTGAGCATTAATGGTCAATGAACCAGGGCTGAATAAATCTGGGCAGTCAGGTGGTGAGATAAAGATACTGAACTGAAGTAAGGGAAGATGGTGTTTTCCTTTTCTTAATGACGTGGGATACAAGGTAGAAGATCTGTTTGGGACTGACCTCAGATTTCCCCAAAGTGATTCAATCCTTTAATGTTCAAGAATTAATAGTGTCTAGTCACAGAAGGTATTAAGTGCCAGAATGATGGACTTTGACTCAAATGTCTTTGAATAGGAAATATAGGGTCAGACTTTACAGGGCATTCAAGGAAGAGATAAGATAAACTCTTCTGGTAACAATAGCTAAGCTTACATGGCATTTACTACATGACATGCATTCACTTATCTTATGCATATTAATTCCTTTCATACTTGCCACAGTGCTAGGGAATAGGTATTTTGATTTCTTCCATTTTACTGATTAGAAGATTTAGTACCAGCTGATGAGCAACTGGCTCAAGGTCATACAGGTAGTAAGTGAAGAGTCTGAAAACACTGTACTTTTGAATCCTGATCCTTGCTGCAAGTGGAAGAAACTTTAAACTACCTTTGTCTTTGTTAATGAAAACCCTGAAATATTAAAATTAAAAACAGAAGTTTCACTCCTTTGTATAAAAGCAAACTCTTTCTTTTCTTCCTAAAATCGAAACCTGGTATTTCCATTTACTGTGTAAGCTCTAAACCTTGGAAGACATTTTTTACTCTAATCATGTTTTTAACATCTAGATATACATTCCAAATGGTACATGCACAAAATCTTGGTTTGCTTCATTGTTAAAATGAATGAATAATAAATAATAAATAATTCAAGCATTGGAAATGATGGCTGCTAATGGAGGACCTCACAGTAGCAGTACAGGGCTGTTTACTAAACCATATCCTCACATACAATATGGGATACATTGTGTTTAGGAATTTACTCTCCTCTGTCACATATAGCAGTTGCTTGGGGTTCTGTCAGTGTATTATTACCAGCACTGCTGCAATAGCTGTAAGCATAAACTGCACCTAGCTTTGCAATAAATTTTCCATACTCACTGAGGAAGTCAGCAGTATAGTTGAACTCAGACTGGTGGTAAAAAGACCAGGTTTGTCAACTGTGACTATGACAGGCCGTGAAACTAGAGCAAAGCTGCAGCTCCTGGTACATGATATTTTCTAAAACAAAGAAAACCAAAAGAGGTAGAGCATTTTAAGACAACACTGAAAATGACATCTGGCATTCACTGCATCCCCGGGGATTACCTTTGCTTCTCTTATTTTCCTCCTCTTCCCCTTAGCTTTCTATTTCTATTCTCTTTCTTAGTGTGGTGCTTAACCCTTCAGTTTACATTTCAGTGCCATGTCATGAAACCTGAAGAAGACACATATATACATATCTAAGATTTTTTAATAAAACATCCGTTTCTCCTTGAAAAATCACTGTTAATTTTTTAGTTTCAATTTACTTATAATTTTGACATATTTTGTCAGGTTTTTCCATTTATAATTAATAGACAGCCAAATTATAGATCTTTAATCTAAATTTTTGCTCAGCACTTAAGCACTTTCTAAATCATGCCTCATGTTTTACTTTGTGATTTATTAACTAAGAGAAGACTAACTTTTTGAAACTGGAAAAAAAATCTTTAATATCTACTGACCTTCATTGTACTAAACAAGGCAAATTTCAGAAAATAATAAAGCAATCAATATCAGTTTTTTAATAAAGCAGCTAGTCAGTTTTCATTTGAGAAAAATGCATTACCTTTTTCAGGGGTAGTAAAATTCAGATTGTATTTTAAGCTTCCATGTTTACAAAGGAAATGTATTAGAAAGAAGTTGGACTAGTCTCATTCTTTCTCTTTGGAGAAGAGATGTACATTTGAAAGTGCTATAGTCCTACTGCATTTTCTTTGTTGTTCCAGTTATAAGATGAAAATGATATGAATATATTTTAAAATTTAATAATATTATATTTCTGTTATTTAATGCTGTTCACCATTAATTCTCATCCTCCTCTCCTCCTGGGCACAAGTGGATATTACTTATACCCATATTCTTGAGTATTGCCAAATATTTTCCTTTGAGCAATGATGTCTGCCTACAAGTTACAACCCTCCCTCTTCCACTTTTGCAGTAATCATAGTAGTTGATAGAGAGTTGGCATATGGTTAAATCAGTCCAGAATTCTGTGCCATAAAATGGAATTCAACTGTCCTGGAGAGTCACTCAAGCTTGACATGGCAAAGCATGAGCAAGAAATAAACTTTGGCTCTAATGTAAGCAAGATTCTGGTATTGCTTGCTACCAAAACGTAACATAGCTTATTCTGAGAGAAAAAATAAAACATCCTGAACTCAATTAAATACTACATAAAGATATAAAGTGTAACAGATACATCTCTTAAGGTAGTTGTATATGATTGGCATCAACAAACGAGCATATTAAAAATTATATACATGTGCATACTTGAAAAACACTTTAAGGTACAACCAATAATGATTAACATAACGTGTGAATATTCTTAAAAGGATGAAACTACAGAAGCAAATTGTACTCATTTGAGACTTAATGAACTAAAACACCTATGCATGCGTGCCCACACACACACAGAGTTTGTCACCACTGGTACTTAAATAAAGAAGGGTCACATCAACTTCAGTAAGTGGTGGTAGGAGAGAGAGAGAGAGAGAGGAGAGAAATGAATGAGGCAGTATAAACACTGTGGAAAGGCTCCTGATCATATCCCTATACCTAGAAGTCACATTGGTATAGAGAACAAAATTCTGATGAATAGCTTCAAATCTGAAAATCAGCAGTCTTCATGGATATCCTCATTACATCGTCTCTCCTGTAACTAGGTAATAGAAGAAACAGCTTTGTGGAAGAAACTGGTGAAACATGGAAAGTAAATAACTGGGATAACTCTCTGGTAAGTCAAAGCCCCAGTGCTATACATTGAGTTGTGTTATAAATCCAAAGCCATGAAATGCATATTGAAGCAGGATATACACAGTCCTAACTAAACAAATATATCATTGGCCTAAAGTATTTAACAAATCCTCAAAATCAAAAGCACGTGTAAAGCAATTATACTCCAATAAAGATGTTTAAAAAAAAATCAAAAGCACATCATTGATAATATAATGAAGGGTATACTGTAGCTGACAATAGAGAGCTTGAAGATTTTGCCAAACATAAAACAATTTGACATCCGAGGGAAAAATAAGTAAAAAAGAAAGAAAAAGGAAGGTAGATGCACAATTTCTCCAAATTTTCTTTCTTTCTCTTCCTTCCTTCCTTCCTTCCTCCCTCCCTCTCTCCCTCTTTCTCTTTCTTTCTTTCTTGTTTTCCTTCTTTCTTGTTTTCCTTCTTTCTTTCTTTCTTTCCAATTACAAAAGATAACAGAAGAGTCGACAAAGAAGTCCAAGACAGTTACACCTTAAATGTTACCGTTTAAATCAAAAGACAGACATTCTCAAATTTGAAAATAGTCAGGAATAGAAAACATAGAAGTTCTTCTTTAAACAAAACAAAAAGGCATAATTCTTGGTAGGAATTTAAAGTGGTTCAGCCATTTGGCAAAACAGTTTGACAGTTCCTCTAAATGGTAAACATGGAGTTACCATATGACCCAGCATTCAGTTACTAGGTATGTACCTAAGAGAAATGAAAACATATGTCTATACAAAAAACAAATACACAGATATTCACAACAGCCTTATTCAAATTAGACGAAATCTAGAGACAACCTAAATATCTGCTGGTGAATGGATAAACAAAATTTAGTATATACATACAAAAGGATATAATTTGGCAATAAAAAAGAATGAAGTATCAATAAATGCTATGTCATGGATGAACCTTGAAAACATTCTGCTAAGTGAAACGAGCGAATCAAAAATTATAAATAATGTATTATGCTATTTGTGTGAAATTTCCATATTAGGCAAATGCATAGAGACAGAAAGTAGATAAGTGTTTGCCTAGAGCTGGTGGTGTGTGGAAAGAGGAGTTGGAGTGAAGAATGAGAATGGGAAATGACTGATAGTATGTACAAGATTTCTTTGTAAGTTGTTGGAATATTCTAAAATTATATAGTAGTGATGGTTGCACAACTCTGTGAATATACTAAAAACTACTCATCTGTCTGCACATTTTTAAAAATTTATTATTTATTTATTTATTGACTGCGTTGGATCTTTGCTGCTGTGCGTGGGCTTTCTCTAGTTACAGCAAGCGGGGCTACCCTTCATTGCAGTGCACGGGCTTCTCATTGTGGGGGCTTCTCTTGTTGCTGAGCACGGGCTCTAGGTGCGCAGGTTTCAGTAGTTGTGGCATGCGGGCTCAGTAGTTGTGGCTCGTGGGCTCTAGAGGGCAGGCTCAGTAGTTGTGGCACACGGGCTTAGTTGCTCTGCAACATGTGGGATCTTCCCAGACCAGGGATCGAACCTGTGTCCCCTGCATTGGCAGGCACATTCTTAACCACTGTGCCACCAGGGAAGTCCCTAAAATTACATATATTTCTTATATAATTAATTGTTAAATTTAAGATGGTAACATAGTTTATAAGCTATAGGGTTATATGAAAAAGTTAGAATAAAACAACACAATAGTACCTATATCTGCATATATAGACATTTCTAAAGTCAACTGAGTTGACATTACTTTTATATTTAGTAAATTTTTCATAACTGGAAGTTTACCAAAACAGGTGAATGGAATACTCAACCTAGCATCTTTAAAAAACATTGCTTTTTAAACTATTTATTTTCTTGCCCTCACTTTCCCTCCATTTTCTCCACTAATCAGCCCTCACTATTTTTCTATTCAGTTTGAATGGCCTAGCATTTAGAACTTAAACATAATTTATAACCTTTCTGGAGTAGCCATCTTACAATCATGTGGTGGCAATTAATCTGCAGATAATTAATGACCCTGGATGCATATAGCCTTAATTAAAAATGTTCTTTGGCATAGAGAAATGAGAGTAATAAGAAACAGAATTTCAATGAAGTTTTAAAACTGAGTATTTTAGACTGCTTGCAATGGTTCCTTCATGAAAAATAAAGGGAAAGCATCTAAAACCAAAGAGTAATATTGTAATAGACATATATATTATATATTACATATGTATAATGAATGTATGTGTATACATATAATGTATGTATATACATGTGTGCATACATCTATGTACATATGTACATTTATATGCATTTGTATACAACAAGAAGTTACATTTCAATTTTTTGATGTTGTAGAAGAATGAATGTATTCACAGAATTAAGTAGGTTTTTTTAATTGAAGAAGGCTGCTCACTTTGGATTCCTGACCTAGCGTTTAAGGGTAAATTGAAAAATAGGAAGAGGAAAATAGACCAGATTGCCACATATGCCCCTAAAGTATAATCCTAAGAGCTCATCCTTGACTTGCTTTGATAAAATTTATTTACAACTGTACTACAATTTCTCATAATGTCCACAGTTGTGGACAAAGAGCCCAGGATTTCTTGAGAAGTCAAGTGAGCCTATGTTGGTTAAATGCCTACAATGGAAATAGATCAGGCCTAGGTCCTCCTTTAAGTCCATGAAGAGAGAAAGACAATCTTATTTCTTGAAAAGTGCATATATTCTTATATAAAAATACCCTAAAACACGCACATATGTGTGAATGAAGCAGGAAGAAACAATTCTAAACAAATCTGCTTCTGTAAGAGGATGATTTTTTTCTGATAAACCAAATTTTTCAACACAAAAGTAGTAGTTTATCTTTAGTTGTCTAAACACAGTAGAGATAGTAATAAGAAGAAATTGATTTTTAAAAACTCAACAGAAATATTGACTACATTTAAGTTGGCATTTTTAATAGAAACTAAGATAAAAGTACATTTAAATTCTGCTAGTACAATTTTGAGTGTGGTAATATTTAAATATTTTGCATTATGGTTTAGTCAGGGCCAAATTCTTCTTTCCTGAAGTAGTGCCCTAGACAAATATTTAACCACCAAAAACAAAAATTAAGACAACAAAATGTTCTTTAGGCAGTCTCTTACTTTATGATTGGGGAATAAATATTTCTATTTTGTAGAACACCCAGTATAGCTTTAGAGGTGGCATCTATAATGTTATCAAACAGTAATAAACAGAAGTTCTTATTAACCCTACCTCTGCTCACATATATTCATTGTGATAATTACAAAGATCAATAGAATAAATTGTAATATCGCAAGCTGTAACTTTTTACCTTTTCAAGACCAACATTTCAACAGAATCTTCAAATCAAATTCTATTGTGTTTACATTGCCCATGGATGATGAAAATACCCTTATTTCCAAGTCACTTATCCATATACAAATGTTTGTGCAGCAAGCTTCACTATCACAAGAAGCAATAAGATCACTGAATTTCTAACCTTTCAGCATGCTTCGGGACTCTCCCCGTGCTTAACAAAAGGGCTGAGGATCAATATTTCATTTACCTTCCTAAATTTGTAGATAATTTTATTATATGACACTTGCATAGCAGTTCAAGAAACAGTCACAAATACACTCACTTTTTTTAACCTGAATTGTAAGTTCTGTCAATAGATTATCTTTCTTTTCTGTTGATATTCACCAGCATGCTTTGAATGTGACCTTCTCTTCCTGATCTCCATATAATGATTTCTGAGTGTGTGTGTGTGTGTGTGTGTGTGTGTGGTGTTCTACTTTATATCTTAACATGTCAACTGTTTTATGGCAATCTGGTCTATTTTCCTCTTCCTGTTTTTCAGTTTCCCATTAAATGCTAGGTCAGGAATCCAAAAAGAGTAGCTTTCCTCAAAAATACTGGTGCTTTTAGCAAATTTAAGAAATCAATTTTGATTAGAGGCCCCAGTAAAAAACAGCCTCTTCTTATGTAGGTTATCAATTAAAACTGAAGACACATTAGCCTTGACTGCTAATAGAAGAATATTCTTCTATAGAAAAGCCTCTTTATATATTAATTAACTTGCTTTTTAATTCCTTAAAAAATTGATATTTTAAAATCTTTCCATGTGTCAGACACAGTTAAATTACAAGAGAATATGGCCTGGGGGGCTTTCTTCAGTTCTGAGAGATGTGAGGGAGAAACCTTTTAACACGTGTCTCATGAAATTTGGCTCAGTTAAGTCTGAGGTCTCTCAAGAGCCTGCAGTATTAATAGAAAGTAGAATACTGATGCCAAATGAGGCAGGGAAGGGAGAAAGAGGAAAACTGGTCCTTACACGCCTGTCAACTCTCATAATGGGAATAACAGCTTGATAATATGTATGATCAGACAGCAAAATTTAAGAGTACTATGTACCTTTGTCATTTTAATTGAGTTGTTTTACATCGTAATTCACTCACAAAAGGTAAAATATACAAGAGAAGATAAAAGCAGGTACATATTGTCCCCTTCAGTGGTAAAGTAGAATAGAGGACTGACTTTCCCCACCCACTCCCCTGTACAATCATTAAGTTAAATGGCGCATATGTATCACCACCCTTGAGGAAGATCCATTTTTATGGAATGATCTTCATCTTGACCCACTCAGTAAAAAAATTGAATTCACTGTATTACCATTCACATTTCACATTTTACAGATTCAGGAACTAAAGGGCAATTATGTCAAGCAGCTTACAGCCACTGCTAGAAGTCTGACTAGAAATCAGGTCATTTTACCATGATTTATAATTTGGATTTATGAAGAGAGAATATGTAGCATAAATGCTCATATTATACTATAGATATATAAAATATGCTAACTGGCCATGGGTGAACTGCTCATCATGGTGTCGTACCACAATGCAAATTTATAATCGTTCATGAACGGAAGCTATTTATTTATTGTTTTGTCACTGTTTAGCTTTGGGGCTGGATCGGGAGAAGTACTGTTTAAAAGAGCTTTAGTTGTGCTGATGGGGAAATCTAATCTTCATGAGACAGAGTGATTTTTCTATTTTTTTCTTTGATATACGCCTAGAGCTTAGACTGATGCTTCCTCTATAGTTGGCACTCAATACATATTGATTAAATAAATGAGACATAGTCTGCATCATCAACTCATTCTATTTTGTTCTTGCTAGGATAACAAGCAACAGGGTAGAAAGCACGATCAATAGTGCTTATCTCTTTTTAGCAGTATCTTCCTCCCCCTCTCCTGTAGGACTGCCCTTGACACACTACCTGCCATCATCTCGCCCAGGATTATGCCTGAATATTAGCTTTGACTGCCAGGCACAAGCTGAGGAAGAAATCAGACAGAAATGTATTTTTTTTTATCCTTTCCCCATTCCACCACACACTATTTCACCCCTGGAAATATCTTCAAAAGAGCAAAGTGGATATCACGGAGGAATTTTTTTTTTTTAGTAAAATCTGCACATGGCTGAATTGGAGGAGGTAATTGAGAGGATGTGATTGCCAGTTGATCTTAGTGTAGAATCTGGACAATCAGATTCTGTCTTTGGAATGTTTGTTCCATTTGCTTTCCCTACAGTAGAAGATGCCCAAGGACACAGCCTTGAGATGGCAATGTGATGTTAAGACCATTTGGATGGTAAATGGGACAGAACCCAGTTAAGTTCTCTATATAAACTTTAAGATTCTGGCAGACGGGTGTGGCAATCTACTGGCCTTGCAGCCGCCCAAGACAAGCTTCATGTATAAATTCCCTTGCTTATTAAACCTGCCACCTGCAATCTGGAGTGGTCTGCCTCCTTCTTCAGTTTTGCCTCTAAGGGGTCCAGTTTGCAAACCAATAGGCTAATACATAAACTAGGAGAAAAAGAAAGAGAAAAAATACTAATACCAATAATTAGTATTAATTGCATGATACATTATAGTAAACTCAGATCATAAAAGGATTTCATACTAAACCCAAATAATCACATTTCTTTGTGAGGTTGTTTTGTCCCAAATAACGTAAACAACAACAACAAAAATATAACCAAAAATATAGCCTATTGGAACAAAATAAAGCTCATGGTGAGCAATTCAACTTATGACTCAATATTCAAAATTCTATTTTATAAGCATGTTCCCTTTTGGAATTTCATTATTACTCTATAGTTTGTATTTATTTTTTATGATATTTTAACGTTACTTTCAACAATATATTATAGATCATTAAATCTAATAATAATCAGATGCCTAGAGTTAATTTTTGAAAAAACTTTTGGCAGTTATTATATTAAAACTTTATATGTATTATCTTCAAATGGAATAAAAAAACATTTTGAGACATTATTCTCTTTAAAGGCACATCTTGTTTGCCCTAGTCAGAGAATCACGCACTAATGCAATTAAACGAGGCAATTGTTACCTGACTAAATAGATGAAACACATACTGAGCGAACTTCAAAAACAGGTGGGCCAGTTTAATCAGTTTAAAGAACTCATCCAAAACCTTTTGCCAATCTTATCATTGCGTAGCTTTGCAATCTGCATTATTTTGGTACTGTAATAAAAGCAGTCTCTTGGGTGGTGAATCCATTAAAAGTTTATAAGTTTTTATTCAGGAGTTTAAAATTACAAAATGTTTCCCAACACTGGTTCTCTGTTAAACTAATTTAAAAAGGAAAAGGCATAGGCTGGGGATTCCACTTAGATAGGAAAAAATGAATATAATAAAGATTGAGAATTGTCCATATATCTTTGAATGGATCAAAGGTAGATGGAATACTGGAGAGATGAAAACAGGAAATTAAAATAAGCAGGTATGAAATAGCTTTAGAGTGGTATTCAGGCCGGTGAAGATAGGATGTAACATGATGTTAAGTTACGAATGAAAATAAGGAGGACTGGACTTTCCCGTCTCTGTGCCTTCCCCTGATTTGCTCATCTCCTACCACCACCCTGAGCTGCAGAATTAAGGTTCTGCTTAGTTTCTGAGTCAGGATGAACCTGGGCAGTGACTGCTTACATGGCCTCAGTCAAATCACATTATAGGGTTGATTGCAACACAGTGTTGCTGCTGTGGACCTAAAAGTGTTACTTTTGCAGATCCCTTGGCCATTGATGTACAGATTTTTCTTATGCAATTTGTCTTCTGCTTTGGTTAATTGGGCATGCTAGTTTTCTAGTGAATTGGGGGGAGGGTTTCTGGGCATTCATTATTTCATTTATTTGGTAATTTTTGGAGCAAATATTAATGAGCAACTACTATGTGGTAGGCTCTATGCTAGGTGCTGAGAGATAATGATGAATAAGACACTGGCCTGGCCCTTAGGGAGATTAGGAGGGCAGATGTAAGGAAACAGGCATTTGTAATGCAGTGAGGGAATGACTACAGTCGGGTTAAGCATAAAATGCTTTGAGAACAACAAAAAACCGGGTATTTAATCAATCACATGCATCAGAGGACACTTTCTAAAGGTTATAAGCTGAGACCTAGTGAAGGAGGGATTTTCCAGGAAAACAAAGAGAAATGATTTTGAGGGCTTTCCCAGGCAGAATTAAAGAATATGCAGACATAGTTCAGACCTAAAATAAATAATTTTATTCCTGGATTTGCTACTCATTCAGGGTGGCTATGGATTATGACAAGAAGGCAAGTGAGACAAGAGAATAGTGGGAGCAAGGAAAGATGAGGCAGACCCATCACTGAGACGGTCAAAGAACAAATAAATCCAGACTAAGATAAAGTAAGGATTTATTCCAAAAGACTATTGCAATAGGGAGAACACACTGATCTCAACATCTGCAAACATCTCAAAAAAAAACGGCTTTTCTTTTATAAGGAAGAGTAAGTAGGGATGGGAGGAATTTGGAGGGGAAATTGGGCAAGTGGATAGGGGTCAGCAGACAGCCTGATTGGGGCAGTTCAACAGGAAATGTTTCTCTCTGTGCTTAGGCAGTTCTTGGAATGAGCACGTTTTGCTCCTTAGTGCTCGCTTAAAAGCCAGTGTTTGGGGGTGAGCCAAAGTTCAGAGGCCTATGGGGAGGAGAGAGGCCTGCCTCAAATTTGGTCGAGCCAAGACAGTGAGTAAGGAATAGACAGTTGTGAACTTGGACAGGACTCAAGCAACCTGCCTGCCCAGTATTGGCCAGTCAGTCTTCCTTGGGGAGTGAGTCCTATTCTCTACCTTTGCAATAGGCAGCTGTCCAACTCAGAATGGACGGATGCCTCAGGCCCATCGTGCCACCACCCACAGGACTTTGATCATCTTGCTTCTGAGCTCTACAATAATTGGTTTGACAAGTTTGCATGCCCTTGTAACACAGTGCACTGGAAATTGTGATACCCCCAGTGGCAGCCTGCCTACTATATACCACCTGGCATGACAGCTTCTTCCTTAAGCTCCAGGCCAGCCTTCAGTGCTAAATTACTAGCCTGGCTTGAGTCATGTCAGGGAATTTCATGCTAAGATCAGTTTCTTATGCTTCTCTGTAACTCTCTATTATCAAATCACAGTATTCTGAGCAGTTCAGGGAGACTCTCGTGAGATTCTTTCCAGCTGCCAAAATTATTGCAGGATTAGCAATTATAACGACAGAGAAGAAATTATTGTATGCATTGAAACGTGATGATTTCGCATTTTATATATGCGTTTTGCATATTGGTCTAAATTACAGCTGAAAAGAAGATGCAGGAAAATGCATGTTATTTCAGAGTTACGTTTCTTCGTATTATGTTTGAAGGTAAAAGTACATTTAAACCTTCATTATTCAGGTATATATCTTGAAGTCACATTTTGCCCAAACCTCAGGGTATACTGCAAGACAAGATATTCAAATTCTGGTTAAGCATTCAACAAAACTTACAACTTGTAATTTTATTCTGAGGTTTTTTGTTTTTTTTTTTTAAGAAGTAGCATTTTGCTAAAAGTCAGGTAACTTTTTTAAAGTCTAATTTATGTTTTACAATTTTAGCAAGTTTCATTATGAATAAAAAAACAATGACAGAATAATAGGCCATATTTTTTAAAATTCCGTTTTATTACTTCACACTGTAACTAAACTAGGTTAACAAAATATTGCCTAGCAGAGGGAAACTGCTTTAATGATCAAGTAAGAAAGAATTGTAATTAGCTCTGAAAAGCTTTTACATTATTAATTTGCTTAGCAAACCACTTCTTCCTAGGGAAAAAAAAATCTCTTCTCAGTCTTTCATACATTTTATCCCTGCAATTAGGAGTTCTAGATATTCTGCCAATTCAGTTAAGCCTGATACACTGATATATTAGACAAATAAAAATGTGCAAACTAAATATCAATTTGTTGCAATTATGATTAAGAATAGCTGATATTTTTCTTGTCTTTTTATTAGAATCTTGCTCAGAGTGAAAATAAAACTGAATTTAGCCTTTTTTTTTTTTTCCTTGAAGTTTGTGGAAACAGTTTTTGCAGAACATCCAGAAAGAAGAGTCATTTAAGGACAAAAGCATCATTTCCAAGGGGAGAGACAAAGAAGAGGTCAGTTCTCAAGGGCAAGGGCAGGGCTGGGGACTAACCCAAAGGAGAGGAGAAAGATAGGCAGACAGGGAAGGACAGGATGTAACTGCTGCTACCTGCATCTCTACTGCAGCTGCTGTCTGTTTTTCAAACCACACCATCAGGATAAAATGATAGGAAGAATGAACAAACATGACTGGAGGTGCTGTTAATATCATTTCAAGTTGTAACATGAAAGGGGCTCATTTCTATGTGATCTTTATAAAGCCATTGCTCAATAGAAATATAATGCAAGCCATGTATGTAACTTTATATTGTCTAGTTGCCATATTTACCAAAATTAAAGATAAATACATTAATTTTAAGAATGTATTTTATTTAATCCAATATACCCAAAATGGATAATATATATCCATTATCTTTTCAGCATATAATAAAAATGATTAATGACATAGTATACATTTTTTTTTTCATAATAAGTCTTCCAAAGCCTGTGTGTGTTTTGAACTTGAAGCACATCCCTATTTGGACCATCACATCTCCTTTGCTCAGTAAGCCACATGATCACAAAGAGAAACTATGGAAAGATTTCCCCACAGCTTTGCTCTACCTTCTGGGTCATTTCTGGGATACTGTTTAGTCAACTGCTAAGAAACAATGAAATGTGGAACTGAAATTTGCTAAGAAGTTACTAATTAGCAAACTAATTAGTTGACCCCAAATTATCTGGAGTACTCTACATTGTTTGATGACTGCCTTTTTTTTCTTTTTCTTTTTTTTAATTAAGGAAATGTCTCATAGTATTTGCAAAGAAGCACTTTTTGAAACCTTTTATTTTTGCTCCCTGTAGATTCAGTTCCCACATGCTCTTAATTTCTTCTCAAGTTTAATTTTCTGCTAAACTATTTCAAAAAGATTCTAATACCATCTTTGCAACTGTCAATTATTTTGCATGAGGAAAATAACTTGTTCATATGAATTTTTTCTTTGAGGGTGGTGGGATTTTTTAAAATTAATTTTTATTGGAAAATAGTTGATTTACAATGTTGTGGTAGTTTCTGTTGTACAGCAAATGGAATCAGTTATACATATACATATATCTACTCTTTTTTAGATTCTTTTCCCATACAGGTCATTACAGAGCACTGAGTAGAGTTCCCTGTGCTATACAATAGGTTCTTATTAGTTATCTATTTTATATATAGTAGTGTGTATATGTCAATCCCAATCTCCCAATTTATCTCTCCCCCTTCCCCCTTGGGGAAGCATAAGTTTGCTTTCTACATGTGTGACTCTATTTCTGTAAATAAGTTCATTTGTACAATTTTTTTTAGATTCCACATGTAAGCGATATCATATGCTATTTGTCTTTCTTGGTCTGACTTACTTCGCTCAGTATGACAATTTTGAGATTGTTCAAACTATATGAATAACCCCATAAATTGAGTTCTCCAATTTAGTTATACTATAAGAATTTTATAATATGAAGGAATACTATGGTTTAGGATGTTACAGAACCTCTCTCTCCCCAAGAAATTCTGTACCTATTTTACAAGTTTGTCTTCAAAGATAGGACATTGACATGTAATTGTAACCCAGATGATATTGGACAAGAAGTCATTGCATGATCCATTTTCTGCTGCTTCTTTGGGGTTCAATGATGAAGTAAAAAAAATGTGTTATTTTAGACATTGTTCTTCCCTATCAGGTATCCAGCTTCAGTTCAGAGTCAAAGTAGAGAATCTATCTGCCAAAAAACACTAATAATATTCCTCCTATTCTCACTGCAAGAGAACAAGAATTTGCCAGAGAGAATGCCACTGCCTAAAGAAGCATAAGAGCATAACAGGGATTTAGTTTGTTTCCTCCCCCCACCCAAATATTGTCTTTAATCCACCTGAAAAAGTATAGTGGTTGGTTCTGAGAGAGAGAAGAGAGACCTGACTGAGTGCTGAGTATCAGAGCAGAATCACTGAATCAGAATCTCTTGAGATGGGGCTCTGCAATTTGCATTTTAAGTAAGATTCCCAATTGATTCTTATGTGCTTTAATGTTTGAGAACCTGTAGTTAAAGAGAATATTCAGGGACATTGTTCAGCCATTTTTTTGCAGGTCCAGAGAGGGGGTTTAACTTAAGTAGGCAGATGTAATTTGCAGAACAGATTTGAGCGAACAAAGACTGATAATTGATTCTGTGCTTACAGTACTTGAAGCACTTGCATAATCAAAGAGTAGAGAATTGAATGGAGACACCCTGGCACAGGGGTATGTGGAGCTTCCCAAAAGAATCTCCAAAGCCTTAAGGTAAATATTTTGGTCAATACCATATTATATTATAATATTGTTTTGCTTCCCCCTATACCTCATTCCCTAAAGTTATTAGTAACCAGAAAGAAGATCTTAATATATAAATGGAAAATGTGCCTGCTAAGTCAGTACTTGCTGACATGAGAGAACAGTGCTTCCGCTCTTCAGGGAGCAAAGTATGGGAGGCCTAGGAAGTTTGAATACATTCCATGTAAAGTCCTTCTCCGATTATTACTGCCTATAGCATTTAAAACAAACTTTTCTAACACAGACATGCATCTTACAGAATGAGTCCCAAACTATCTTCCCAGGTTTTCTCCTCATTATTCCTCTCATAAATCCTGTGTCTGCCTAGCAACGCTGAGCCTGGCTAGTCCTGTACTGTATCTTTATGCCCTGTTTTCTTTACTTAAAGTCACCTTCTTTTTTAAGAAATGTAGCACATATTTTTAACAATGGTATAGATGCACAGAATTTAAAATCAAATAATTCCACAAAGATTTAAAGGGAAAAAGCAATCTCCTGTGATCCTCCCACATTTCCTGCTCACTGTAAGTAACCACTTTAAATAATTTTAGTTTTCTTCTTTTTGTATATCTCTATCTTAGAATAACATGACATTTTTTTCACTTTTATGCTGGAAAAATAATAATTCTGCACTCCTTCCCAACCCTTATTCCTCTCCCATCCAACATACTTCTGCTTACCCGTTTCCACAAAAATAATTATTTCATAATTTGTGACTACATATTATTTGTATTATGACTGTTCACAGGAGAGACAGGTACTGCACTGGGATAACATCCCTTTTCTTCCACAAGTAAAACCAAGTCACACCCCAGTAGTTCATTGGAAGTATAAACAACATATTCAAAACTATCAAGGATTATTGTTTATAATCTTGTAGATATATCTAGAACCTCTGACCTACTAAATAGGTTACTCCCGAGGTTTATTTGCACAACTTTCATGCTCCTAAATCCCTTTACCATCAACCTGGTGATTGCTTCCTTTGGTCTCTTTATTTCATCCCCTGATTCCATAATCTATGTGCTATCATTTTATATTCTCTCATTTTGTTGCACTTATCCCCCTGTAACTTCCTGAAAATAGAAAATGTTTTGATATCTTACCTGTCTGAAAATGTCTTTATTCTACCCTTATTTTACTGACTGCTAAGGTGAGTATAGTATTCTAGGTTGGAAGTAATTCCCCCTTTGAATGTTGACTGCATTGCTTGTGTTACAACTTCTCACTGATTTCCTATTATCAATTATTCTCTCAATCTCAGGTATCTCTAGTGTTCCTAAAATGAAATGCCTCTAATTTATCATCTCTAAAAAATAAGTTTTCTGTCTGCTTCAGAGTAGGGAAGATCGGTTGTGTAACTGAGGAGAATGGGGCAGGAAATTTGGCATTCTAATGCTTTCAAAGTGCTTTGGCCAGTCATCCTGTTTTGAATACTACCTTTCTATACAGTCAGAGACACACCTTACCTATTGATCCAAAATGTGCAGGTTTTTCATTTGTTTGTTTCCTTCACTTATTTATTTATTTATTTATGGTAATTTGTTTGGAGCAAAATGTGGCCTTACTAGACTCTATGTGGTCTTTCTTTTATTCTCACTATGCATATTTATGTTTATTGCAATATTAACATGTGTGTATTGCATAATATGCAGTATATGTACCATATTAACTCCCTAAAACCCAAAAGTAAGATTTGAATCTTGAAACTCATCCATTGTCAAGGAATTCATATAAGTGATGTGAATGTGAAATTAGCACTACACAACTTAGGAACTTTGTAGGTTTCTATGTAAGAAATCAAGTTGCATCCTGGCTTCCTACTCAGAAGACTTATGTTTCAAAATTGTTCAGATATGCAAAATCAATATTGCCTATCTCCCTGTTTTCTACCTCCATAATTTTTGTTGTTTTCTTCCCTTCTATATTTTTAATCTGTGTGTGTGTGTGTGTGTGTACCCTTATTAACATAAAATGAGATAATTTCATTGCTGTTCTGGTGAGGTTTCTGGAGGAAGATTGATTTAAGCTCTATCAAAACAAACAAGAATGGTTTCTCTTTACAACAGAAGAAGAGCTAGCACCTGTTGGATATCTTTCAGGGTGAAAGCTATGAAAATATGCATTAATAAAATTGGATGTCTAAATAGGTAGATAGAATAACTCTCCTTTCTGTACTTTTCCCTCAACCATTAAAAAAATAGTCATACAAGTCACAAGTCAAAATAAATCCTTATTCTAATTTCCATTAAATATAGATATGAGTCTTTTCTCCATGAGTCTCTTTTCCTTGATTGTTGAACTAATATTTGGCTGCCCAGAGAGAGAACATAAGCAAGTAAATAGTATCCAAATACAGTTTTGCCTCCAACTTATGTCTCTTTGTGGCTATATACTTTAAGTACAACAATAAAGAATAAACAATGAGGGCTTCCCTGGTGGCGCAGTGGTTGGGGGTCCGCCTGCCGATGAGGGGGACGCAGGTTCGTGCCCCGGTCCGGGAGGATCCCACATGCCACAGAGCGGCTGGGCCCGTGGGCCGTGGCCGCTGGGCCTGCGCTCTGCAACGGGAGAGGCCACAGCAGTGAGAGGCCCGTGTACCACCAAAAAAAAAAAAAAAAAAAGAATAAACAATGAAACACCTCATCTGTACCTATCTCTACCACTAAGGAAAGTGAATTAACAGCTTTTTGAAATTGTGAAGAATAAGTTCTCCAATGATTTTACTAGCAAAACACTATGATAGATGCTTTCTGAGTTTTCACACTTCCAATACCAAAAACTCTAGTGATAAATTAACAACGTCCTCTTACTCCCCATGTCATATATATAGGTATATGTATATATATATATATGTATATATATATATATACATATATATATATATGCAGTCATTTAACTTGTAACAAAACAAAATTTTATTATGAAAGTCATTATATATTCTACATTATGCATGCATACTCCTCATGGGAAAACTAGTAATAACCCTGAAATTGTGTGAAGAAGAAAAAAGCCCTGGTTTATATAGTTGTTTCATTATCATTTATGCCTAGCCAACTTTTTTGCTATCATATGACATTTTTTCTACCTTATTCCACAGTTTATTCCATAATATATTGGTGGTTAATCAAAACACTTATTACCATTTACACACTGTTTCTGTATACATAATGTGCTTAAATTATTGCTCAGATACTTTTAGCATAGTTTTGATAATATGATGTACAAAATTGTGCTTGTTCCTATATCTATTTTTATTGCTAATCCCAGGACTAGATTAGATTAAAATTATTTTTATATTGTTTATCACCATTGCCATGCTGGATAATGTCCATATGACAGCCATTTTTACCCAGATTGGGTGGTTGTGAGGATTAATATATAGCAGAGACTTGAAACTGCCTGGAAGATAGTAAGTTGTGATATATTTTTTAATGGTATTAAATGAACTTGGATAAATTGTACAAACTTTCATATCTTTGGGAAAGTGTTATTGAAGAAAGAGAAATGAGAAAAAGAAAATTACTGATAATATATATTTTGCTTTTGTAAGAGAGCAAAGGAAAGGTCAGGGATAGAGTATTCCTCAGAAAGGTCAGATTGAAATCTTGATTAAAGTAGAATAATGGGAAAGAAACAAGAGTTTACAGAAGAAATTATTTAAATTCAGAATAGAGGAAATAATAGAGTTGCCCTTTTTGTTTTTAATACCATTTATTCTGAAATACCATTTGACCTAAAAACTGATTTAAAAACGTTTTTTAAAGAGAAAATAATATTCAGAGAGGGCAGACAGCAGAAGCAAAAAGAACTATAATTCTGCAGTCTGTGGAAGGAAAACCACATTCACAGAAAGATAGACAAAATGAAAAGGCAGAGGACTTTGTACCAGACGAAAGAACAACATAAAACCGCAGAAAAACAACTGAATGAAGTGGAGACAGGCAGAAAAAGAACTCAAAATAATGATAGTGTAGATGATCCAGTACCTCAGAAAAAGAAGGGAGGCAAAGATTGAGAAAATGCAAGAAATGTTTAACAAAGACATAGAAGAAATAAAGAACAAACACCTAGAAGAATTAAAGAACAAACAAACAGAAATGAACAATACAATAATTGAAATGCAAAATACACCAGAAGGAATCAATAGCAGAATAACTGAGGCAAAAGAACGTATAAGTGACCTGGAAGACAGGATGGTGGAATACACTGCCACGGAACAGAATAAAGAAAAAAGAATGAAAAGAAATGAAGACAGCCTAAGAGACCTCTGGGACATTAAATGCAACAACATTCATATTATAGGGGGTACCAGAAGGAGAAGAGATAGAGAAAGGACCTGAGAAAACATTTGAAAAGATTATAGTCGAAAACTTCCCTAACATGAGAAAGGAAATAGCCACCCAAGTTCAGGAAGCACAGAGAGTCCCAGGCAGGATAAACCAAAGAGAAACATGCCGAGACACATAGTAATCAAATTGACAAAAATTAAAAAAAAGAAAAATTATTGAAAGCAACAGGGGAAAAATGACAAATAATATACAAGAGAACTCACATAAGGTTAACAGCTGATTTCTCAGCAGAAACTCTGCAAGCCAAAAGGGAGTGGCCTGACATATTTAAAGTGAGGAAAGGGAAGAAACTACAACCAAGATTACTCTACCCGGCAAGGACCTCATTCAGATTCAATGGAGAAATAAAAAGCTTTACAGACAAGCAAAACCTAAGAGAATTCAGCATCACCAAACCAGCTCAACAAAAAATGCTAAAGGAACTTCTCTAAGTGGGAAACACAGAGAAGAAAAGCACATACAAAAACAAACCCATAACAATTAAGAAAATGGTAATAGGAACATACATATCAATAATTACCTTAAACATGAATGGATTAAATGCTCCAGCCAAAAGACACAGGCTCTCAGAATGGATACAAAAACAAGACCCATATACATGCTGTTTACAAGAGGCCCACTTCAGGCCTAGGGACATATACAGACTGAAAGTAAGGGGATTGAAAAAGATATTGCATGCAAATGGAAATCAAAAGAAATCTGGAGTAGCAATACTCCTGTCACATAAAATAGACTAAAATAAAGAATGTTACAAGAGACAAGGAAGGGCACTACATAATGATCAAGGGATCAATCCAAGAAGAAGATATAACAATTATAAATACATATGTACCCAACATAGGAGCACCTCAATATATAAGGCAAATGCTAACAGCTATAAAAGAGGATATCAACAGTAACACAAAAATAGTGGGGGACTTTAACATCTCACTTACACCAATGGACAGATCATCTAAACAGAAAATTAATAAGGAAACACAAGCTTTAAATGACACAATAGACCAGATAGATTTAATTGATATTTATAGGACATTCTATCCAAAAAACAGCAGATTAAACTGTCTTCTCAAGTGCACACAGAATATTCTCCAGGAGAGATAACATCTTCAGTCACAAATCAAGCCTCGCTAAGTTTAAGAAAATTGAAATCATATCAAGCATCTTTTCCAACCACAATGCTATAAGATTAGAAATCAATTACATGGAAAAAACGTAAAAAACACAAGCACATGGAGGCTAAGCAAAACGTTACTAAATAACCAAAAGATCACTGAAGAAATCAAAGAGGAAATTTAAAAATTCCTAGAGACAAATTACAATGAAAACACGACAATCCAAAACCTATGAGATACAGCAAAAGCAGTTCTAAGAGGGAAGTTTATAGCAATAAAGAACCAAGAAAAATCTCAAATAAACTATCTAACCTTACACCTAAAGGAACTAGAGAAAGAAGAACAAACAAAAGCAAAAGTTAGTAGAAGGAAAGAAATCATGAAGATCAGAGCAGAAATTAATGAAATAGAAACAAAGGAAACAATAGCAAAGATCAATAAAATTAAAAGCTGGTTCTTTGAGAAGATAAACAAAATTGATAAACCTTTTGCCAGACTCGTCAAGAAAAAGAGGGAGAGGACTCAAATCAATAAAATTAGAAATGAAAAAGGAGAAGTTACAATAGACACCACAGAAATACAAAGCATCATGAGAGACTACTACAAACAACTCTATGCCAATAAAATGGACACCCTGGAAGAAATGGACAAATTCTTTAAAAGGTATAACCTTTAAGACTGAACCAGGAAGAAATAGAAAATATGAACAGACCAATCACAAGTAATGAAATTGAAACTGTGATTAAAAATCTTCCCACAAACAAAAGTCCAGGACCAAATGGCTTCACAGGTGAATTCTATCAAACATTTAGAGAAAAGCTAACACCCATCCTTCTCAAAATCTTCCAAAAACTTGCAGAGGAAGGAATACTCCCAAACTCATTCTACGAGGCCACCATCACCCTGATACCAAAACCAGACAGAGATACTACAAAAAAAAGAAAATTACAGACCAATATCACTGATGAATATACTTGCAAAAATGCTCAACAAAATACTAGTAAACAGAATCCAACAACACATTAAAAGGATCACATACCATGACCAAGTGAGATTTATCCCAGGGATGCAAGGATTCTTCAATATATGCAAATCAATCAATGTGACACACCAAATTAATAAATTGAAGAATAAAAACCATTTGATCATCTCAATAGATGCAGAAAAAGCTTTTGACACAATTCAACACCCATTTATGATAAAAACTCTCCAGAAAGTGGGCATAGAGGGAACCTACCTCAACATAATAAAGGTCATATACAACAAACGCACAACAAACATCATTCTCAATGGTGAAAAACTGAAAGTATTTCTTCTGTGATCAGGAAAACGACAAGGATGTCCACTCTCACCATTATTATTCAACATAGTTATAGAAGTCCTAGCCACGGCAATCAGAAAAGAAAAAGAAATAAAAAGAATACAAATTGGAAAAGAAGAAGTAAAACTGTCATGGTTTGCAGATGACATGATATTATACATAGAGAATCCTAAAGATACCACCAGAAAACTACTAGAGCTAATCAATGAATTTGGTAGTTTCAGAGTACAAAATTAATGCATAGAAATCTCTTGTATTCCTATAAACAAGCAACAAATGATCAGAAAGAGAAATTAAGGAAACAATCCCATTCACCATTGCAGCAAAAAGAATACCTAGGAATAAACCCACTTAAGGATGTAAAAGACCTGTACTCAGAAAACTATGACACTGATGAAAGAAATCAAAGATAACACAAACAGATGGAGAGATATACCATGTTCTTGGATTGGAAGAATCAATATTGTGAAAATGACTATACTACCTAAAGCAATCTACAGATTCAAAGCAATCCCTCTCAAATTACCAACGACATTTTTTTACAGAACCAGAGCCAAAAATCTTAGTCTGTATGGAGACACAAAAGACCCTGAATAACCAAGCAGTCTTGAGGGGAAAAAAATGGAGCTTGAGGAATCAGAGTCCCTGACTTCAGACTATTCTACAAAGCTACAGTAATCAAGACAGCATGGTACTGGCACAGAAACAGAAATATAGATCAATGGAACAGGATAGAAAGCCCAGAGATAAACCCACGCACCTACAGTCAACTAATCTATGACAAAGGAGGCAAGAATATACAATGGAGAAACGACAGTCTCTTCAATAAGTGGTGCTGAGAAAACCTGACAGCTACATGTAAAAGAATGAAATGAGAACACTCCCTAACACCATATACAAAATAAACTCAAAATGGATTAAAGGCCTAAATGTAAGACCGAACACTATAAAACTCTTAGAGGAAATCAGAGGAAGAACATGCTTTGACATAAATCACAGCAAGATCTCTTTTGATCCACCTCCCAGAATAATGGAAATAAAAACAAAAATAAACAAATGGGATGTAACAAAACATAAAAGCTTTTGCACAGCAAAGGAAACTATAAACAAAACAAAAAGACAACCCTCAGAATGGGAGAAAATATTTGCAAATGAATCAACAGACAAATGATTAATCTCCAAAATATATAAACAGTTCATGCACCTCAATATTAAAAATACAAACAACCCAATCAAAAAATGGGCAGAAGACCTAAACAGACATTTTTCCAAAGAAGCCATGCTGATTGCCAAGAAGCACATGAAAAGCTGCTCAACATCACTAATTATTGGAGAAATGCAAATCAAAATTACAATGAGGTATCACCTTGCACCAGTTAGAATGGGCATCATCAGAAAATCTACCAACAACAAATGCTGGAGAGGGTGTGGAGAAAAGAGAATTCTCTTGCACTGTTAGTGGGAATGTAAATTGATATAGCCGCTATGGAGAACAGTAAGGAGGTTCCTTAAAAAACTAAAAATAGAATTACCATATGATCCAGCAATCCCACTACTGGGCATATACCCAGAGAAAACTATAATTCAAAAAGACTCATGCACCCCAATGTTCATTGCAGCACTATTTACAATAGCCAGGACAAGGAAGCAACCTAAATATCCATCAACAGAGGAATGGATAAAGAAGATGTGGTACATATATACAATGGAATATTACTCAGCCATAAAAAGGAACATAATTGGGTCATTTGTAGAGACATGCATGGACCTAGAGACTGTCATACAGAGTGAAGTAAGTCAGAAAGAGGAAAACAAGTATCAAATATTAACGCATATATATGGAACTTAGGGAAATGGTACAGATGAACTGGTTTGCAGGGCAGAAATAGAGACACAGATGTAGAGAGCAAACGTATGGACACCAAGGGGGGAAAGTGGTGGGGTTGTGGGGGTGGGATGAATTGGGAGATTGGGATTGACATATATATACTATTATGTATAAAATAGATAACTAATAAGAACCTGCTGTATAAAAAAATAAAATAAAATAGAAAAATTTAAAAAAAAAGAAAATAATTTTCAGAAAAAATTTAAAGGTAAGATGATGGAATTTTCAAACCTGAAATGTATAACAATATGAGATTGATCTGATGCATTAACTTGATGTTCAAAATCATTTTATTGAACACCTACCATATGGTAGTAGTTATACTAATCAAAGGATCAGTTATTTACAATGAACTATTGTATCATGAGAGATTCTGGACATCCCTTTGTGATTTGCAGCCTTGAGGCCAGCTTGTAGAGCTGTCATTGAGTTCCCTTTGCTCTCTTGCTCTCCCAGCTTTTGGTACTTCAGTCCATCTCTCCCCTTCCAGTTACCCTGACCAGACTTTAGCAGACACTGCCTTGCCTTATTTAAAAGCTTATTTCAGAAGGACTTGTTTAATTGACCCTAGAAAAATATCCACAAAACTGGTTATACCATCTTTATTCACACAACCCCAAACCGTAAACACCCAAATATCCAACAGCAGAATGAAATGAACAAATTTTCGTATATTCATACCATGGAATACTACTCAGCAATAAAAAGAAAACAAAATGACACCTGCTACCACATGGATGTTCAAAAACATGTTGAAAGGAAGAAGCCAAAGAGAAAAGAATACATCATATTGTATGATACCATTTATTTTAAGGGCAAGAAAAAGCAAAACTAAATTATGACAATGGAAATCAAAACAGTGGCCATGGTGATGGTGGGGGTTTGGAGGTAAATGAAAAAGACGTGAGGAAAATTTCTGGAGTGATGAAAATATCTGTATCTTTTACATGGTGCTTACATGGGTGTTCACAATTGTCAAAAGTTCATCAAACTGAACACTTATGATCTCTGTGTTTTAGTGTATATTGTTGACTTCACACAGTATCTTGAACACCACATCATAAACAATAGTTACAAAAGCCTACATTCCGATTTGAAAATACAAGGGTTTGATGATGGAAGTAATGGTTCTTAAGAATCAGGTCTTCCAAAGTAATATGGCACAGAGTTCATAATGACCAAAGTATTTGACAAGCCTTACAGACCTAACCCCCAGGCAATCTATATAAATGAGGAATTAAATTAGGCATGAGGAGGATTAGGCATTAGAAGAGGGTTGATGCGGAGGGAAAACTCATGCAGACAAGCAGAGAAAGCATCAATAGACTCCCTAGAATATGCTAAGGGTGCCCTAGAACGTGACGGAAGACAGATTATAAATTTAGGTATACATTCACAAGTCACATCTTTGCTCTCCAGTCATTTACAGAAAACAGATTCTGACCCCATCCCAGAATGGTTAAGCATATGAGGATTTATTAAAGGATACTGATAGCTTCCAAAATATTTGGGATGCCTAAGGAACAGAACTTAGGCTGAGTTTTAGTAATGACTTCCAAAGCCCACAATATACAACTGGGTCCGTAAGGGATCCACTGCTTCTGCCACAATCAGGTCATTGCCTGCCCAATCAGAAAGCTCTGGCAACATGAGCCAGATCCAGAACCTGCCATCTCTGATTTCCTCTGAAGGAGCTAATGTTTCTCAGAAGTGAAATTGATTCAGCAAACCAAATGTCATCTAGATACTTCAAGGGAATCTAGAAAACTATTTTTGTTTTGTTTTGTCTTGTTTTAGCTTTTTAGCCTTTGCAGTATAGGAAAGCACACAATAAGCAGTTTGAAATACACGTTGAGTTAGCCAACCCAAATATATCATCACGCACACACTTTTCTTCTCATACTTAAGCTGCAAAACAGCAATACAAAAAAACAAAAATTCCCCTTTCTAACACAACACAGCTATCCCAATAGAAACAACATGCTCATCCTCTTTTAAACGCAAGGAACAAAACTCTTTTCAAGTACGGCATCCATTTCTGAGTGATACTATTCAATGGCAGTCTCTTCCTGACATTGTGTAATCTATGGAGTAAATTATCATTTTAATTGTCATCAACATTCCCTGTAAAAGAATAGGAAAGGAAGAGAAATAAAAGGAAATTGAATAATATTTATAAATATATAGAAATAACAGGGAAAAGATAAAGTAGACAGAGCACTCCTTATTTCTACATCTAACATAGTCATTATTTATAACTTTACACTCAGGGATGGTGATAATGTAGAGTTTGGAATTCCAGCAACCCTTTCAACTAAATTTTGCATTTGATTTTGGAATTTTGATTTTGTGGCTCTAAGAAATGAGATGTATTTTAGAGCTGTCATGGAAGCTATCTGGTTCTTAGGGTATGACTTTAGTTGGAGTTAAAGTTCCTGAGCTTGTCATTTCTTCCTGTAAACTCTCCTATGACTCAAGAAATTCCAGCACAGTCTTTGTAGTCACTTTTATCGCCATACACTGAAGTGTAGCAGCCATTGGGCTCCCAAGGGACTTCATTCAGTTGACACTTTAGCACAATCAACCACAGGTGATATCTTGACCAATTGTTATGCCGCTACATGCCACAGATTACTAGTACCTTGTTTCCTTTTGGCAAGAGTCTCTCCAATATGCTCAAGCCCAAGGGCATGACTAAACCAGTTCCTAAATTCCATCTTTTCAGGTCTATCTCCTGGGGTCACCCCACTTCCTCATACCTCTCCTGTATCAGTCAGCATCCAATCAAGAGACAGAAAGCACATAATAATTTGAACAAGATTATAAACTCTCCTTGGGGTTTGGTTACTCTGGAGAAAACAGAACTCTAAAGAATTCAGGAATAGCATATGGAGTGACCTGTTGCCACATCCTTTACAGCTGAGGCAGAGCATGTAAAGAAGGAACAGATGTGGAGGACACCCCTACTTGCCCAAAACTGAGATGCAGACCTCACTGCAAAAGGTTTAACCATGGCTCCCAAGGGTATGGAGAAACTTCTTTACATGCTTCACAGTGGAAATAGCTTAGAAGTTTCCCTCTAGAGTACTGGGAGAAGCTGCCTACAGGAAGGTGCCACATATTTTGGTCAGCTTTACACTGCTGGCCAGCACATACTGTTGACTGCTTTGCACTGCAGAAGCATGCCAAGAGAAAGATACTGGAACCATGAAGACTAGACCCTTTCATCCATGGTGTCCCTCTAGCGCCCTCTATTGACAAAGTTTAAAATCATGCTGTCTGACAAAAACGTTTATCAGATTCAGCTCAATAATTACAGGTCAGGCAATGAAGTACAGACTTGGAGCTAAGAGGCAATATATTGATACTTGATCACTAACTAGATAGCAATGATGGAATATCCACACCCTAGCTATGCACCGAGAATGTCAGGATTGGTTGAAAAAGATAACCATCTTTTCAAAACACTAATGTTTGCCTCAGGCAAGTACTGCAAACCTCAAATACAGAGCTTCTTGTGTCATTAATTACAAAAAGATAAAATATAAATGGAATAGAAGTCAATATATTTCCTCTGATTTCTTCCGTAAGAAAAAATAGTTCACCATGCTATCTTCCAAATTAACATGTAAGAATTTTGATTTCGGAGATTCTTTAATAGCAAAGTTTTAGAAGAAGAAATGAGGCAGGAAATTCAAGGCCAAGTGTTGTATTTTCCTCTCCATACATAATATGTGGATATAATTCTTTTTTAACAATGTAGCATATAACTAGATGGTCCCTATATTTTCCTGGAAAGTTCTGGAATAATTGCATTTTCTCAAATTAAAATATTGGGACAGCTTATTGAAGAGTTACTAATAAATTATAAAACTTTTAGTTTCCCTTAATCAAAGAAGTATGAATTAACTCTGGGAAAATAGGGATGAGTTTGAATTATCGCATTCTAAATAGTCGAATTAAAATAAATATGTACTATATGCCCTCAGTTCATCATGCTGTTTTTAAAATAGTTCATCAGCTCCTTTAAAAAAAATTTTTTTCAGTATTGAGTTAAATAAAGGCTGAATATTATGAAAAGTTTATCTATGGTTTATGTGGAAAAGGGTTAACTGTTTTCATTTGCCCTATGGGTTTCCATTCATTTGAAAGAATGTCCAACATTACTTCTGGGATCCCTTTCAGTGCATGATAATAATCGTTAACATTTATTGAGTAAATATTGTGTGCCAGGCACTCTTATTAGAGCTTTCCACATATTAATGCATTTAATACTTACAAGAAATCAGTGAGATAAACAATACATTATTATCATCTCTGTTTTATAGATGAGGAAACTTGCCAAAACCTGACTTCCAAAAGTCAGTGAGCTAGGTAATAGCAGAGAAATTCCAAATCACTACTGTCAGTATGCCTAGACTCTCTGCCCTCGGAACCTGGTAGCCAGAAGCTTGGGATATAAGTACCTCACTAAGTTCAGAACAAATAAAAGAGATGCTTGAGAATATTGGGAACGAATGAAAGTTTCTGTTAGAATTTATTCAGATTTGATGTGAGATTTTGAATGTCACCGACTTCAGGCTATCTAGACCTAAATACAGTATTGAAATCCAAACGTACCCCTAGCGTCCACAATGGAACATGACTGGATGAGTTGGCAACAATTTCCCCAGTGCAGAAAGGAGCAATACAGAAAAGAGTGAAGAACCAGTTTATACCAATAATGTTATATGAAGACAGATATTACCAATTCTGCTCATTGTTTCATGATGTTTAGAGTGTCTGTTGGGTTCTGTTCTGTGAGTGAGAGAGCTAAAAGGATGACTATCATTCTTGGAACACATGATTTCTTACTGTTTCTCTGCATTGCAGCCTATTCAATTAAATGATGCAATTTCTTAATCGAATCAAGAATTTTAGGGGTGGTAAAATACTATTCTCTTTTTACATTGACTTTTAATTAATCCTGTGTCTATACTATCACACACACAGGTAAAGGAATTGGGAAATTTCAACACAAATTTATAAGGTAGAAGTTGAACATTTTCATTATATATAATTGGAGCTTTTACTTCCTCCTATTTCCTTCCTACATGGAAGGTTACTAATTAATTACAGTAGTCTCCCCTTATATGTGATTTTACTTTCTGAGGTTTCAGTTACTGAGGTCAACTCCAGCCCAAGAAAATATTACATGGAAAATTCCAGAAATAAACAATTCATAAGTTTTAAATTGCACACCGCTCTGAGTAGCGTGACAAAATCTCTCGCTGTCGCACCCCGTCCCATCCGGGATATGAATCAGCCCTTTGTCCATCATGTCCTGCCTGTCCGTCACTTAGTAGCATCTTGGTTATCAGATTGACCGTGGAGGTACTACAGTGCTTGTGTTCCAGTCACCCTTATTTTACTTAATAATGGCCCCAAAGCACAAAAGTAGTGATTCTGGCAATTGGAATATGCCAAAGAGAAGCCATAAAAAGCTTCCTTTAAGTGAAAAGGTGAAAGCTCTCAACTTAATAAGAAAAGAAAAAAATTGTATGCTGAGGTTGCTAAGAGGTATGGTAAGAACAAATCTTCTATCTGGGAAATTGTGAAAAAGGAAAAATTAATTTGTGCTAGTTTTGTTGTTGTATCTCAAAGTGCAAAAGTTACAACCACAGTGCATGATAAGTGCTTAGTTAAAATGGAGAAGGCATTAAATTTGTACAATAAGATATTTTGAGAGAGAGAAAACACATTCATATAACTTTTATTAGTATAGTATTATAATTGATATATTTTATTATTAGTTATTGTTGTTAATCTCTTACCGTGCCTAATTTATAAATTAAACTTTGTCATAGGTATGTATGTATAGGAAAAAACATAGTATATAGGGTTTGGTACCACCTGCAGTTTTAGGCATCCACTGGGGGTCTTGGAACATAATCATCACAGGTAAGGGGGGACTACTACAACCTCATTCCAAGAGATCTTTTCCTGGTCACACTAATTTCTTAACTTGTTTTCCTTGCCCTCAGGTGTATGCCCTTCTTAATATCCAAGGGAAACATGCTTATTATAGTCATGGGAGAGATGTGTGTCTAAAGCATTCAGGGTCTAAAGCATTCGGTCTGAATTATGGGCTTCTGGATAGCGATAGTAATTGGTGAAAAGTCTAGTATAATCATTGTTGGAGAAGAATTCTGGCACTCTAGATTTTTCCTTCAGTATAGTTATACTTCTTCCAGGTCAGTTTTCCTTTTCGATACTCCCCATGTGAGATTCAGACACAGTAGTAAAATAAATTCTTTTAACTCTTGAAGATACTAAAGTGAGCACGTGCAAATCTAGGGACAAGCAGTAATTAGGGTATAGTGGGGAAATGCAGTCTAAGCCCATTAATAAAAGATACAATTTCTTAGTTAATATTGCTCATCTATATGAAATATTTTAAATGGCCACACATTATAGTTGTAAAAAAAAACTAAAAGATAAAATTATTATTGTTTTAAAAACAGTATTTGTATTTCAGGATCTCAAGCACCTTATTTGGATTGCTTGTTGTTCTTCAGAATTTGGAAAAAGGTTATTGATTATTAGCAGATGGTCAGGTACTAAATGTCATGTTCAAGCTCAAGGGGAAAGACAGGAATCTAAAATAATGCCATTTCTTTAAAGCTGAAGTTGACAGCCATGAATCTATTGGTATATCAATAGATATAAAAAAAAGTTAAAAGTTCCAGTAAAAAGCTGGAGTAGCTGAAGGGAAATTTCTCAGCTACATCATAGTTGAAATATCTTCCCTTTCTGTCTTAGGTGTTGACATTTCTGAACATTGAAATAGTGATGTGCAAGACTAACAAAGTATGAGTCTATAGCTTCCCAGTGCAGATGGGTATGTGGTGCAAGCAGGAAGACAAATTTTCTACCTGTTAAAAGCATGGTCTCTGGAATAAAACCACGTGGACATAAAGACCTGGTGGTTCTATTCAGTAACTGTAAGACTTTGGGAAAGTTCATCAATCCCCTATACTTCAGTCTCTTCACATATAGAATAGGTATACTAATGGTTCTTACTGAATAGCTATATTTGAGCATTAATGAGATACTATATGTATAATATAAGCTAGAATTGTGTTCAGCAGAGCATGATAGAGATCTAGAATAACACTGAATTAAAATAAGCAAACACACAATCAAGCTCATTTATCTTTCATGTAGAAGTTTGGGATCATTTGAAATCAAGCAGTCCAATGCTGATGTGGCAGTTCTGCTTTGTAAAGTACTTGGACACCCAGGCTTTCCCCATGGATCATGAACAAATCATGATCCAACACGTTTACCCCTTCTCCTTCCTTTGTATCTACATTCCAGGTCACAGGAAGGAATAACACATGAGAGAAGGGGACGAAGGGTTCACAACTGCTGTCTTTTAAGGAAGGTTCTTAAAAAGTTCCATGTGAGTTCTGCTCAACCATATCCCACTGGCCCAAATTTGGTCACAAAGTACACTTGTCTGTAAGAAAGCTGGACAATGTGATCCTTGTCTGGTTGTTTATGTGCACAGCTAAATATCAGGAGTTCAAATACCATGAACTACTGCCATACAATAGCTCCCAGCACATAAAAAGTCCTTAGTAAGTGTTAAATGCTTATATAATAGGTATAAATGACCAACCCACTTTATTTTAAACTAATATGTAGTGATTTAAGCTATTTAAATTGGTCCATTTTGCTAGTTACACTAATAAAACTTGCTAAATAATGGAAAGAAAACCTTTCTTCCTCCTTCCCTCCCTCCCTCTCTCTCTCTCTTTCCTTCCTTCTTCCTTTCTTTTCCTTCTTTATCTTTCTTTCTTTTTCTTTGTTTGTTTCTTTCTTTCTCTCCTCCCTCCTTCCCTCCCTCCCTCCTTCCCTCCTTCCCTCCCTCCCTCCCTCCCTCCCTCCTTCCCTCCCTTCCTTCCTTCCTCCTGCCTGCCTTAGAGATATTTAACAGAGAGGAGTTTCCTTCTACCTTCAATGATGAGCACATCCTTAATTTTAGTACTGACAAGATGTTTGGGAAGGTAGAACTTATTACAGTAATAAATAGATGTATTTGTGGGAAATTGCATTACATTCTTGAAGTCAGACTCCAAAGAAAAAGGACTGAAAGTATATTCAATCAGACTTTTCAAGGAGACCATGATGAGCAGAACTGTATCTTAGTATAAGGATCTAGGTGGACATTATTGCAGAAAATTGAGTTTAGAAGAATAGTCTATTAAAATGAATACTAATTTCCCCAGGTGCATATATCCGCATATCTCCTTGTATCTATGACAATGGTCTGTACCCTAAACTAATATAATACCCTTCCATCAGAGTGCTATCGTTTTCATAAGAATTTAATAATCACATTTTATTACCCAGAATACTTTGGCCTTTATATTTCACATTGCAGATTCAAATGACCGACCCTCACTTGATGACTATTTATTATCCTCAACCACGGCTGAGGAGGACAGAAAGAGGATGTGATTAATGCTTTAGTCATGAACTGTCAAATAGCAAAGAGAAGCACAGTGATTGTAAAGCAAACTGTTATCCCTATCTTAGGCTTTCCATTATCTATGTACAATATTGGTATTCTGTTACCTTATTGTTATTCAGAATTATTAAATGTTGTCAATGGTGAAAGACAATGAAACCAAGGTATGATACAGTTGTGGACGTTGTTAAGTATGTAGCTCAGCATATATGCCTCCCATATTGTGGTATGGTATAAAGAATAGAAAGAGAAAGAAACGCAGTAAAACAGAACACAAAATCTTGCTAGCAGTGACTAATTTTCCAAAATTCAAATTTGAAAGTCAAGGAATTTTATTTAAAAAATTTAGCAAACAAACCTTCTGCTGCTAGAAAATGGAAGAAAGAAAAAGTTTCTAAAATGTTATCACACAAAATTAGAGGCTTCTTATAAGAAAAGAAAATAGAAGCAGCAGATTTCTGCATTTCTACATAGTATTCCCTAAACTTTCAAGAACACATTTTGGGCAAAATCTGCTTCCCTAACTAAGGATATAGATACCATAAGAATAAATCATAACACCTTCATGCCATGGGATAAATAACATTGACCAGACAATTTAACCCAATATCAAAAGGACAAAAAAGAAGAACATCTATTAGGATGCCAACTGAAATCTAGATACCAGTCATGAAAACTTTATCAGACAAGCAGGATCAGACATGACTAAGGCCAAGCAATATTCTAAAAAAATTAGATATTTTAATATTGTCCTTAGATATTCCAAATTAATCAAAATATAGTGAGTTAACTTTTGTGAAACCAAATGCTTACCCAAACAAAAATAAACAGAGAACCAAGTGTACGTTCCCTTCTAATATATTTTTGACCAAGAAATAAAACATTTCAAGACTAGGAAGATAAATGGTATGCTTTTAAAATGAATTTTGATATTTTGCTTTCTTAGTACAAATGTGTTTAGGTAAACAATTGCGTCAGGATCAATGTGGGTAATATTTTTAAAAAATAGATTAATAATCCCCAAGCCAGATGAAATTAATTATTTTTTCTGGGGGATAAGCCATTAAATGTAGATTTTAATAAATTTTCAAGGATATTCTCATGTTTATCAAAGTCTAAGAATTTTCTATACTGGGATATATTTCACTGTCACCTTATACTATATAATTATAATTAAATTCCTACTCTTCATTACAGATCATTACCATTCATAGTTGTCATTTATATTAGAGTATTATTGCTACAATAATACTGCATAAAAAGTCACCTCAAATGTCAGTGGCTTATCAAAACAAAACTATTTACTTATACATGTACCCATGACTGGTGCAAACTTCTTTCAAAATATGGGTCAATTGAGTTCGGTTCCAGACTTCAGGTCAGGTTGAAGTGTGTCCCATGCACCCATTCTGGGGCCATGCTATAGTGACAGCAGATGTCTGGAACATGTCTGTAGAGCACAGAATCTCAAGAATAAGTGTGGCTTATTCACATTGAGTGGCTCTTCTTGCTTCAAAAATTGGGTTTTTTGTTCCCTCAGAGTTCTGCATCTATTGTTCTAGTTACCAATTAGATCTGTCTCCATATTTTTTCTTGCTGCCTTCTTTTTCCCCCAGTTGTTAAATCAAATGTTATCTCCTCAGAGAAACCTCCCCTGACAAACTCCACCCTGCCAACTCACAATAATATCTTCTATAATTCTATGGCTTATAATGCTCTGAAATTTTCCTATTTATTCTCATCTTAATCTTTCTACTTTATTTCTTTCCATTTGCTTTCCTTTTTCCAGCTTCTTGTGGCAGAGATGTAGATAATTGATTTTAAAACTGTCTCCTTTTTTCTCCTAATCTATACACTTTGAGGTATAAAAATACCCTCTAAGCACCATTTTAATTGCATCCACAAATTTTGTTTGTTTTGTTTTCACTAACATTTTGTCATTAAAACACTTTCCGATTTTTATTTTTTGACCCATAGGTATTTAGAATACAGTTGTTTAATGTTGAATATTTGGGAAATTTACGGTTATCTTTTATAGTTTTATGGCCATTGGGTTCAGATTACAATCACTGTAATATAGATTTTAATTATTTGAAACTTATTTAAACTCATTTTATGGTCCACATTGTAGTTTATTTCAATGAATGTTTCCTGTGCATTTAAAATGTATATCCTGTACTTGTTGAATATGATTCTCCATAAATACCAATTAGGTAAAATTAGATAGATTTAATCTTCTATGTACTTAATAATTTTGTCTACTTATATTGTAATTTACTGAGAAATTAGTGTTAAGATCATCAATATTTAATTTTTGTTACATGTATTTTAAAGCTATGCTATGGGATGTATACACATTTAGGACTATTATGTCTTCCTGATGAATTTATCCTTTTGTCATTATAAAACATCTCTATCTTTGGTAATATCTGCCTTATTAGGTATTAATGTAAGTTATGCCATAATCATTATTTTTTGCACACCATTTTTCATCCTTTAACTTTCAATTTTTCTGTGCCGGTAAAATTAAATTTTGTCTCTTGTTAAAATCATAAAGTTTGATATTTTTATTTATATTCATTTTGGAAATCTCTGTCTTTTAAAGGTAATGTTTAGTGTATTTTAATTTAATTTAATTATGGCATGATTGGCATTGTCTGCCATTTTGCAATTAATTTTCTCTATATACCCTCTGCAATTTTATCTTTTCCTATCTTTGCATGGATTAATCAAGTTTTTATTTACTACATTTTTAGTAGTCCATTTTAACTCTTACATGAGATTTTTAGCCATACATTTTTGTATTACATTTTTAGTGGTGCTGAAAGGATTGCAATACAGATTCTTATCACAACCTATCATAAGTTAATATTAGATCATTCTGTATACAGTATAAGAATCTTATAAGATTTATAACAATACAAGAAATAAGAGCATACAGGCAATCCTTGCTTTGTACATCTCTGCTATGTAAGAATTTCTGTTACCATTATTTAAATAGCACTAGGCCCCAACTTACAGTTTAAATTTTAGATACTGCAGCATATTAACTGTGAGCAAACAGTAAACTTAGCTAACTCCTCAGTCCTCAAAGACTATGTAAATAATAAATGTGCTTCATGATCAGTACCCACTGCACAGCTGTTTTTTGGTTCATGCACAGTCAGGAAAGCATGAGATTGGGTTGCTTCTTTGTCTTCCAGTGATAAAACCATGTGTCATTTTACAAAATGGATGACCAAAAAGAGGGAACTGAGTAATAAATTTGAAGGTGCAGCAAAAATTCAAAAGTCACAATGTTGGAATTAAATTTGAATAAAACAGAATGAAGTTATATCGATAGAAGAAATAGCTGAACATGGGAATGTTGACACTGACACAATTTGAGAGATGTTCAATGTGCAGCCAGAGAAACTCAGTGAAGGTGAATTATTCACATAAATGAGGGAAGTTAAATAAATGTTGTGACAAAAAGGATAAAGATGTCCTAGAGTAAGTGACAAAACTTTAAAGAACTTTTGGAGATATTTCATGACATTTACTGTGCAAGGGGAAAGTATAGAAAACCTACACATACTTAGAAAGTATTATGGAATTCAAAAAGACAGAAAGATGTTCATACAATTTCCTAAGTCATATGACAAGAAGGCAAGAATTTGAACAATTGTTCAAACTATATTCATACTTCTTTAACAAAACAATGACTATTGTTTTAAATCACAATGTACTAAATAAATAATAGGGATCTTTTTCATTTCTTATATATTTGGATTTAAGGTCACCTTGCAATCTCAGCTTGCAAAATCAGGACTGCCTTTGATTTTTTCTAATAGCATCCCTCACCCCCACCATTCTGTGCTATTGTTTTCATATATTTTACTTCTAAGTATATTATATAGGCTAGAGTGCATTACTATTATTTTTAAAATATTTAATACTATTTAAAAATTATAACAATATTTTATATTCAGTCACATATTTGCTATTTGGAGTTCTCTTTATTTTTTTTTCTTGAGATCTCAACTTCTACCTTGATTATTTTCCTTTAACCTTAAACACACATTTTTTCTATAATAAAGAAAAATAATTAGTGCCTCAACTTTTGTCAAAAATTATATATTTATTTCTACTAAAAGTTTGAAAGAAATTTTGACTGAATAAGGATTTCTAAGTTCACTTTTTTTTTCTCTTTTAGCACTTTAAAGATAACCATTTCTTGTCTTCCGTCCTTCACTGCATTTGATGAGATCAGAGTTAGTGTTTGTAATATTTTTCCTTTGAATATAATATGAATTGTTTTGGAAGAGATTTCTTAGAAGATTTTTTCCTTGTTTTTATTTTTTAGTTTTTTTTTTGCAGTTTAACTATGTGCCCAGGTGCGATTGCCATATTTATCATTCTTGGACTTTAATAAGCCTCTTGGATCTGTGGGTCTACATCTTTTATTAATTTAGAAAAACAAGCTAAATGGCCATTATCTCTTCAAATATTTATTCTGATCAATTCAGAATATTTCCTCTGTTCATTCTTCACAGTCCATTGTCCAATGCCTGAAAGTAGTTGCTTTTTATATTTTTCCCAGTGTTACAAGTGTTTATGTGGGGTATGTCTAATATTAACTATTCCATCATGGCCAGAAATAGTGTATATTTTAATGGGTTTATTTTCCTGCTCCCCTACCAGAGTAAAGAGTTAATCTATGTTGTTTTTATCTATTTTATGGCATCAATATAAGTGAACATATTCACTGAAGGAAAAGTGATTTTTCGTCAATGTGAATTTTCTTCAGTGTAAATGATTACTTGAAGAGATCGTTTTATGATCCTATCATCAGACGATTCAAGGTATCATCAGTACATGTATTGGAAAATATATCAAAATTCTCTAAACCCTAGGGCTGAAATTCAGTTAGTACACACTGATACATATATGATCTTTAAAAATCCTATTTGTGGGCTTCCTTGGTGGCGCAGTGGTTGAGAGTCTGCCTGCCGATGCAGGGGACACGGGTTCGAGCCCTGGCCCAGGGGGATCCCACATGCCACGGAGCGGCTGGGCCTATGAGCCATGACTGCTGAGCCTGCGTGTCCAGGGCCTGAGCTCCGCAGCGGGAGAGGCCACAGCAGTGAGAGGCCCGCGTACCGCAAAAAAAAAAAAAAAAAAAAAAAAAAAAAAAATCCTACTTGCATTTAATGTACTTTCCCCTACATACTGTTTATGTAAGAACAATGAATTCAGTGTGTTTGTATTAATTTATTTATTCCTTATTTCTAACTTTTAATATAAGAGACATATTTTTAAATAGTATAAGCCTTTAGTTTACATTTAAGTTAATTTTATTATATTTGTTCATTAGTCATTCACAGCAAAATAAATTCCAATTAACTAATTCTAGTTTTCTATTTTATATCAATTATTTTTAGCCCCATAAAAGTTTTTGTTATATAGCACTTACAATTTTCAGTCAAAGGTCTTTTGAGGTAAATTTATGCTTTTTATTTCCTAGCCTTAGGAAAAACACTTTATCATTTTATTGCAAGTTAAATTAAGAACTATAAAACTACATTTTTTAAATTGCAAATTTGAGAAAATTTTTACTAAAACTTAGGAAAATATAATTATTAAGTTTAAATGCTGAAAAGATAACAATTAAAGCATTGTAGCTGGATATTAATAAAATAAATATACAAAATGATATATTTTAATTTTCTCCATGCTATATTATAAAATTTCCAACTGCTTTAATAGTCACTATTCCTTTCATTGTTAGTTTCAAAGCACTCCAAATTTTCCCATGCTAGTTCTGATTTATTTGTTCATTTTTAAGTTGCAAGTAACTTTACATTTGTCTTTATGGCCAATAATAATTTATTTTATCTATCTATCTATTTATTTATTTATTTATTAAAGAAAAATGAAGTTTATTTCTCATTCACAGATTGGTTCTAAATTAAGCAGTCTAGGTTGGCTGTCAGCTCTACTCCCCACAGTTATTCAGGAACCCATGTTCCTACCAATGCCTTGATCCACCTTCACCTAGGGCATTGTTGTTATCTGAACAGATTAACTTCCCCTCAGGCTTTAACTCGTGCAAAGAGGAAAAAGAGGAGAGAGAGAAAGCTCACTGCCTTAACACTTAGGCCTGAAGTGACAGTATCACTTTCATTTACATTTCACTACCCAGAAATTAGTCACATGGCTAGACTTCACTGCAATGGAAATGTCCACAGTAAATGTGGTCTACCCATATGCCCAAGAAGAAGAGAAGATATTTAGGGAGACTTCTATCAGTCCCCACTATAGAAATGAGGGGCTTCTGTGAGATCAGGTGGGTAGGTTGTAGCTTGGATGGGACCTTCACATCTATTGCCAGTTTCATTCTCTTTGGCTCTTCCTATGGCCTGTTCCACAAATGAATGTAGTAGAGAGTGCAGAGCATTTGAACGCAGACATCCCAGCCCCATTTTTATTAACTGAGCTTTTGAACCAGTCATTTAACTTCTCTAAGTTTCTGTTTCTTCATTTATGAAACTGGGAGAAAAACTCCTATCCCACGAGCTCTTACGAAGGTAGAAAGAGATAACTGATGCAATTATACTTTTTTTTTTAACATCTTTATTGGAGTATAATTGCTTTACAATGTTGTGTTAGTTTCTGCTGTATAACAAAATGAATCAGCTATATGTATACATATATCCCCATATCTCCTCCCTCTTGCATCTCCGTCTCCCCATCCCGATCCCTCCCCTCTAGGTGGTCACAAAGCACCGAGCTGATCTCCCTGTGCTATGCGGCTGCTTCCCACTAGCTATCTATTTTACATTTGGTAGTATATATATGTCCATGCTACTCTCTCACTTTGTCTCGGCTTACCCTTCCCCCTCCCCTTGTCCTCAAGTCCATTCTCTACGTCTGCATCTTTATGCCTCTCCTGCCCCTAGGTTCATCATCAAAACCATTTTCTTTTTTTTTTTAGATTTCGTATATATGTGTTAGCATATGATACTTGTTTTTCTCTTTCTGACTTACTTCACTCTGTATGACAGACTCTAGGTCCATCACCTCACTACAAACAACTAAATTTCATTTTTTTATATGGCTGAGTAATATTCCATTGTATATATGTGCTACATCTTTATCCATTCATCTGTCGATGGACACGTAGGTTGCTTCCATGTCCTGGCTATTGTAAATAGTCCTGCAGAGAACATTGTGGTGTATGACTCTTTTTGAATTATGGTTTTCTCAGGTTATATGCCCAGTAGTGGGATTGCTGGGTCATATGGTAGTTCTATTTTTAGTTTTTTAAGGCACCTCCATACTGGTCTCCATAGGGGCTGTATCAATTTACATTCACACCAACAGTGCAAGAGGGTTCCCTTTTCTCCACACCCTCTCCAGCATTTATTGTTTGTAGATTTTTTGATGATGACCATTCTGACTGGTGTGAGGTGATACCTCATTGTAGTTTTGATTTGCATTTCTCTAATGATTAGTGAGGTTGAGCTTCCTTTCATGTGTTTGTTGGCAATCTGTATATCTTCTTTGGAAAACGTCTATTTAAGTCTTCTGCCCATTTTTGGATTGGGTTGATTATTTTTTTGATATTCAGCTGCATGAGCTGCTTGTATATTTTGGAGATTAATCCTTTGTCAGTTGCTTCATTTGCAAATATTTTTCTCCCATTCTGAGGGTTGTCTTCCATCTTGTTTATGATTTCCTTTGCTGTGCAAAAGCTTTTATGTTTCATTAGGTCCCATTTGTTTACTTTGTTTTTATTTCCATTTCTCTAGGAGGTGTGTCAAAAAGGATCTTCCTGTGATTTATGTCATAGAGTGCTCTGCCTATGTTTTCCTCTAAGAGTTTTATAATGTCTGGCCTTACATTTAGGTTTTTAATCCATTTTGAGTTTATTTTTGTGTATGGTGTTAGGAAGGCTTCTAATTTCATTCTTTTACATGTAGCTGTCCAGTTTTCTCGGCACCACTTATTAAAGAGGCTGTCTTTTCTCCATTCTATATTCTTGCCTCCTTTATGAAAGATAAGGTACCATATGAGCATGTGTTTGTCTCTGGGCTTTCTATCCTGTTCCATTGATCTATATTTCTATTTTTGTGCCAGTACCATACTGTCTTGATTACTGTAGCTTTGTAGTATAGTCTGAAGTCAGGGAGTCTGATTCCTCCAGCTCCATTCTTCTTTCTCAAGATTGCTTTGGCTACTTGGGGTCTTTTGTGTCTCCATACAGATTTTAGGTTTTTTGCTTCTAGTTCCGTGAAAAATGGCAGTGGTAGTTTGATAGGGATTGCACTGAATCTGTAGATTGCTTTGGGTAGTATAGTCATTTTCACAATGTTGATTCTTCCAATCCAAGAACATGGTGTATCTTTCCATCTGTTTGTATCATCTTTGATTCTTTCATCAGCGTCTTATAGTTTTCTGCATATAGGTCTTTTGTCTCCTTAGGTAGGTTTATTCCTAGGCATTTTCTTCCTTTTGTTGCAGTGGTAAATTGGGAATGTTTCCTTAATTTCTCTATCAGATTTTTTGTCATTATTGTATAGGAATGCAAGAGATTTCTGTGCATTAATTTTGTATCCTGATACTTTACCAGATTCATTGATTAGCTCTAGTAGTTTTCTGGTAACATCTTTAGGATTCTCTATGTATAGTATCATGTCATTTGCAAACAGTGACAGTTTTACTTCTTTTCCGATTTGGATTCCTTTTATTTCTTTTTCTTCTCTGACTGCCGTGGCTAAAACTTCCATAGCTATGTTGAATAAAAGTGGCGAGAGTGGGCAACCTTGTTTTGTTCCTGGTCTTAGAGGAAACGGTTTCTGTTTTTCACCATTGAGAACGATGTTGGCTGTGGGTTTCTCATATATGGCCTTTAGTATGTTGAGCTAGGTTCCCTCTATGCCTACTTTCTGGAGAGTTTTTATCATAAATAGGTGTTGAATTTTGTCAGAAGCTTTTCCTGCATCTATTGAGATGATCATATGGTTTTATCCTTCAGTTTGTTAATGGTGTATCACATTGATCAATTTGCATATATTGAAGAATCCTTGCATCCCTAGGATAAAGCCCACTTAATTGTAGTGTATGATCCTTTTAATCTGCTGTTGGGTTCTGTTTGCTAGTGCTTTGTTGAGGATTTTTGCATCTATATTCATTAGTGATATTGGCCTGTAGTTTTCCTTTTTTGTGACATCTTTGTCCGGTGTTGGTATCAGGGTGATTAAGGCCTTGTAGAATGAGTTTGGGGGTGTTCTTCCCTCTGCTATATTTTGCAAGAGTTTGAGAAGGATAGGTGTTAGCTTTTCTCTAAATATTTGATAGATTTCACCTGCAAAGCCATCTGGTCCTGGGCTCTTGTTTGTTTGAAGGTTATTAATCACAGTTTCAGTTTCATTGCTTGTGACTGGTCTGTTTATATTTTCCATTTCTTCCTGGTTCAGTCTTGGAGGGTTGTACCTTTGTAAGAATTTGTCCATTTCTTCCAAGTTGTCCATTTTATTGGCATATAGTTGCTTGTAGTAATCTCTCATGATCCTTTATATTTCTGTGGTGTCAGTTGTTACTTCTCCTTTTTCATTTCTAATTCTGTTGATTTGAGTCTTCTCCCTTTTTTTCTTGATGGGTCTGGCTAAATGTTTATCAATTTTGTTTATCTTCTCAAAGAACCAGCTTTTAGTTTTACTTATCTTTTGTTTATTTTGTCTATTGTTTTCTTTGTTTCTATTTCATTTATTTCTGCTCTGATCTTTATGATGTCTTTCTTTCCCCTAACTGTCGGGGTTTTTTGTTCTTCTACCTCTAATTGCTTTAGGTGTAAGGTTAGGTTGTTTATTTGAGATGTTTCTTGTTTCTTTTTTTTTTTTTGGTATGTGGGCCTCTCACTGTTGTGGGCTCACGGGCCCAGGCGCTTCCCGGCATGTGGGATCTTCCCAGACCGGGTCACGAACCCGTGTCCCCTGCATCGGCAGGTGGACTCTCAACCACTTAGCCACCAGGGAAGCCCTCTTGTTTCTTGAGGTAGGATTGTGTTTCTATAAACTTCCCTCTTAGAACTGCTTTTGCTGCATCCCATAGGTTTTGGGTCATAGTGTCTCTATTGCCATTTGTTTCTAGGTAGTTTTTGATTTCTTCAGTGATCTGTTTGTCATTTAGTAGCATATTGTTTAGCCTCCATGTTTTTATATATATTTTTAGTTTTTTTTCCTTTAATTGATATCTAGTCTCATAGTGTTGTGGTCAGAAAAGATACTTGATATGATTTCAATTTTCTTAAATTTGTGACCCAAGATATGATCTATCCTGGAGAATGTTCCATGATCACTTGAGAAGAAAGTGTATTCCCTTGTTTTGGGATGGAATGTCCTATAAATATCAGTCAAGACCATCTTATCTAATGTGTCATTTAAAGCTTGTGTTTCCTTATTGATTTTCACTTTGGATGATTTGTCCATTGGTGAAAGTGGGGTGTTAAAGTCTCCTACTATTATTGTGTTACTGTTAGTTTCTCCTTTTATGGCTCTTAGCATTTGCCTTATGTATTGAGGTTCTCCTATGTTGGGTGCATAAATATTTACAATTGTTATATCTTCTTCTTGGATTGATCCCTTGATCATTATGTAGTGTCCTTTTTTGTCTCTTGTAATAGTCTTATTTTAAAGTCTCTTTTGTCTGATATGAGAATTGCTACTCCAGCTTTCTTTTGATTTCCATTTGCATGGAATATCTTTTTCCATCCCCTCACTTTCAGTCTGTATGCGTCCCTAGGTCTGAAATGGGTCTCTTGTAGACAGCATATATATGGATCTTGTTTTAGTATCCATTCAGCCAGTCTGTGTCTTTTGGTTGGAGCATTTAATCCATTTACATTTAAGGTAATTATCAATATGTATGTTCCTATTACCATTTTCTTAATTGTTTTGAGTTTTTGTAAGTCTTTTCCTTCTCTTGAGTTTCCTGCCTAGAGAAGTTCCTTTAGCATTTGTTGTAAAGCTGGTTTGGTGGTGCTGAATTCTCTAACTTTTGCTTGTCCGTAATGGTTTTAATTTCTCTGTCGAATCTCAATGAGATCCTTGCTTCATAGAGTAATCTTCATTGTGGGTTTTCCCCTTTCATCACTTTAAATATGTCCTGCCACTCCCTTCTGGCTTGCAGAGTTTCTGCTGAAAGATCAGCTCTTAACCTTAGGGGGGTTCCCTTGTATATGATTTGTTGCATTTCCCTTGCTGCTTTTAATATTTTTCTTTTTATTTAATTTTTGATAGTTTGATTAATATGTGTCTTGGTGTGTTTCTCCTTGGATTTATCCTGTATGGGACTCTCTGTGCTTCCCGGACTTGATTGACTATTTCCTTTCCCATATTAGGGAAGTTTTCAACTGTAATCGCTTCAAATATTTTCTCAGTTCTTTTTTTTTTTCTCTTCTTCTTCTCGGACCCCTATAATTCGAATGTTGGTGTATTTAATGTTGTCCCAGTGGTCTCTGAGAGTGTCCTCAATTCTTTTCATTCTTTTTTCTTTATTCTGCTCTGTGGTAGTTATTTCCACTATTTTATCTTCCAGGTCACGTATCTGGTCCTCTGCCTCAGTTATTCTGCTATTGATTCCTTCTAGAGAATTTTTAATTTCATTTTTTTGTTTGTTTGCTCTTTAGTTCTTCTAGGTCCTTGTTAAATGTTTCTAGTATTTTTTCCATTCTATTTCCATGATTTTGGATCATTTTTATTATCATTACTCTGAATTCTTTTTCAGGTAGATGGCCTATTTCTTCTTCATTTGTTTGATCTGGTGGGTTTTTACTTTGCTCCTTCATCTGCTGCATATTTCTCTATCTTCTCATGTTGTTTAACTTACTGTGTTTGAGGTCTCCTTTTCACAGGCTGCAGGTTCATAGTTCCTGTTGTTGGTGGTGTCTGCCCCCAGTGGTTGAGGTTGGTTCAGTGGCTTGAGGAGGCTTCCTGATACAAAGAAATAGAGCCTGTTTTCTGGTGGGTGGGGCTGGATCTTGTCTTTCTGGTGGGCAGGGCAGTGTCCTGTGGTGTGTTTTGGGGTGTCTGTGAACTTAGTTTGATTTTAGGCAGCCTCTCTGCTAATGGGTGGGGTTGTTTCCTGTCTTGCTAATGTTTGGCTAGGAGTGTCCAGCACTGGAGCTTGCTGGCCGTCGAGTGGAGCTGGGTCTTTGCATTGAGACTGAGATCTCTGGGAGAGCTCTCTTTGATTGATATTACGTGGGGCTGGGAGGTCTCTGGTGGTCCTGAACTTGGTTCTACCACCTCAGAGGCTCAGGCCTGACACCAGAATGGAGCTCCAAAACCCTGTCAGCCACACAGCTCAGAAGAATAGGGAGAAAAAGAGAAATAAAATTTAAAAAAAATTTAATTATTAAAATTAAAAAAATAATAAAGAAAGAAGAGAGAAGCCAAACCAATAAACAAATCCACCATTGATAACAAATGCTAAAAACTAAACTAAGATAAACATAAAAATCAGAGACAAATCAGTTGCAGACAGCAAACCCCAAGTCTACAGCTGCTCCCAAAATCCACCACCTCAATTTGGGGAACATATGTTGTCTTTTCAGGTATTCCACAGATGCAGCATACATAGAGTTGATTGTGGGCATTTAATCCACTGCTCCTGAGGCTGCATGGAGAAATTTCCCTTTCTCTTCTTTGTTCACACAGCTCCTGCATTCAACTTTGGTTTTGGTCCCACCTCTGTGTGTAGGTCATCCTCAGGCATCTGTTACCCACGCTGATAGGAGTGGGTTAAAGCAGTGGCTGATTAGGGTGCTCTTGCTCAGGCTGGGGAGAGGGAGGGGTATGGTAGTCATAATTGGTATGCAGGGTGAGCCTGTGGCAGCAGAGGCTGGTGTGTTGTTGCAACAGCCTGAGGTACGCCATGTGTCCTCCCAGGGAACTTGTCCCTGGATCATAGGACCCTGGCAGTGGCGGGCTGCACAGGCTCCTGGCAACGGGCGGGAGGGGTGTGGATAGTAACCTGTGCTTGCACACAGGATTCTTGGTGGCAGCAGCAGTAGCAGTGTTAGCGTTTCATGCCTGTCTCTGTGGTCTGAACTGATAGGTGCAGCTCATGCCCGTTTCTGGAGCTCACTTAGGCTGTGCTCTGCTTTCTATGGGCACACAGGAAAGGGATCCCCTCTCCTCGCACATTCCGAAACAATGGTCTCTTGCCTCTTAAGCAGGTCCAGACTTTTTCCCAGACTCCCTCCCAGCTAGCTGTGGTGCGCTAGCCCCCCTCAGGCTGTGTTCACACAGCCAACCCCAGTCCTCTCCCTGGGATCTGACCTCCGAAGCCCAAGCGTCAGCTCCCTGCCCCCACCTGCCCCAGCAGGTGAGCAGACAAGCCTCTCAGACTGGTGAGTGCTGGTTGGCACTGATCCTCTGTGCGGAATCTCTCTGCTTTGCCCTCTGCACTCTTCTCCATTGCTGCACTCTCCTCTGTGGCTCCGATGCTTCCGCTCCGCCCACCCCCCATCTCTGCTGGTGAATGGTGTTCCTAGTGTGTGGAAACTTTTCCTCCTTCACAGCTCCCTCCCCGAGATGCTGGTCCCATCCTTAATTTTTGTCTCTGTTTTTTCTTTTGCCCTACCCAGGTACATGGGGATTTTCTTGCCTTTTGGGAAGTCTGAGGTTTTCTGCCAGCATTCAGTAGGTGTTCTGTAGGAGTTGTTCCACATGTAGATGTATTTCTGATGTATTTGTGGGGAGGAAGGTGATCCCCATGTCTTACTCCTCCACCATCTTGAAGGTCCACCCCCCAGTTTATTTTTATTTTATGTTATTTATTTATTTTGTTAGTTTGTTATTAATTATTTATTTATTGGCTGCACCATGTGGCTTGCAGGATCTTAGTTCCCTGACCAGGGATTGAACTCATGCCCTCAACAGTGAAAGCTTGGAGCCCTAACCACTGGACTGCCAGGGAGTTCCCCTACATTTGTCTTTATGATTATAAAACTATTGTGTTGTTGAAAAAGACAAACAAATATTAAATAGTCCAGAAAGAATGAGAAAAGGAGAGGAAAATATCATTTATATCTTCCATTTTATTGGTCCTTAGTATCTTTTTTTAATCTCTATTTTTAGCAAGTTTTGATATCAATTTATACTAAATTGATAAACAGAAAAGCTGCATTTTTTTTCTTTTCTAAAAGTGTCCTAGAAAAATATCTTCTCTTGTAGGTTTGAAAGTGCTCATCTGCCTTCAAATGGTATCTGTTACCTTGTAAGTATATCCGTAGTTGTCTAAAAATATCTTCTAACTTTTTACTCAGAAAAGTCAACTAAACTCAGCAATTTCTTACTTGCACATGATAGGTGCTCAGTAATAAATTAAAGTAATGAATTTTTAGTTTAATAATTATCTCAGTAAATTTCATGAACTTATTATTCTTACCTTTAACATAATATAAAGCCAGAAACACTTTATTACCATTTTGTGCAATTAACATATATGTCAATAATTTCTGTACAATATATTCTGTAATTCAGACTTTTCATCACTTTAACACGAGTTCCCTTTTCTCTTCTCCTACTCAGCTTTCTTGGAAACATTACTGAGCCTTCCAGTAAATAAATGTGGTAGTATCTATTTTGGACTTTCTGAATGTAATTGCAACAGCTGTGTTTTATTTCTGGGAGGGATTCATTTTTCAGCTGATAAAATTGTAGGGAAGATGATGAGATAAGTAGAAAGTAAGTAAAAGCTCCAACTCAAGGATGGGAAACATTTTGCTCTTGCTCCCTAAAGATGATGATAAAGAAAATTTGTTTTACCCCTGATGGATGGAATTTTAAGATAGAAACTGTAATAAAGGTATTCAATGATAACTTTCTTTATGCATATTATTGACTTCAAATTATTGAAATTATTTCAGTAACCATCTCCTAGCCATGATATTCAGGGATATATGTATTCCTGTAGCTTTATATCTTTTTATCAACTTTGTGTATTTTGGGACAATAAACTATGACTTGTATGTAACTCTAATAACTCAAAATGATATGGAATGTATAGATTGAATAATTAAACACAGAGAATTTATGAATATTATTCTCCAGAAGTAAAATAAATTATGTGCTAGAAAATACTCCCACACCTATCTTGTGCCTTTCATATCTAAGTTTATTTTTATTATGGGATTTCTAATTTCTTAACCATATTTTCTCCTAGCAAAATTTTTGGAACACAATTATTTATGTTTAATTTTTCAAACTGGTCATAAAAATATTTACAGTTTCATATGATCTTTTAGAAACTTGTCATCTCATAATCAATAGGTGGATCATATGTTCCTCTTGAGCCTGGGCCAACCTTTCTGATACCCCATTAAGAGTCTTGCAGAAGCAAATTATATAACTTCCAAGGCTAGGTCATTAAAATCAATAGAGTTCCCATCTCTCTCTCTCTCTCTCTCTTTTTCTCTCTCTCTCTCTCTCGGAATAATGACCCTCGGAATACAGCCACCATACTCTAAAGAACTCTAAGCTACTGGTATTGGAACAAAGCCCCACACCTTCAGCCACATCTGAGATCCCAGCTAATAGCCAACACCAATTTACCAGCCTGGTGAGCAAATCATCTTGGAAGTGGATTTTCCAATCTTCAGCTAAGTTGCCTCAGCTGATGCTATGTGGAACAGACAGACCTTTTCCTTTATTGTGTTCAAATTGCAGATTTGTGAGCAACTAATTAATGGCTGTTGTTTTAAGTCACTAAGCATTGAGGTGGTTTGCTCTTAAGCAGCAGATAACCAGAATCATTAAAACAAGAAAAATAAAAGTTGCTAACTTTCAGCAAGATATGCAAATAAAGCCGTAGAAATAAATTCAAAAGATGTTTTGACTCCCCCCAGCAGTACATGAAATCTCAGCCTTACCTTTGAGAATCTGCTCATCTCCCATCATTTTTATGAACAATCCACCAACTACCTGGTTGATATGTAATAAATATGAGACATGAGACGCTTTCTATGAAGTTTTAAGTATCAAACTCTGTAAGTCAACAACAAAAATTGTGGCATGGCTAAAATTTGCAAAAATAAAGCTGACAATATTGAACTTTACCTGAGCCCTGTGCTCCTGTAAAACAGGTATGGTCACCAAATCTACCCCTCCCCAATATATTTTCCATACAAAAGATTTTACTACAAAAAATTACCCTCCTCATATCACTTAGATAAGACATTCATAAATGACCCTCTTGTTTATCTGTGACAAGGCCAGACACAGACTCTCCAAATAGTCATCCTGTGTCCAATAAATGATTAACTAAACTTTTTGATTCCACCAACTTTTCTGGACAAAATTCTTGCAGTAGAACTTGAACAATATTTACTCAAAAATACCCTTCTGAAAATCTGCTAATAACAAGGAAAGCTATTCTCATATCAACTATCCAATTATGCTACTCTCACTCCCCCATATCCAGTTCTTTCTAGATTTGTTTAGAAAACAAATCTCCTCATAAAAAAAAAAATCTCCTCATAAAATAAAAACTTTTTTCTGCCTCACTTTTGATACTCCTGTAGATCTTCAGGTAAGCTGCAGCTTTCTCTTCATTGCAATATTTCCTTTCCCCTATTATAATAGTCTTTTTGAATAAATTCTCTCCTTTACCTACATCAGGATTTGTTTTTACCTGATAGAGCCAATAGTGATAATTTGAGAATCCTCTATTCCTACATCAAGAAACATCAAAAAACTATCAATTCTATCCAATACCACATTCTATTTGATTCTATCTGATATCTACATCTGAAGTAGATGATGAGCTTCTTGGGAGCAGAAAAGTTGATGTTTTTATCCCTCTGACTAAATTTTGTGATCAATAATTTCAAACTGAACAATTCTTATGAAATTGAGGAATGAGAAATAGGTAGAAAAGATAAATGTGGAAGTTCTGTACATTTTCTTTATAGATCTGTAAAGTTCTGTACATTTTCTTTAAAGATCTGTAAAGATCTTTTCCATGGTTAAAACTGCTTTGTGCATTCAGTAATTTGTCCTGGAAAAAAAAACAAACCCAAAAGCATGAAAGCAAGATTACACTGTGTGCCAAGAATAACCTGTGAGGAGCCAAATATCCTAATCAGAAAAAAATAATTAATGCTTTGAATAATTTCTTTGGTATTTGAAATCTGCCAAAACATAATTAACTCCTCTGAGAGAACACCTAATAAAAGACCAATATCCCCTGACAGGTGGGTCGGGGATGTCTCACATTACTATACAATAGGAAGCAGCTCAACATAGAAATTGTGCTACCCACTACTCACTAGACAAGATTTGAGCCCAGGTCCTGAAGCCACTACTTGCTAAATGTTTGAGATCAGTAGAGAAGTGAATTTCCCAATCATTTCATGCAACAATTAATTTGCATGATCAGAAATATACATATTCATTTCAAATGAATTCAAACACACACAATTCAATTTGTGCAGTGGCATACACAATTTAATGTTTACCTGCTTTCTGAGAAAAAAAAAGAAAAAATTAAAATCTCCTCAAAACCCTGATTTTTAGTGTTTGCCAATGTCTGTGATGTAAAATACTCCTACCAGTGCCAGCTTAAAATTACCAACTAGAGACTGACTGGACCCAGCACACCACTCAATATATATGTGCATTTATATATGTGTGTGGGTGTGTATATGTGTACTTCTACATACCTATGTATTTACATCTACTCACATATATATTCAGTGTATACATTCTATGTATTATATATTTTGCACCTATGTACATTATGTGTGTGTTTTGTATATACTACAGATCAGTAAAAGAAGAAAAGTCTTTCTAAAGTTGGAAATACAGTAATAGATTTTGAGTAAAGGTTAAGCATCACATTAAGACATGGAACCTCAAGGAACTAACAGCCTTTAAGAAAACTTAGAAAACATCTAATAATAAAAGGTTTGTAATTCCCATACTTCTGTAATACTTATCAATATATATACATTAATACTGAAAATACATATTGAAATATTCTAGTATTTGTATTTCTAAATACATAGAAGCATTAGTTTGATCTCTTGCTCAAATGTCTCACAGATTTCATGTTTTGTATAAATTCATTGTGAAACTATTATTTTGGTATGGATTATTGTAGTAAATTTAACTGCATATGATGACAACATAATCAGATAGTGATAAAAATGGCTTTTTTGCATTTGCTTTCAAGAAAAATACATGCAGAGCTTACAAAAGCCAGCAACGGGTTGTGGCCAATAGAGCTTTACTGCATGTAATTAAGCCAGTCTCATGTTACTATAGCCAAGTGCTTGAAAAATTCATTGGACCTTTCTTTTTTTTTTTCTTTTTTAAGAGGAGGAAATCGATAAGTCTTTGGAAGGAAAATGGTAATCTGTACTATAATAAAACATATTTATCCAAATGATTGATTTTAAATGGATTTACAAAGAATGGCTATAATTCCACTGTACAAAACCTGAGTAGATGTTTATAGAATTAAAATAGTTCATAAAAAAGTAGCACTTACCATGCAAAAATCAAGTAAACATTTCCTTCTACTCTCTCTACTCAAACAAATTAGGAAAATCTGATTACATCTTTTTTTCCCTTTCAAATCTAAGTACACTTTCAAAGGACCAAGAGTTGAAATCAATCTCCATTCCAAAGAGGAAAAAAAGTGATCTGAAATAAAGTAATTTCAATCACAAAGGCACAGGGAGAAAGTCGGAGTAAACACGGGAAGTTCTTCAGAGACTACCTTTTGGAAGAAATGATCACTGAGCATACTCAAGTGAATGACAAAGAAAATGTCCCTTTGCAAGGTTCTTTTTGGCATATTTATATTTTAAAGCAGTGAAATGGGGCAGATCATGTTAGAGTCCTATTAATGTGTAGCTCTTATTGTTTTATTTTATTTAATTTTCTTCTTTAAGGTGTTTGTGAATTGATAAATGAAAGATGATTTTAAAAGTGCATCACCAAAAGGAGAAAAATTTGAATAGAAAAAGAATAAAGGATACTTGAGTGCCTCTGTGAAGGCTGTGGGGTTTTTGTTTGTTTTAACCTGATATTGTGAGAATGTCCCAATATAAAATTGATTGCATAAAAAGGGGACATGCCACATCATATAGGTAATAATCCCTGAAAAATCATTTTGGATGACTAGGACTCAAGTCTAAAGAAATGTCACTCTCAGCTTCCTCTCCAGCCCTCTACTTCTTTATCATTGTTGGGTTTCTACTGGGAAGCCATCTTTTCCCTTTCATTCAGGTGGCAGCAATGAGTTTTGAGCTATCTGGAACTAGGGTCCTTAGTAAAACAACTCAGAATGACCTGGACTGTTCAGTATATCTTGTGGCTTCCTTGAAACTCCCTAGATCAACTATTTCAGGCTTTATTGGGATTGGAATTGGGAACCTGTCATTTTAACAAATGCTTCAGTGATTTTATGTATATTAGTGTTTGAAAACCTCTAACCCAGAAGAAGATTGAAATTACCTGTCTTGTGCTCATTACAACTTTGTGGGAATGCTTCATTAACCTTCTTCCAAAAACTGGCTTTAATACTAGCAAAATCATTTAATTAATACAAAATGTGGCGTAGATGGAAGAATGTGTTTTCATGCCATTTTAACTTGGATGTAATTAATATTTAATTTTCTTTCCCATTGAAATGCTTAATGAAAATTGGTCATTGGCTAGAATGTAACATAAGAAAATTAGTGAATAACATAAGTGTCAGAATTCCTAGGTTTTAATCTTGACTTGGACACTAATTAGCCTTTTTACCTTAGGCAATTCACTTAAATTTCCTCTTATTTAAAAATTAATTTTTATTATATAAATCATACATGAGTATGTTATCCTCTTGAAAAGGAAAATTCAAATATTATATATGAAGCTAAATTTCCTTTTGACAATCCCCCTCAATTTCAGTTGCTTCCTGAATTAGCGGTTATTACTTTGGTTTATATCTATCCAGATAAATATACATGGATATATAGATAAATAGATAGATATTGATATAGGTAAAGATAAAATATATATGTATATGTACAAATGCATAGTAGCATTGTATGCTTTAGTTTATAGAGGGCATGTTACTCTACATTTTGTTTATAACTTGATTCTTTTATTGAATACTACATCTTCCACATTTTTCCATATTAACCCATTGGAAGCATACTTATCCTCCTTAACTGCTGCATAACATGGATAGCATATAAGTTATTTATCCATTTCATTACTTACAGCATATAGGATATTTCTTTATATTTTTCTTTGTTTTGGTTTTACTTTTAGTTATTATTATTAAAATTAATGTTTCATATAATGTTTCTGTGTGAACTTCCTTGCTAACATATATAAATGCTTCTCCAGAGTATATATCTCATCTAGAGTTACTGGGTCAAAGAGTATATGCATTTATTTTTTCCCAAATTTACTGAGGTATAATTTATATATAACACTGTATAAGTTTAAGGTGCAATGTGTCAATCTTATAGCCATATATTGCTAAATGATTACCACAGTAATGTTAACACCTCCATCATCCTCACATAATTATGATTCCTTTTTTGTTAAGAACAGTTAAGATCTTCTCTCTTAGCAACATTTAAGTACATAATATAGTACTGTTAACTATAATCACTATGCTGTACATTAGATCATCAGAATTTATTCATCTTATAACTGGAAGTTTGTATCCTTTAACCAACATATTTCTCCATTTCTCTCAACCCCCAAGCCCCTGGCAACCACCATCTACACTCTGCTTCTATAAGTTGAGCTTTTTTTATATTCCACATATAAGCAAGATCACACAGTATTTGTCTTTCTCTGTCTGACTTATTTTACCTAGCATAATGCCTTCAAGGTCCATCCATGTTGTCCCAAATAGCAGGGTTTCCTTATTTCTCATGGCTGAATAATATTCCACATGTAATACATCACAACTTCTTTATATATTCATTCATTGATAGACACTTAGGTTGTTTCCATGTCTTAGCTCTTGTGAAAAAAGTTGTTATGAATGAGAGGGCACATATCTTTTCATTATCCTGTTTTAATTTTCTTTGAATATATACCCAGAAGTGGGATTGCTGGATCATACGGTAATCTATTTTTGTTTTTCTGAGGAAGCTCCTTACTGTTTTCTATAGTGGTTGTACTAATTTACATTCCACCAGTAGTACACAAAGATTCCCTGTTCTTCACATGCTCGCCAACACTTGTTATTTCTCGTCTTCTTGATAACGGCCTTTATAACAGGTGTGATATATCTCATTATAGTCTTGATTTGCATTTCTTTGATGATTGGTGACATTCAGCATCTTTCATGTATGAGTTGGCCATCCATATGCCTTCTCTGAACCTATATCTGTTCAGTTCTCCTGCCCATTTTTTAGTCAGATTGGTTTTTTGCCATTTAGTTGTATGAGTTTCTTATATATTTTGGATATTAACCCCTTATTAGATATATGATTTGCAAATATTTTCTTCCATTATGTAGTTGCCTTTTTATTTTGTTAATTGTTTCTTTTTCTGTACAGAGTTTTTAAATTGATATAGTTCCACTCATTTATTTTTGCTTTAGTTGCTTGTGCTTTTGGTGTCATATTTTCTTCTAGGAGTTTTACAGTTTCAGGTCCTATGATTAAGTATTTAATCCATTTTTGAGTTAACGTTCATACGTGGTTTAATATAGGGATCCAAGTTTATTCTTCTAATGGTGATTATCCAGTTTCCCCAAAACCATTTAGTTTAGAGACTATCTCTTTCCGAATTAGTATTCTTGATTTCTTTGTCAGTATTAGTTGACTATATGTGTAAGGGTTTATTTCTGGGCTCTGAATTCTGTCCCATTTTTCTGTGTGTATATTTTTATACTAGTACCACTTTGTTTTGGTTACTATAGCTTGGTAGCAATCAGGATGTCTGAAATCAGGAAGTGTGATGCCTCTGGTTTTGCTCTTCTTTAAGATGGCTTTGGAGATTTGGGGACTTTTGTGATTCCCTAAAAATTTTAGGATTGCTTTTGCTATTTCTGTGAAAAATGCCATTGAAATTTTAATACAGTTTGCATTGAATCTATAGATTCACTTTAAGTATTTCAGTTTAAGTAGTATGGCCATTTTGACAAAATTAATTTCTTCAATTTATGAACACAGGATATCTTCCAACTACTTACATCTCCTTTAATGTCTTTCATCAAATTCTTACAGTTTTCAATGCACAGATCTTTTATCTCCTTGGTTAAATTTATTTCTAAGTACTTTATGGTTTTGATGTTATTGTGAATAGATTGTTTTCTTATTTCTTTTCCAGGTGTTTCATTGTTAGTGTATAGAAATATAGTTGATTTATGTGTGTTGATTTTGTATCCAGCAACTTTACTGAATCTGTTGATTTCCTATAAATAAGATCTCATCATATCCAAACAAAAATAATTTTACTTCTTCCTAGATAAAAAGTATCAAATTGCCTTCCAATGTTACCTTACCTAATTAAGCTCCCAGAATTTTAATTGTATGACTACACCACTCAAGCCTGTTCATGGATCAGCAGTAAAAATTATTCCCAAACAATCAAACAACCCTTATTCAGAAATTTCACTGGTAGTTCCTGAATTACTATTACAGGGATTAATTTTCAATTCACTGGCATGCATATGTCTTACCTTGGTAAGTATTGTACTTGCTACTTCATACTTTCTATACCTAATTTTAAGTACTACGTCATTAAGTCAGTGACCCAAAATGGTATCTTTTAAAATTGGGAAATATATATTTATGGTCCTTATGGGCTAAATAATAAGAGAGTTGGAGAGTTCATATATGTCTAAGGCAACATGCATAAGGTATAAGCTACCTCTGCCAGATGAAAACAAAATCATTTAGGATATTTTCAATCTGGCTAAATGTAGAAGAAAAACATAACTTCTCTGTTTACTAGCTGCATTCCAATTGCATTAAACCGAATTCATTGACAACAATAAAGAGATCACATTTGGAATAATAGCAAGTTATTCTTACTATATTTATTCCTCCATCTGCCATTTATTTGCATTGGTCAAAGTAGAGAATTAAAAGTGATGCGATACCAGAGAAGCTGGGAGGAGAGAAAAGCCAGCAGAAGGTAAAGCTTCCTAATGCGACTCCTGCTCCTTCCCTCCTTTCTGCAAAGGCCTGCTGGGTGTCCCCTGACTTCTGAGGTGTGCTTTTTGGGATAGAGGGAAAGACAATTCAGATTCTGTGGCAGGGGTAAAAGCCAAGAAAAGCTTCTGGAGCTCCTAAGCGCTCCCGGTAACACAAGATTCAAATCTCTGTTTAAATCCTGGTTTCATCAAGGACTGTGTAACCTTGAGTGAGTTGTTTAGTGGCTTCCGGGTGTTGAATGGCCACCGTGTTCCAGAAGTTTTGTGTTTATTATTTCATATAATTCTCACAGTAACCCTGCGAGGTAGATCATTCTCTCCCCGTCCTGCACAAAACCTGGGAGGCACTGTGCATGGGGAAACGTTCTTGGGCCTGAGATTTAGACTGTCTCTGTTTGAATCCTTATGTGTCACCTTCGGCAAGTTAAATCCTTTGTGTTTCACAAACCTTTTCATAGGTAAAATTTGGATAATCCACCTACTTTCAAGGCTTGTTGTGAGGGCAAATGAAGGAGGGCGTGATGTGGTTTTTTTTAACAACAAAAGTGGATGTGATAGGAATCACCTTCTCAGCTTTATTTGAAATTTTGAGTGTGGCATTAATCCAATCATGTCATTGTTTCTATTCTTACAAGCCTCACTCAAGATTCAGAGTTCATTCAAAGTGTGTTTTTTTTTGGTTAAGTCATGTAATTAACCACCAACAAAGCTGAGGAGGTAAGAGCAAGTTTCTGTCTCATATTCTAAGGCAGCTGGGGCACACACTTGCATATACCATTCCAAAAGGAAGAATGATGTGTTTTAAAAAGAAGGATGGAGGCTTTTGGTCATAAAGGAAACAGTGCCAACTATCAATATCTACTTTTCATGGTGTTCTCTGCTCAAACATTTGTGACATATTGATTACACATCTATTTTTGTAATTTAAAGCCTATGTTACATCATCAAGCATATCTGTATTTTGAAGACTACTAAGGAGAGAAGGGGATGTGTACAGCTAAGACTTAATCTCTGTTCGATTTTTACTGGGAAGGAAATCATTTAGAAAATCCATTTAGGAAATCCAATCATTTAGAAAATAATCTTTTTGAAGAACAATTTCACATCAAATTTTCACTTATAGCTACTGAATATTTAACCTGTCTACAAGTAAGGGTAGCAATAATATGCTGTCACTTCAGAAACTAGAGAGATGAAATTTGTTAACTCGAAAGCTAGAAAAAGAACAAATTTTTTAGATCGCCCACCCGTCTGGACCCATGGGTGGCAAGAATGTTGCTATCCTTCATATGATATTTGTCCTATATCAAATTTTAAAAAGTATGTATAGTATGTATAGTTATTTATTTCTGAAGAATACGATTTTGTGCCAGAAGTCAATTTCTACCTTTCCTTGTGAGTTCTAAAACTGGAAATTATTTCATTCGAATATACTGAAAAGATCCTTGAGATCAAGAAAAATACACCAACTATATTTGCTACATAAATTAAGCATATTGAAAACCTATAAACCAAATATTTTTATAATAATAAAGATTCCTGTAAGTAATTCAACATATGAGTCTGATTTGAGGAAAAAAGCTCCTTATTTCTTTATAAAGATATATATTGCAGCTATAAATAAAAACAAAAGTTTTATTAAATAAACAGTACACTGTGGAAAAATTATGAAACTGAGATAAGCCAAAATTTTAAAAACTGCAATCATGAGTAATATTCTAAATGTTTAACATCCTGTAAGGTATGGATCCTGCCAGGCATAATGGACACTGTCTATAAATAACATTATACAAATGTGATCGGGCTAGAGCCAGCCATGCCCAAAATATTATCTTCCAGGCATTAATTGCTTTTAAATTTTGGGTGCAAATCTTATGAGACCTGGGGTTCTTAGGTTACTTTGAGTATGATACTCTTTTAGAATATGTTTAAAAGCCCTCAAATATGTTTGTTTACAGAGTTTCTTTACACGTTTTTGTACAGAGAGATTCTAAGGGCTATAAAACACTAAATAACGATTATAAAATATTTAGCAACTTATTTATCTTTCATGCATGTAACATATAGATATATAAATCACAAAGGAATCTATTAATGTTTCTATTATAATATCAGATTATAATAAATAAAATAGTAAAATAATGGAATTATTTAACCACTACTTCATTCTTGAAATTTTAACTCTTTCAAAAATTTTGCTCTTACAAACACTGTTTTATGAATATCTTTATATAGACATATTCACATACTTATACATGTGTTTCCCTAAGGACACTTCACCACAGTAAATTTGCTTTGTTAAAGAGCACTAAGTTCTCTCTTCTGAATTGAGTTAGTTGCAGCTACAACAACACACATAATGCTTTTGTGTCTTTCATAGTCTATTTCCAAATATCCCTTCAGAAATATTGTACCATTTACTCCCATGATAGGAAAAAAAAAGTTTGTCATTTATCCAAACCCTTGCTTCATTAGTGATGTTACTGGTGCCTTATATGGCTTCTCACTGAGTCTGTCAGATGCATACAGCACACAGCTGCTAAGAATGTTAGCTGCTAAGGGCTCTTAACCACCACCTTCTCTGGCAGCCAAACAGGAACAGCCTCACCCCAAAATAACGATAACACTCTTTCTGGGATGGTCAGGCCAATGACTGACTGAACTGAGGGGGTGGTTAAAAAATAGTTTCAGCTCTCTTGCTTAAGGTGAGGGTAGGTCTGTAGCACAGTTTATACAGCAGAGCTTCCCTTGAAACCAGGCTGAAGCTAGTCTCCAGCCGAGATGACTTACTTCCTTAGCTTCTTTCTCCTTCCTTCCCTGCTTCCCTAATCCTCTTTTTGTGAGAGAATGTCCTCAACAAATTATTTCCTTCAACAACTTCTGTCTCAAGCTCTGAGGAACTTAACCTCAGACAGCTGTTGCCAGGAAGAGTCCTAAGAATTAGCTTCCAACAATGGAATTCTGGAAATGGACCACTTGATGGCTATATGGCCATGAAGACCTCATCACTGATGGCAGGTGGATTATCAATAGTTCTTGGAAAGTTGTAGCAGTGGGACTTCCAAGATTTTTAACTGTGGTGAATGGAGATGGGAAGCAGGGATAATATAATCTGGTATATTTTTGTTAACATTTAAGAGTTAAAGGAAAATAGTAACCAAAAGGGCTATGAAATTGGGTGGCTATTGTTAAGTAACATTGATGCATGAAGCAATCTATTAATAAGGGAAATTCAAGATCCAGAGAGCCTCTTAGGCAACATTTAAGGAGGCACTCATCTATAGACCGAACTGAAGACCTAAGTGTAAGTAAGTAAGAGCATAACTTCAAATAAGGCTGAATTCTCAGAGGAGGGCAATTTCCTAAGCCAAAGTCAGAGCCCTGATAGGGAAGAGGTAGGATATTTAATTAGATGACCTTGAACATTTCAAATAGGATTGACCCTACTCTCCATCACTCCTAGTTATACATTGGGGTAATTTGAGTTCCCTGTTCCTATAACTTTAGGCTCTGTAGTTTTAATGTTTCTGGGTACTAAAAGGAAAGGCTTTCTCCAGAGTACATAGTTAGAGTTTCACTAAATTTGAAGATACGAGTGCTTCCTGGTCATTTGCTCCACCTTGTGCAGCAGACACAGAAAGGAATTATCATATTGGCAGGAGTACTCAAAACTTAACATTTGAAGTGGTAGCATTGCTGCTACATGATGGAGAAAGGGTGAAATATCTTGGCACTCAAGTAATCCATTAGCACATTTTTTGGTACTCCTATGTACAGTATTAAGTGTAAATGGGGCATTATAGGGGGAAAAAGGCCTGTTTAGGGGATGGTAAACTGGAGTTCAGACACCTCATGGATAGATGTCTGTTACATACATGGCAAGCCTTTAGACAGTAGAAGTTACAAATCTTGAGTGTGTAGTGGAGGAGACCACAGTCTGATGCTCTGGTCAACAGTCCAAGTTGAACTTTCAGCCAACAGCATCAATTGATGGGCATGTGAATAAACCATATTGGATGACCAGCCTTGTTATGTCTTCAGATGATGGCAGCCTCAGCCAACATCTTACTGTAACTGGATGAGATCCTTCAAGTGAAACAGATCCAAGCAAACGCTTTGCAAACTATTGATCAAAATACTGTGGACTAAATAAACTGCTTGGTTTAAACTGCTCTTTTGGAGTAATCTGTTATATAGGATTAGGAACTGGAATTGCAAAATAAATATGTAAGAGATGGTATAGGAAGAAAAAAGAAAGAAAGATTTTCTCTGCCAAAACCAATATTATTCCAAATTTATAAATAGGAGAGATGAAATTAACACACATGTGTCCAGGCACACACACACTCACACATACAAGTGGCAGTCAATATTCTAGGCTAGTAGGTTTTTGTTTGTTTGTTTGTTTTGTTTTGTTTTTGTGGTACACGGGCCTCTCACTGTTGTGGCCTCTCCCGTTGTGGAGCACAGGCTCTGGATGTGCAGGCTCAGCAGCCATGGCTCACGGGCCTAGCCGCTCCGCGGCATGTGGGATCTTCCTGGACCGGGACACGAACCCGTGTCCCCTGCATCGGCAGGCGGACTCTCAACCACTGTGCCACCAGGGAAGCCCTGTAGGCTAGTAGTTTTTAAACATTAATATGTGTAAGAATCACTTGAGCATCTGTTAAACTGATAGACTCCCAAAACCAATCTTCACAACGTCTGAAGTAGTTGAATCAGACAAGTCCTAGAAGACTACCAGACTCTCAAACCCACTAGCTGATTCTGATATTATTTGGACAAAAACTCCTCTATACCATGTCTGGTCTCAAACCCCGTCTCCCACATGTTTATGATATTGATTTCTATCAACTCAAAAAATATAAGGATACTGTTTGAGTACTTACTAAGGGTCCCAATCAGATCAGAACTCTATATTGCTGCCACTTGAATAAAAGGGAACAAATGGCTTATTGGTAGAACTCAAACAATTTTAAAGGAGTGGGGTGAGGTAAGGGAGAGGCAGAAAACAAACTTACCTCTTAAGAATGGATAAGTCTAACTGGTCTCGATTTTTCAGGATCTTTTTAATGCAGCCTATCCCCTTTTTGTCAGATCAATTTTAAATTGGAAACTTCTCACATAATTAGATTTTTTTGAAGCCTGTGCAGGAGCATTGAAGTGTTTTTTTTCTTTGTTTTTTGAACTTTTCTCCTTTTTGAACACAAGCATGATTTTTAGTCTTTTATTTATTAAATCTTAGGCACTTTTATAAAATAATAAAACGACAACTGTACATAAACAAGACTATATCATGACCTATCCCATTCTAATTCTTTAAAATAAAAATATGTAAACCAAAGTATCTTGCAAGGAAACGTTTCCTTGGCCATTTATTGAATACTCAATGATCATGTTTTCTGAAAAGTAGTCTTTATTTTTTTTTTGTTCTTTGGGGTGGAGGTTAATTTCAGTTAATGTCAAGTATTAGTCCTTTGAAAGTATACCTAGCTTTGTCCAATTTTCATATAAACACAGAGCTCATGATTTTTATTGCTTGTATTTATACTAATAAACATGTATGGATAGGGTTCTAACATAAGACAGGTAAAGTGCTTTAATATATTTTAAATGAAGTCTTTTACATTAATATTTGAAGAAGTATTTAAAACTGACTTGGAAATAATAAGTTTTTTCTTAATAATAATAGGTTCTTCTTAATTACGATGACTTCTTATACATTATATTGATTTTGTTATCAGGAAACTTTCAAAGTTAATATACAGATGAAAAGACAGAAAGGACTTTAAGCTAACTAGTATGTGAACATTTAAAAGAATGTGATTATCTTGCATCCACAGTCCAGTCTAACAAACATAATTACTTATTGGGAATTAGAAATAAGTGTTTGGTGCTGAATCTGAAACAATCACATAATTTAAACCTAATTTAAAACAATCTATAAAAAATGAGTAGCCTGAGGCTTGTTTTGTGAACTTCAATGTATCCAATTTTGAAGTCTTCAGAGTCAGCCTGAGTCTTCATGGGATCATCAGGTCCATTATTTTGATGTTTTTTTTTTTGTCTATACAATCACCAACAGAATTAAATAATCCATTCAGGAGATTTGGGGCTTTGGGAATTAACCTGAAGGATGTTGATAGATGAATAAAGAATGAAAGTCTCATGGCTTCTTATGTTAAACTTCTCAGGACAAGACAATCCATTAATGACCAATAGTGAAATAGGTGTGCCTAATACCCATGTCTGTAAAGATCTTATATATGATAATATTGGGTTATTGGTAAAATATTGGTTTTATAACCTGAATGTGAATACTTGAAAAGAATCTGCATTAGTCAGGGTTCTTCAGAGAAACAGAACCAGTAGGATATACATATGTAGAGAAAGAAAAAGATTTATTGTATAGAATCGACTTATATGGTTATGAAGGTTAAGAAATTCTATAATCTTCCATCTGCAAGTTGGAGGCCCAAGAAAGCCAATGGTGTAGTTCAAGCCTAAGTCCAAAGGCCTGAGAACAAAGGGAACCAATGTGTAAGTCCCAGTCAGAGTCTGAAAGGTCAAGAACCAGGAGAGCTATTGGGATAAATCTTGGTCCTACTGCAAAAGACCCATGTTCCAGCTCAAAGACGTTCAGGCAGAGAGCAAATGCTTACTTCCTCATCCTTTTTGTTCTATTCACTCCCTCAACAGGTTGAATGATGCTCACAGACAACAGGGAGGGCATTTGCTTTATTCAGCCTACGAATTCAAATGCTAATCCCATCTGGAAACAACCTCACAAACACACCTAGAAATAATGTTTAGCCAAATATCTGGGCACCCCATGTCCCAGTCAAGTTGACATAAAATTAACCATCACAAGGCCACCCCTTTGTCAAACTGATACTCAAATACACATCCTTAAACCATATTTAATCTCCAAATAAAGACAATAACAAGATCATAATTCTACTTAACATGATATCAACACAACTATTCTGCATACAACAAAAATCAATCTAACCCTTCCTCAGTATGGGAGGTAAAGTCCATAAGAGATGTTTACACTTCTGAATATCCTTTAACTTAAATACTATGATATAAAGTAAGTATATATTATATTGCATGATAAAGGAGAAAGAAAGGAAAGAAAATAGACATTTGCCACACACACAAACACAAACATATGCATAGTAAAATAAGGAGGAAATATTCATGACAATCACAGTCCTTTCATCTGTAACTGGTCACATGGTCTTAGCTGGTATTTATAATAACATTCATCCACTACTTATTCTGTATTACCTTTGCCTTCAACAAACACCTCAGCTGTTTATGGTTCTTTACCTGGTAGAGTGAGTCAAATCTTCATTCTTGAAGAGTTCAAGTCATTAGTAGTAGTGCCTGGATTGGGTTGTTGTAATTTTCCATTCACTTTAATCAGAGGGTATGGTAATATCAGAGACACCTTAAGGGATCTCCTGTATTCTAGAATACTCTATTTTGTCCATTGTGGAGTAGTAGTCCAATTTTCCCTTGGTAGTCAACACCAGTTACCCCAGCCAACAATGAGATGGCCTTATTTGCTTGTTGATTCAGAAGCATGCAGACTTCAAAGTGATCAGAGGGCAGTCTTAACTTAGAGTTCAATGGGATTACTGTATCACCTGGTGTAAGCATTCCTCCCTCTTGAACTAAGATATCTAGGCACAGCAGAGAATAAGGTCATGAGAACAGGAAGCAAAAACTTTGCTGGTGTGTCACAAGGGGTAATAGTGAGTGAGTACCACTCTCATTTCCACTCCTTGATTCCTAAACCTGTGAATCCTGGCTATGGGAGAAACAACACCTTATATTCAATGCCTATTCAGAACATATATAGCCTTCTGAAGAACCTTGCCCCAGCCCTGCTAGGTGTTGCCACTTGGCAGGCACTACAACTGAGTATTCAAAAGGCCATTCCACTCTATCAAACCAGATGCTTTGGGATAGTGGGAAAAATGATAAGAACAGTGTCTTCCATGAGCATGGGCCCACTGTTACACTCCTTTCACTGTGAAGTGAATTCCTTGAACAGTAGTAACATGAAATACCGTGACTCTAGATAGGCAATCTGTAAGTCCACAGATGATAGTTTTGGCAGAACTATTGTGTACATGGAGACAAATTCCATATCCAGAGTAAGTGTCTATTTCGGTAAGAACAAAACACTGCCTTTTCCATGATGGAAGCAGTCCAATGTAATCTACCTTCCACCAGGTAGCTGGCTGATCATCCTAGGTAATGGTACCTGTGGGCTCAGCGTTGGTTTCTGATGCTAGCAGATTGGGCACTCAGCAGCGGCCATAGCCAGGTCACCTTCAGTGAGTGGAAGTCCTTGTCACTGACTACATGCATAACCTACTTCTCTGCCACCATTACCACTTTGTTCCTGAGCCCACAGGGCAATGACAGGGTGGCTTGGAGAAGGAAGCTGACTAGCATCCACAAAACAGGTCATCCTACCACATGATTTCCCAATCATGTTTCTTCTAATTCCCTGACCATCCAGCCAAACCACTGGCCACAGCTCACAAATCAGTATATAATCGAATATCCAGGTATTTCACCTTCCAAGCAAACTGAACAACCAGATGCACTGCTAGCATGTCTGCCCATTGGGAAGATTTTATTTCAACACTGCCTTTCAGGGATATCCCAGAAATCCATCAGATGTCCCAGAGTTCCATCATTACTGTAAGCTGACAGTAATGTCGTATCTATTAACTTTAGGGCAGTGCCTACACATTGTGTAGAACCTTCTGTAAACGAGGCCTGAGTCTTCTTTCTCTCTGTCAGCTGATACTAGAGAACTTCCCATGAGGACAAAGGTGCAGGTTGAGAGACAAAAGCAGTGTAGCAGGAATGGGGTCCATTTGGGGCACTTCTTTATATAATTTATATGTACCTTCAAGGTCTGCTTGGGCCTAAACATGTATATACCACTTCCATTTGATGATGGACTGTTTCTGTGCATGTCCACACTTCTGGCTTGATAGGTCAGATAATATCCAGCTCATGATGGGCAGCTCAGGTTGCGTGGTAACATGGTGGCACATAGTTAAGTGTTCAGTCTCTGCTGAGGCCTGGTAGCAGGCCAAGACCTGTTTCTCAAAAGGAGAGTAGTTGTCTGTGGAGGATACCAGGGATTTACCCAAAACTCTAAGGGCCTGTGCTGTGATTCATGTACAGAGCCTGCAAAAGGCTCCAAAGAGAATTGCTCTCTGTCACTGACACTTCAAGCACCATTGCATCTGCTAAATCATATAGCACAAGTGGCAGTGAAACTTACACAGCAGCCTGGCTCTATATCAGAGCCTTCTGTTGTTTTTGATCCCACTCAAATTTAGCAGCTTTTCAGGACTCCCAGTAAATGAGCCAAGGTAATACACCCAAATAGACTACGTTGCCTCCAATATCTAAAGAGGTCCACTAGGTGTTGTACATCTATTTTAGCTATATTAGGGTCCAGGTGCACCTACTTATTCTTCAGCTTAGAAGGGGCATCTCAACATGACCCACACTACTCAACTTCCCACTGGGTAGGAAGCCCTTGAAATTTATTCAGATGTATTTCCCACCTTCTCACATGTAAATGTCTTACCAATAAGTCTAGAATAGCTGCTATTCTTTCTCATTCGAGCCAGTTGGAATAACATTATCAATGCAAGGGACTTCTTGTAAAAGGGAAAGGTGATCAAGATTCCTGTGGACTAAAGTATGACATAGGGCTGAAGGGTTGATATATACCTAAAGTAGGATCAGGAAGATGGCCTTGTAAGCTGACAGCAAACTCATTCTGATGGATCTTATTGATAAGAATGGGGAAAAAGACATTTACCAGATAAATAGCTACTTCCTAGGTACCAGGGGATGTGTTAATTCATTCAAAATGAAAACCACTTCATGTTACAGCAGCAGCAATTGGAATCACCACCTGTTTAAGCTGGTGATAATCCAGTTATTCTCCAAATCAATCATCTTCTACACAGTTGATTCCCTACAGAGTTCAATGGTAATGAGGTGGGAATCACCACCTCTGCCTCTTTCAAGTCCTTGATGGTGGCACTAATCTTTGCAATACCTTTGGGTTGCAGTATTGCTCCAGGTTTACTATTTTCCTAGATATAAGCAGTTCTAACAGCTTCCACTTTTTCTTACCCTCCATAATCTCCCTCACTCCACAGATCGGGTAACAAATGGGGGGATTCGTCAGCTAATAAGTGTATCTATTCCAATTATGCATTCTGGAACTGGGGAAATTACAGCAGGATGGGAACAGAAAACCACTGGGCACAGTGTGAGAGGGACCTGAGCAAAAACTCCATTCAGCATCTGACTTTCATAAGCCGCTATTCTGACTGTGGACCACAGTGAAGTTTTTGGTCTAGAATCGCAGTTCAGAGCCAGTGTCCGGTACTCCCTAAAAGGTCTGAATATTTCCTTTTCCTCAATATACAATTACTCTGGCGAAAGGCCATAGGTCCCTTTGGGGAAAGCTGGGAGAAAGATTAGCAGTATACATTTTTGGAAGTATACCAGGGTCCTTCCTTAAAGGAACCCAGTCTTCCCTTCATTCAAGTGGTTTTTGAATCTGCAAATTGGCTCAAGACCAAGAATTGATTGAAGGGTTGTGACTCTGTTTTTATGATTCAGGTTAGGCGTTTTTTCTCACTTGACCTAGAACTTTTCTGTTTTTACAGAAAAGTCAGATTTTGGTAGGTTTCTTACCTATTTTACTTCTAGGTACACCATGAACAACTAGCCAATTCCATAGGTAGGTAGAAGTCAGTCTACTCTGAATGCTGCTTTGACTACTGCCCATCATGGTAACCATGCTCACCGTGTCTTTGGTGGTTGAGGGCCCAGCTTGGTCCCTGCCACTCCCAGATCCAATTACTTTCATTGCATTTAGGTTTACCAATTTAGTGCCTGCTGTTCCTCCTGTAAGATCTAGCCAACAAAGAAGAGTGACCACAGAGCTCTTCAGGGATGCCTGGACAACACTCAAAAATTAATTTCTCACAATATTAGTGAAAGGTGTGTCTTCTGGATCTTCCCCATGTGGATGAGTATGTCTTAAATGACAAACCCACTCTTACATTCCAATCTAACATTCCAGCCTCTGAATTCTTTCCTTTACATTAAACCATGGCAGGTCTGGCATCTCCAACCTGTTCTCTTTTCTTTTTGTCAGCTTTTGGTCCATATTTCAGCCAACAAACCAACCAAACTGTTTAACCCTTTTCTAACTCCCTGAGCTGCAACATTAAATGTAGAGTCCCTGTTTAGCAAGTCTATATCAGTAAATTTGGCCTGATCCAACCTTGTGTTCCTTCCACTATTATTCCACACCCTTATTATCTATTCCCACACATTTTCCAGATTTCTTTTTATATAAATTAGTTCTTTTGGAGTCTAGCACACCTCCTTATATGTTATACTTTGTACCTCACTTTAGGGGCCTATTGGGTTTTGAGTTCGTTATAGGTCTAAAAGCAAAGGGGGTGATGGGAGTGGGTCTTGAGGAGAATCAGCCTTTCTTACAACTGCTTCAGGTGAAAACATTACAGTTTCCTCAGGCAATGCGGAGTTAATCCCCTCAGATGGGGATGGAAAGGCCAATAGTACTAGGGCTAAGAAGGCCAGTTCCACTGGCAAAGAATACTCAACAATATTTACGGCCTCAATATCCCCAGCTTCATCAGGGTCATGTCTCCATCCTAACTTACAGAATCCCATTCTTTCCCAATCGATGCCCTCACATTAGTAGTAAAGACCCCCAGAGGCTGGGACCTCAACTTACATTTTAATTATGAGTCTTTACTGGGTTTGATTCTCAGCAATCACAGCCATGCAGCTACAGGAAATAAGGGTCTCCTTCAGGGCACATTCATTAAGGTTATTTATTTGGTGCTTAGCTGGGAATTCAAATCCCTGAGCTTATCCTTTTCCTTTATCACTTTGTCCAGCAATATTAGGAAAAACCAGCCTACCCCATTACATTAGGTAGTTTTCCCAAAATGTTCAAAAGTATCATATACACAGTCACCCAGCTTCTTGTTTCTTATAAGTGGTTGATTAGGAATATCAGAGGCAGATATTTTGTGTATCTCTATTGCCAGTTCACATTGTGGACTATCAGTGCTCCTTTATTTCTGTATATAGAATTCTTAGCATCTTTAAATCGAATTCGATCTTCAATTCCAAAAACTCCAGAGCCAATTCCAAAAATGTATCTTTAAAATTTGTTCTTCTAGAACAATTCTCAGTCCCCAAATCAATATTAGTCAGGGTTCTTCAGAGAAAAACCAATAGCATATATCTATATCTATACCATATCTATCTATCTATATATCCTATAGCTATCTATCTATCTATCTATCTATCTATGTAGAGAGAGATAGAGAGAGATTTTTTTCATAAGGAATTGTCCCATATGAATATGAATATGAACGTTACAAACTAGAGGGCCAAGAAAAAAGATGGTATAGTTCCAGTCCAGTCCTGAAGGCCTGAGAACGAGCAGAGTCAATGATGTAAGTCCCAGACAGAGTCCAAAGCCTCAAGAACAAGAGGAGCCAAAGGTTTAAGTCTCAGTCTAAGTGCAGGAGAAGGTCCCAGTTCAAGCAGTCAGAAAGAGGGGAAATTCTTCGTTCCTTTTTGTTCTAGTCAAGCTCTCAACAGATTGTGATGCCCACCCACACTGAGAAGAGCAATCTGCTTTATTCAGTCTACCAATTAAAATGCTAATTTCATCTGGAAACACTCTCACAGACATACCCAGAATTAATGCTTAACCAAGTACCTGGGCACCTCTTGTCCTTGTCAAGTTGATACATAAAATTAACCATCATAGAATTCTCTGAAAAAGTTCTTGATAATGCAGCCTAACTTAATCATGTACTTGAGATAATTAAGAAATAAGAGGTCCTGGATTTCCTTTAGGAAAATATAACTAAATGCTTAATTACATTAAAACTAAATTTTTAAAATTAAAATTTAAGTAAAACTTAATTAAACTAAAACTTAAATGCCTAAATAATTTCACACTAAAAAAGCCAAAGATTTTTGTGCAATATTTCTTCATAATATCAATGGAAATTCTCTAATTATATATTATTTGGCTTACAAATATTCATGATTTTTGATTCATTGCTTTCTTCCTCATCTTCTTAACTTCGGGCCCTTTAAAAGCTCATCATCATCTTTAGCATGAAGAAGGTGCGTAAAAAAAAGAAAATCTCAAGTTAGCTAATATTGATGTGTTTTTGAAGATGAGGTGATTTTAAAAGTCTTCTATAACTGGTAGATTACATATCTATGCCTTCCTTCTTCTCAGAGTTATCTTAATTATATTAATTAATTTTATATTTTTAAACATGGCAAAACTTCACCAGAGCAGGAAAAATTGAACTGCCTCAGAGATGGATGCAACTTTATTTAAATTATATTAATAAAATATAAACACTAGTGGCCACTGATGTCCAGCAGGCCAAGTCATTACTAAGGCTGCTTTACTTGTGTTATACATTATGTTGGTAGACTGTCGACCACAGCTTCCATAAAGTTCATCTAAATAATAGGGTAATAGTACCAGACAAAACTGTAATTCGAAAAGATACACTCACACTTATGTTCATAACAACACTATTTACAATAGCCAGGACATGAAAACACCCTAAATGCCCATCAACAGATGAATGGATAAAGAAGATGTGATATATATATACAATGGAAAATATTGTATAAGTTGTAAGTCAGAAAGAGAAAGACAAATACTATAATGATATCACTTATTGTGGAATCTAAAATACGACACAAATGAACATATCTACAAAACAGAAACAGACTCAAAGACATAGTGAATAGACTTGTGGTTACCAAGGGGAAGAGGGAATGAAGGAGGGAAGGATTGGGAGTTTGGGATTAGCAGATGCAAACTATTAAATATAGGATGGATAAACTAGGTCCTACTGTATAGCACAGGGAACTATATTCAGCAGCCTATGATAAACCATAATGGAAAAGAATATGAAAAAGAATATATGTATATGTATAACTGAATCACAATCATGTATGTACAGCAGAAATTAACACAACGTTGTAAATCAACTATACTTTACTAAAATATTTAAAAAAATAATAGGGTAATAGTAATAATACAGTGAATTTTGCTAATCATTTTAATATTGCATATATATAAATATTCATTTATAGTATACCAATATTAATCAGAATAGTGTATTCATTAGTGTGCAAATACATAGAACAAGGGATGGTCATCAAATTAAATGTCCTTAGATTTGTGTATTTAAATTTCTCTTCAAGAATATTGGGCTAAATATTCATTTGTATGAATCTCCTAAATTTTCTTGATTGTGATTTAAAAATTGTTGAATATATAAAATTCTACATGTAAGTTGGAGAGATCTAATTATATGTGGTTTTAAATGTTTTATGATTATCACATACCCTTATAATTTACAGATATAAGGAATGATTAAAACACAGAATACTGAATACCAATTAAATCTGACAATTTTGTATAGAAATTTCTTCATTTAATTTTTTCCTCATTTTCTACATTGTTTTTAGGTAAAATTTAGTTGAATATTTGTTTCAGTAGCTTTTATTTGGAAAACAATTATATTGGAAAATCATTTTCAAAGTATACATGTTCCTAGAGACAATGAACATAGTCACTGTGTTGGAACCAAGATTTGTGTCTCCCCGGATCTGCTCAGTTCCACAAGTGGCCCAAGCCACAGCCACTCTCTGGCTTCCTGGAATGGCTGGAAGGACCCCAGCAATGGCTTATACTCTCATAGCAACTGTCCCCTCCTCATAAAGTCCAAGCCACCTTTTGTACAGATTTAAGCAGTTGTATACTCCTAGAGACTTGCAAAGAAAGACTGCTAACCCAGCACAATAGCGGCATTGTACCTGCTGGAACTACAACTCCCCAGTGGTACCCACAGAGCCAGGTAACACAGCCTAGAAATGTGGGAGAGTCATTGCCTCCTTGGCTAGTCTTTGCCCAATAAAAGACATAAGTCAGGCAGAAGCCATTAGATAAATTGTTTGTTCTTGCTCCCCCCAAGGACTGTCGCAAGATGGATTAGTATCTTATTGACATCTCTAGAGATATTTCACATGACCTAGCTCCCAACTGTATTTGTTGCAAAGCTGTGACGGGCTCTGTAACTCTTGTATTTGCTCTTTCACCATGCTTCACTCCCTTTTTGCTTTGACTCTCAGTTCCCAGGAAGTCTAATAAAGTGCTAACTCACAAGTTGTGTCTCAGACTCTATTTTCTAGGAACTCAGTGTAAGCATCCTTCTATTGGGAAATGCTGTTCATTCCTTCATCTCCCAACTGAGAAGCACTACTTTATTTTTTTTTTAAGATTTTTTTTTTAATGTGGACCTTTTTAAAGTCTTTATTGAATTTGATACAGTATTGCTTCTGTTTTATGTTTTGTTTTCTTGGCCGAGAGGCATGTGTGATCTTAGCTCCCTGACCAGGGATTGAACCTGCACCCGCCTGCATTGGAAGGTGAAGTCTTAACCCCTGGACTGCCACGGAAGTCTCCGAGAAGAACTACTTTATAGAGTTGTATTCCCTCATTGATTTCAGTAAAAATAATAATTTGATAATAAATTTATGTGGACTTAACTATGAAGATTTTTTCTTTCTAATTACATAATAACTAGGAAGCAAAAGCTTAAAATTACAGTATATTTAATGTATTTCTATTCAAATCACATATACAATAATGATTATGTAAATAGCAATGCATTAGATACTCTGGTAGGAGTATATGACTGTGAGAACTCAAGAAATGTACATCTCCATAAGGAGAGATAAAACTATTTTACATGAAGTAATTATTAAACAATTAGACATTAAACTTTGAGGTACTAGCTATAAGTATTGTGGGGATTAAGATAAAGTAGTGATCACTTAGCTCACTGGAAATGACATAAAATGGAGCAGAATGGTTCAAAGCTTTCTACGCTAGTAGTTGAAAAGCAATCGGAATGAGAATAGTCAAACCCCTTTGCCTCTAATGATAAGAGGCATGGCCAAGAAAGGATGAACTAAAGTTAATAGGAAACAATAGCTCACATACAAGAATCACTTAAGTATGTGAAGTAACTATGATCATTTAACTAAAATAGAGAAAATTTAAATTCTAATATAGGAGCTTAGATAAGCTAAAGTCTTCAAACCATTGTTTAATGTGATATATAATTCCTTACTGATTCTAAAACATCTCAAGTTGATTTATACTTAATTCTGACATCAATTATTATAATACCCTTGGATTCTCTAGTTTTTATTCAAAACATATAATTAGACTTAAGCAATAAAAATATATCATTTTTTTAAATTTTATTTAATTATTTTTTTATATAGCAGGTTCTTATTAGTTATCTATTTTATATATATATGAGTTTATATACGTCAATCCTAATCACCCAATTCATCCCACCACCACCCCCCACCCTGATTTCCCCCCTTGGTGTCTATATATTTGTTCTCTACATCTGTGTCTCTGTTTCTGCCTTGCAAACCACTTCATCTGTACCATTTTTCTAGATTCCACATATATGCATTAATATACGATATTTATTTTTCTCTTTCTGACTTACATCACTCTGTATGACAATCTCTAGGTCCATCCATGTCTCTACAAATGATCCAATTTTGTTACTTCTTATGACTGAGTAATATTCCACTGTATATATGTACCACAACTTCTTTATCCATTTGTCTTTCGATGGGCATTTAGGTTGCTTCCATGACCTGGCTTTGTAGATAGTGCTGCAATGAAAATTGGGGTGCATGTGTCTTTTTGAATTATAGTTTTCTCTGGGTATATGCCCAGTAGTGGGATTGCTGGGTCACATGGTAATTCTATTTTTAGTTTTTTAAGGAACCTCCATACTGTTCTCCATAGTGCCTGTATCAATTTACATTCCCACCAACAGTGCAACAGGGTCCCCTTTTCTCCACACCCTCTCCAGCATTTGTTGTTTGTAGATTTTCTGATGATGCCCATTCTAACCAGTGTGAGGTGATACCTTACTGTAGTTTTGATTTGTATTTCTTTAATAACTAGTGATGTTGAGAACCTTTTCATTTGTCTCTTGGCCATCTGTATGTCTTCTTTGGAGAGATGTCTAATTAGGTTTTCTGTCCATTTTTTGATTGGGTTTGTTTTTTTAATATTGAGCTGCATGAGCTGTTTATATATTTTGGAGATTAATCCTTTGTCCATTGATTCATTTGCAAATATTTTCTCCCATTCTGAGGGTTGTCTTTTCATCCTGCTTGTAGTTTACTTTGTTTTACAAAAGCTTTTATGTTTCATTACATCCCATTTGTTTATCTTTGTTTTCATTTCCATTACTCTAGGAGGTGGGTAAAAAAAAAAATCTTGCTGTGATTTATGTCAAAGCGTGTTCTTCCTATGTTTTCCTCTAAGAGTTTTATAGTGTTCGGTCTTACATTTAGGCCTTCAATCCATTTTGAGTTTATTTTTGTGTATGGTGTTAGGGAGTGTTCTAATTGCATTCTTTTACATGTAGCTGTCCAGTTTTCCCAGCACCACTTATTGAAGAGACTGTCTTTTCTCCATTGTATATCCTTGCCTCATTTGTCATAGATTAGTTGACGATAGGTATGTGGGTTTATCTCTGGGCTTTCTATCCTGTTCCATTGATCTATATGTCTGTTTTTGTGCCAGTACCATATTGTCTTGATTACTGTAGCTTTGTAGTATAGTCTGAAGTCAGGTAGTCTGATTCCTCAGCTCCATTTTTTACACTTAAGATTGCTTTGGCTATCCAGGGTCTTTTGTGTCTCCATATAAATTTTAATATTTTTGGTTCTAGTTCTGTATAAAATGTCAATAGTAATTTGATAGGGATTGCATTGAATCTGTAGATTGCTTTGAGTAGTATAGTCATTTTCACAATATTAATTCTTCCAATCCAAGAATGTGGTGGATTTGTCCATCTGTTTGTGTCATCTTTGATTTCTTTCATCAGTTTTTTATAGTTTTTTGAGTACAGGACTTTTGTCTCCTTAGGTATTTTATTCTTTTTGTTGCAGTGGTGAATGGGATTGTTTCCTTAATTTCTCCTTCTGATATTTTGTTAGTGTATAGGAATGCAAGAGATTTCTGTGCATTAATTTTGTATCCTGCAAGTTAACCAGATTCATTGATTAGCTCTAACAGTTTTCTGATGGCATCTTTAGTATTCTCTATGTATAGTATCATGTCTTCTTCAAACAGTGACAGTTTTACTTCTTCTTTTCCAATTTGTATGCCTCTTATTTCTTTTTCTTCTCTGACTGCTGTGGCTAGGACTTCCAAAACTATTTTGAATAATCATGGTGAGAGTGGACATCCTTGTATTTTTCCTGATCTTAGAGGAAATGCTTTTAGTTTTCACCACTGAGAATGATATTGGCTGTGGGTTTGTCATATATGGCCTTTATTATGTTGAGGTAAGTTCCCTCTATGCCCACTTTCTGGAGAGTTTTTATCATAAATAGGTGTTGAATTGTTTCAGAAGCTTTTCTTGCATCTACTGAGATGATCATACGGTTTTTATTGTTCAGTTTTTTAATATGGTGTATCACATTGATTGGCTTGCATATATTGAAGAATCCTAGCATCCCTGGGATAAATCCCACTTGATGATGGTGTATGATCCTTTTAATGTGTTGTTGGATTCTGTTTGGTATAGCATTTTCTTAAGGATTTTTGCATCTATATTCATCAATGATATTGGTCTATAATTTTCTTTTTTTGTAGTCTCTCTGTCTGGTTTTGATATCAGGGTGATGGTGGCCTCATAGAATGAGTTTGAGAGTGTTTCTTCCTCTGCAATATTTTGGAAGAGTTTGAGAAGGATGGGTGTTAGCTCTTCTCTAAATGTTTGATAGAATTCACTTGCAAAGCCATCTGGTCCTGGACTTTTGTTTGTGGGAAGATTTTTAATCAAAGTTTCAATTCCATTACTTGTGATTGGTCTGTTCACATTTTCTATTTCTTCCTCGTTCAGTCTTGGAAGGTTTTACCTTTCTAAGAATTTGTCCATTTCTTCCAGGTTGTCCATTTTATTGGCCTAGAGTTGCTTGTAGTAGTCTCTTAGGATGCTTTGTATTTCTGCTTTGTCCATTGTAAGTTCTCCTTTTGCATTTCTAATTTTATTGATTTGAGTCCTCTCCCTCTTTTTCTTGATGAGTCTGGCTAAAGTTTTATCAATTTTGTTTGTCATCTCAAAGAACCAGCTTTTTGTTTTATTGATCTTCCTATTGTTTTCTTTGTTTCTATTTCATTTATTTCTACTCTAATCTTTATGATTTATTTCCTTCTACTAACTTGGGTTTTGTGTTTTCTTCTTTTACTAGTTCCTTTAGGTTGAGTTTACATTGTTTATTTGACATTTTTCAGGTTTTTTGAGGTAGCATTTTATTGCTATAAACTTTCATCTTAGAACAGTTTTTGCTTCATCCCATAGGTATTGGATCATTGTGCTTTCATTGTTATTTGTCTCAAATCAGGTTTTTGATTTCCTCTTTGATTTCATCAGTGATCTCTTGATTATTAATAAAGTAGTGTTTAGCCTCCATGTGTTTGTGTTTTTTACACTTTATTCCCTGTAATTTATTTCTTATCTCATAGCATTATGATCAGAAAAGATGCTTGATATGATTTCAATTTTCTTACATTAACCAAGGCTTCATTTGTGACCCAAGATGTGATCTATCCTGGAGAAAGTTCTGTGTGCACTTGAGAAGAAAGTGTAATCTGCTGTTTTCAGATGAGATGTCTTATAAATATCAATTAAAACTATCTGGTCTATTGTGTCATTTAAAGCTTGTGTTTCCTTTTTTTTTTTTTTTTGTTTAATGGGCTATATTTATGTGATTGGCAGTCTCTTCCAGCTATTGGTTTTTTTTGTTTTGTTTTGTTTTTTAACATCTTTATTGGGGTATAATTGCTTTACAATGGTGTGTTAGTTTCTGCTTTATAACAAAGTGAATCAGTTATACATATACATATGTTCCCATATGTCTTCCCTCTTGCGTCTCCCTCCCTCCCACCCTCCCTATCCCACCCCTCCAGGCTGTCACAAAGCACCGAGCCAATATCCCTGTGCCATGCAGCTGCTTCCCACTAGCTATCTACCTTACTACGTTTGTTAGTGTGTATATATCCATGACTCTCTCTCGCCCTGTCACAGCTCACCCTTCCACCTCCCCATATCCTCAAGTCCGTTCTCCAGTAGGTCTGCGTCTTTATTCCTGTCTTACCCCTAGGTTCATCATGACAGTTTTTTTTCCTTAGATTCCATATATGTGTTAGCATACGGTATTTGTCTTTCTCTTTCTGACTTACTTCACTCTGTATGACAGACTCTAGGTCCACCCACCTCATTACAAATAGCTCAATTTCGTTTCTTTTTATGGCTGAGTAATATTCCATTTTATATATGTGCCACATCTTCTTTATCCATTCATCCGATGATGGACACTTAGGTTGTTTCCATCTCTGGGCTCTTGTAAATAGAGCTACAATGAACATCTAGGTACATGACTCTTTTTGAATTATGGTTTTCTCAGGGTATATGCCCAGTAGTGGGATTGCTGGGTCATATGGTAGTTCTATTTGTAGTTTTTTAAGGAACCTCCATACTGTTCTCCATAGTGGCTGAACCAATTCACATTCCCACCAGCAGTGCAAGAGTGTTCCCTTTTCTCCACACCCTCTCCAGCATTTATTGTTTCTAGATTTTTTGATGATGGCCATTCTGACTGGTGTGAGATGATGTCTCATTGTAGTTTTGATTTGCATTTCTCTAATGATTAATGATGTTGAGCATTCTTTCATGTGTTTGTTGGCAGTCTGTATATCTTCTTTGGAGAAATGTCTATTTAAGTCTTCTGCCCATTTTTGTATTGGGTTGTTTGTTTTTTTGTTACTGAGCTGCATGAGCTGCTTGTAAATTTTGGAAATTAATCCTTTGTCAGCTGCTTCATTTGCAAATATTTTTTCCATTCTGAGGGTTGTCTTTTCATCTTGTTTATGGTTTCCTTTGCAGTGCAAAAGCTTTGAAGTTTCATTAGGTCCCATTTGTTTATTTTTGTTTTTATTTCCATTTCTCTAGGAGGTGGGTCAGAAAGGATCTTGCTGTGATTTATGTCATAGAGTGTTCTGCCTATGTTTTCCTCTAAGAGTTTGATAGTTTCTGGCCTTACATTTAGGTCTTTAATCCATTTTGAGCTTATTTTTGTGTATGGTGTTAGGGGATGATCTAATCTCATACTTTTACATGTACCTGTCCAGTTTTCCCAGCACCACTTATTGAAGAGGCTGTCCTTTCTCCACTGTACATTCTTGCCACCTTTATCAAAGATAAGGTGTCCATATGTGCATGGGTTTATCTCTGGGCTTTCTATCCTGTTCCATTGATCTATCTTTCTGTTTTTGTGCCAGTACCATACTGTCTTGATTACTGTAGCTTTGTAGTATAGTCTGAAGTCAGGGAGCCTGATTCCTCCAGCTCCTTTTTTCGTTCTCAAGATTGCTTTGGCTATTCGGGGTCTTTTGAGTTTCCATACAAATTGCGAAATTTTTTGTTCTAGTTCTGTGAAAAATGCCAGTGGTAGTTTGATAGGGATTGCAATTGAATCCATAGATTGCTTTGGGTAGTAGAGTCATTTTCACAATGTTGATTCTTCCAATCCAAGAACATGGTATATCTCTCCATCTATTTGTATCATCTTTAATTTCTTTCATCAGTGTCTTATAATTTTCTGCATACAGGTCTTTTGTCTCCTTAGGTAGGTTTATTCCTAGATATTTTATTCTTTTTGTTGCAGTGGTAAACGGGAGTGTTTTCTTGATTTCACTTTCATATTTTTCATCATTAGTATATAGGAATGCCAGAGATTTCTGTGCATTAATTTTGTATCCTGCTACTTTACCAAATTCATTGATTAGCTCTAGTAGTTTTCTGGTAGCATCTTTAGACTTCTCTATGTATAGTATCATGTCATCTGCAAACAGTCACAGCTTTACTTCTTTTCCGATTTGGATTCCTTTTATTTCCTTTTCTTCTCTGATTGCTGTGGCTAAAACTTCCAAAACTATGTTGAATAATAGCGGTGAGAGTGGGCAACCTTGTCTTGTTCCTGATCTTAGTGGAAATGCTTTCAGTTTTTCACCATTGAGGATGATGTTTGCTGTGGGCTTGTCATATATGGCCTTTATTTTGTTGAGGAAAGTTCCCCCTATGCCTACTTTCTGCAGGGTTTTTATCATAAATGGTGTTGAATTTTGTCGAAAGCTTTCTCTGCATCTATTGAGATGATCGTATGGTTTTTCTCCTTCAATTTGTTAATATGGTTTATCACGTTGATAGATTTGCGTATATTGAAGAATCCTTGCATTCCTGGAATAAACCCCACTTGATCATGGTGTATGATCCTTTTAATGTGCTGTTGGATTCTGTTTGCTAGTATTTTGTTGAGGATTTTGGCATCTATGTTCATCAGTGATATTGGCCTGTAGTTTTCTTTCTTTGTGACATCCTTGTCTGGTTTTGGTATCAAGGTGATGGTGGCCTCATAGAAGGAATTTGGGAGTGTTCCTCCCTCTGCTATATTTTGGAAGAGTTTGAGAAGGATAGGTGTTAGCTCTTCTTTAAATGTTTGATAGAATTCACCTGTGAAGCCATCTGGTCCTGGGCTTTTGTTTGTTGGAAAATTTTTAATCACAGTTTCAATTTCAGTGCTTGTGATTGGTCTGTTCATATTTTCTATTTCTTCCTGGTTCAGTTTTGGCAGGTTGTGCGTTTCTAAGAATGTGTCAGTTTCTTCCAGATTGTCCATTTTATTGGCATAGAGTTGCTTGTAGAAATCTATCATGATCTTTTTTATTTCTCCAGTGTCAGTTGTTATTTCTCCTTTTTCATTTCTAATTCTATTGATTTGAGTCTTCTCCCTTTTTTTCTTGATGAGTCTGGCTAGTGGTTTATCTATTTTGTTTATCTTCTCAAAGAACGAGCTTTTAGTTTTATTGATCTTTGCTATCGTTTCCTTCATTTCTTTTTCATTTATTTCTGATCTGATTTTTATGATTTCTTTCCTTCTGCTAGCTTTGGGGTTTTCTTGTTCTTCTTTCTCTAATTGCTTGAGGTGCAAGGTTAGGTTGTTTATTCGAGATGTTTCCTGCTTCTTAAGGTGGGCTTGTATTGCTATAAAGTTCCCCCTTAGAACTGCTTTTGCTGCATCCCATAGGTTTTGGGTCGTTGTGTCTCCATTGTCATTTGTTTCTAGGTATTTTTTGATTTCCTCTTTGATTTCTTCAGTGATCACTTCATTATTAAGTAGTGTATTGTTTAGCCTCCACGTGTTTGTATTTTTTACAGATCTTTTCCTGTAATTGATATCTAGTCTCGTGGCGTTGTGGTCAGAAAAGATACTTGATACAATTTCAATTTTCTTAAATTTACCAAGGCTTGATTTGTGACCCAAGATATGATCTATCCTGGAGAATGTTCCATGAGCACTTGAGAAAAATGTGTATTCTGTTGTTTTTCGATGAAGTGTCCCATAAATATCAATTAAGTCCATCTTGTTTAATGTATCATTTAAAGCTTGTGTTTCCTTATTTATTTTAATTTTGGATGATCTGTCCATGGGTGAAAGTGAGGTGTTAAAGTCCCCTACTATGAATGTGTTACTGTCGATTTCTCCTTTTATGGCTGTTAGTATTTGCCTTATGTATTGAAGTGCTCCTATTTTGAGTGCATAAATATTTACAATTGTTATATCTTCTTCTTGGATCGATCCCTTGATCATTATGTAGTGTTCTTCTTTGTCTCTTTTAATAGTCCTTATCTTAAAGTCTATTTTGTCTGATATGAGAATTGCTACTCCAGCTTTCTTTTGGTTTCCATTTGCATGGAATGTCTTTTTCCATCCCCTTACTTTCAGTCTGTATGTGTCTCTAGGTCTGAAGTGGGTCTCCTGTAGACAGCATATATAAGGTTCTTGTTTTTGTATCCATTCAGCCAATCTGTGTCTTTTGGTGGGAGCATTTAGTCCATTTACATTTAAGGTAATTATCGATATGTATGTTCCTATTCCCATTTTCTAAATTGTTTTTGGTTCGTTATTATAGGTCTTTTTCTTCTCTTGTGTTTCTTGTCTAGAGAAGTTCCTTTAGCATTTGTTGTAAAGCTGGTTTGGTGGTGCTGAACTCTCTCAGCTTTTGCTTGTCTGTAAAGGTTTTAATTTCTCCATCAAATCTGAATGAGATCCTTGCTGGGTAGAGTAATCTTGCTTGCAGGTTTTTCTCCTTCATCACTTTCAGTATGTCCTGCCACTCCCTTCTGGCTTGTAGGGTTTCTGCTGAGAGATCTGCTGTTAACCTTATGGGGATTCCCTTGTGTGTTATTTGTTGTTTTTCCCTTACTGCTTTTAATATGCTTTCTTTGTATTTAATTTTTGACAGTTTGATTAATATGTGTCTTGGCGTATTTCTCCTTGTATTTATCCTGTATGGACTCTCTGTGCTTCCTGGACTTGATTAACTATTTCCTTTCCCATATTAGGGAAGTTTTCAACTATAATCTCTTCAAATATTTTCTCAGTCCCTTTCTTTTTCTCTTCTTCTTCTGGAACCCCTATAATTCGAATGTTGGTGCGTTTAATGTTGTCCCAGAGGTCTCTGAGACTGGCCTCAGTTCTTTTCATTCTTTTTTCTTTATTCTGCTCTGCAGTAGTTATTTCCACTATTTTATCTTCCAGGTCACTTATCCGTTCTTCTGCCTCAGTTATTCTGCTATTGATCCCATCTAGAGTACTTTTAATTTCATTTATTGTGTTGTTCATCGTTGCTTGTTTCATCTTTAGTTCTTCTAGGTCCTTGTTAACTGTTTCTTGCATTTTGTCCATTCTACTTCCAAGATTTTGGATCATCCTTACTATCATTATTCTGAATTCTTTTTCAGGTAGACTGCCTATTTCCTCTTCATTTGTTAGGTCTGGTGCATTTTTATCTTGTTCCTTCATCTGCTGTGTGTTTTTCTGTCTTCTCATTTTGCTTATCTTACTGTGTTCGGGGTCTCCTTTTTGCAGGCTGCACGTTCGTAGTTCCCGTTGTTTTTGATGTCTGTCTCCAGTGGCTAAGGTTGTTTCAGTGGGTTGTGTAGGCTCCCTGGTGGAGGGGACTAGTGCCTGTGTTGTGGTGGATGAGGCTGGATCTTGTCTCTCTAGTGGGCAGGTTCATGTCTGGTGGTGTGTTTTGGGGTGTCTGTGGCCTTATTATGATTTTAGGCAGCCTCTCTGCTAGTGGGTGGGGTTGTGTTCCTGTTTTGCTAGTTGTTTGGCATAGGTTGTCCAGCACTGTGGCTTGCTGGTCGTTGAGTGAAGCTGGGTGCTGGTGTTAAGATGGAGGTCTCTGGGAGATTTCCGCCATTTAATATTATGTGGAGCTGGGAGGTCTCTTGTTGACCAGTGTCCTGAAGTTGGCTCTCCTACCTCAGAGGCAGAGCCCTGACTCCTGGCTGGAGCACCAAGAGCCTTTCATCCACACGGCTCAGAATAAAAGGGAGAAAAAGTAGAGAGAATTAGTAGAAGTATGAGGAAAGAGAGAAGGAAAGGAGGAAAGGAAGGAAGGAAGAAAGAAGCAAAGAAAGAAAGAAAGGAGGGAGGGAGGGAGGGAGGGAGGAAGGAAGGAAGGAGGGAAAGAAGGAAAAAAGACAGAAAGAAAGAAGATACAGTAAAAATAAAATAAAGTATAATATAGTTATTGAATTAAAAAATATTTAGAGAAAAAAAAAAAGGGACAGATAGAACCTTAGGACAAATGTTGGAAGCAAAGCTATACAGAGAAAATCTTACACAGAAGCATACACATACACCTTCACAAAAAGAGGTAAAGGAGGAAAAATCATAAATCTTGCCCTCAGAGACCACCTCCTCAATTTGGGGTGATTCGTTGTCTAAAGGAGGGAAGGAAGGAAGGAAAGAAAGAAAGAAAGAACGAAGGTAAAGTATAATAAAGTTATTACAATTAAAATTAATTATTAAGAAAAAAAATTATAAAAAAAAACAACCATGGACGGATAGAGCCCTAGGACAAATGGTGGAAGCAAGACTATACAGACAAGATCTCACACAGATGCATACACGTACCCATTCACAAAAAGAGGAAAAGGGAAAAAAATCATAGATCTCGCTCCTAAATTCCACCTCTTCAATTTGGGATCATTCCTTGTCTATTCAGTTATTCCACAGATGCAGGGTATATCAAGTTGATTGTGGAGCTTTAATCCGCTGCTTCTGAGGCTGCTGGGAGAGATTTCCCTTTCTCTTCTTTGTTCTCACAGCTCACAGGAGCTCAGCTTTGGATTTGGCCCTGCCTCTGCGTGTAGGTCGCTGGAGGGCGTCTGTTTTTTGCTCAGACAGGACGGGGTTAAAGGAGCCGCTGATTCGGGGGCTCCGGCTCACTCAGGCTGGGGGTGGGGGGGAGAAGGAGGGGCACTGCGTGCGGGGCGGGCCTGCGGCGTCAGAGGCGGCGTGACGTTGCGGCAGAGGCCGGCGTGACGTTGCACCAGCCTGAGGCCCGCCGTGCGTTCTCCCAGAGAAGTTGTTCCTGGATCCCGGGAACCTGGCAGTGGCGGGCTGCACAGGCTCCGCGGAAGAGGGGTGTGGAGAGTGACCTGTGCTCGCACACAGGCCTCTTGGTGGCGGCAGCAGCAGCCTTAGCATCTCCCGCCCGTCTCTGGGGTCCGTGCTTTTAGCCGCGGCTCGCGCCCGTCTCTGGAGTTCCTTTAAGCAGCGCTCTTAAACCCCTCTCCTCGCGCACCAGGAAACAAAGAGGGAAGGAAAAGTCTCTTGCCTCTTTGGCAGGTGCAGACTTTTCCCTGGACTCCCTCCCGGCTAGCTGTGGTGCGCTAACCCCTTCAGGCTGTGTTCACGCCACCAACCCCGGTCCTCTCCCTGCGCTCCGTCCGAAACCGAAACCCGAGGCTCAGTTCGCAGCCCCGCCCGCCCCAGCGGGTGAGCAGACAAGCCTCTCGGGCTGGTGTGTGCTGGTCGGCACCGATCCTCTGTGCGGGAATCTCTCCGCTTTGCCCTCCGCACCCGTTGCTGTGCACTCCTCCGCGGCTTCGAAGCTCCCCCCTCCGCCTCCCGCAGTCTCCGCCCGCAGAGGGGCTTCCTAGTGTGTGGAAACTTTTCCTCCTTCACAGCTCCCTCCCACTGGTACAGGTGCCGTCCCTATTCTTTTGTCTCTGTTTTTTCTTTTTTTCTTTTGCCCTACCCAGGTACGTGGGGAGTTTCTTGCCTTTTGGGAGGTCTGAGGTCTTCTGCCAGCCTTCAGTAGGTGTTCTGTAAGAGTTGTTCCACGTGTAGAAGTATTTCTGGTGTATCTGTGGGGAGGAAGGTGATCTCCGCGTCTTACTCTTCCGCCATCTTCAAGGTCCCCCCCTTGTGTTTCCTTATTAATTTTCTGCCTGGATGATTGGTCCATTGGTGTAAGTGAGGTGTTAAATTCCCCCAGTATTATTATGTTACTGTTGATTTTTTCTTTTATAGCTGGTAGCGTTTGCCTTATGTATTGAGGTGGGTGCATATATACTGTACCTATGTTGGGTGCATATATATTTATATAAATATATATATTTATAATTGTTATATCTTCCTCTTGGATTGATCCCTTGATCATTATGTAGTGTCCTTCCTTGTTTCTTATAGCATTCTTTATTTAAGTCTATTTTATCTGATATGAGTATTACTACTCCAGCTTTCTTTTGATTTCCATTTGCATGGAATATTTTTCCATCCCCTCACTTTTAGTCTGTATGTGTCCCGAGATCTGAAGTGGCTCTCTTGCAGACAGCATATATATATGGGTCTTGATTTTGTATCCATTCAGCGAGCCTGTGTCTTTTGGTTGGAACATTTAATCCATTCACATTTAAGGTAATTATTGATATGTTTCTATTACCATTTTCTTAATTGTTTTTGGTTTGTTTTTGTACGTCCTTTACTTCTTTTGTGTTTCGCACTTAGAGAAGTTCCTTTAGTATTTGTTGTAGAGCTGGTTTGGTGGTGCTGAATTCTCTTAGCTTTCACTTGTCTATAAAGCTTTTTTTTTTTTTTTGCGTTATGTGGGCCTCTCACTGTGTGGCCTCTCCCATTGCGGAGCACAGGCTCCGGACACGCAGGCTCAGCGGCCATGGCTCATGGGCCTAGCCACTCCACGGCATGTGGGATCTTCCTGGACCGGGGCACGAACCCGTGTCCCCTGCATTGGCAGGCAGACTCTCAACCACTGCACCACCAGGGAAGCCCCTGTAAAGCTTTTGCTTTCTCTGTTGAATCTAAATGAGATCCTTGCTGGGTAGAGTCATATTTGTTGTAGGTTCTTTCCATGCATTACTTTAAATATGTCGTGCCACTCCCTTCTGGCTTGTAGAGTTTCTGCTGAGAAGTCAGCTGTTAACCTTATGGGAGTTCCCTTGTATGTTATTTGTCATTTTCCCTTGTTGTTTTTAATAATTTTTCTTTGTCTTTAATTTTTGTCACTTTGATTACTATGTGTCTTGGCATGTCTCTCCTTGGTTTTATCCTGTCTGGGACTCTGTTCTTCCTGGACTTGGGTGTCTATTTCCTTTTGACTTGGGTGGCTATTTCCTTTCCCATGTTAGGGAAGTTTTCGACTATAATCTCTTCAAATATTTTCTTGGGTCCTTTCTCTATCTCTTCTCCTTCTGGGACCCTTATAATGTGAATGTTGCTGAGTTTAATGTTGTCCCAAAGGTCTCTTAGGCTGTCTTGATTTCATTTCATTCTTTTTTCTTTATTCTGTTCCATGGCAGTGAATTCCACCATTCTGTCTTCCAGGTCACTTATCTGTTCTTCTGCCTCAGTTTTTCTGCTATTGATTCCTTTAGTATATTTTGCACTTCAATTATTGTATTGCTCATTTCTGTGTGTTTGTTCTTTAATTCTTCCAGGTGTTTGTTAAACATTTCTTGTATCTTCTCAATGTTAGCCTCCATTCTTTTTTCTGAGGTCCTGGATCATTTTCATTATCATTATTCTGAATTCTTTTTCTGGAGGGTTGCCTATCTCCACTTCATTTAGCTGTTTTTCTTGGGTTTTATCTTATTCCTTCATCTGGTACATAGTCCTCTGCCTTTTCATTTTGTCTATCTTTCTGTGAATGTAGTTTCCTTTCCACAGGCTGCAGAATTGTATATTGCTTCTGCTTTCTGCTCTCTGGTGGATGAGGCTTTCTAAGAGGCTTGTGTAAGCTTCCTGATGGAGGGACTGGTGATGGGTAGAGCTGGGTGTTGCAGAACTCAGTAAAACTTTAATCCAGTTGTCTGTTGATGGTTGGGTTTGGGTTCCCTTCATGTTGGTTGTTTGGCCTGAGGTGACCCAGTACTGGAGCCAACCCTGCTCTTTAGTGGGGTTAATGGTGGACTCCGGTATGGCTCACGCCAAGGAGTACTTCCCAGAACTTCTGCTGCCAGTGTCCTTGTCCCACAGTGAGCCACAACCACCCCGTGCCTCTGCAGGAGACCCTCCAATGCTAGCAGGTAGGTCTGGTTCAGTCTCCTATGGGGTCACTGCTCCTTTCCCTGGTTCTGATGTGCACACTACTTTGTGTGTGACCACCAAGAGTGGAGCCTCTGCTTCCCCCAATCGTGTCGAAGTCCTGCAATCAAATGCCACCAGCCTTCACAGTCTGATTCTCTGGGAATTCCTCCTCCCGTTGCCAGACCTCCAGGTTGGGAAGCCTGACATTGGGCTCTGAACCTTCACTCCAGTGGGTAGACTTCTGTGGTATAATTGTTCTCCAGTTTGTGAGTCACCCACCCACAAACTGGAGAACAATTATATTATGGGATTTGATTTTATTGTGATTGCACCCCTCCTACCATCTCATTGTGGCTTCTCCTTTGTCCTTGGATGTGGGATATCTATTTTGGTGAGTTCCAGTGTCTTCCTGTAGATGATTGTTCAGCAGTTGTGATTCCGGTGCTCTCACAAGAGGGAGTGAGCACATGTCCTTCTACTCTGCCATCTTGAACCAATCTTCTCTATTTTTCATTAATAATAATTATAGTATCATTATTTGTATCTCTATTATAGTTTTTTTTTTTTGCGGTATGCGGGCCTCTCACTGCTGTGGCATCTCCCCCTGCGGAGCACAGGCTCCGGACACGCAGGCCCAGCAGCCATGGCTTACGGGCCCAGCCACTCTGCGGCATGTGGGATCCTCCCGGACCAGGGCACAAATCCGCGTCCCCTGCATCGGCAGGTGGACTCTCAACCACTGCGCTACCAGGGAAGCCCTCTATTATAGGGTTTTATTTAACCTAATAATTCAAAAAGTTAAATTCTTAAATTAAATATACCCATTTAAAATACTATTATTCTTATCAAATGAAACTGAAGATGAGAAAAGTCAACTACTGTTTACATAAAGAGGTCAAAGTTAGCTTCTATTTTCAGATTTATTTAATTTCAAAGCCCAAGCATTTCATCAACTCTGTAATACTAGCCAGAGTTTCATATTATGCCAAACTATACCACTCCTAACATGATAAAAATTATTGTTCTTAAGTGAACTAAACAAGTATCTTTCAGTGATATAAGAGAGATTAGCAATACTAAAAAATTTCAAATTTTTAGTGTGTAACATATATGTATTTTTTCAATTTAATGCAGGTAGTAACTATTCATTGTATTTACATATTTACAAAATATTATAAAGTGAAATACCTCTCTTATTTGCCATATTACACAAGGGTTTCATACAGACAGAACAAAGTATATGGAAAAACATTTATTTCAGTCCTTGGTATTAGAAGTCCACACATATCCACAACATTTAAAATTCTCAATACAAAGTATTAAACATTGACAAAGATGTAATGAAAAGGTGCTCTAATATCCACTGGTGGGAAACCCCCAAGTCCATAAAATGCAACAAAAAGACCAAATATCATTGGTAAATCTTCTCATGTGGTCCTTTTTGAACATCTATCATTTCTGTTATAATAACCATTTCTACCTTACTTTTTGCATCTTCAGACACAGGGGTGGTAAGTGCTCAGCTAGGACTAGTGCTGGTACACTTCACTAGTCTTTTCCCTAAACCCAAACTCTCCTCAAAATTGCTCATTTTGAATGTGTCATCTGTCTCCTAGGACCCTGACTGATACAGGACCATCTTTTATAAAAGAAAAGTTAGCCTCAGTGGGTTAGTTTCAACATAGCCAGATGAATGATAAACTCAGGAGCAAATAAACTTGGTAGCATTTCAGATATTATTAAGTATCAAGAAGAGAATAAAATGTTAAAAAAGGGATAAGCAGTAACTCAATTTGTTGGAACTTACTCTAGATGAGGTAGTCAAGGAAGGTCTTTCTGAGTGACGTATGGAAAGAACGCTACCTTCTGAGGAGGAAAGAGTTATCAGAAGATCTGGCCCAAAAGTATTCTAGAGAAAGGAAATGACAAATGGCTTCCAAATAATTAATAATCTGGAAATCTAAGAGCAGTTGAAAGATCAGAGAGACGGAAAGTTAGTGAGAAAGGAAGGAGAAGAAGATAAGGTCAGACGCTTAAACAGAAGCATATCGGGCAGGTTTATGTTGACCATAACAAAGAGCTTAGAATTTTAAGAGTAATGGGAAACTATTAAAGGTATTTACTTAAGGAAGGATGTGCTCTGATCGGCATTTTAAACAGATAGCTGCCTGCTGTTTGGAGAAAGGATTGAGAGAGGGAAGGCTCAGAAGTACAAAGATAAGATATGACGCTACTCCTGTATTACAAGTGAGACATGATGGTAGAAATAGATTGATGGTGATGGAGTAAGGAATTTAAACTTTACTTTGATAGTAGAGCCACAGAACTTTCTGATTACAATATACATGATGATAAGAAATAAAGAATTGGGGCTTCCCTGGTGGCGCAGTGGTTGAGAGTCCGCATGCCGATGCAGGGGACACGGGTTCGTGCCGCAGTCCGGGAAGATCCCACATGCCGCGGAGCGGCTGGGCCCATGAGCCACGGCTGCTGAGTCTGCGCATCTGGAGCCTGTGCTCTGCAATGGGAGAGGCCACAACAGTGAGAGGCCCATGTACCGCAAAAAAAAAAGAAAAAATAAAATAAATAAAGAATTGATCACCTGAATATGTGATGGTGCCATTCTTGTAATATAAAAGATTAGAAAAAAAAATCATATTTGATGAAAGAGAAGTAGTTAGCAGTTACATTTTGGTAATGCTAATTTTTACAGAATCAGACTAGAGTAGATAGAAGAAATCAATAGTATGTTTTGGCTATATCTGAAAGAATTTCTTATTATGGGAAGTAAAAGAGATTTCAGAGGAAATCTATTTAGAGCTTTTAAATGGACTGAAGTTAAGACTGAAATAAATACCAGTATGTTGCAATTGAGTCAGACTCTACATCCCTCCGGCAATTTTGACAACCCTACACACGTGTTACTTAGGGTACATTATCCTGGTTTAAGGAGGTCCTAGAAAGGAGCCTACAGTAAGCATCACTACAGCTTCCTTCTAATGAAGGGAATGTGTAAGACAAAAAGAACAGCTAAGGTGTAGCAGCCACAGCAAACAAGGAAAAGAAATGTTCAGCTTAGAGACAAATTGTCTGATATGAATGCCTCTATCTCCAGCCTCCTTCCAATAACCCCTCCTCAGGTTTCCAGTTGGCTGAACTACACAATAAAACTATAGTAAACTTTCTGTTCAGATTTTCTTTGGGCTTCAAAGACTCAAACTCCCTCTACTAATCCTAATCCATCACTTTGCTTATTTTCATTTAGAATCCTTTTCCTACTGATGACAAAATTGTCCAATGTTTTCTCTGTTTTAAAAAAAATAATTTTATATTGGGGTATAGGTGATTTACAATGTTGTGTTAGTTTCAGGTGTACAGCAAAGTGATTCAGTTATACATGTACATATATCTATTCTTTTTCAGATTCTTTTCCCATATAGGTTATTACAGAGTATTGAGTAGGGTTCCCTGGATAGTAGTACATCCTTGTTGATTATTTTATATATAGTACTGTGTATATGTTAATCCCAAACTCTTAATTTGTCCCTCCTAGTGTTTTCAATACTGTTCTTTGCACCTTAGGTTTCAGATAACCCTTGTATTCAGACCTGTTCTTACCTGCATCTTTAGACTGAATCTATCAGCTGGAGATCAGTCCAAAGCACTCTTACATCCAGACTCAGAACAAGCTCATTTGGAGGGAAAGGTAGGTTATAATACATCAGCCAGCTCTAACCTTCTATAATTCTGTGATCTGAGCTACTGCCTCTAGCATGCTATATATTATAACTAAGCTTTCTGCTATTGTTTTTTACTTCTACCAATGAAGTTCACTATATATTTCTGGTAAAGAAAAGTCACTTTAAATCCACACACTAAAACTCTCTGTTCTTGGTGGAGAGGTAAAATTCCGGCCTCAACTGAAATATAATTTTATATCTGTGAGAATTTTGACCTTGGTGATGTGTTTCTATTAATTCCAGACAGTGACAAGACCCAAAGTTCGTTTTGCTCCAATGTCAGAAATTATCCTGAACAAAACAACTTGCACATTACAAAGCAAAAATCAAAATAATGTTTGCATTATGCAACCTCTGGTGCCAGGATCTTATTTTCTTTTTCACATGGAATATAAAAATGAATCTCAGGCTTCCCTAGTGGTGCAGTGGTTGAGAATCTGCCTGCCAATGCAGGGGACACGGGTTCGGGCCCTGGTCTGGGAGGATCTCACATGCCGCAAAGCAAACAGGCCAGTGAGCCACAACTACTGAGCCTGCGCGTCTGGAGCCTGTGCTCCGCAACAAGAGAGGCCGCGGTAGTGAGAGGCCCACGCACCGCGATGAAGAGTAGCCCCCATTTGCCACAACTAGAGAAAGCCCTTGCACAGAAACGAAGACCCAACACAGCAAAAAATAAATAAACTAATTAATTAATTAATAAACTCCTACCCCCAACGTCTGAAAAAAAAAAAAAAAAGAATCTCAAAAGACTGATCTCCACGACCATGTATACACTGGATATGTGAACATAGACCCAATCCCAAAGGTCATTAATCAGTCACAGCTTAGCATTTTATCAATATTAGGAGAAATTTCTAAGTACCTGAATATATGCTTCCATTTGCCAAGATTAATACATCACACTGTTCTTGCTAATATTCCACAGGGATGTAGAAAATAGGAAGGTAGTTTTTCAGGGAAAAAATAAAGGAAAGGAAAAAAGAAGCAAATAGAGAGCTTAAAACATGGGAGACAAAGAGTGAAATAAGACAAGCAAAGATAAAATAAAAAATACTGAAGGCTCCCTGAATCCTAAAGGAAAAATTCATATATTCTCTTTCACACTGAGATTGAATCCTATGACTTTTTCATACTGTGTGTTGTCTTTCTCTCTTAATTCTCACATAAAATATTTCAGGGTGACAAATTGCTTCTTTGAGGAACATTTTTAACATGTGTGCGACTTTCAGATGTAGGCAAGGTTGATTTTAGGAAATATTGGGATGTAAGAGAAATGTGTGTGAGACAAATTCTTGCCTCTCCTTCCTAAGCTCTTCCCCCTGCATGCCTGTACTTTTTCATTTCCTCCTCACCTATAGCCTTCACAACTATTCTCCTGCTTCATTCTCAATACACAACTCACTTAATACCCTCAAGCAGGGACACATGGGGAATCCATAACATTACATACAAAATGTGAAAGCACACATGTGACTGCTGTGGCAACGTGCCACTCAAATCTGCTGTGGAGACTGTACTTTACCAAAGCCTCCAGCTGTTGACCCTTTGGATTCCCCCACTTCATTCCCACTGAGGTAGTGCCTGCCACAGGTTTCTGAGCCAATGATTGAGCACAACAAGAATACTTAAGCAGGGACTTCCCTGGTGGCACAGTGGTTAAGAATCTGCCTGCCAAAGCAGGGGACATGGGTTTGAGCGCTGGTTCGGAAAGTCCCACATGCCGCGGAGCAACTAAGCCTGTGCGCCACAACTACTGAGCCTGCACTCTAGAGCCCACAAGCCACAACTACTGAGCCGACATGCCACAACTACTGAAGCCTGTGGGCCTAGAGCCTGTGCTCTGCAGTAAGAGAAGTTACAGCAACGAGAAGCCCATGCACCACACCGAAGAGTAGTCCCTACTCGCCGCAGCTAGAGAAAGATAGCGTGCAGCAACAAAGACCCAATGCAGCAAAAAATTAAAAATAAAAAAATAATTAAGCAGTTCATTACCATGAGACATAGGCATTTTCCAACAGGAGACTGTGGCTCTAGGAGTCTTTTTTAGTTTGGTCAAACCTTTGTTGAAACCATGCTGCATCCAAGAATCCTCCTCCTCAACCTTCCTTCACTCCTTCTCTCCTTCCACAGGTGTCAGACCAGTGTTACGGTATATAAACACTCTACTCTTCTTTCCCTGCTCCCTCCTACAGTAAACATCTTTAATGTCTCATTCTGCCTAGGCACATGCTATTTGGTGGTCCTAAACTAATTCAAATGGCAGTAAGATACTTGAAAAAAACGATGGCAAAATAAAGATTTTTGACACGGTCATCCCTTGTCTGGAAGAAAAAGAAGACTCAATCCTGAATGTAGGCGGGCCACCAATAGAACATGATGCAAGATGGCATCCTAAGTGCTAAAGAGCTCTCTTGCAGCTAACCCTTGTAGGCACAATGATTCAGCCATTTTCAATAATTGTGTGTGTGTGGGAGGTTGACAAGATGTAAAAAAATAGCAATATTGGCTGGCTATTAAGTTGAATTAACTCACTGAAGAAGGGTAGTAAGAAACTCATTGTGGTTAATAAGCAGTTGAAATCCGACTGTGAGAGCCGAAAGACTAGTCAAGAGCAGAAACAGCTGAGATTCAACAGATTGAAAAGCTGATAGAATCGCAGACATCCAGAAGCATTTTAATGCTCATCCAAAGCAGATCTGTTATATTAAAGTCAGGGCCGTGGGTGGGAAAACCTGGGGTCCTAAAACATGGCATGGGTCTATCTGTATAGAGCCCCTGAGGATAATTGCAGATTCCCTTGAACCTTCCCAGAAGTACCCCATCATTCTCTAATAAGTCTTAACAGTACATTCTGCTGAAAAGACCTCCCTCCCTCAGAAGCTGAATCCACCAAAACTAGAGCTAATTCCAGCATAACCTGGCTAGGGGCATGTTGAGCCTTGTAAAGGGGGAAAGAGATTATAGACAAAAGGAGAAGCAGGAATTAGTTAACATGTAATTGCAGGGACCAAAGCAGTTACCTTGGGATTGGAGTTTAGTGTTTGATCAAAGGGACCAGAATGTAAAACTGGATGAACAAGAACAACTTAACCTGGGGTATTTAATCAGAGTAGAAACCCTAGATGCTGGTACAAACTCACCACCAGATATCACTTAGAGGTGAGGAGAAGTAGCATTGTCCAAGATCTTCTGGCAGTCAAGAGAAGGAAAGAGGCCAAAAGAAGAGATCGTGATGAAATGGCTTATAATGTAAGGCCAGAAGAGCCTCAGATGATTATGTTTTACAGGATAGGCCCAAAGAGCACACCCTTCACTGGGGCCATTAGCAATGTGTTTATGAGGAGGGCACCCGCATCACAAAGAGCTTCCGGTGGTGACTGCCCTCTGCAAGTCAGGTATGAAAGTGGGAGACCCAGTCACAAAATGGAGCTCATTCATATCCACTGAGAATGATAGGTCCTGAATTAATTAAGGCCAGGTGACAACACTTAATCTTCAGAAGACTGGAGGCTGTAATTATTGTAATGAGCAAACTGGAGGAAAAATGAAGAGATATGACTCATGAGGACTTTTGGAGATATTATAGAGTATGCCACACTCAGAGACAAAATAGGTTGGCCATCAATAAGGGTGCTACTTAACATATGCAATCAAATAAAATTGAGAATGAAGGAGCAGGATGCTGAGGCAGTTGCCCCAATAAAAACTACAATCCTTTGCTCAGTGGCTGGACCTGAGCCATTGTTCTGATCTGGAATCCAATGACTGAAGGAGTGGTTGGATCCCTAAAAGGAAGGAGCCTGCAATACCAAAACAGTTAAATACAGAAAGTGGCTTCATCCATCTGTACCAGTAAAATTGAACATTGAAGAGAGGGAAATACCCAGACATATCAAGGATTACATACACAGGACCAGAACTGACATTAATAAGCCAAGACTCACAATATCATCATACCTTCTGTTAGAATGGGGACTAAGAGGTGCCAGATTAGTAAATGGATTTCTGGATAAAATCTGTTTCAAACTGGAATCTCTGGTCTTTTAGGCCCACCCAAAGCATATCATTGAATTGATATACTGAGAAATTTAAGTTACCTGAACACTGGCAACTTGGAATGTGGAATGAGCTATCATAGTGGGGAATACCAAATAGAAGCCTCTGAACTGTGCTGCCTTCCTCTAGCCAAAATAATAAATGAAAAATCATATTCCATTCTATAGATGATGGCACTGATTTGTGCCACCATTAAATGCCTAATAAAGGCAGGGTTGATTCTATCTATCATATTTTGTTTTGTTCTTCCATTCTGACTCTTGAAAAACTCAGATGACGCCTGGAGAAAAACTTTAGACCACTATGGTCTCAACCATGTTGTATTCATAATTGTAGCTATTGTGTCAGATGTTTGCTTGTTATGCAACATATTAGGGAACACTTTCTTCTCCATTACAAAGGTGGATCAGAAGCACTTTACATTCAGATGGGAATGGACAAGAATATTCACTTCCATTTTTGTTTCAAGTAATATTAACTCCAATGGTATCTGTCATAATATGGCCTAAATTGATCTGAACAACTTGAATATACCACAGAACATCATGCTCATCTCCTGTCATCTGATCCGTTCTTGGTGAATGGTCTTGAGGGTTCTGAACTATAACTAAGGTAATATACAATGTATTTTTAGCTGGAGAGAATCATTATTTTTCCATGATTAAAAAAATTATCAAAATATTCCATTTCTCAAAAATGATCTAGGATGGCTGATATAAATCAGGTGTTCTCCAAAACTGTTGTTCATGGCTCAGCTCTTCAGTTAAAAAAAAACTAAATAAGTGAAAGAGAAATCAGGATAATAAAAAACAGATTGGAAACAAAATAGCAAGTTATAGTCAACATGTTGCTAGCATTTATATCATCAGTACTATAAATATACCACATGTTAATATGTCTACTAAATTGAGTATCTCATTAATATTCTTAATTTTACTGTGATAGCCTATTGTAACTTATACAATTAAGTCAAATTTATAGGGAGTTGTGGGTTTGCAGACTAGCCCTTGTACACAGAGGGCTAGGAGAGAATGAAGAAAGAGGCAAGTCACACCAGATTCACAGGTGGCAGGTTCAATAAGCAAGGGAACTTACATATAAGGCTTGCCTTTGGCAGCCACAAGATGGCTAGATCTCCACTCCTACCCTCCAGAAACTTAAAAGTTTATCTAGAGGCCTTAACTGTTCAGTCACATACAGTATTCTGATGGTCTCAACAATACTGTAGTCTCTTATGGCTAAAACCTTGAAACAGCAACTAGTGTGGCGATGGTGGGCAGAATGTACATTCCAATGACAGGGGAGAAGGTGAGGCGCCTTTGATTGCCCACATCTAGCTCTAGGGTCAACTGGAGGTCACATCCCCTCAATGACCTCCTCCAACAGGAATGTCATTGTTCAGGAAAATTGGAGGATCTGTATTATATGTATGTGTATCTATCTATCTTCTATCAGTCTATCATTTATCTATCAGCTCTTATTAATATGAATATAAAGCAGTTTTATTTCAAAAGTAAAGTAAAAGGAATGAAATTGGGTCATTTTTAGAGATGTGGATGAACCCAGAGACTATCATACAGAGTGAAGTAAGACAAAAAGAGAAAAACAAATATCATATATAAACACATATATGTGGAATCTAGAAAAATGGTACAGATGAACCTATTTGCAAAGCAGAACTAGAGACACAGATGTAGAGAACAAATGTATGGACACCAAGGGGGGAAAGCAGGGGGTGGGACGAATTGGAAGATCGGGAATGACATATATACACTACTATGTATAAAATAGATAACTAATGAGGACCTACTACTCAGTGCTCTCTGGTGACCTAAATGGGTAGGAAATCCAAAAAAGAGGGGATATATGTATACATACAGCTGATTCATTTTGCTGTATAGTAGAAACTAACACAACATCATAAAGCAACTATACCTCAATAAAAATAAATAAACAACAACAACAACAAAAACCAAAAGTAAAATAAAAATGTTTTAATGTTTTTGGAAAAGCATAGGCCTAAATTGCTATGATGTAAATATATACCCACGGTGGAAATATTTGGTAAAAAATGGCTAATAGGAGATATGGGGATATATGTATATGTATAGCTGATTTACTTTGTTATAAAGCAGAAACTAACACACAATTGTAAAGCAATTATACTCCAATAAAGATGTTAATAAATAAATAAATAAATAAATAAGGATCCAGGTCAGAAAAAAAAAAAAAAGGCTAATATTTATTGAGTGTTTTTAAATGTTACAAGCACTATTCTCAGTGTTCTATACATATTGATGGATTTACTCTTCACAAAAAACTTAAGAGGTAAAAACTATTATTGTATTAATCGGGGTGCTGGCAGAAAAAAGATGCCACACTCAAGGTGAATAATTTGTAGAATACATATTAAAGGGAAGGGGGCTATTTAAAAAAACATGAGTGTAGTAAAACCATAGAGGATGGTGCTGTACACTGGAGGTTTATGACGGTGGGTTACGTAATTGGGAAATGTCTGGAAGCTAAAATTGATAAGGTCTTGGTGATGTCTTAGATATTGTGGATGAGTGAAAGAAAATTGTTCCCAAATGTTTGGCTTATGCAATTGGAGGGATGGACATCCCATTTGTTTGAGGTAATGCTAGATAATAATCAGATTCAAGAAATTTTTGATTTGAGGGAAGAGAGGGCAAGCCAGTAGTACATAAAGCTTGGAGATCATAGAAATCCAGGTCAGAGATATAGTTTTTGGGTTCCAACATGCATTTAAAAATGGGGAAAAGTTAAAAGAAGATTTAAGCATATACCCTATGCTATTCCAAGCCCAAAAGGGAAATATACTCTCAAGATTTTTACAAAAAGATACTTCAACTAATCATTGAAGTTGACTTTAAAATTATGATTAAGATTTAGCAATACACAGTTTAAAATTTGACACATTCATAGACATAATGGTTCTTATAGCTGTGGAAATTACAACAGCATTTGAGAATTGATTAGACTATAGAATAACAAATATTCCTGCTCTTCATGATATAAAATGAAATGTATCATCACTTTGGCTTCATTACTTTTTCCCACTAGTTTCAATCACTTTTTTATATAGATAGAGATAAATTGCCTATTTCTTTAAAGAGTGGATGACTTTGTTCTGTGCTAGTGGTTATTTATGTAACCCACTGGGATTTCTTAATTCAGCGTAAGTGCAAGCGTTTCAGATATATATCCAATGTGATAAAGAAATTGACACTGAGATTGTCACTGAGATTCTCCAAGATTGATGATACTTCTTAAACATAAGATATCATTACCAATTCAGGGTCACCCAAAAGGAAATCAAGGAACTGTCAAAAGTATCAGACTACTTTTCTCAAAAGAGACATTATCGGAGTTTTGTTATAGTTAGGCTTTTATTCTGTATGTAAAAATAAAATGAAACATATATAACATTTTTTTTTAAGTAGCTAAACTTAATGATAATACTTAAAAAAGAAATTATATCTTTTGATTCTTCCTCCTACATTTAAAGTGAAAACTCTCAACAGAATGTTTTTTTAAAAATTAATGCACTTTAGTTTTTTACGGACTATGTTAAAGATGAACAATTTATAATAAAATAACGCCTATTACTTGGTAGACTCAATTTCTAAAAAAAGGTTTATCTTTTCATTGCTGAAAATATTTGCAATGTATCTGTTAGGTTTAACAATATTTTAAAATATTTACATCATTAAAAACAAAATTAAAAATTCAATATTTAGTAGACTTACAAAATATTTCATATAAATATATGTACATATGTGTGTATGTATACATGTATGTATATATATTAATTTGAGGTCAGAAATAAACTGGATTTATTCATTCAAAATATAATACATGGGTTATTTATGCATATCCATGCTATAAGTAAATAAATTGCTTTTAATCCTATTATGAGGAGATGCTAAATTCTTTTTGGCTTCACTTATTTTCAGCCAATAGAAATAATATATTGTGCATGCGCGTGTGTGTGATATTTTCCAAGCAGGGTGGAGTTAAATTCATTCGAAGAAGTATTTGAAGAATTCACAACATAATACAGTGTTTCACCACACTGAGTATGTCACGTACTCAAAGAGGCCTTTTCAGGTTATTTATAACCATATTATTGATAAACTTTATGTGCAGAGTAAATGATAAAAAAAAAAAAGTACAGTTCTAGACATTTGCAAGGCCCTCCTTAAGACTTCTATGAAATAGAATAGTGACTTGGAATATTGTTTTAATCACAAGGCAATTGTGTCTTTCAACAGCAAGCACTTACAAAAATGTTCTAGCTGTTACATTATTAATGCTGCCACTTGGATTTGCTAAATTGTATCCTAGTGATATAGAATTTCTGGACCTCCCAAATTTGTTAACATCCTACTATATTTGAGGAGGTGTTAGTTGTGGAAACACCTAATCTGCTAGACTGAAGAGCAGATGGCTACAATCAGATTATTTTGTTTTTTTGATGGAGAGATATCCCAAGAAATATTCTGATGATTTGGGTCCAGCCATGTTTGCCTATTTTATTATTTAATAAGTACTTTGAGAATATTTAAATGAAAATTTAATAAAAATGTTTTTTCTTGGAAATAATGAAACCATGAGTTTATATTTTTCATTCTTTTATTACAAAACTAATTTCTTAACAGCCATTTTATACCAAGCATTCGAATAGATAAGGAGTACTCAATGTTCTACCAACAGACCAGGCTTCTATGTTTGTTAACTTAACGAATTGCATACATAAGATTTTAAGCAAGCAAAAGGAATTGCTACCAATAATCTTTAATACATCCAAGGCTCTCAGATTACTATGACTGCAGACTCAAAGCTCCCCTTACCTTATTTTAGAAATGGAGGAGTATTATATACATCAGTACAACACGGTATTTCACTTATCATGATATATTTACCTGGATTTTGAATTATAGTTTAAAAACATTAAGAATAATGTTTATCTCAATAACAGCTGTTTCTCAACTTACATTCACATTTGAACCTAATCATCTCAATTACAGCTCTGTGCCATGCCCTATTTAATGAAAAGGAAACTAACACTATTAAAAGAAACTAACACTATTAAAACACTAAAAAAGAAGAGTGAGAATGGTCTTCCTAAGATTCAACTTCTTATAAATGTTATAGCCAAAACATGAAATGGAGTCCACTAGTCCTTGATCCTGGATTTTTTTAATATAGCACAAAGAGAATTTTCTATTAATAGCCATAAAATTTAAAATCTATTCTTGTTTGATTAATCATGTTCTGTTTAATTGTATAGAACATGGTTTCTTAAGCTATACAACAGTTGTGTTTATATATCTAGAAATACTGTTACATGAGGTCAAATGTTTGAACCTCTTAAATCTAGGTATATACATTTGTGTGATTAAACTTTTGAATAAAATAGGCTTGTATTACTGAAAGTGGAAAAATGTTGAATGTGTATACCATAATTAAACTTACTCAACTGCATCATCTTCACTTACCCATTAAGTATTATTTATCTAACTCCAGTAGCTTGGCATAGATGCCACGAAGTGTTTTATTCATGTAGTAAATATCCCACTGTATATATTCATTTTGGGGTTTATAAATGCATTGAATTTTCTCCTTTTTTTTTTCTTTGAGGGAGTTTTCTGTTTGAGGCAGACCCCAATTACAGGTATCAAAATTACTATTTTTCCCAAGAGTGGATGGATTGATCAGTTTTGCTTCTTTCTTGGGTCTTAGCCTGCTTTGTATTGGGGCCAAACAGTTAAACCCTATTTAATCTGTAATGACAGCTACCCTCTCTCTCATCAACATCTGGTGTTCTTGAAGAAATGTAGGGTCTATTGTGGAGAATTGAGGGTGGAATAATGAATTCAAGTGGCCTGGCACTATAATATACTTTGTAATATACTTGGGTAAGTGATTCAGGTCTCCTTCTTCCTCTTCCTTTTCCTCTTCCTCTCCTTCCCCTTCTGAGACAGGAGAGAAAAGGGCAGGACACAACTGCTAGATAAATGAAGAAGGGGCACAGCTGTTAGGATGCAATGAAAACTGGCTGGGGCCTGCTGAACCCAAGGGGGCTTCAAGAATAGAGGATAGTCTGGTCATTGACCTTTAGTTCATTATACCTTCACTATTATACTAAAAATCACTCCCCCTTATGCCACGACAGATCTGGGGTAGACCATAAAAGGCCAAAAAGTGGGCAGAGGTCCAATTCCTGGGAATCTCCACCCTTCCCTGAAATAGCTAAAATATTCCTCCCACTTGTTACCATATGAAATTACGCAGCCCATAAAAACCAACAACCCCTTGTCCTAGGGCCACTCTTACTTTCCGAGACGGTCGGCATTCTGCCTATGGAATGTGTGTCTCTCTGAATAAACTTGTTTTCATTTTCCTTTGGCTTGCTCTTGAACTCTTCCCTGCACAAAACCAAGGACCCCCACTTGGCAGCCTGCCCCAGGGACTCACAGGTCCCTGGCCATGATATCTCCCTCTCTCGTAACACTTCCCCTTCCCCTTCCTTCTCCTCTCGCTCCCCAGCCCTCCTCCTTCCTCTTCCTCTTTTTCTTCTTCTCCTCCCCTTCCCCTTCCCCTTCTCTCCTCTTCCTTTCTCCTCTCCCTCCTCCTCCTCCTCCTCCTTCTTCTTCTCCCCCAAAGTTCCAGACCACAGGATAAGTTAAAAACTGCTGTAAACAGATTGAATGGGATCTGTTGATGTTTTGAAAGGACCATGAACTCTGATTCTTATTGATTGCCTCTTGTCCATTCTCCTCTTCTCTCCTACAACTCCCCTTCTTCCTTTGCCACCTCTCTACTATTTTGTCTCCTTTGTTACCCTGTATCTTTTGTATTTGGATGTTGTCGTCATCCTAACAGAAAGGGATTGAAGAGATGACCTTCACAAATCACTATCAGTCCTAGGATACTGTGACACATGTCAGAAAATGTGTGAGATGAGTAACTGTCAAGTAAAAAGAAGAGTATCTTTTTATATATTGTGTTTTGATGACACATTAATTTCTTTTTAAGGTCTCTTTGATATTTATTGTTACTAAAGCCTCATGTTCTTATCTCCAAAATCATCTATAAGATCACTATAGGGCTTCCCTGGTGGCGCAGTGGTTGAGAGTCCGCCTGCCGATGCAGGGGACATGGGTTCGTGCCCTGGTCCGGGAAGATCCCACATGCCGCGGAGTGGCTGGGCCCGTGAGCCATGGCCGCTGAGCCTGCGCGTCTGGAGCCTGTGTTCTGCAACGGGAGATGCCACAACAGTGAGAGGCCCGCGTACCGCAAAAAAAAAAAAAAAAAAAAAAAATCACTATAAATGATTCATGTGTACTAAGATAAGAGAAATTATTTAGTAAAATTTGATGCCAATCCTTATAGGTTTGGGTTTTGCAGGGATTTTTGGAGGTCAAGTGCCTTTTCGCTACACATCATTTTTATTTTTACCACTTATAACCAATATTTACATATGTTGTCCTTATGGTACATGTGTGTTTGTTTACGTGAAAGTTTTAGATCTAAGTGGTACTGAAGAAGCAGCATGCATATATTTTTCATCTCATGGAAGACAGCTATAAGTGAATTACAAGTCAGAGAAAGCACAGAGGAAGAGAAAGAGAATGAAACAGTAAGTATAAACCAGGAATTTAAATAGTTCATGCTACTTGCCATTCTGCTCAATGAGTAGATGCCTTCTAATGAAGGTGATATAGTAAAGGTTAACCTGCTATTTCTTCAGCCAGTTTCAATACCCAATTTCCACTATCAGCAGTAAATTGAGTAGTGTCTGAAGATAATTTATCTTCTTCTTACTTCTTGGCCCTCAAATACAAGCAAGTCAACTGCCTCATTCAGTGTTCAAATAGAAAAATAGTAAAGAAAAAGTGGCTGTGTCGATTTATTTAAGAATTAATACTGAAATGCCCAAATGGATGTCTTGCAAAGATTTCCAAAAGTTATTTTCAGTTAAAGAGATCCTGCCTTATGTTGTCTATAGATAGAAACGTCCACTAAAATGCAACTCCATTTATTCCTTAATGCCCCTAATGTCTTTATTGATTTTGTTGGTTTTGCTTTGGTGTTTTTTAGACTATAAGTCATTTGAAACAGAGACTATATTTTCTTTACCTTTATTAGTTCTACAAAACAATAGTATCATGAACACAGTTTGTTTTCAACAAAAATTTATAGATTAACTTTTTAAATGAGTGGATAGTGTTATCAGTGGATTCAGATATTTATCTTGCAAGCTGTTGTGAGGACACATAATATTTTATTTTTTCATAGAAAAATATCAGGGATAAAAATGTAAAATCGAAGTGAATTTTATGTATATATTGCAGTAGCATATATTATAACATATAGAAATACTATAACGTTATTATATGGGAAACATATAGAATATGTATTTCTTGTAGTTAAAATAGTCTAAGTACATATTTAGTGTGGGTATCTATAGCATACAAATCATGTTTCCCTGATTCCACAACTTGGATTATAGGAATATCAACTCTATAGTCTGGGTCAAATAAAAAGTGACTTTCTTGTCAGTGTCTCCCAAATTCTACCTTGTTTCCTCACTCAGCTCCTTGGCTTTCATTTTTGGAACTTCCTGTATACAGGGCCACAAGCTGGGGAATAGAGTACTGAAAACTGGGGGGGGGGGTCTCTAAGACCAATATTATGTAAGAGGATACCATGCCTGGCAGTACTGCTTCTCCAGTTGTACACCAGCTGTCACCACCCAAACCTCTAAGCAGCAAGACCACTGCCATGGTTATCACTGCAGTGTTCCTTGAATAATAATGCTTCTCTCATGCGAATACAACATCTTATCAATAGTAAGCCTGAAATGAATAAATATTTTTATTTATGAATGTAGATAATATATCAAAAACATTTGGGAAATAACTTTAAAATTAAACTTTTTTTTTTTTTTCAGTACGTGGGCCTCTCACTGTTGTGGCCTCTCCCGTTGTGGAGCACAGGCTCCAGACGTGCAGGCTCAGCGGCCATGGCTCACAGGCCTACCCGCTCCGCGGCATGTGGGATCTTCCCGGACCGGGGCACAAACCAGTGTCCCCTGCATCAGCAGGAGGACTCTCAACCACTGTGCCACCAGGGAAGCCCTAAAATTAAGCTTTTATAGGTAAAAATACATCATTTCTGTAATATTTTCTAATATTATTTTAAAATCCAAATTTTGTCATTCTACTGCTGAAGCTAATATAATAACTTTTGTTACAATTGTCCAATGAATATTTCAAATATACCAGATTCTTATAAAAAGTAAAACTCATTCTCACCACACAATATTAAAATGTTAATATTGCACACGTTTTGATACAATCTTAAAATTAATCCAGCATTTGCACTCATTGTTTTGTCCTTTGCTCTGTCTTCACTGAAAAATCGCTTTTCCTTCTCTCCATAACTCATTGATCCTCATGAGTTTGTATTCCGCCTGCCACTTCAGGACCCTTATTGGGTAAGAAAGATAACAGCAGGCCTGAAATCCATAACTTCTCCTGTGGATGCTAGTGAATAGAAATGCTTAATGTTGAAAGACTGAAAGGAGAATTTCTGGTAGAAACTTATAAGCTGATTCTACAATTTATACAGAAGGGAACAGGATCTAAAATGGTCAAACTAATTTTGAGAAAAAAAGAATAGAATTAAGGACTCATACTATCTGCTACAATAACCAAGAGACTGTGATATTAAAAAATATAGACTCAAAGATTACTGGAAAATATTAGGGTATCAAGAAATAGATGCACATATGTATGGTCAATTGATTTTTAAGTAAGGGGAAAAGACAATTCAATGAAGAACTAAATAGTGCTGGAAAAAATGGTGCTGGAACAAATGATGCTAAAACAATTAGACATCTATATAAAAGAAATAAAAAATCTTGATCTACACCTCATATCATAGTGAATAACTCAAAATGGATCTCAGATCTAAATGTAAAATTAAAAACTATAAAACTTTAAGAAGAAATGTTTATGACTTTGGATTAGGCAAAATTTTTTTTAGCTTTTTGAGGGAGATGGAACTGTTCTATACATCTTTCTATACATCTCATATTTCATGTAAGTAATAACTCTACTGTTTACAGGTTGAATTGTATAATATGTAAATTATACTTCAATTAAAAATAAATGTCAGATTGGAACCAAGATGACAGAGTAGAAGGACGTGCTCTCACTCCCTCTTGTGAGAAAACCAAAATCACAACTAGTTGCTGGACAATCATCGACAGGAAGACACTGGAACTCACCAAAAAAGATACCCCACATCCAAAGACAAAGGAGAGGCCACAATGAGATGGTAGGAGTAGCGCAATCACAGTAAAATCAAATCCCATAACTGCTGGGTGGGTGACTCACAGACTGGAGAACACTTATACCACAGAAGTCCACCAACTGGAGTGAAGGTTCTGAGCTCCACATCAGGTTTCCAAACCTGGGGGTCTGGCAATGGGAGGAGGAATTCCTAGAGAATCAGAATTTGAAGACCACTGAGATTTGATTGCAGGACTTTGACAGAACTGGGGGAAACAGAGACTCCACTCTTAGGGGGCACACACAAAGCAGTGTGTGCATCAGGACCCAGGGGAAGGAGCAGTGACCCCAGGGGAGAATGAACCAGACCTACCTGCGAGTGTTGGAAGGTCTTCTGCAGAGGTGGGGGTGGCTGTGGCTCACCGTGGGGACAAGGACACTGAAAGCAGAAGTTCTGGGAAGTACTCCTTGGTGTGAACCCTCCCAGAGTCCACCATTGGCCCCACCAAAGAGCCCAGGTAGGCTCCAGTGTTGGGTTGCCTCAGGACAAACCAACAGGGAGGGAACCCAGCCCCACCCATCAGCAGCCAAATGGATTAAAGTTTTACTGAGCTCTGCCCACCAGAGCAACAGTCATCTCTATCCACCACCAGTCCCTCACATCAGGAAACTTGCATAAGCCCCTTAGATAGCCTCATCCACCAGAGGGCAGACAGCAGAAGCAAGAAGAACTACAGTCCTGCAGCCTGCAGAACAAAAACCACATTCACAGAAAGATAGACAAGATGAAAATGCAGAGGGCTATGTACAAGATGAAGGAACAAGAAAAAAACCCAGAAAAACAATTAAATGAAGTGGAGATAGGCAACCTTCCAGAAAAAGAATTCAGAATAATGATAGTGAAGATGATCAAGGACCATGGAAAAAGAATGGAGTCAAACATCGAGAAGATGCAAGAAATGTTTAATAAAGACCTAGAGGAATTAATGAACAAAGAAACAGAGATGAACATATCAATAACTGAAATGAAAACTACACTAGGAGGAATCAATAGCAGAATAACTGAGGCAGAAGATCGGATAAGTGACCTGGAAGACAGAATGGTGGAATTCACTGCTGTGGAACAGAATAAAGAAAAAAGAATGAAAAGAAATGAAGACAGCCTAAGAGACCTCTGGGCCATCATCAAATGCAACAACATTCGCATTATAGGGTCCCAGAAGGAGAAGAGAGAGAAAAAGGACTAGAGAAAATATTTGAAGAGATTATAATTGAAAACTTCCCTAACATGGGAAAGGAAATAGCCACCCAACTCCAGGAAGGGCAGAGAGTGCCATACAGGATAAACTCAAGGAGAAACATGCCAAGGCACATAGTAATCAAATTGGTAAAAATTAAAGCCAAAGAAAAATTATTAAAAGCAGCAAGGGAAAAATGACAAGTAACATACAAGGGAACTCCCATAAGGTTAACAGCTAATTTCTCAGCAGAAACTCTACAAGCCAGAAGGGAGTGGCATGATATACTTAAGGTGATTAAAGGGAAGAACCTACAACCAAGATTATTCTACCCGTTAAGGGTCTCATTCAGATTCGATGGAGAAATCAAAAGTTTTACAGACAAGCAAAAGCTAAGAAATTCAGCACCACCAAACCAACTCTACAGCAAATGCTAAAGGAACTTCTCTAAGTGGAAAAGACAGGAGAAGAAAAGCACCTACAAAAACAAACCCAAAACAATTAAGAAAATAGTCATAGGAACATACATATCGATAATTAACCTAAACGTGAATGGATTAAATACTCCAAGACACATGCTTGCTGAATGGATACAAAAACAAGACCCATATATATGCTGTCTACAAGAGACCCACCTCAGACCTAGGGACACATTCAGACTGAAAGTGAGGGGATAGAAAAAGGTATTCCATGTAAAGGGAAATCAAAAGAAAGCTGGAGTAGCAATACTCATATCAGATAAAATAGACTTTAAAATAAAGAATGTTACAAGAGACAAGGAAGGACACTACATAATTATCAGGGGATCAATCCAAGAAGAAGATATAACAATTATAAATATATATGCACCCAACATAGGAGCACCTCAATATATAAGGCAACTGCTAACAGCTATAAAAGAGGAAATTGACAGTAACACAACAATAGTGGGGAACTTTAACACTTCACTTACACCAATGGACAGATCATCCGAAATGAAAACAAATAAAGAAACAGAAGCTTTAAATGACACAATAGACCAGATAGATTTAATTGATATTTATAGGACATTCCATCCAAAAACAGCAGATTACACTTTCTTCTCAAGTGCACAAGGAACATTCTCCAGGATAGATCACATACTGGGTCACAAATCAAGCCTCAGTAAATTTAAGAAAATTGAAATCATATCAAGCATGCTTTCTGACCACAATGCTATGAGATTAGAAATGAATTACAGAGAAAAAAACGTAGAAAACACAAACACATGGAGGCTAAACAATACATTACTAAATAACCAAGAGATCACTGAAGAAATCAAAGAGGAAATCAAAAAATACCTAGAGACAAATGACAATGAAAACACGATGATCAAAATCTATGGGATGCAGCAAAAGCAGTTCTAAGAGGGAGGTTTATAGCTATACAAGCCTACATTAAGAAACAAGAAAAATCTCAAAAAAAAATCTAAACTTACACCTAAATGAACTAGAAAAGAAGAACAAACAAAACCAAAGTTAGCAGAAGGAAAGAAATCATAAAGATGAGATCAGAAATAAATGAAATAGAAACAAAGAAAACAATAGCAAAGATCAATAAAACTAAAAGCTAGTTCTTTGAGAAGATAAACAAAATTGATAAACCATTAGCCAGACTCATCAAGAAAAAGAGTGTGAGGACTCAAATCAATAAAATTAGAAATGAAAACGGAGAAGTTACAACAGACACCTCAGAAATACAAAGCATCCTAAGAGACTAATACACACAACTCAATGCCAATAAAATGGACAACCTGGAAGAAAGGGACATATTCTCAGAAAGGTATAAACTTCCAAGACTGAACCAGGAAGAAATAGAAAATATGAACAGACCAATCATAAGTAATGAAATTGAAACTGTGATTAAAAATCCTCCAACAGGGCTTCCCTGGTGGTGCAGTGGTTAAGACTCTGCCTGCCAATGCAGGGGACACAGGTTCAATCCCTGATCTGGGAAGATCCCACATGCCCATGGAGTAACTGGGCTAGTGAGCCACAACTACTGAGCCTGTGCTCTAGAGCTTGTGCTCTGCAACAAGGGAAGCTACGACAATGAGAAGCCTGCACACTGCAACGAAGAGTAGCCCCTGCTTGCTGCAACTAGAGAAAGCCTGAGAGCAGCAACGAAGACCCAACAGAGACAAAAATTTAAAAAAACAAAATTAATTAAAAAATATTAGCCCCATTTCTAAAAAAAAAAAAGAAAATCTTCCATCAAACAAAATTCCAGGACCAGATGGCTTCACAGGTGAATGCTATCAAACATTTAGAGAAGAGCTAACACCCATCCTTCTCAAACTCTTCCAAAAAATTGCAGAGGAAGGAGCACTCCTAAACTCGTTCTGAGACCACCATCACCCTGATACCAAAACCAGACAAAGATACTACAAAAAAAGAAAATTACAGACCAATATCACTAATGAATATAGATGCAAAAATCCTCAACAAAATACTTGCAAACAGAATCCAACAACATATTAAAAGGATCATACACCATCATCAAGTGGGATTTATCCCAGGGATGCAAGGATTCTTCAATATATGCAAATCAATCAATGTGATACACCATATTAACAAATTGAAGAAGAAAAAACATATGATCATCTCAATAGATGCAGAAAAAGGTTTGACAAAATTCAACATCCATTTATGATAAAAGCTCTCCAGAAAGTGGGCATAGAGGGAACCTACTTCAACATAATAAAGGCCATATACAACAAACCCACAGCAAACATCATTCTCAATCATGAAAAACTAAAAGCATTTCCTCTAAGATCAGGAACGAGACAAGAATGTCCACTCTCACCACTCTTATTCCACATAGTTTTGAAAGTCCTAGCCATGACAATCAGAGAAGAAAAATAAATAAAAGGAATACAAATTGGAAAAGAAGAAGTAAAACTGCCACTGCTTGCAGATGACATGATAGTATACATAGAGAATCCTAAAAATGTTACTGGAAAACTACTAGAGCTAATCAATGAATTTGGTAAAGTTGCAGGATACAAAATTAATGCACAGAAATTTCTTGCATTCCTACACACTAATAATGAAAAATCTGAAAGAGAAATTAAGGAAACACTCCCATTTACCATTGCAACAAAAAGAATAAAATACCTAAGAATAAACCTATCTAGGGAGACAAAAGCCCTGTATGCAGAAAACTATGAGACACTGATGGAAGAAATTAAAGATGATACCAATAGATGGAGAGATATACCATGTTCTTGGATTGGAAGAATCAATATTGTGAAAATGACTATACTACCAAAAGCAATCTACAGATTCAATGCAATCCCTATCAAATTACCAATAGCATTTTTTACAGAACTAAAACAAAAGATCTTAAAATTTGTATGGAGACACAAAAGACCCCAAATACCCAATGCCGTCTTGAGGGAAAAAAACTGAGTGGGAGGAATCAGAGTGCCTCTCTTCACACTATACTGTAAAGGTACAGTAATCAAGACAATATGGCACTGGCACAAAAACAGAAATATAGATCAATGGAACAAGACAGAAAGCCCAGAGATAAACCCACGCACCTATGGTCAACTAATCTACGACAAAGGAGGTAAGGATATACAATGGAGAAAAGACAGTCTCTTCAATAAGTGGTGCTCGGTAAACTGGACAGCTACGTGTAAAAGAATGAAATTAGAACACTCCTTAACACCATGAACAAAAATAAACTCAAAATGGATTAGAGACCTAAAGATAAGACCGGATACTATAAAACTCTTAGAGGAAAACGTAAGACGAACACTCTGACATATATCACAGCAAGATCTTTTTTGATCCACCTCCTAGAGTAATGGATATAAAAACAAAAATAAACAAATGGGACATAATGAAACTTCAAAGCTTTTGCACAGCAAAGGAAACCATAAACAAGACGAAAAGACAACCCTCAGATTGGGAGAAAATTTTTGCAAACGAATCAATGGACAAAGTATTAATCTCCAAATTATATAAACAGCTCATGCAGCTCAATATTAAAAAAAACAAACAACCCAATCCAAAAATGGGCAGAAGACCTAAATAGACATTTTTCCAAAGAAGACATACAGATGGCCAAGAGGCACATGAAAAGCTGCTCAACATCACTAATTATTAGAGAAATGCAAATCAAAACTACAATGAATTATCACCTCATATCAGTTAGAATGCGCATCATCAGAAAATCTACAAACAACAAATGCTGGAGAGGGTGTGGGGAAAAGGGAACACTCTTGCACTCTTTGTGGGAATGTAAATTGATACAGCCACTATGGAGAACAGTATGGAGGTTCCTTAAAAAACTAAAAATAGAATTACCATATGATCCAGCAATCCCACTACTGGGCATATACCCAGAGAAAACCGTAATTCAAAAAGACATATGCAGCCCAGTGTTCATTGCAGCACTATTTACAATAGCCAGGTCATGGAAGCAACCTAAATGCCCATCAACAGATGAATGGATAAAGAAGATGTGGTACATATATACAATGGAATATTACTCAACCATAAAAAGGAACGAAATTGGGTCATTTGTTGAGACGTGGATGGATCTAGAGACTGTCATACAGAGTGAAGTTAAGTTAGAAAGAGAAAAAGAAATATCATATATTAACGCATATATGTGGAACCTAGAAAAATGGTACAGATGAACTGGTTTGCAGGGCAGAAATTGAGACACAGATGTAGAGAACAAACGTATGGACACTAATCAGGGAAAGCAGCGGTGTGGTGGGGGTGGTGGTGTGATGAATTGGGAGATTGGGATTGACATGTATTCACTGATGTGTATAAAATTGATGGCTAATAAGAACCTGCTGTATAAAAAAATACATGAAATGAAATTCAAAAATTCAAAAGTAAATAAATAAATAAAAGTAAATTTCATATCATTGTATTCATAATAGGAAAAAATATTTAAATACTATAAATCACCTAAATACCCATAAACATGAAAATGGGTATGAAAATGATAAAATTATAATATATATTCATTAAAAATCATACTCTTCAACAGTAAAAATTGATGAACTACATATATGAGAGAGTAGTAAATCTGATCCTAATGTTGATCTAATCAACCAGATTAAAAAAGATGTGGACAGTTAAGGGTTTATTACTTCCCTTGGATGAGCGTTTTTTGAATTTATTATTTCCTTGAAGAAATATCATTAACAGTGTTCCTACCGAAAGAAGTGCTATGATGTACCATCAACCAGAGTTCTTGAGTAAGTCCTAGAACTAAGTCGGATGTAATTAAACTTAGCTTTTGTTACAACATAAACTCGTTGTAAAAAAAAAAGAAAAAGTTTGAATTTCTCTTTATCATTACTCTAAGGCACAACCTCAGTTCTTGCTGATGGACAAGCTAATTATGTTGCAAGAAGAATTAAAATAAAGCAAAAAAAATTTTAAAAGACCAAAATAAACATCTTTGAAATAAATAATTGTAAATAGTCTTTCCCTATAATTACTATTTTCAGTCATTAGTAGTTACAATGGTAACATTAATATGTAAATTCTGCTACACAGTAAATGTTTGTGTCCCTTCAAAATTCTTATGTTGAAATCCTAACCCCCAAAGTGATGGTATTAGGAAGTGGGGTCTTTGGGAGGTGATTAGGTCAAAAGGGTGGAGCCTTGAATGGAATTGTAACAGAGAACAAACCTGACTCCATATTGTATCTATTCCTTTAGCTCTAACCTTTGTGATCTGTTGCCTGTGTGCTTAGTCATGCTGGCTCTGCACCTTTGTATAACAATGTTGCCTATAGCCTGAAATACACATGATTGTTCATTTTCAACACTCTGCCTCTCAGGCTTGACCTTTAAAGGTATAACACTTTTCCATTCATATAGAGAGAAAAAGTTGCAGAACAAAGATAATATTTGCCTCATTAGAGGTTTATAGGAACATCCTGACCATACCTACCTAGCTGTAAGAACAAAGGATTATCACTTCCAGGGTCTGGCTGGTACCAAGAAGTTTGCAATACCCAGCCACACCTCCTCCACTTTTAGTATAAAAGATGCTTGAGTTCTAACTCAGTAAGATGGCTCTTTGGGACACTAGTCCACCATCTTCTTGGTTTGCTGGCTTTGTGAATAAAGTTCCTATTCCTTGCCCCAACAGCTTGTCTCTCAATTTATTGGCCTGTCATGCAGCAAGCAGTACAAACTTGGACTCAGTAACAGGATTACTGCTCTTATAAAAGAGGCTTCAGAGGGAACCTTATCCCTTCTGCCATGTGAGTTTACAGCACAAAACCAATTCTCTGTGTACCAGAAAGTGGACTCTCACCAGACACTGAACCTGCCAGTACCTTGTTCTTGAACTTCCCAGGATCAGCCTCCAGAACCATGAGGAATACATTTCTGTCGTTTGTAAGCCACCCAGTCTATGTTATTTTGTTATAGCAGCCCACACTGACTAAGATAAATTCTTATGTGTTAAACATATACCACTTACACTAAATGGACCCTCTGCCATATTTACAATGGTATTTATTTCTTATCATAAATTGCTGCTTTATTGCATGTGATAGATTGACAACTTGTTCCATACGTTAAATATATAAAGAACCATTCTTTCATCTATAGAGCTCCACACAGAAAGGATTAATTCTAAATAAAAACAAATGAGAAATTAAAGTTAACATAACTAGTAATTAAATAACTAGTAAAAATAAATAGCAACTATTTTTTTCTTGGCCTAATACTGTTTATTCTGGACATTTTAGACAATGCAGAAGTCACAGGGTTTCTAACTGGGGCACAACAGTTAGTTCTGTGCTGCTCCTGTTTCCCAGCATTCCAGCTTTACCATATGGTCAGAAATACATCAGGGCCATTTAAGCACATCCTCTAGCCATCCTTCCTGTGGAGGGCTCACCACAGCCCTTCAGGCAACAAACGACTAAGGGGCCTGCTGTTTCATGTATTCATATGCCCCCAGCACAGCAGATTTGCAATGCACAAAGCATTTTTATAAACCTAGAGAACTGGCTGCTTTCCAAATCTTCAAATTTACTCCTCAGGCTGTATCATTTATGGAAATTGACTCTTATTCATGTCTGGGAGGTGCTAGCAACTCTCTGTGGGATGTACCCATAGGAATAGCATAGAAGAGGTAGGGAGGGAGGCAGAACAATTACATATGTATGGAAAAGTATAAAGAAAGGGACAATTTTCTATGCAAATGTCAGCAATCCCTTTATTTTATCCAATACTTCACAACTAGTCAGTGTCAGATGAAGGTTTACTGATTACAAATATACTGCTATTTCCAATATACCATAATCTTTCTTATCTAAAGATATTTCTGTTAACAATTATCATTACTATTACTTGCGTCAAATCCTCTCCAAACATGAGCTTTCAAAGGCCATGCTTTCCTGAGTCAATTTGACTTCAGATATTCATGTGAGTATATAAAATTGTAAGTTTTCAAGGGAAAAGGTAAGTTTTAGAAGCACCCAGAAAGTCAAGGGTCACCTGGAATTTCCAAAGTGTCTGTCTCCCCCTAAAATTGTTTACATTTATCCAGCAAAAATAGGTTATCCATTGTATTTGACATTGAAAAATACAGAGATAAAAGAAGGATATATTTTTGTTCTCAATAGTTGATATGCTTAGAGAAGAAAGATAAATGAATACTGACAATAAAATCTGGCCACTTCTAAGACTGAGGTAAGCCCAGAGTGCATATAAATGGGAATTAACCTAGATTAGGAAGATCCATTAAACATTCTGGAGGAAATCATATCTGATTTCCTCTCATCTTCACTATCAAATAAAATATAAAGTTCTACTAAAATATTCAGGGAGCTCCTTCTTTACATCTCCACTCCCAACATCCTAGTTCAACTCATCATTGTTTCTTATCTGAAGTCTGTAATAACCTCCTAATCAGTCTCCCTACATTCACTCTTGCATATTTGCAGTCTATCTGTTCTCCAGGCAACATCTCAAATTATGTTTTAAAATTTTACACCTGATCATGTCACACATTTGCTTAAAAGCGTATAGAAAATTCTCCTCTGATCATGGAGTAAAGAGCAACCTTATATTATTTTTTATCATGGCTTATAAATCTCACATAATAATGCCCTAGTTTATATCCCTAGTCTAAGTTCATACTACTCTTTCTCCCTATTAATTTTTTTTGAGGCACTCAGCTTTCTGTACATTTCTCTAATGCTCAAAGTTCTAGTTTCATCTTTGCAGTATCTAGCTTCTCTCATAGTGCTTTTCTAAAGCCTTCCCATTTTGAATTTGCTTCTCAGTCATCAAGTTTCATATTAAATACTATTTATTCCTAGATTCCTGTTTTGAACTTTCCCAAAGTGTTAAGGCACTTTGCTATACAATTTCTTGGTATTCTGTTATGTTGTCTTATTTTAATAATGCTTATTGTATTTTTATATTTATTTTATAATTATTGGTTTAATAAGTGATGGCTTTTATGAAGTTGATATATAATAAGAGATATATTCCTTCTTATTGTGGATATTCTAGCAAAGTCAACATATATTAAACCAATAATTATAAAATAAGCATAAATAATATAATATAAATACATATTATATAATAAATATTATATATAACACCTATGTTTTTCCTTGCTGTGTCACCAACACTTACTATGGTGCTTCATGTATTCACAGCAAATAGTTATCAAGTAAATGAATGATCTGAATTCTAAAAATTGAACTAAATTGGTGAAAAGGGAAAGAAACGTGTTCAGGCAGAATAAAAGGCTTATATCAAAGTTTCTGAAGCTTAATACATATAGTCATCTACAGATAGATTCCAGAAGGCATATCTGAAGGCGAGATGGTAAAAATGTAGGTCTGAAGTGTTAGCAAAGGGCTCATTAATGAAGGACATTTTGTTCCATGCTAAGGAATTTGTATTTTATTCCAAAGTTAATGAAGCCTTAATGACAGGTTTTATGACTTGGTTAGTTTTGTGTTTTAGATACTAAGGTATTAAGTGTATTAGAAATTAGCAAGCTTTGAGCCATTGACTATTATTAGAAACCAAAAGGCAGTGGATAGCAAAAGAAAGTAGAAAGCTCAAGATTATCCATGCCCTTCTGAATTAGAATCTCTAGCTCATTTCTTCTTTCATGGATTTAAGCATTCCAAAGTGATCCAGTTATAAAACAATAAATTTTATGCTTGAAATATATATATATAAACAAACTTCCTTTGACCCTAAATACTCATAATCTACAGTCCAATTTATCTGCTCCAATTAATAGTCAATTTCTTGAAATGTATTCACTTATTTTAATCTTGCATTCACCCCTCAAATGATTTTAGTATGATTTCTAATTATCACTAATGAAAATGCAGCTGTCAAGATACTAATATCACCCTTGTAATGAACCTAATGAATTTTTTTAAATCCCTTATCTTACTTAATCTTCCAGGGTCTTCTGAAATTCTCAGAATCTTCACCATTGGAAATGCAAATGAAAAATATTTTACAAAGACAATTAAGGTTGAAACTCTGAATGAAGCCACCCAAAGAAACAAAAAATTTCAAGAAGCTGGAAAAGTTCAGTAGTGTCCATGGCTATATATGCCAAATAATGACTAAAAAATTTGGCTAATAATATGCCATTGTTGAACAATGCAAGTTAGAATCAGGAAAGCACTGGATTAGGTAAGTGGGAGATGAGCCGGTAAATACACCCATTTTGGAAGCTCAGCTCTAAAAGGAAAGTTGATATGGGTAAGAGCTAGGTATTGAGAACTAGAGTTGATGAAAGCATTTATTATAACTATTGTTATAATTATTATTTCTGTTATTATGTCTTATTCAACCAAGAAGAAAAGATAAGATAGAAGATAAAGAAATTCCTTGAGAAACAGAATCCAATAGAGTCAGAGAACAGATATAGTAACAGGTCTTTAATAGGAGGAGGAGTTTTGCTTCCACTGAATTCTAAGCAAGGAAACATGGTTATAGACATGGATAGAATTTTACTGTGTAGAGAAGTAATGTGTAGTTTCTCAATATGCTAATTTTGAAGAAAAGCTGAACACTGATATATGTTCTGAGCTATGTGTTGGATTTGAATTATAAGGATAAGGGTAAAAGCTAGAGATTGTTGTGGGGAAAGGGAATTTATTAGGAACACATGAAAATTTCAAGGCAATATTGCAATCTCATTATATTTCAAAGTGTATTCTTGTGTTTTGAATAGTATTACACTCAGCATTTTGTGTGCAAAAGTGAAGTCATATAGTAGTGTTAAAGTTCATGTTTTCTGCACAGAAATAATAATAGAGAAAGTATGGTGTCTTAGTCTGTCCAGGATGTTATAGCAGAACACCATAGACTAGGTAGCTTATAAACAAGACAAATTTATTTTTCAGTCTGGAGGCTGGGAAGTCCAAGATCAAGGCATCAGCAGATATATGTTGTCTGATGACGTCCCACTTCCTCATTCATAGACAACTGTGTTATTGCTGTGTTCTCAATGGTGCAAAGGGAGAGGGAGATCTCTAGGGTCTTTTTATAAGGGCACTAATCCCATTCATGAGGGCTCTACCTACATGATTTTATCACCCCCCAAAGCCCCCACCTTCAAAAACCATCTCATTAGATGTTAGGATTTAATCATATGAATGTTGGGAGACATAAACATTGAGTCTATAATATGGCTTTAATGTTGGAAATGAGTAGATGGGACAAAGAAGGAGGAGAATAAAAGGGCTCATGTTTTTCAAAGAAAAAATAAGGAAAAAGAAATGTTAATTTGGTCTGAAATCAGGGATTATAGGGAAAGAGTGGGTTGGAAAAGAGAAAATATGGTAACTTATGATCAAGAGTTAGATACTGAAGTATGTAATAACTAAATTTAGCAATTTCTAGAGATAATAAGGTAAGAGCTATTTTAGATACTGACAACTAAAAAATGTCACTAACCATCTGGTTCTACAAGAATTAAGTCACTAGCCACTGCAGTCACTGACCTTTAACACACCCTGAAAGGAGTTCAGGAATGAGGAGAGATCAGGAATGAGTTACTCTGTGCTCTAGGAAAAGTGGCAGAACAGGCCTTCAAATAGTTTGATATTTTCAGGAGAAAATTTTATGAATCTAATTTCTTGCATCTTCTCATACCTAGAAAAACACTAAAATCATTAACAGAGACATCTGCTCCTTGTGACTAGCAGCAACCTTCTCATGACTAGCAGCAACCTTCTACTGAGATATATGCTTGACTGCATGTAACCCCTTCATGAAAGGATATAAGTACTGACCTCCCCTCCCTGCCCTGGTCTTATACATCTATGAAGTAGTTCCTCAGAGCTATCTGAGAAGCTGTCTCCTGGGCTATAGTCTTCAGTAAGTCACAAATAAAACTGAACTCACAGCCCTCATGTTGTGTGTTTTCTTTTCAGTTGAAAATATTTTAAAAAAATTATGTTGAAATTGAGGTCAATCAATGCCTATATTTTATAGAAAACTGTATATTTCTGCTGCAGAGGTTTGATATTTTATAAATGTTATAAATATACAAGAACTTGTCATTTGGTAACATGGTCAAATGTCTTGATAACACTCATTTGGTAACACTTTTTAAGTTTGTAATAAGTACTTTTGGTGGTAATTATCTCAAAATAGTGAAAATGCACATTTAATGAAAAGTTTAAGACTGAATTTCTATTCAACAAAGTTAGTAATAAACATGTCAATTAAGCAAGTATTTGTCAACATTTACCATCCACTATAGAAACTGTAATGATATCGCTGACAAGATAAAAATAGGATGATGCATATCTGTTGAAAAAACATCAGGAATATTTCAAAAGTTAGCAATTTGAAAAACAAAATATAAACAAGTTTACCTACAAAAGTTGTATCAATAGGTTTTATTTTTAAACCCCTTTGTTGAGATATGATTGATATGTAAAAATGTTATATATCACCTCCAAAAGTTTAAGTTGTGTTTATCTATGACTGTTATGCATGACTTTTCATTCAACTCAAATGACTCTTCTTCTAAACTAATTTTGCTCATTATCAATTCCAAGTCTTCTGGTACATATAAAAAAAGTGAACTGATAGATATTAATATGTAGAATCTGTTAACAGAAGAAAGTCAAATGCATCAGAAGATTGTTAACTGATGCATTGGGTATCATCAGTTACTTTAAATAGGAATTAAATTTTTTGTTTAATTCATAAATTAAAACAAAGGTTTTACTTTTATTCAACATAGTTTTGGAAGTCCTAGCCACAGCAATCACAGGAGATAAAGAAATAAAAGACATCCAAATTGGAAAAGAAGTAGTAAAACTGTCACTGTTTACAAATGACATGATACTACACAAAGAGAATCCTAAAGATGCTACCAGAAAAATAATAGAGCTCACCAGTGAATTCAATACAGTTGCAGGATACAAAATTAACACACAGAAACCTCTTGCATTCCTATACACTAAAAACAGAAGATCAGAAAGAGAAATTAATGAAAAATCCCATTTACCATCACATCAAAAAGAATAAAAAACTAGGAATAAACCTACCGAAGGAGGCAAAAGACCTGTATGCAGCAAACTATAAGACACTGATGAAAGAGCTCAAAGATGACACAAACAAATGGAGAGATATACCATGTTCTTGGACTGGAAGAATCAATATTGTGAAAATGACTACACTACCCAAAGCAATCTACAGATTCCATGCAATCTTTATCAAATTACTAATGGTGGTCTTCCCTGGTGGCGCAGTGGTTGAGAGTCTGTCTGCCGATGCAGGGGACGTGGGTTCGTGCCCCAGTCTGGGAAGATCCCACATGCCATGGAGCGGCTGGGCCCGTGAGCCATGGCCGCTGAGCCTGCATGTCCGGAGCCTGTGCTCCACAATGGGAGAGGCCACAACAGTGAGAGGCCCACGTACCACAAAAAAAAAATTACCAGTGGCATTTTTCACAGAATTAGAACAAAAAAATTTACAATTTGTATGGAAGCACAAAAGACCCCTAATAGCCAAAGCAATCTTGAGAAAGAAAAACGGAGCTGGTGGAATCAGGCTCCCTGATTTCAGACTATGCTACAAAGCTATAGTAATCAAGACAATATGGTACTGGCACAAAAACAGAAATATAGATCAATAGGACAGGATAGAAAGCCTAGAGATAAACCCACACACTTATGGACACCTAATCTGTGACAAAGGTGGCAAGAATATACAATGGAGAAAAGACAACCTCTTCAATAAGGGTTCTGAGAAACTGGACAGCTACATGTAAAAGAATGAAATTAGAATAATTCCTAACACCAAACAGAATAAACTCAAAATGGATTAAAAACCTAAATGTAAGACCAGACACTATAAAACTCTTTGAGGAAAATATAGGCAGAACACTCTTTGACATAAATCTCAGCAAGATCTTTTTGATCCACTCTCTAGAGTAATGAAAATAAAAGCAAAAATAAACAAATGGAACCTAATGAAACTTAAAAGCTTTTGCACAGCAAAGGAAACCATAAACAAAACAAAAAGACAACCCACAGAATGGGAGAAAATATTTGCAAATGAGGTGACCAACAAGGGATTAATCTCCAAAATATACAAACAGCTCATACAACTCTATATCAAAGAAACAAACAACCCAATCAAAAAAATGGGTAGAATCTCTAAATAGACATTTCTCCGAAGAGCATATACAAATGGCCAAAACACATGTGAAAAAATGCTCACATCACTAATTATCAGAGAAACACAAATCAAACCTAAAATGAGGTATCACCTCACACTGGTCAGAATTGCCATCATCAAAAAGTCTACAAACAGTAAATGCTGGAGAGGGTGTAGAGAAAAGGTAACCCTCCTACACTGTTGGTGGGAATGTAAATTGGTACAACCACTATGGAAAACAGTATGGCGGTTCCTTAAAAAACTAAAAATAGAACTACTATATGATCCAGCAATCTCACTCCTGAACATACGTGTGGAGAAAACCATAATTTGAAAAGATACATGCACCCCAATGTTCATTGCAACACTATTTACAATAGCCAAGACATGGAAGCAACCTAAATGTCCATCGACAGATGAATGGATAAAGAAGATATGGTACATATATACAATGGAATATTACTCAGTCATCAAAAGGAACAAAATTGGGGTCATTTGTAGAGATGTAGATGGACCTAGAGTCTGTCATACAGAGCGAAGTAAGTCAGACAGAGAAAGACAAATATCATATGATGTCACTCATATGTGGAATCTAATTTTTAAAAATGACACAAATGAACTTATTTACAAAAACAGAAACAGACTTACAGATGCTGAAAACAAACTTATGGTTACCAATGAGGAAACATGGAGAGGAAGGATAAATCAGGAGCTTGGGATTAACATATAAACACTATATTATATGAGATTGATAACCAACAAGAATCTACTGTACAGGGAACTCTACTCAATATTTCTCTATATGAGAAAAGAATCTAAAAAAAGAATGAATATATGTATATGTACATGTATAACTGAATCACTTTGCTGTACACCTGAAACTAACACAACTTTGTAAATCAACTATACTCCAATAAAAAACAAAACAAAACAAAAACCAAAGCTTTTAAGAGTTCGTTCTCTCAAAAGTGAGACAACTGAAATTGTAAACGTTGTTAAAATTCAGTTTCCCAGGTCAACACTGAAAATAAAATTACTTGGTTTTGCAAATTACTATGAATATAAATTTGAAGCATAGTATCACAGTAAAACAATATTCTTACTAAATTAATTATCTGTGGAGCAAGAATGTACCTGAGTTGGTTTTGATGAAAATATAATTCAGAATTAAAATCCACAGTTGTCAAATTTTACAAATGTTTTTATACACTCACAAAATAAACTATGGGTAGTATATATATTGTATATGATATATACAAATCCAATATAGAAAGCAAAAAACAAAATAATTCAACATGGCAATATGCAATTTCTCTCTTTACTGTTTATCAATTAAAAATGTTTAGCCTTTGAGGAACTATTTAGCAAATCAACATAAGTGCCCCACTGTTAAAGATTTTGTAAATGACTCTTTTAAAGTGTGATTACATTTCCAAAAGTAGTTGGGGATTGTTAGTCATAGCAATAATGAATGAAATACTAACCACAAAAAAGCAGTTCTCAGAAAATTGGGATTATTTAAAATAACTCATACAAAATAGAAAGACTTAGAAATCTACTTATCAAGGGAAGATTTAAACAAATTAAATAATGACATGAATCAAATTGTATTCAGTTTTTAACTTTGAACTATTACAAACTATTTTTTAAGTACCTTAACTTGTGGAAACAATCTTCTGATGGATTTTCTGTTTCCAAGTTGACAAATTTACATTTTGTACCACATTGAGAAATATATTCTTTAAAAAAATATTTGTGACTTTGTATTAGAAATAGATACATATATACCAGAATTATTTTCTTCTTATGTTAATCCTGAGAAATCAATATAAATAAGATTTTTATTTAAGATATATGTATATGTTTTTACTTTTAGAAATTTTTTAAAAATTTATTTTAGAATATAATTATCTTTAGTTTTTTCAATATACTGTGACCAGTTCGGCACTTAAGAAATAAACATTCAAAAGTTATACATTTTAAGTGTTTTTACTGTTTTTCATAGTCCATAGTGTCTCTGTTTGGACAAAAAAACATACTGTCACACTACTCATTGTTGATACTAAAAATATTGTATCAAAGCATAAGATTTAGGCAGGACCAAACATTCTGGAACAAAACAGATGGAGCCTGGTACAAGCTTGGGACACCAGGAAAGAGCAGATTTTGCTGTAGTTGACCTGTCAACAGAGACTTGCTGTTGTAGCATTATTGAGTGTTGGCAGGCTGTCCAAGGGATGTTAGATCTCTATCACATATTCTGAGAGGACTCAGACCCAACAAAATGGAAATAAATTATTATTATATTATCAAAAATGTATCGAGAATATTATCAGCCAATTTTAGTAGGAACAATAAACTTTTGCTGCATGAACAAAGGAATAAATAAGTGAATTGCAGAATCAACTCAGCTTGATAACTGACTAGATGTCATCTGAGCAGAAATTAGGACAATTGTGAAAGCATTAGCAGAGAATAGCAGTTATAAGGAGTTATCAGTTTGAGAATTGGGGGTATTTTATGTTAGCTATGTATTCATATTGTCTTGGGGAGGGATTTTAAGGTCCTTAAATGAAAGAATATGGGAAATATTTGAAAAATTATGTGTAGATTATAGAAGTAAAAGAGCTAGAAATTTAGATGAAGCTTAGGTAGAGAAAATTGATGCCATAGAAGTAAGTGAGAAAAATTGAGGGAAAAGAGCAACTGAAGGCAGCTTAGGCTGGTATGTGAAATATATAATAAACTGCCTACCTATACCACACAAATCCACAGTCTCTCCCCATGGGTGTAACAACTTGTAAATAAATCATATCACTTCTAAACTAGTTCATTTTACTGTTAAATTAATTAATTATTTAATATATATGGCATTTATTTATTTCACACTGGCATGCATTATTTGGCCAGTTAAACTGAACTTCAAAAACAGCAAAATGTTCCCAGTATTTAGACATCATTCACCTGCATAAATATGTATCATAAAAAACATGATTTTGTAAAACATAGAAAATATAGGACAAAGCTATAATGAATTAACATTTTGTTGGAAAACAATTAAATCATTAATATTTGGTGATTAAAAATTCAAATAAAAAATTCACATTTAAATATTGATTAAAAATTCTTACTTTGAAAATTTCAAGAAAGTAGAGATTTCTGCATCCTAATAAAATGCTCTTTAGTGTTCTAAGAAAATATATATTTGCTCTATTTCAGAGATCCAAAATGAAAGAAAACCATTCCCTGTGGTTATGTGAAAAATGATTTAAAGTCTTGCAAACAAGTTGTAGAAGTACGGAAGAAAAATACATTTGCATATGTTGTTTGACCTAAACATGATATTGTGCACTAATTGTTGTCATCAGTTCAGTTTGAGGACACAATAAAACTAGCTTACATTTGATCTATTTATGCTTTCATTTTTCCCCATAAATGTGAGGTGGTTGGTATTCATTTCCATATTTTTATTAGAATTTATTATTTTCAGACTCAGCAATATCACCCAAAATCTAACAATCAAAAGTTATGAATTTAACAAGCATTTTCTCTGCCAAAATTATCACTGAACACTTGAAAATGCACCATGAAAAGGTCATAAATATTGTATCACTGATTTATATGAAATTAACAAATAATTTTTAAATACATGCCATGCAAAAGAGACTTAAGTGGTTATTTTTAGAAAAAGATGTATGTAGCAAACACACTTTATCCTGGAATGCTGAAAACATTACCTTTGGGATTAAGAAACAGAGATGCCTCCTCTTAGCACTTCTATTAAACCTTTTCTAGAGGCATTAGGTTTGGAAAGGATGAAATAAATCTGCCATTATTTGCAAATCTGTCATTATTTGCAAATGCCACCTTCACTTGGCCATTTAAAACTTTTCCATGGGCTTTTTTAAAAAGAAAAGAAAAGAAAAAGATGTATGTGAAAGTTATTTTTATGGAGTTTTAAATTTAAGGAAATAATAAGCAAAGTAAAATTAATGATATTTGTTCAATAGAATTTCAAAGGAAGAAGAAAGATATTTTTTCAAGAGAAATGAATAAAATAAAATGACTGGTTAGGTGTTCAGGGGTATAGATATGGGAGAATTTGCTACAGTCACTGGTGGTTTAAAAGTATGCCTTAGAACTTATACATTTATCAACATTCTGTTCTAACTTGTACTGAAACTACTGCCATCAACTGGGGATGCACACTTAAAGCAAATGGCAAAAATATAATGTATATTTTATGTAATATTTACAGTTCTGGAAAGTAAATATTATTATTACAAATAATGAAAGGGGAAAATGGAACATAAATGACTTTACCAAGATCACTGCCCTTAAGTAACTAATCTGAGAATAGAAACCAGATTTGTCTGACTTCAAAGCTTATGCTCTCTTTCTTATACTATGATCTCTGTTTAAGACTTTCTTTTCTTAATTAATGTTACCTTTTTACTCTCACACTTATTAAGAAAGGAACTAGAATGCCCTGAAAATTAAGATTTGGAAATCATATTGATAAAGTCACTCAAGGTTTTATAAATATATATTTTTTATTATTTTTCATGAATATTATAAATGGCATTATTTTGGGGGTTTACTCTATATGGTCTATTCCGATACTTAAAGCTTTCATAACTAATCTAAGATTTTTCAGCATGTAGGTAATATTTTGGGAATTTGTGTTTATTTATTGGCTTATAATTCACTGACAGTAAATCAAATTATTATCTGTTTAATTGTTCTGTCAGATTCTTCCTACTTAAGCAAATAGTGTAGACCAAATTCAAGGGAGAATATTTAACAAAAAGTATCTGTAACCATTCTAATCCAAACTCCCTCCCACCTAATTCAATCCAAAAGTAATATATTCTATTTGGTGATCACTTCATGAATAACTTACTTTTTATCTATTCCCAGGCTAGGATTGGGATGAATACAGGAAAAGCAAAGTTTACTTAGTTTCACTCTCCCAGAAAGAGATTATTAAAATCTAGAATTTGAAAAACACATGAAGAGAACATCATCACAGGGCCTGTAAGCAACATTCTATAAGGATTGAAAGGTAATCACAGAAACTTGATCAATCTCATTCTGGATCTGGTAGGAAACAAAATGACACAGACCTTTGATACCATCATTTCTTTGAGCATTTTGCAACATTGTTTTTATTAGAACACCAGGGCCAAGGTTGTTCAATCCTTCTGCTATATTGGATTGAAGATATAGTGGGAATATTCATGCTATTTTTTCTTTTCTAGCACAGATCATATTTGCCAAATTATGTAAAAGAAAATGTACACTGATGTGTAGTGTATGTATTTTTGCATTTTGAAATCATTTTAGTAAATAGAGTAATACATGTACATTTTGATTAAAAGTATCTTTTTTTTTTCAGTATAAAATGCAAAACCAGATGAGCAGGCCTCATTTCCCACAAAAATGTTCTGATTGTATTAAAGTTCACAGGATGTTGTTCTTTTTAATATTTTAATTAAAGCTAACTTTAGAGAATGATAATCTAATGATGCTTTGTATTATGTCCATTTTTGTATTGCTTTATGTTTGATAAAATACCAGTGTGAAACCCTATTGTCAGAGTATTTAATTATGAAAGTATGTAATTTTCAAGAATATAGTACATATTAGCAATTCATAATACCTTTATTAAAATACCAAGAAAAACCAGTGTTATGTTTTCATGCCCACAATAGTGAGATATATTTTTATCTGAAAACTCCATTTATTATTTCTTCTTCCTAATTTTTATGGGGTTATATCAATACATATGTAACTTTCAAAGTGGTAGAATTATACTTTTAATACCTAGGATTAATATTTCTCACTGATAACTCTTTGGAAAGTTAAGTATAGTGATAATGCCTACTTTAATATCCATCTTTGATCTAAAATACAAGTGGAATGCATCAAATATACCAACCAAAGAAAACGGAAAAATACTACACTTTCAATAGTTCCTCATCTGGCAATTAAAATGTAATATTAGTTTAAATATTTTCTCTAAATACATTCCCAGGTGGGAGGCCTTTGCCCAGCATTGTGCTAATAATCGTATCCTTTTCTTGCATGCTAATATCACACTCTCACAGCTGGATGCAAAGCCATATAATCTTGCAAATAGGTCTTTGGTTTAAATCAGTTATTCAGAATCAGACAATAGAGTCAAGTAATATGATTGAAAAATAGTAAATCTCTAGCTTTCATTATCTGCTTATCTTTATAATCATTTATCTTTGCAATATTCCTTAGCTTTCCCTCTGTAAAAGTTGATATCCTGAAATAAGCCAATTCCAGAGGATCAGGGAACTATAAATTCGCAAAAAGACACCCTAGCTCCTATCTACCACTTTGTTTCCCAAGAACTAAGATTTTATGTCTTTCATAGATACATAGATACATTTCTGTATCTATGTATCTATGACATAGATAGATACATTTTCTGTTCTGCATAACAGATACATTTCTGTAGATACATTTCTGTTCTGCATAACTACTTATGATATATGGATATTTCTTTTAATGGGGCTATGCCTACAACAAATAGATGTTCAAATATTGCAATAGTATATGTACATATATTAAAATTTCAATGACACTCTAATGAATCATAGTTATAAACCATGCAGCTTAGAACTATGCTGTTAATAATTCTTCTAGTAGGCTAGATAGATATCAAAGTTATTGCATTCCTGAATTTCTAAATTCTAAAAGTAGGATAATATCTTCTTCAATTCCTATTTTGATATAGTAACTAAAAACAGGCATTTAATGTCTTTTAACCTTAAACTATATCAAGGAAGTCTATGAAATTGTCCCTACTCTTTAACTTATTATCTTCTTCACCCAACTGTAACCCAAGTTGTATTCCTTAAGCTAGGTTTTGAAATTAGTAAACTCACTATTGTTTCACTTATTCATAGTTCTTATGGTTTTATAGACTGATTATTTTTCCTCTTAGGCTTTTTATTTCTTGCCTTAGAATTCTGATCATTTTTCTTGATTTCTTTAGGACTACTTCCTAACAGCTTTAAAACATGGTTATCTTTTATTGAGTTATTTTTGACATTATACTTTTAAGATACTAGAACTATAATTATATGAAGTATTTCACATGTGCCCACTCTATAGTGTTATCCAAGAATAAGTTAGCTTTGTTCTTTCAATTGCCCTTTTTCATCGTGACCAATTTTTAGATTGACTTTTTGTGTAGGGTAAGTCACGATAATTTTGTCTTCTTAAATAACCTACAGGTATTCCTTAATTAAAATATTTAGCTTGCAAATAATAATGCAGACACCATAATCATATAAACTGTTCATCGATAGTTGATTGGCAGCCATTAGCTTTAATCCCAACATAACCCAAAATATAACCCCTGAGTGAAATACATGATGGAATAAATATCCTCCATTAACTGCTTTCTTTACTTCTCTTCTTAAAATTTTATAGCTAATTCTCAGGAAAACCTTAAAAATGTTGTTTATGTTGTGTCTCATGCTTTAGGCAAAGTGAAAAACTGTATTATAAAATTTGTGTTCTAGAAATATGACTCACAGCACACAGAAATGCTAGTAAACTATAACAAAATATATTAAAAAGAAATGTGGTTATGCTTACAAGTCAATGATAAATCTCCATGTTCCCAAAGTTAAAGAGAAGCCACAATCCAGAGGAATGGGTACAATAAAATATTGAGCTTGCTTTAAAAAGAAGCATGGGGGTTAATGCTTACACATGAACAAGAAACAAGTTATCAGAGGCAGGTGACAATACAATAGGGTAATTAGATAAGGCTTATGGAAACAATGACATTTGATCCAATATTAGATGATAAAAAAATTATCAAGAAGACATCTTAAGGAAAAAATATTACAGACAGAAGGAAATCATATGCAAAGTTTGATATAAGATGGAGATAAAGTTATAAAAATATAAGGGTTGAGGAGATTATGCATAAGATAAGGAAAGCCATTGTAAACACTGATAAATTATATCCCCAGCAAGAGATACCAAACTTCTTCCTTCTTACAGAGTTTTGGGTGGGAGAAAAAGTTTCTTTTAGGAATTAACATTCTGATACAGTATTGCATAATATTTAAAGTACAATTTATTTCACTAACATGACTTAGTAATTCTCAGATAAAATTAATTTTTAATAATGTCACAGGCAGAGAGGAATTTTTTGGTATAGTGGAAAAAACAATGATAAAAACTGGGAAAAAAATTATAGAGATTATTAAAAAAGTCTCTAAAAACAATTATAAACTGGGGAAGAAAATCTTAAAAAGGAAGCTGTGAGCATGTGCAGAGGAGAGAAAAAAAGGGCCCACTAAAAGAAACAAAACTATCCTTCAAAAAATGAAGTACAATAAAAACATGCCCAGAAACATGAAGACCAAGAGAATTTGTTACTAGCATATATGTCTTGCAAGAAATTCTAAAGGAAGGCCTTCAGACTTAAAGAAAATGATACCAGACCTCAATTCAAATCCACAGGAAAAAATAAGAGTGACCCAAAATTGTGATAAAAGTAAAATAATGTCTAATTTTTTTCTCTTAGGTTTTTACAGTTATAAGATGGTATAAAACAATTATTCTAACACTGAGTTGTTGAGTTAATATATAGATGTAATATATATGAAAATCATAAGACAAAGTAGGGGAGAGGAATGTGAACTGTATTGGAACAAACTTTCTATATTTTATAAGATTTGGCTTAGTATCAATAAATATCAATACACAAATGCACACACATGCTTGTACATACTATATACACAAGCAAGAAAAAAAGATAACATTAGATACTATTCTTATGACATTTAATTTTAATTTCTGACATATTAAAGACTAAATATAAAAATAATAATTTAAAACTGCTATTTATTAGTTGAAATACTTCTTAATGACTTTAAGATAGGAAAACAACCTGATTAAAACTTTAAACACATTTTTTATTGAATTCTTCCTATTTGCCATTAACTTTTCTAGGTGCTAAGGATAAAATAGTGAACATTACTGACAAATATCCCTCTGTCCTATAAATTACATTTTCATGGGTTTAACAGTATTTACACAACTGCATAAAGAAAATGCTGATAAAATTGTCCACAGCAAAATGAAACATTTAAATGATAAAAATAGTGTAAACAAATAGAAAGACTGAAAAATGATATATGGCATGGATGTAGCAAAAAAGGATTTAACTCTGGAATGATAACACATCAACATATCCATAAGAATAAGAAAACATGACAAAATAAAAATGGAAAAGCCTGTAGAGAGAAATCTTGAATAACCAATAAGCAAATGAAAGATTCTCAAGCTAATCATTAACTTAAAAAAAGGTTATTTAAAACAATCTTGAAACATAATTTCACATCTATAGGATTATACAATTTAAAAAGTTGGCTAACATGAAGGTGTTGGTGGAAAGTAGAAAAACGGAACAAATGCATTGTTATAAGAGCATAATTTGAGAAGAAATTGGTAATAAAGTTAAGAATAAGAAACCTTATGCTCAGTAATTTACCCTAAACAAATTCTTGTACATGTGCAGAAGGAATTGTGGCCATTAGTGTCCGTGGCAAAATTTGTGTGTAATTATGAACACACTAAAACAGCCTAAAAGTTCAATTTGTTGGTAGAAGAAAAATAAATGTGGTTAATTCATACAAAGGAATATTATGCAATAATGGATTAATGAACTAGAGCTAAATGAAGTAGTACTTCTCAAAACCGTCATGTTAAAGGAGGAAGGAATGTCTTATAAAGGTAAATAAATGTCACTATTTAACTTTTGTAAATATGCAATACCAATCCTGCATATTGCTTTGTATGCATATGTGAGCAGTTATACATAAATATCAAATTTTAAATATAAAATATCTAAGTATTCACACCAACTTGAAGTTATTCATGAGAGAATGGGAGAAGTAAGCTATGGGGACTTGGCCATGAGCTGTGCTCTTCACAATTAAAAAAAAAACTGTATAGTCTGAAGTCAGGGAGCCTGATTCCTCCAGATCCATTTTACTTTCTCAAGATTGCTTTGGCTATTCGCGGTCTTTAGTGTTTCCATACAGATTGTGCACTTTTTTGTTCTAGTTCTCTGAAAAATGCCACTGGTAGTTTGATAGGGATTGCATTGAATATATAGATTGCTTTGGGTAGTATAGTCATTTTAACAATGTTTATCTTCCAATACAAGAACATGGTATGTCTCTTCATTTGTTTGTATCATCTTTAATTTCTTTCCTCAGTGTGTTACAGTTTTCTGCATACAGGTCTTTTGTCTCCTTAGGTAGGTTTAGTCCTAGGTATTTTATTCTTCTTGTTGCAATGGTAAATGGGAGTGTTTCCTTAATTTATCTTTCAGATTTTTCATCATTAGTGTATAGGAATGAAGAAGATTTACATGCATTAATTTTATATCCTGCTACTTTACCAAATTCATTGATTAGCTCTAGTAGTTTTCTGGTAGCATCTTTGGGATTTTCTATGTATAGTATGTCATCTGCAAGCAGTGACAGTTTTACTTCTTCCTTTCTGATTTGGATTCCTATTATTTATTTTTCTTCTCCGATTGCTGTGGCTAAAACTTTCAAAACTATGTTGAATAACAGTGGTGAGAGTGGGCAACCTTGTCTTGTTCGTGATCTTAGTGGGAATGGTTTCAGTTTTTCACAATTGAGAATGATGTTGGCTGTGGGTTTGTCACATATGGCCTTTATTATGTTGAGGTAGGTTCCCTCTATGCCTACTTTCTGGAGAGTATTTATCATAAATGGGTGTTGAATTTTGTCGAAAGTTTTTCTGCATCTATTGAGATGATCATATGGTACAAAGCTACAGTCATCAAGACAATATGGTACTGGCACAAAAACAGAAATATAGATCAATGGAACAGGACAGGAAGCCCAGAGATAAACCCATGCACATATGGACACTTAATCTGTGACAAAGGTGGCAAGAATATACAATGGAGAAAGACAACCTCTTCAATAAGTGGTGCTGGGAAAACTGGACAGCTACATGTAAAAGAATGAAATTAGAACACTCCCTAACACCATACACCAAAATAAACTCAAAATGGACTAAAGACCTAAATGTAAGGCCAGACACTATCAAACTCTCACAGGAAAACATAGGCAGAACACTCTATGACATACATAACAGCAAGATCCTTTTTGACCCACCTCCTAGAGAAATGGAAATAAAAACAAAAATAAACAAATGGAACCTAATGAAACTTAAAAGCTTTTGCACAGCAAAGGAAACCATAAACAAGGCAAAAAGACAACCCTCAGAATGGGAGAAAATTTTTGTTAATGAAGCAACGGACAAAGGATTAATCTACAAAATATACAGGCAGCTCATGCAGCTCAATATCAGAAAAACAAACAACCCAATCCAAAAATGGGAAGACAACCTAAATTTCTCCAAAGAAGATATACAGATTGCCAACAAACACATGAAAGGATGCTCAACATCACTAATCATTAGAGAAATGCAAATCAAAACTACAATGAGGTATCACCTCACACAGGTCAGAATGGCCATCATCAAAAAATCTACAAACAGGGGGCTTCCTTGGTGGCGCAGTGGTTGGGGGTCTGCCTGCCGATGCAGGGGACGCGGGTTTGTGCCCCAGTCCAGGAGGATCCCACATGCCGCGGAGCGCCTAGGCCCGTAAGCCATGGCCACTGAGCCTGCGCGTCTGGAGCCTGTGCTCTGCAACGGGAGAGGCCACAACAGTGAGAGGCCCGCGTACCGCAAAAAAAAAAAAAAATCTACAAACAATAAATGCTGGAGAGGGTGTGGAGAAAAGGGAATCCTCTTGCGCTATTGATGGGAATGTAAATTGATATAGCCACTATGGAGCATAGTATGGAGGTTCCTTAAAAAACTAAAAATAGAACTACCATACAACCCAGCAATCCCACTACTGGGCATATATCATGAGAAAACCATAATTCAAAAAGAGTCACATACTGCAATGTTCATTTCAGCTCTATTTACAATAGCCAGGACATGGAAGCAACCTAAGTGTCCATCGACATATGAATGGATAAAGGAGATGTGGCATACATATACAATGGAATATTACTCAGTCATAAAAAGAAATGAAATTGAGTTATTTGTGGTGAGGTGGATGGACTTAGAGACTGTCAAACAGAGTGAAGTAAGTCAGAGAAAAACAAATACCTTATGCTAACACATACATATAGAATGTAAAAAAAAAAAAAAAGTGGTTCCAAAGTACCTAGGGGCAGGACAGGAATAAAGATGCAGATGTAGAGAATGGACTTGAGGACATGGGGAGGGGGGAAGGGTAAGCTGGGACAAAATGGGAGAGTGCCATGGACATATATACACTACCAAATATAAAATAGATTGCTATTGGAAAGCATCCACATAGCACAGAGAGATCAGCTCGGTGCTTTGTGACCACCTAGAGGGGTGGGATAGGGAGGGTGGGAGGGAGACGCAAGAGGGAAGAGATATGGGACATATGTTTATGTATAGCGGATTCACTTTGTTTTACAGCAGAAACTAATACACCATTGTAAAGAAATTATACTCCAATAAAGGTGTTTAAAATAAATAAATATAGTCCATCTATTAGTAAAAAAAAAAGCTGTAAAATTAATAAGTCAAATTGCCAATATCTTTCAAAGCTGTGTGGCCAAAATACTTATTTTATATTATTTCATGTATTTTTATGTGTGTTTTGAATAATGGTATAATAATTTTTATTTTAAAATTAAGTTAACTTTCAATTCACATCTTAAAACTATGATTGGGAATGTCACAGTTAATAAAAATAATGATATATGAAAATAAAGTTTAAAAAATCAGTTGACACTTTCTCTCTAAACACTTCCACTGTCATCCCACCAGTGTTCATCAATGTTTATTTGAAGATCCGTTACTATGTACTCCACAGAAACCAGAGGTAAAAGAAAAATCATCTTGTATTTCTGTTTGAAGGTCCATTAATTAGCAGCTAGGGATCTAAGAAACTTTAATCAAAGTACAAAGAGAGGACTTCCCTGGTAGTACAGTGGTTAAGAATCTGCCTGCCAATGCAGGCAACACAGGTTTGATCCCTGGTCTGGGAAGATCTCATGTGCTGTGGAGCAACTAGGCCCATGCGCCACAGCTACTGAGCCTGCTCTCTAGAGCCTGTGAGCCACAACTACTGAGCCCGCCTGCCACAACTACTGAAACCTGCATGCCTAGAACCTGTGCTCCACAACAAGAGAAGCCACTGCAATGAGAAGCCCACGCACTGCAACGAAGAGTAGCCCCCGCTCACCACAACTAGAGAAAGTCCACGCACAGCAACGAAGACCCAGTGCAACCAAAAATAAATAAATAAAAATTAAAAAATAAAGTTAAAAAAATATATAAAGAGGCATCAACAATTAAAGAACAATCATAAAAGAAAATAAACCATTTTCAAAACCAGGCCAATATGAGAATAGATATATGATTTTTAAAAATCTAATTTACATGTAGTGTTTTTACCCCTCTTAAAACCAGCTAGAAACCTAATAAAAACCTTTGCAGCTGTTTTAACTTGTGTGAAACAAATCCCTTGAAATCAGCTCAACCTCCAGAGATAAGGAATGAATGAACAACTTATAACTGCTTATGAATATCTACACAGACATACATACATATGCAGATACATGCATACCTGTACATGTGAATGTAATATTAATTTTACCAAGAAACAATGCTTTAGTAAGTTCTTTAAGTTTCTAATATAGAACTTTTGGTAAACATAAGTGTTACTTCTTATTCAAAAACTCATTCTCAACTTTTTTGTGCTTTTGACCCTGTGTGCTTAACCCAAAATACTTTGTATCAGCCAACACTGCTTTTGTAAAATATAGCACATTTGGTGTGTCATTGAAACCACATTATTTTTTATTTAGTGTTACTAAATTATTTTGATGAATACAAAAGTAAAATTCTCTTAGTCTATATTACAGCAAAATTCTAAGGGTCTGATTATAACAAGCATGCAAAAAATTTAGTTAATTATAGTGAACAATCACACAAATATTTTGTAATAATATATACATGAAAAATATAGTCTCCCAAATTTCCCATTTAAGAAAATTGAGGTTAAGTAGGGTTCCAAGAATAATAAATGTTGATTGCTTCTTCTAGTAATACTAGGGCTTATGAAATGTTTATGTATTCTGTAAGTACAGAGAAATCTAGTAGAAAAAATCAGGGCAAATAAAAATAAGGACTAATATAAGATTTTAATCCAGTGTTATTGTTTAGTATACTTTAAAAATATTTAATGTGGCATTCTTTGGAGAACATATTTCACACTACTTGTTTAGGGAATATAATTTAGCATTTCTTGGTGACAATAGTGTTTCTTAACTTTAGAAAACACCATGGGGAAGCCATCCTATTCTGCCCCTTTCTGAAGTCTATTCCAAGGGAAACATGCCACAAAAAAGAATTTAGTTGAGAGTCTCTAGCTGTAGGTACTTTCAGGATCTGCCTCAGCTTTTGAGCCATGGCACACAACAGAATGACTGTACGGTTCCAATGACTGAACATCATGGTGATAAAAGGATTCAACATTTAAGACGACGTGGAATTGTTTGAAAGACATCTAAGCATTAGAGTTCTCTGTTGGGCTAGTCAGGGTTTTTCTCAAGGCTGTACCACTGTCTGGGGCTCTTCCTAATCAATCTTCTTTCCTTCATACTCTCCTTTCACAGATGTCAGACCTGTATTCCAGTCAGAAGTCTTTCCCTGCCTACTCCTGCACTCTGTATCCTTTATCTTTCACAAGTATTGTCCCAATAAATCTTAATAAATCTTTTGTTCTTAGTACATCTCTTGTTCCTTAGAAAACCCAAATGACAAACGTAAGATTACAGCAACTAAATATTAAATGAATTTTCTACATAATTAGCTAAAATTTGTCTTAGGTCCCAAGTATTTTAATAAAATTTTGAGCAATTTTCTTAGAAAAAAATCAATGAATATAATAGTTGGCATATAATATGCTTAATAATATGTATGTTGGCAAATAACTATTGAATTAATGTTCTGCTTTCTTCAAAAGAGAATACTAAGAAAACTTATTAATGACTGTTATCTATGACTAATCTTAGTATTAGATGGCAACATAGTACTTGCCTCTTAGTCCAATTCATCACCAACTTTTGGCTGGATAAAAATATCCAATTGATTTTGTTCTCTTTGAGTCACTATAAACTCTATAATTCTTAAAATAATACAAAAATTTATGAGCAATTTTTATGTCAATAAATTCAATAAATTAGATGAAATAGACAAATTTTTTGAAAGATAGAAATGACAAAACTCACTCAAGAAGAAATAACTTGAATGGCCTAATATCTATTTATTAGATATTAGATACTAAATTTGAAAAAATAAAACTAAACAGAAAGAAAACCCCAGACTCTGATGGCTTCATTGATAAATTATGCTAAACATATAAGGAATAATTTCAATTATAAGCAAATTCTTGCAAATAGATTAAAAAAGAAATAGAGAATACTCCTAACTGATTCTATGAGGCCAGCATTATCCTCATAATAAAACCAGGTGGAGAAAAGAACTTACAAGAAAGGAAACTACAGATCACTATCTCTTGTGAGAATGGATGCAAAAATTCTGAATAATATTTCCTCAACTTGGATCCAATGATATATAAAATGTCAATTTAACATTTAAAAATTAAAAAGGGGCACACAAAAAAATTGAAGGTGATAAATCTGTTTATTTTCCTCATTGCACTGATGCTTTCACAGAATATACACACGTCAAAATATATCGAATTGTACATTTTAAACATATGCAGTTTATTGTAGATTAATTAAATCTTAATAAGTCTGTTAAAAAATAAAATGGTTCTATTAAGGCACTAGGTTTCAGGATAGATTGTTACACAGCAATGAGTAACTAGAACAGTGTGATAATACCCATGCTCCCTTTGGGTTGGGTAGCTTTGAGCCTAAGCTCTTCACTGGCTTTTGGCGATCCTAAGTGGTAACTTGGTTGATAAGAAATCCTTTTGCCCTTTTGAATATGTGTCGTTAAGCTTTAGTAAAGCCCCAGCCAGTTAAGCTCTGGTAAAGTAGGTTCCCTGTAGGACAGGCCTTGTTAAGGAAAGCCATAGGCGTATTTCAAAATGGTTACTGTTTCCCAACCTCTGCTGGAAGCACAAGGGAATTTTCCTCTGTTAGAGTTAGAATCTGGTAGAGCTCCTGGAGGTAAAACTCAAGAAAATATTTGGTATTCACAAAGACTGGACCCCCTTGGAATTTTTATTGCTCACATCAGTATACATTGAGCCTCCAGCAATTCCTCAACTACAATATAAAATGTTTTTACCAATACTGGTCCAGATACAGGCTTCGCTTCTGGACTTCTACTCCCAGTAAGTTATGATTCTGTTTCTGTCTTTCTCTCCAGTTTTCAGAGGAGGCAGCAGTTTGCCCTGGGTTTTCAATTCTTTGATATATGTACTAAGAGTTTTTGATTTTCAATTCATATATCTTTTTACTTGTAGGGAAAGGAGTGACAAATTTTAAGCTCTTTACACGTCAGAACGGAAACCAAGAGTCTAATGTACTTCATAAAATACTTCATCCAACAGCAGATTATGCCAGCTTCTCACACTCTCACATGGAATTTTTACCAAGATACAGCACATTCTGAGCCATAAAACATACCTTAATATATTAAAAATAATAGAAATCATACAAAATTAATTCTCAGATTATAATGGAAATAAGGGGGTTCATAACTACTAGACCTGCCTTACAAGAAATGCTAAAGGGAATTCTTCAAGTTGAAATGAAAGAGTGATAATTAATAACATGAAAACATATATAGGTATAAAACTCACTAATAAAGAGAAATATGCAGTCAAATTCAGAATACACTAATACAGTAGTATTGGTGTGTAAAACACTTTTACCTCTAGTATAAAAGTTGAAAAACAGGGACTTCCCTGGTAGTCCAGTTGTTAAGACTCTGTGCTTCCAGTGCAGGGGTGCAGGTTTGATCACTGATTGGGGAACTAAGATCCCACATGCACATAGCGTGGTCAAAAAAATAAAAATTATAAAAAAAAATAAAAATTATAAAAAGGTTGAAAAACAATATTAAAAATAACTATAAATATGATAATTTTTAAAATAATGCACAATATAAAAAATGTAAAGTGTGACACAATAGCATAAAATGTACAAGGAGGAGAAGGAAAACTCTAGAGCTTTTTTGCCCAATTGAAGCTAAGTTGTTATCAGTTTAAAATTGACTGTTCTATACATACAACGTTTTATGTAAGCCTCATGGTAACAAAAAAGAAAAACCTATAGTAGTTACATAAAAGATACATAAAAAAGGAATTAAAGCATACCATTACCAAAAATAAATTACAAAGGAAGAGAGTAAGAGAGGAAGAATGGAACAAAGGAACTTTTTAAAAAACAGAGAACAATTAATGAAATGGTAGTAGTAAGTCCTTACCTATCAATAACTAGTTTAAATGAAAAGGAATTAAATTTTCCAATCAAAGATACAAAGTTGCTGAATGAAAACAACAACAACAACAACAAAAACCCAAGCTCCAACTACATGCTGCCTACAAGTGATTCACTTTCACTCTAAGGACACACATAGGTTGAAAGTGAGGAGATGGAAAAATATATTCTAGGTGAATTGTAATCAAAAGAGAACAGGGGAGGCTATACTTACATGGGATAAGATAGACTTTCAGTCAAAATCAGTCACAAGAAAGACAAAAAAAGTTACTAAATAGTAATAAAGGAATCAATTCAATAAGAGGATATAAGAACAATAAATATATAGGCACCCAGCACTGGAGCACTTAAATATTTAAAGCAAATATTAACAGACTTAAAGGGGGAAATGGACAGCAATAAAATAAGAGTAGGAATATTAAATATGCCACTTTCAACGTTGGATAGGCCATCAAGACAGAAAATTAATAAAGAAACAGTTGATCCATATATGGCTATGCTCAGGTACTAAGATAATTTCTTTTTTTATTAATGTACAATTAATCATAACAGGTATTAAAGAGTTTGCCTATTTTGTTGCCTTGAATATTTACTGTGTCATTTAATTTAGACATGTCACTTAACTTCTTCAAATCTACTCTTCTCAACTCAAAAAATCTTTGAAATTTTTATTCTAAAACAAAGCCTTTCTAGTGCCTGGAACTTCAAATTAAACTATAAAATAAAATAAAATAAATAAAAAAAACCAACCTCATTTCAAAACCCAGCAGCTTTAAAAAATAGACTAAAGAAAATCCTCAAAAGGAGCAGTTAGGACACAAGCAATCATATTTAGCTGCCAAGAACACATGTATACTATTTGATGATGTGATTTTTCACAAGGAAATTGTACACCTTGTTTGTCTGGAAAAAATAATTTAGTGAGTTATTTGAAGTGATGGAAGTAATCTGAATGAGAACTTAAATTTAAAAGAAAAATTTGCCAAATTGCTCAGTATACTGAAGAGGAGAATAATTTGGAATGTTACAGAAAAATAGTAGGGGGAAGCCTAAGAATTTAAGGGCTAGTTATTGCCAGAATGATAACAAAAAGAATTGCCAATACTAGCACAAGAAAGAGGGAAATTAGGGGTGAGAGATGACATTTTTTTGGTTAAAAATTGTTCTCTGTGAAACATGAATCATCTATGTAATACATAAAAACATATGAGGTTTTACCAATGTTTTTTTTTGTTGTTGTTGTTGCACAGCTGCTTTATTTTATTTTATTTTTATCATTTTTAAATATAGCAGTGTGTACATGTCAATCCCAAACTCCCTAACTATCCCTTCCCTCCACCCTTCCCCCACCAGCCCCGTAAACATAAGTTCATTCCTCTAAGTCTGTGAGTCTGTTTCTGTTTTGTAAATATATTCATTTTTATCAATTCTTTTTATATTCTGTATATAAGTGATATAATACGATATTTCTCTTTGTCTGACTTACTTCACTCAGTATGACAATCTCTAGGTCCATCCATGTTGCTGCAAATGGCATTATTGATGAAAAAAGTGGATGATATATATTTGACAAAGTCATTTCCTGAGTTTCTCCAGTATATATCCAACTATCCAAATACTTTGGAATATTTTAGTCTTCAAAGAATTTGATAGCCTTATTGAGAATATATAGCAACTGCATGAAAATGCCCAAGAATACTTTTAAAGACCATACAAAGATTGGGAATGAAAGTATTACAAACAGTGCATAAGGGTAGAGGATAAGTGTAGCAAAGAAATTATCAGAGTGGGATTCAAGGAACAAAAGCTTTTTAAGAGCCAAAGTGAATAGACAGACGTGCTTGGATTTTGGTGATAAAATGCTGGGGCCTAATGAAAGGAAGGCTGCTAGAAATGTCTAGTTTCATAAGTATTTCTTTCTGAAAAATATTTCTACTGGACTTAAAATTTGTGGTCTGTGTTAACAGTAGGATTCTAAGCATCGCCAGTCATGTGAACAAACAGGACCCAACTTTAATCAGGTTATGTAGGAGCAATGCCCTAAAGATGCATTGAGGCACAAATTCAAATGACATAGCACAACTGTGTGCTATAAGATAGCAACAGCTGCAGCCAGGCCTCCTGGCAGTTACTTATGCTTCCTGTCAAGCAACTCTATCAGACAAATTTGATTTGTTGCAGTTAAATGATGGTGTCAGAAAGAAAGCAAAGGTGGCTCTTGAGCTAACAAGGCCAAAGGCAACGTTCATTCAGAGGCAAATCTGATTGTTTTCCTCTACTTAGTCACTCCCTTTCATATAAATTTCTTTAAAATTTCACCCCTTGCGACATCTACATCTCTTCTCTATTTAGATTTCTGTTATGAATAAAAATTACTTATTATAGAGCACTAATCATTGCTGCCCCACTTTTTCAATTGGTCTACCTTGAACATTGTTTTTGAAATGTTTTTGAATTCAAGCCACCTGTGGTTTGAATTCTCCTGTGGTCTGATTAGTCCAAACAACAGCTTGTAGGGATGTTTCAGAAGAGTGTGAATTGAAGTGTTCTCTCCTGTACTGAAATACAACATTTTGTGTTTCATACTTTACATGATCTATAACAATTGTTGATGTTTTTTCTAAGTATTTGAAAATATAGCACCTTAAAGATTCTGCAACTGACATGTCAAAATATAAAGAGATGTAATATCTACACATTTATATTGCATAATTTGCTATATTGTACACATCTACAATATATTGTACTGTATATTGTACTATATCTACAGCAGTCAAGCAGATGCGTTTGCATGGGATGTCTCAGGGGTCCACAGTCTGGGCCAGTGTCTGTCCATTAAAGACCCTTAGGATAGTGCTATGTTTAATCAATGGTAGCTCTGCCTCCAAAAGTGTCTTTATCAGCTCTCAGAGAAGCATCCGGAGTGATATTTTCAAAACTGAAGTCAGAAAAGTTTATTCCTCTTCTCAGGACCTCAGAACCAATGAGATTATTGGTCCATTAGAGACAGTACCAAAACTTGAGCAAGACCTCTGATTCCAGGGTTAAGAATCTGGCTCTGGTGAGAGACTGCCATATTTCAACTCTCCCACCATCACTTACTGGATTTCACTTAGTCTTTAGGGCAAAGTACTTAACCTTTCTAAGTCTCAGTCACCTTTTCTACAAAACTGAGAAATAATAGTATTCACTTCATAGATTCAGGTTGGAGAATAATCAAATTAATTTATGTAAAATGTTTAGGACCTGCCACATTGTAAGCATTTCAATGAATGCTAGTTGCCGTTACTTTTTAGATAAACAAACACTTAATGCCTTACATTGCTAGGACTCTTGCCTTACTATGATATATATATTGTATATGTATATATACATTGTATATATATACATATATATACATATTGTGTATATATATATAGTATATGATTATATCTGCCTATAAATTAATGATGCTCATTTCCAACATGTGAACTTATATAATTCTTGTGAAGGTCAGTCAAACATGCATATATATTTGTTGATTGATACTAGTAACTACAACATTGCTGACAGACAAGGGAAGTATAATTGGTATAATTATGTCATGGTGTTATCTCCTCAAAGGAAATGCGGTCATAAGAATCAAACTCAGCATTAAAACAAAGACAATTATTTATATAAGTATTGTCTAAAAAGCCAATGGTAGTGCAGTAGTATGTTTAATCTTCTCCAAAAATAAGAAGAGTAAGGCTTTCAACAGCATAAATTTATTCCAAGGACAATAATACATGCAGTATTTTCTTAGGCTACACAGCTAAATGTGACATTGTTTCAAATAAAATTTTTACTACTACCGTGTATTTAAAAGGTTACAAGACTTTTGAGGGTGTTGTTATTTATTCACTTTTTATATAATGAATATATCAAATAAATATGTGATTTGTAAATTGTTTCCAAAATTGATTGATTTCAGAGGGCAGTTAATGAGTATTTTAGAACTTGCGTTCACTGTACTGCTTGACTAATGAAGATGTCCTTTTGAAGACAAACTTGGATTAGAGAGATTGGCTATTTTATGACTTTTATACATCTTGCTATAGACTTGCAGTCTAGTGCTGCAGTGCCCCTCATGGAGGGGCAAGGCACTGCTGCATGCACAGTTCTATTTAAGTGGTTCTTGAAAGGTGACCCTCACTGGCATTAACTCTTTTAATTGTCTTTGGCCTATGCAACTATTGCACAAGGTTGCAATTCTATAAACAGGGATTCTCATCATGATTGCCAGTGAATAGCCCTGTGATTTATAATATCCGGCTTAACAGATCAGTGCCCTGAAGCAGCATTCATGCTGTCTGTGAGAAACACAACATATAGGGTTTCAGTTGCTCAAACTATTACCTTATTGAGCTTAACTATTTGTCGTTGAGTATAACAAGGAAATGCCTTGAATCAACTGTGGGTAAAATTCTGGGAAAATAAAAGCTTAGCTTAAAGGCCCAGGAATATTCTGGAAGATTTTCTATTAGAGTCTTTTGAAGCACAGCTGATATACTTTCTGTTATACACAGTATTTCAAATTAACAGACATTCCAGCTTTTTCAACAACCACAAAAGATCCAATGACACATAAAAACCTAGATTGAAGTGCCACTGATTCCTACTATTTATAAAGTGTAGCTTAGATGCTTAGAATCAATAAGAATGATTCTTCTTATCTCTAGGGAACACAGACTTCAGGTTTTTTTTGGTTTTTTTTGCAGTATGCGGGTGGGCCTCTCACTGTTGTGGCCTCTGCTGTTGCGGAGCACAGGCTCTGGACGTGCAGGCTCAGCAGTCATGGCTCACGGGCCCAGCCGCACCGCGGCATGTGTGATCTTCCCGGACCGGGGCACGAACCCGTGTCCCCTGCATTGGCAAGCGGACTCTCAACCACTGTGCCACCAGGGAAGCCCAGACTTCAGTATTTTATATTCAATATAAGGAAACACATATTCTTAAGCTACAAAATATATATACATTATATATTATATTACATACATATATTTAATATACAATACAGGATATCACTTATAATCTCATGTTTCAATGTCCAATAGTTCTCTCCTTTTATACTGCTTCTGGTTTCTTTTATATTTTTGGTCTATGTTAAAGATATTGAAACAAACTTATTTATGAGAGCACACTGAAGTGACAGTAGTCTAAAGATTGCATGAAATGGACATAAATAAATTTGCCAGTTCCTATAAAATACCTACTTTGATCTGTAAAGTTTATATACAGGAGGAAACCTGGTAAAGGAAAAATGCCTTAGACTTTGAATGAGGCAAGTATGGGATCATATTCTTTTATGTGGAATCTTTGTGACCTAAGGTAATTTACTTAACCTGTCTGTAGAACTCAATCATTGTGGGCTACTTTTCAGAAGGGGATTTAACTTTGGGTGAGGAAGCTCCCTTCAGATATGGGCAATTCCTGAGGAAAGAGATGACCCCAGTCTTCAGCAGGCAGCCCTCCCAGCAGTGGAGGGAGCAATGAATGCCTGAAGGGAGATCTAAGCAGGGCACCACAGTACCCAGGACTGTCAACTATTTTGCTAATTCTTTTCTATTTTCAAAACCAAATTTTTGACCCCAAACAATAATCCCCTCCTCTCCATATCTTATAGATCACGTACAAAAATTCTCCCCCTTTATTGTCATTATTTTATACTGCTTTTTAATCATTGACTTCTTGCATGAATAATATAGTAACATAGAGAAGCAGTGGTTTAGCCGTTGAGTGTGGGATTTGGAGATAGACTATTTGATTTTATGCCTTAGTTCTGCCAATTATTTAGCCATGAGAAATAAGTGAAGATTTATCTTTCTTTACCTTGGTTTCCTAATTCACAAAATGGTGATAATAATAGTGCTAACTTTGTAGGTGGCAAGGGTTTGATGAGTTTAAAATAACACTTAGGAAGCCCTATTGGCACCTGACATAAAATAATCACTATATAAGTATCAACTTTTATTACTCTGTCCTGTCCTGTGTTGTAGAATCCTCTTTGACATGACTCAGTACTTATTACTATACTTGGCATGTTTTCACTGTAATCGAAGGAAATGAATTCAAAATCCATTATTAGCGTTAGAGAGTTTTATAACATTCAGATCCCTCCCCAAATTGTCATTTTATTATATTAAAATGGGAAAAGAAGTCTTTCTGCCTGGTGAGTTTATTTTGAACACTACGTAAGGTAATATATGTGAAAACACTCCCTATCTTACAGCCAAGAAATTCCTCTTCGATGTACCTAACATACCATGCGTTCTCATGTCCCAGATCTTTTGCATATAGGCTCTTTGACCTAGAGTTCTTCCTTGTCTCTCTCCCATCTTTTGACTTCTATTTGCTCATCAAACTTCAGGTTTCTTCTTCTCCATTGAAGTTTTCTATAGCATCTCAGTTAGTGCCATGCACCCATGCTCCCCTAAAACTCTGTAGCTAACAATAGCATCTCGTTTATTCAACTTTTTTTGTTAACTATCCGTTTTGTTGGGGGCTTTTTGTGTTTTTTTAGGTGACTTGAGTCTTCTAAAGGAAGGTCTTATTCATTGCTTTGATATTCCCAAGCCTAGCCCAGCATCTGGATCACTTATTAATAAGTGGGGAGGGAAGGATGGGATGGGATGGGATGGGACTGAGCCAAATCTTTCAAAAACAGTTGGATCTGTTCAAAAACAGATGATTTAAGATAACTAGCAAAATATTCATGTCTACTTTACAAGTAGAAATTCATCTCACTTTCTGTCAAAATTATCAAAACTAATCTTTCCTGGATTGAATTTCTCAACACTACTTCAAAATTATAGCCATTGTTTTGCTCAGTAGCTCAGCGCTGATCAAAGCAAACTCTCCTCTCTATCTCTAATAACCTTCATACAAAGTATGTTCACAGTGCAGGTGATTTTTGAATGTTTCTTATTAAACATGACAGAAAATAATAGTTAAAAGTAGGAAGAAAACTGCCTGAAGTGACTTAGTGTTTTATATGTTATATTATATCACCCTTACAGAGTGAAGTAAGTCAGAAAGAGAAAAACAAATATCATATATTAATGCATATATGTGGAATCTAGAAAAATGGTACAGATGAACTGGTTTGCAAGTCAGAAATAGAGACACAGATGTAGAGAACAAAAGTATGGACACCAAGGGGGAAAAGCAGGGGTGGGGGTGTTGGTGTGATGAATTAGGAGATTAGGATTAACATGTATACACTAATATGTATAAGATAGATGACTAATAAGAACCTGCTATATAAAAATATAAATAAATTAAATTAAAAAATTATATCACCCTAGCTGGAAGTATATACAAACACAAACCCCCCACAAGTGATAATATCAATGGTGATTAGATTAGAGTTCATATTTTTATGAGTTGTTATAAAGGCAACTGAAAATTTCCAACAGATCCAATATTTCTTACATTGCATTTGCCTTTATTGTTGAAGCCGTGGAATTGGTCAACTCATCTTTCTGAGGACTACAACAGAGTGAAAATAAGAGAGTAGGATATAGAGGCATTATAGGTGTCACAACACGTTAAAATCCATAATCATCCTTAGGAATGGCTACACTATTCAGTTAGTATTTGTAATATTTTTTTTAAGAAATAGGCTGTTTTTATTACAATAGCTATGTCTCGCCTTTTTTCTCTTCTTTTCTTCTAGTTTTATGGTGGTTCTTTTTGAGGATCTGGCTACTACAAATATCCTTTAATTAGCAATGCTTTTGACATTACATCTATTGTACAAAGAAGATTGAAATAGGACAGGAATTCAAAAAAACTGATGGAACAGATTGTGTCTAGTAATGCATTCCTCCCCATTCTCATGCCTTTTGTTAACTTTGCAGAATTAGGAACAGTGCTTCTGGGTCAAGTGAAATTTCATATGCAAGGTTTGGTAAGTTTCATTCCCATTTAAACCTTCATTAAACCCCCAAATTTAGCTATTCTCCTCTAGAGACCAGTGGCTCATGCTCTAAGAAGTAAGAGTAGCAATACTGCTTACTGACGTTGCCCCTTACTTTTTGAGCGATACACAGTTCACTCTCAATTATCCAGAAGTGATTGTCCATTTTGCTCATTATTTCTAACCTTTATTTCTTCCTTTTCCTTAGTCTTAATCTTTTTGGACTTTGCATTGTGCCAGCAGAAACTGGAGAGGAAAAATGATGAAATATAGAATATAAATGAATATTGTGTTGTCATTTCTAGCTTTTTTAAAATGAAGCTATATTGAAATAATTACATCAATTTTTGATCACTTGGCTTGTATTTGTAGCTTTTTCCTTGTGTGAAAAAAATGGCTAAGTAAATTAACAGGATAAAGATTTCAAAGGAGACAATTAAAAAATACCTAATAGGGCTTCCCTGGTGGCCCAGTGGTTGGGAGTCTGCCTGCCAATGCAGGGGACACGGGTTCGTGCCCCTGTCCGGGAAGATCCCACGTGCCGCGGAGCGGCTGGGCCCGTGAGCCATGGCCACTGAGCCTGCGCATCCGGAACCTGTGCTCCGCAACGGGAGAGGCCACAACAGTGAGAGGCCCACGTACTGCAAAAAAAAAAAAACCTAATAGAAAACTTACAATAATTTCACATCAATTATTTATATCAAACAATGGATTTCTAATACTTACAAATTAGACATGTATCAATTAAAGTCACTCCTTACAGAGTCTCTATGTGAAATCATTTGCTAGACCAATTTAAATTACAATTTAAAGCTAAAATTAATTTAATTTATATATTCTACAGTTGCAACATGTTCCTATTTTTTATCTGAGTTCATCTCTAATTGTTTTGAATTTATGATGCCCTTTATTTTTTCCAGTACAATTTAGGCATTATTAACTATTCAGGAACTATCCTTTACCCATATATAGCAAAAAGACAATTTCTTTTTTTCCTTCACTCAAAATATCCTGCATACTGATATGAAGAACCTAAACTCCCCCAAAAATGCACTTCCAAAAGTCATATACATTCCAAACTCAACGATCAGTATAATCTGGGCTCAACATTTCTGTCAAACCATGTTTCCCACTCTTCTTCAGTTCTTACACTTTATACTATTTACGTCACCCTCCTTATTTTCTCACAAATACACCATGAGGTTTTTAAGTCCATTTCCTGATACAGTGTTCATCATTGTAATATACTTGTTCCAATTCTGTATCTGTGGGGGTATTGTGAAGTCAACCAGACATGGTTTCATATAATAAAAATCGTCATTAAAATAAAAATGATAGCGATAAAAAGTGTGTAATTACAATATGCAATGTTTTCTAATATTATCTCATTTAGTTCCTCACAATAACCCTACTTATGAGGTACATATTATTGTTGTTATACAGATTTACTACCCAGGAAATTAAGGTCAGGTTGTTGACAGACTTGCCCAGAAAGCTAGTAAATGAAGGATGTTGGGATCTTACCCCAGATAGTCTGATCCAGCATTTACCTTTTCATGCTCTCTTTATCACTTATTTGCTTGTGACTTTATGTAAATGACATAACCTCTATAATCCTTTATTTCTTCCTTTTAAAAATGAATTTGTATTTGTGTGTGTAGATGTTTCATATCAGCCATTTCTCCAAGGATCCCTGGTATATAGAAACCAAGATCTGTGGGCTAGGTGTGCTCATTGTATCAGAGTTTCTTTACTTCCAAGTGTTCTTAGCAGATAGAGGCAGAGAACAACACATACACATACATCTGTAATGACTGTGTATCTATCAATTATATTACAGCCTACAAGTTTGTACTGATCCCTTTAATGCATATCACAGAACAGAGTTTATTCTAGTTTTCTCCTTTTCCATATTTGTAGCTCCCTTCTTCAGTGTTTGTGAATCTTGATTTAAATATGTGTCAGCATATTAATAGTTTGTGAAGATTGGCCTATAATTAAATTTTATTCAAGTAGCAATGAGATTACTATTCTTTTTGACCTGGTATAATTAACTTCACATTTTGGGAAAGATAATCATTTAGACTGCTTTTGAATATTTCCTGCTGAGTTTTAGCTTTGTGCTGGTTTTGGTCATGACCACATGACAATTTTACTATTAATGTATTTAAATTAAAGTTGAGAATGCAAGAACAACATACACAAAACAAGAACATGGTAGCATGTTAAATATTAGAACTTAATTCTGAGATTTTTCTTGGTAGTTGGAAGGGGAGATTCAGAATTTCAGCCAAACATAGTTTTCAACATGTGTTTAAAAGCATTATTCCTAACCCTTAAGCTCAGTTAGGATCAGATCAATGTCTTATTGATCTATCAAAACTGGAGGATACATATTATATTTTAGAATCATAGTAAAGTCCATATGTGTGATCCATGTTTGAAATACAGTAATACATTATCAATGAGGCCCATAAGCTAAACAAGAATCATTCACAATTCTAAGACCCTCTGTTAACAGCATGCCTCAAGTATTTTTCACACTCAGGCCCAGAATTCTCAACGGTTTTAAATGTAGAGATTATTGATTTTAAACAATTACACAGGTACAGTCCAATCTTAAATAATGTTTGTCAAATGGCTTCAGAATATAGGGCTGGACACCTAAAGATAGCTAATTTACAGCTGGAATGGCTAAGCTTTCTGTCTCTGGAGATGCCTGGTTTTTGACTCTTGTCTGAGATAAAGGCAATGGCATTTATGATGTGCTGTTTAAAGCTGGAAACTTTTCTGGTAATCCCGCTCCACCCAGGCTTGGCTTCTTTACCAATGGTTCAACTAGCTCAAATAGTTTGACAAGCCTGGTTTGGCCACTTGAAGAACTTCTTAGAGTTTCCTCTAGCTGCTCTCCTGAAGCTAAGATTTCTCATGCAAACTTGGCAGTGCAGCCAGAGGCTCAGTACAACTCAAGGGCACAAAGATTGTCTCTCAGACCTTTGATGGCTGCCTGAAACCTACTTCTCTTGTTCTGTATGTTTTATATTTAAATAAAATCCTCACATGAATATACTCTATGGAATCTGCTAGGTCTTTCAAATATCCAAACAGTGGAAAACATTACAACATCACACTGACTACTCTGGGTAATAGTGGAATATTATTTCAGGCAAGTCTAATACGGATAGAAGGTGTGGTAAATTTGGTAAGCAACTCCAACATGGGTGAAACTACAAAAGATAAGACAATATTGAATAGGTAACTCGGAACAGACCAAACACATGACTCCATACCTCCCTGGAGGTGCCAGTGTTTATAAGGTTCAAGCATCTATTTGATCCAGCTGAAGGAAGACCTGGCGTGATCTTCATTCTGTGTTTTAATTGGGGGAATTTATAGGGCCCCCATGGTGCCCGATTCTTCCTCTGTATCCTGCAAAAGGAAAACTGATCCCTGCGGGGAATATTTGCTTCAAGATTATTCCTGTTAAATGGAGTTAAAATGTATCCCTAGACTTTCTCGTATTTGTTGCTTCTCACAAATGTGCTTTTGTGGTAAGCTCAGGCATGTTCTTAGAAGGGAGATGATCTGGAGTTCAAATTCCACCTCTAACACTAGCTAAATGTTACATCATTTTTGGTACATTTTGTTACATTACAGTCCTTATCCATAAAATGAGGATAATAGCACTACTTACCTCATGGAATTTTATGTGTTAAAGAGAAAATGCATGAAAAACATTAACACAGTGCTGGCTTGTAAGTGTTCAATAAAGGCTAGCTTATTTGATATTTCTAGTCACATGGTTAGACAGTCTAAATCTCCTCTACAAAGTCATTCTTGACAGAATTAATTTTGCACGGTTAATGCTAATGCTGCATAGTCCATGTGTTCTGAATATCCAGTCCATAAGTCATATTTAACTGGTGAAATTTAATATATGTAGCACTAGACTTAAAATGACTGCTTGCCTTAAAAATCAATGTGACCAGGGGCATTTCTGTATGTGGTCCCAGGAAATGTCCTTATGACTATCCAGTTTCCTTTTTTTTTGGAGATCATTAATATGCTCTTTCCTGGACATCATATAGTAAAATATGCATCCAAGTCCCAGGCAGACATCATTGGTCACTCTTTCCACACTGTAGAATGCAGCGTTGCTTTGTGTTCATACTTTTTTCTTTATTTGAGATAAAATCATTGTAATTCAAATTTCAAAGGGGTTCTTTTTTGTTTAGGTGAACACTTGAGTAAGGACTTTTACTTTATATCTTATCACTGCCATATCTCTTGAAGATTTCTGTGGGAAAGTGAAATAGTTTTATTTATTTATTCTATAAATTATCAATTTATTAATTGTATAAATAGTTTTAAAGATAAATCTATTTATAGAATTAACAACAAATATAGAGGTTCAAACCTTGAAACGTTCACTATCAGTATCCATTTTACTTTGAAATCAGACATTGACACTTTACAAATATTCAGTTGATACTAAGTAAAATGGTAGCATTTGCTTTAGAGTTAGAAAACATGCATGCATAGTGCAAGATTTAAATATACCTGACCTGTGTTATTCATTTTGAAATACTTCTTTGTGTGAGAAGAGAGGGCATCCTACATGATTATTAGCTTCAGAGCCATTTAAAGTGTTTGAAAGGAAGTGCATTATTTGAGAACAGCACATAAAAGGGGATTGTCAAGACTTGGTGAAATTTTATTAATAACTCAGGTGATTTAATAAAACATCCTACCCACTGAAAGCTCAAATCTGTTTGGTAAGAATTATATTTTTGAATTGAAAATTAGATATTTCCAGGGTGATTTTTGCCCTTTTGAAAGAACCAGTGAGTAGAAAGAATCCACCTTCCTTTCCTATTAAGTTAAATGTCACCAAAGTCACTAGTACCTTAGTTTCTTTTTAGAAAATTCAAGTAATTAGAATTGTAAGAACTCTCTAAACTTCTAAAAATAAATGATTGAATTTATGTATGAGATATCAAATTTATGAGAAATATGACCATCACAAAAAATATTGATAGAAATATGTTAAAAATAAACAACTAAGAAGGCATTTTAAGAAGATGCCGAAGGAAGAGCCTGAACTTATCTCCTCCCAGAGATAAATACCTACATGTGGAGTAATTCCCTCAGAAGAGAATCTGAAAACTAGTTGGTCACCTGTTTCACAACAAAGAATAAAAAGGACTACATCAGGATGGGTAGGAGGGGCAGAGAAAAGTTCTCACCCAAAACCCCACCCCTGGCCTGGCTGCACACAATACAGAGGGATCTTATTAGAAAGGCTTTTCTCCTGGGGGAGCAAGTGTGGGACCCCACATCAGACACACGGGCCCAAGAATTCTACACCAGACAGCTGAGTCCCCAAAACGCCTGGCTTAGAAAACTAACGGGGCTAATGTCCAAGGGTCCAGAAAAGCTATTGGAAACTGAGACTCCCCTCTTAAAGGGCTCACATGCAATCCTTCTCACTCAGAGACCCTGCAAAATATCAACGGTTTGAAAACTGCTGAGACTCTTTGTGAAGGAGAGTTGTTTGCAAATCTAAAAGCATCAGTTGGGGGGGGTGCAGGGGGTGTAATATGGTGGTAATACTTGTAGGAGGCACTGGCAGAGGCCATTGTGTTCCTCACCTCACCTGCTAGCACAGGCCTGAGAGCTTGGATGCACTACCCTGCCACAAAGCTGAAGCTGGAGAGCTCTGGCAGCTGCAGCATCCCCCCACGCCCTGACTGGGGTGGCACAAATAGCCATGGCATTCTCCTGCTCCCTAACTAAAGTCTGCAAGTGTGGGTGGCTGTGACATTCCCCTGCCCCCCTGGCTGGGAGTGGAGAACACAAGCAGTCATAATATTCTCCCACTCCTGGCCTAACAGCTGACTCATGTGCACAGACAAGGCACTTTTGTACTGCATTGCTGAAGCCCAGGGGTGGGTGCAGTCAAGACATTTTCCTGCTGCCTTCTTGAAGCAAGAGATCAAGTCCCACCCCCTATAATCTCCAGCTACCTAGCTAAAGCCAGTGGGTGCATGCAATCCGCATAGGGGACACTACTGGCTGGCCTGGCCCTGGTGGCCACGGGGGCTGGTGTTCTTGAACTTCATGACACTGGAGCAATCGGAAAGACAGGTCTTGGCAGGCCACCACACCCAGGGCCCTGCACAGACAGCAGACTGAAACATAACCCCATCTTATATGAAAAGGGCTTATTTACTTAGCCTGGAGCTTCATCCTGAGGGACAGGCTTCAGGTTTCCCACATACCTAGAGGCTAAGGAGGTGCTCCCAGGGACTGTAAGCGGGGAGACACCATCCTTGCACACCCCCTTGGCCTCGTTAGGGCTTGATGAGGCTCCTCAGAAAGGAGCTTATACACTCACCAGGAGCCCCAGTTTTTGCAACCACAGCCAAGGAGACACCTACGGATCTTCTGGTCTGGAGGTCAGCAGGGATTACAGAGTCCTGTCATCCTCATGCAGTAGCTGACCCACAACTGAGCCTGATGAGTGCCCTGAGCGCCAACCAGCCCATACATAGATCAATCCACACCCAGGATGGGCAAGTGACTCCAACCCTCTCTTCCTCATACAGCAGTCACAGCCCTATCACAGCCACACATAGATCAATCCACACCCAGGATGGGCAAGTGACTCCAACCCTCTCCTCCCCATACAGCAGTCACAGCCCTATCACAGCCACACATAGATCAATCCACACCCAGGATGGGCAAGTGACTCCAACCCTCTCCTCCCCATACAGCAGTCACAGCCCTATCACAGCTGGTGGGCACCTACAGCCCACATGAAGGATGGCCATAGAATGCCTGGGTCTGGTGGCCAGAGGAGACTGCACTTCTGGGCCACACAGAACAGCTTCTAAAGAATACCACTCTTTCAAGACCAAGGCTCTCCGGTAGAGTCTTCAGACAACTGGTCCCAAAGTCCCAGGAACATCCTCCTCTCCTCAATCATGGCTTGTGGTCTTGTCATCAGCAACCTGAATCTCAAACCTGGGGAGTGCCTCAGAGTGTTGGGCAAGGTGGCCCTGGACGCCAAGAGCTTTGTGCTGAACCTGGGCAAAGATGGCAACAACCTGTGCCTGCACTTCAACCCCTGCTTCAATGAGCACGGGGACACCAACACCATCGTGTGTAACAGCAAGGATGGCGGGGCCTGGGAGGCTGAGCAGCAGGAGTCTGTCTTCCCCTTTCAGCCTGGAAGTGTTGTGGAGGTATGCATCTGCTTCGACCAGGCAGAGCTAACCATCCAGCTGCCTGGTGGATACAAATTCAAATTCCCCAACTGCCTCAACCTGGAGGCCATCAACTACCTGGCAGCCAATGGTGACTTCAAGATCAAGTGCATGGCCTTTGAGTGAAGCCAGCCAGCCCATGGCCCCCAATAAAGGCAGCTGCCTTTGCTCCCCCTGGAAAAAAACTGATGGAGGTAGCTGCTTTCCATAATACATGTAGACAAACACAGAGAGACAGACAAAACAAGGAGACAGAGAAATATAGTCCATATCAAAGAACAAGGCAAATCCCCAGAAAAATACTTTAATGAATCAGAGATAAGCAATCTACTTGACAAAGCGTTCAAAATAATGTTCATAAAGACACTCACTGATCTCAGGAGAAGAAAGGGATGAACGTAGCAAGAAGACAACAAAGAGAAACTATAAGAAAGAACTGAAGAGAAGTGATAACTGAAATGAAAAATACATTGGAAGGGTTCAACAGCAGAATGGATAAAACAGAAGCAGATTGGGTGTCTGGGACTGACATGTACACACTGCTATTTTTAAAATAGGCAACCAACAAAGACCTACTGTATAGCACAGGGAACTCTGCTCAATATTCTGTAATAACCTAAATGGGAAAAGAATTTGAAAAGGAAAGATACATGTATATGTATAACTGAATCACTTTGCTGTACACCTGAAACTAACACAACATTGTTAATCAACTAAAAACAAAAAGAAGCACAAAACAAGCTGAAAGACAAAGCAATGGAAAACACCCAGACAGAGCAGCACAATGTAAAAAAAGAATTAAAGAAATGAGGATAACATAGGGGATCCTGGAACAACATCAAGTGGAATAACATTTGCATTATGGGGGTTTCAAAAGGAGAAGAGGAAGAGAAAAAGAAATTTCTTTAATTTGTATTTAAAGAAATAATGGCTGAAAACTTTCCTAATCTGGGGAAGGAAACAGATATTCAGTTCCAGGAAGCCCAGAGTGTTCCAAATAAGACAAACCTAAAGAGCAACACACTGAGACATGTTGTTATTTAAATGGTAAAATTTAATGATTAAGAGAGAATTGTAAAAAGAAAGAAGCAAGAAAACAAGCAACTTATTATGTACTAGGGACAACCCATAAGGCTATCAGCACATTTTTCAGCAGAAACTTTACAAGCCAGAAGGGAGTGACATGACATATTCAAAGTGCTGAAAGAAAAAGACTGCCAAGCAAGAATTCTCTACCTGACAAGGTTATCATTCTGAATTAAAGAACAGATTAAGGTTTTATAGATAAGCAAAAGCCAAAAGAGTTCATCACCACTAAATTGGCCTTATAAGAAATGTTAAAGGGACTCCTCCAAGCTAAAAAGAAAAGGCACTAATTAATAAGAAAACATATGAAAGCAAAACTCTCACCAGAAAAGGTAAATAAATAAATGCTAGAGATAGTAAATCAATCTCTTATAAAACAAGTAGCAAAGTAAAAGTCTTAAGTAGTAAAATTAATTAAAAATACAATAATTATTCAAGGGATACATAAAATAAAAAGATGTAAAATGAGTCATCAAAAATATAAAATTAAGGAGGTGTTAAAATATAAAGCTTTGGAATGTTTTCAAAATGTAAATAAATAAATAAATAAATGGAAATAGATACTGTACTCATAGACTGGAAGAACCAAAATTGTTAAAATGTCCATACTACTGAAAACAATCTACCAATTCAATGTAATCCCTACCAGAATACCAATGGTGGGGCTTCCCTGGTGGTGCAGTGGTTGAGAGTCCGCCTGCCGATGCAGGGGACACAGGTTCGTGCCCCGGTCCAGGAAGATCCCACATGCCGTGGAGCGGCTAGGCCCATGAGCCATGGCCACTGGGCCTGGGCGTCCAGAGCCTGTGCTCCGCAACGGGAGAGACCGCAACAGTGAGAGGCCCGCATACCACAAAAAAAACACACACAAAAATCGGTATTTGTCACAGAACTAGAAAAAAAGTCCTAAATTTGTGTAGAGCCATAAAAGATCACAAATAGCTAAAGCAATCTTGAGAAAGAACAAAGCTGGAGGTATCACAATCCTTGATTTCTAACTGTTTTACAAAGCTACAGTAGTAAGTTACTGACACAAAAACAGACACATAGATCAATGGAATATAATAGAGAGCCCAGAAATAAATGCATGTACTAATGGTCTATTAGTCTACAACAAAGGAGGCAAGAATATACAGTGGGCAAAAGACAATCTCTTCAATAAGTAGTGTTGGGAAAACAGCTACATGCAAAAGAAAGAAACAGGGCCACTTTCTTACCACATATACACAAATAAACTCAAAATGGATTAAAAATTTAAATAAGAGACCTGAAATCATAAAAGTCCTAGAAGAAAATGTAGGCAGGAAGATCTTTTACATCAATCTTAGAAACATTTTTTGAATATGTCTCCTCAGGCAAGGGCAATAAAAGCAAAAATAAACAAATGGGACTACATCAAATTAAAAAGATTTTTCACAGCAAAGGAAAACATCAACAAAACAAAAAAGGCAACCTACTGGATAGGAAAAGATATTTGAATATGACATATTCTGTAAGGGGTTGATATTCAACATATATAAAGAACTCATACAACTCAATATCAAGAAAAGAAACAACCCAATTAATAAGTTGACAGAGGACCTGAAGAGGCATTTTTCCAAAGAAGACATAGAGGGCTTCCCTGGTGGTGCAGTGGTTAAGAATCCACCTGCCAATGCAGGGGATACGGGTTCGAGCCCTGGTCCGGGAAGACCCCACATGCCGTGGAGCAACTAAGCCTGTGTGCCACAACTACTGAGCCTGAGCTCTAGAGCCCACAAACCACAACTACTGAGCCCACGTGCCTAGAGCCCGTGCTCCGCAACAAGAGAAGCCACCGCAATGAGAAGCCTGTGCACCACAACGAAGAATAGCCCCCGCTCACCGCAACTAGAGAAAGCCCGTGCACAGCAATGAAGACCCAATGCAGCCAAAAATTAATTAATTAATTAATTAAAAAAAAAAAGAAGACATAGAGATGGCCAATAGGCACATGAAAAGATGCTCGACATCACTAATCATCAAGGAAATGCAAATCAAAACCAGGATGTACTACCTCATACCTGTCAGAATGGCTATTATAAAATAGACAGAAAACAGCAAGTGTTGGTAAGGGTGTGGAGAAAAGTCCTCATGCACTGTCTGTAGGAATGCCTATTGTAGTTACTATGAAAAACAGTATGGAGATTCCTTAAAAAAACTAAAAATAGAACTACCACTAGTGATCAAGCAATTTTACTTCTGAACATTTATTCGAAGGAAACAAAAGCACTAATTCTAAAAGATACATGTACCCCTATGTTCATTGAAGCCCTATTTACAATAGCCAAGACATGGAAGCAACCTAAGGGTCCAAGGATAAATGAATGGATAAAGAAAATGTGGTACATATACATACAATAGAATGTTACACAGCCATTAAAAAAAAAAAAAGAGAAATCTTTCCATTTGTGACAATATGGATGGACCTAGAATGTATTATGCTAAATGAAATAAGTCTGTCAGAGAAAGACAGACACCTATAATTTCAATTTATATGGAATCTAAAAAACAAAGCAAATGAACAAACAAAACAAAGCAGAACAGACAAAGACACAGAGAACAAAACTGGTGGTTGCCAGAGGGGAGAGGGGTTGGGGGGAATGGGTGAATTAGGTAGAGAGGATTAAGGGGTACAAACTTATTGCTATAAAATAAACAAGGCATGAGGATATAATGTACAGCATAGGGAATATAGTCAATAATATTGTAATAGCTCTGTATGGTAACAAGATTTATTGTGGTGGTTATTTTGTAATATATAAAAATATCAAATCACTATGTTGGACACCTGAAACAAATATAATATTGTATGTTAATTATAATTCAATTAAATAAATAATTTTAGAAGTAACGAAATTTCTTGAAAAATACTTTGTTTCATCTCCTTTACATTCTATACTAATGGTAAAGCTTTAAGAGAAGTGAGGTAGGCAGGATTCTAACATGGCTGCCAAGATTCCCACTTTACTGGTGAATAAACCCACTATAATCCCCCAGTGAGAGCCAAATGGAACAGCAAGCAGGAAACATCATGGACTCCTTAGGAAAATATATGTAGTTTAGGCTTATTAGATTATAATATAAGGCAGAAGCTGGCAAACATAAGATGTAAAGGAAGATGGAGACCAAATAATAAATGAGGAGGCGAGATCTTATTCTGCAGTCAATGGGAATAGTGAGAACACATAAGACAGGAATAGATGGGAGAGTAATAATTAATCTTTCTTAACTATGGTCTTGTGTTTTTTTCTTTTCCTTTTTTTTTTTTTTGAGGGGCAACAACTGATACTTTAATAGTAAATATAGATCTCATTCCCTTAGGAATTCAGGAAAGAAGTCTGAAACCCAGTATGGAACTGGCACTTTGGAGAGACTTTGTAGCCAGTTGTCTAACTCTACTTAAGTAGGTTTTAACTTCTGATGTAGTATTAACATATCCATAACAGGAGCTATTGACCACTACACATATATCTCATCTTTCTATTAGTATCTGATCTAATATCTGATCTAACATCATTGTTTAAGATTTAAGAGTTAAGAGACGTTAATATGTTAACAAGTCTGATAATAATTTCAATTTGATATTAAAAGACAGTTTTGTCAACCTGCAGGTCCTGTGGTGAGAATGAGAATCAATAGGCACACTATATTAGAAGAGAAGAAATTCTGAAAATTTTAGCTGTGGTATTTAAATGCATATTCATGGAGGTAAAAATGAAGACATTAGTGAAATGTGAAAAATACATATAATTACTAAATTATGTGTTAGTTAGACCCTAGAAGATTTATGCTATATATTAAAGAATAGTATAAGAATGAGTAGCATGTTTAAATGGGAAAGAAGAAAAAAATCTCTTCAACTTAAATCAACCCAAACTAGTAATCTATTTGGGAAGCACACGTATCATAGGCTCTTGATTCAGAAAGTGTTGGATTTCAATTCTTCCTTTTATAATTTGCCACCTATTAGATCATGGGAAAAATATGTAAGTGCTTCTAACTTGTCTTTTTCTCTTTAAGAATAACAGGAAAATATGGTTTTCCATATTTAAATCATTAACCTAATACTGGACAAAAATTACAATCAATATTTTTTTCATCTAAATATCAAAATAATACCTAAAAGCCTTTTAATATGGTTATTATCTTTCAAATAATATGGTTTTTAATATGGGTATTATCTTTCAAAGGAAAGTCACATTTTAAAGTCATGATATTTAGTAAGCAAGCTTCTCTGTATTACTTGAGTTTATTTAATTTTACGCTAGAGACAGTTTATATAAATTTCTAGCAGAAGTATTACTTGAATGTTAAATATTATGTTGCAAAGATGATGGGCTGACTTCACCATCATCTCAAAATGCTCATAGTGTATAAGGCATCCATAAGAGCAGTTTCTTTCTATAGCTGTGAATGTTCAAGCAAGTGTATGTTGTGATCTGACCTGGATTATACACAGAGCAAGAATGACAAATCCAGGATGAAGACCAGAGCAGCTTCAAACTTAATCCACTACTCTATAGTGAGTTATGCGATTTTTGAAGAACCTGGCTAATGCTGCGGGAGCTTATGTTAGACTAGCTTATGTAATTGATTCTGCATAAAAGACAAAAATACTGATGGTTCAGTATTCTACAGATCTGTGGGCATTGTATTCTACTGGGTAATTGCATGAGCAAAGAGAAAAAGGCATAGCTTCCTCCTCACTTTCTCCTTAAAAGAAAAGAAAAGATAAAAAGAAGAAAGGGGGAGTTCCCTGGTCTAGTTCTTAGGATTCGGTACTTTCACTGCAGAGGCCCGGGTTCAATTCCTGGTTGGAGAACTGAGATCCCCACAAGCCACGGTGCGTGGTGCAGCCAAAATTAAAATTAAAATTAAAAAAAGGCAAAATGCTTCTGAAGATCTGTAATAAGACGGTTAAAAAAAAATAAAAAAAGTAAAAATAAAAGGAACAAAAGAAATCCAGTCTTTGATAAATAAAACTAAAGATATTACTAAAGGACAGTATTTTTCAAGCTTACTTTTAAAATTGAGCTTATAAATTCAGATAAACAGAGTTTTTAATGATTGCATTTTAAACATTACAAACTAATTGCATTTAAGTAATTAAATATATTTGTCTTCTAGAAAAAACATGCAAAAACTATACATACACACACTTATATCTGGAATTTATTCTATATGTCTTTGCTGCTCTTTGTATTCAATTGTTTCTGACAATTAATGGGAACGCACATGCTCCTAAATTATACTGAAAGCTTAGTGTTTGGAAATAAAATTTTGGTAGTTGAAGTTATCTAATTATTTTTGTACGTATAGTATACATATAGTGTTTGTAAAGTGCAATAAAATATTTAAGGAATTAAGGATATTAATAAGTAAAGATAGACATCTGAAAAATTTGATAAGAAAGTAGATTAATTTAAAAGTATGAAATTATTGATGAAATTATATTTTAGTTATAAAAGTAGTTTACAAATTTTTAGAAAATACATGTAAATGATTCCAAGATTCAAAAGAATTAGTGATGTCAAAAGGAATAATTAATATGTATCATTGTCTCAAATTTACAGAAGTTTGAGAGTCATTATTACAAGAATCATTTTTAGAAAAATGTGGAACACAGAGGGAAAGAGTAGGAATTTCATTTATCTCTTATTAACTTGATTTTTACAATGCAGAGACCCTGATGACCCACTTGAACAATTTGGTTTCCAAAACTATCAGTTATAATAGTTAATCTTCATGATTCCATTGATAAATACAGTGCTTACCAGTGCAGTATGTGATGTATTGAATTTTTCTTCAATAATTGTATTTAGTGGATCACTTACACTAGCTATTTTGACAAAACAAGTTCAAATAACCTGAGATATTTACCACTGAACCATTAGTTGTTTTACAAAGATAAACACATAAAACCAGTTATTTTGAAATCACAGTTCTCTTAAGTATCTTTTTCAAAGTTATTTTTGTAAAACGTCTTCAGGTGCACACTATGCTAATTTAATATATGTTTAGTCACTAAAAGAATGTCTGAATCAGTGTCAGACTTTAGTGAGAACTTTGTAAATTTACATTGTATTATTTAATATGATTTAGAAATCTGACATAATCTGTTTGTTCTAAAATAAGTTGTACTGAATGTAAAAAACACTCTTTGAAGTCCATGACTTCACTACTTAAAGTTTACATATCACAACACATTCTTTAAAGATTTCATGAGTCATAAACACTGAGTAATGTATAGAAAGGGAATATGTGATAACGTATCTACTTTTTGCTTGAAATAACTGTTGGGTGTTCCCTATGTGTTCTCATTTTCTCTCGGCCCAGCTTGGTACAGTGTCTTACTCTTACTGTCAAGAGTATAATACATGTTTTAAGTTTACTCCGTTTTGTTTTACAACATAGATACGTTAAGCTCATTTATGCAGTTTAAATGTTCCTTTACATAGTTTGCAGTGTAAAAGACATTGTATGGTTAAGGGCCTTATTAAGTACTGAATTTTAAATATGGTGAAATCTATATCTATAGTGTTTGTTTATACAGTATGCAGAGTCCTTGAAACCTACATATAAGCAGGAGTACGCTTTATTTGACTCTTATGAAGTATTAATTTTGAGTTTCACTTTAAAATTTTAATGTCTTCATTAGAAAAAAACATAGTTACCTGCATATTTTAGAGTAATATTAATTTCAGAGTAATTAATTAGATTAATTTTTAAGTAAGTTTCTTTTTATTGTGGTAGACTAAATTTCTTTCTAGAAAGAAGTCATTCAAGAATATTTGTACTCATCACAGAAAAGTTCAAAACTCCAAGGAAAAAAAAAGAACAAAACTCCACACTATGGAGGGGTTACTTGCGTTTGCTTCCTCCCAGGCACAGTACATGTCAGTCATCAAATGTGCCAAGAATTTTCTTGCCTTGAGGCCTTTTTTATCTGCTGTTTTGTCCAGTTAACTACTGCCATCTAATCACACAGGTCTTAATTTAACTATCTCTTCCACAGTGAGGACTAATCTAAATGTCATATGTATTTGTTACATCCTATGCTACAACTTTATAGCACTTATTATTCTTTTGAAATTACATAATTTGTCTGATTATTTAATCTCTCTCTACCCATTATCTGTAAGAGCTATGAAGGCAATAATCCTGCCTATTTGCTTTCACTGGATGTCCCAGAATAGACCATGGGTTTAGTAGTAGTCTATTAAATAAATACTTCTTACGTGAATAAACAAAAGAATGTGAAAAGTTTTCTACATAGATTCAAAGTAAAGTTACTTATTGCAATGGTAATACATGACAAAATTTGTATTCAAACTTGGTGTCTTAGTAAAAATTCACAATTTGTGTCTATATCCGCATACCTATATTACAAGTAGCAGGGTTTAGCTGGATAAAACTCATGTTATGAAAAGATGGGAATGTGAGGATAGTAAAGATAAGATCAGAGATGATTTTAATAGTCTCTGTAAAGGAAAAAGTCTGGGTTAGAACTGAGGTTTTGATCCATAGGGATTGTTTCTCTTAACAGAAAAAGAAAGACACAGGATTAGGAGAAGATTTAGGAATGTTTTAAAATGAGTTTCAATTTAGACTATTTTGGAGAAAATTGTGCCAGGTTTGTATGGCATCCAGTTATAAATCTCTAACATGCAACTCCAGATGTGGAACTATAATTCATGGACTGAAAGAGAGATAGAGATAGAAATAGATCGATAGAGAGAGAGAGAGACTTGATTTACAGGAACTTAGTCAGAAGTGAAAACAATAATAGCATATTCCTATTTTGTCAGAGGCATTCTCCATTGGTTGCAAGAGCAGAAAACTGCAGAGTGACTGTTGTTCCTTGGCAAAATCCCTGGGAGGCTGAATGGCTCGGTATTTTCAGAAAAACAGAAAGTAATTCTAGTTCATCAAAATTACATAAAACTGAAAATCCGAGTCGGGGTGGCACACCTTTCTGTGATTTGTCACCTGAGCTTAGATCATAAAAACACATGAAGTCAAAAGTTTAAAAATGAAACTTAACAGTTTAGATATGGATCAAGACACTCTACTGAATAGGTGCCTTTTGAAATTATAAAAATGAAGCAAATGAATAAAATAAAAGCAGTGAACATGAAGCCTTTAATAAAACTGTGGTTTGACTTGGCATGTCATAAATGTCAAAAGGGGAATCCAAAGACGTTTATTACTAAGGCCCTACAGCTCAAATAAAATCTGCTAACTATTGGCCTTTGTACAAAAGTAAGGAGAACAAAAACTGGTAAATGCAATCCCAGCTATATTGGAGTCATAGATTATAACAAAATAACAAAAGCTTTCCTTACCTATTATTTTGCAAGTGGAAATGTAGGGACAAAAGAGATCTTTGTTATTTCTCTGAGCTCTGAAAAAAGACACTGTCTGCGGTATGTTATAGATTCTTGTATATGTAGTTCAATACCTCTGGGGTGTAAAGAATATATACTCTGAAATGGCATAAACGGCCATCCCTCTTTTTATACATTAAGAATGTGATGCTGCTTGTTAAGCTTTCCAATAGTTAATGTCACACAGTGTGCTTTTACTTCTGGATTTGGCAATGAGAAGATGGAGAAATGAGGAGTTTTGATAAATCTCCATATAAGTGTGACACAGTTTTCATCCCTACTTTCTGTCATAATGCCTGTGGGTAAAATAGAGTAATACAATGGAAGATGGGTGTGCCCCAAGAATAAAATCACCTACATCAGAATTCTGTCAGACACCTTACCAAGACTATCCCAAATGTGCTTCTAGCAAAGGGTATTTGACAAAGAGTAAATGAAGACAGGGTGAATGAAAGTCATTTTCAGCCTCTTTATGTCTGAATTTGTTGTGTTTTTTGTGTGTGGGTTTTTTAGCCATTCCAATAGAATACATCAGTTGTTTAGCCTACAGCTACATTCAGCTAAATAATTAGAAAAATATCTTTTTCTTCCTATTTGCCTTTGCATCCTTTTCTCCAGAAGGTATTACATCAATATAAGCTGATCAATCTCTGTCTGATTATTTCTAAGAATGATAGTATTATGCCAGACAATAATCCTTAGTTTAAATACTATCATGATTACAATAATAGAAAAGACCTACAATTTTCTGAACAAAGTATTACATGACTTTTCAAATATGCAATATTTATGCATGCTGAATTTGTACTCAAAAAACTAAATGTATTTTGATTTCTCCAAAATTACATTTTAAAAGTATTGTTATTAACTGAACAAATTATCCATCAGTGTTAATGCATACTTCCTTCCCAATATTACAGTGAATGCACTTCCATCTCCCTTATACTAAGTGCTAGAATTTGCTTCAGTGGAAATGTTTGAACTACATATAAAAATGCCTGTAACTATCCTGAAATTCCACCATAGAAAGTTAAGTGTTTATGACTTAGCTTGAAAAGTACTATGTCAGACCTTGCATTTACTTTTGGAAAATATGTGGCTAAAGTTGGTAGACTTAAAATAACATAAGGAGACAGACACTGCTTTTTGAACAAGAAATATCATTAACCTTTTTAATCTTAAAAATAGTACTCTAACATTTTGGGAGGCAGGGCTAGTATAGATAAATTAATTTCCATGAACTATTTAAAATAATTTTACATATAACTAAACTAAATATAATTCTACTTGGCTTGGATTTCTTTTAAATTCTTCATGGCTGAATTAAAAAAAAAATTGGTTAATACCGGAAATAACAACTTAATATATTTATCTTTTTCTGTGGAAACTGTGTGAAATGTTGGCATGTTAAGATATGACTTTGACAGTTTCATGAATTAAATTTAGGAAAAACATTTTAAAACTAATTCTATTTGTAAATTTTATTTATAAAGATCTCTCTCTATATATATTTATAAATATATATAATAGATAGATACAAACACACTTTAATTTTCTGAGTTCCCTCTCTTGTTAACAATTTCTTCCTAAACCTTTGCATATACATATAATATTCTAAATTTTATTCTAAGACTGCTAATTGTTAATGGTTGGTGTTAATGTGATTTAATCCATTAATTTATCAAGAATTTAGTTTTAATGTACAGTGTAAAGAATAGATCCAACTTTGTTTTTTTCAAGATTCATAATCACTTGTGCCAGCATATTTTTTTAAATGAAACTACATTTTCCACTGAATTAAAATAATCAACTTTGTCATCCATGTATATGTGGGTATATATTTGGGAGATTTCTATTTTATTGCATTAGTATATCTGTCAATTCTATAACAGTACTGCATAGTTTTATTGGCAGTTACTTTATATTATATTTTAATATATGGTAAATCTGGTAGCCTTTGACTGGTCTATTTTTTTAAAAATAATTTTAATGGCCATTCTGTAACCTTTGATTTACTTCTTGCATGAAAAATTAAGATGTTTTATCCAATTTTGATACGTTGGGATTTAACTGAAGTTACATTAACTAATAAACTTATAATACTAACAATTATACTAGAAATAGCTAAGGAAAGTAAATTGATGTGCTTCAGATAAGTTACAGCCCTTAAAAAAGTTGCTTGAACTTTTAAACAGCTAGGGCTTGCTGTTAATAATTCCAAATTAACCTCTCTTCTTCATTACCTTCTATAACTAAAAAAATTTCTTAAACTTACTATTATTGCAACTAGGTTTTACTTTCTGGTAATAAGCGTCTCCCAATAAACACAAAGAAGATTTCCTTCATAGACAATATCTTAACGTATTCATAAAAAAGTGACCCCAAGTATTACGTAGAAATTTTAACATCTGGTATAATGAGGAAATGAACACTTCCAAACTTTTATCATCTTCTTCAACTCTAATTTTAGGTTCTAGGTACACACCTAATATACCCAAACATACTTTGTGGTATGAAGATAGAAGTAAAAAAGAAGGAATGCGTATTTACCTTCCCCCTAATTAACTTACAATAAAAAGACATTGCAAATATGTGTAGAGAACTCTATGATAAATTGTAAAATAAGTTTCATTGAATTTCACATATTGAGATCATTTAAAAATTGTATCTTACATAACAGTATTATTGAAAACTGATAATAACATGTTTTGCATGTAAAGATTTACTTGAGACTTTTTCCTTACCATTTTTGGAGTATAATGATCTCATATGCGTAGCTGATAGACTTTCTTAACTTGTATACCAGGAAACTCAGAGTAAACCTTTTACCTGTTTCCTGTTCTTTTCCTCAGACTTTTTTCCCCCAAGTTTATGTTGCCTCAAATTATTTTCAGAAATAGATGAAAAGCTGGAAGTAAATATACAGGTAAAACAAGTGAACAATTATCAAATGGCAGGATTACTAGGGAACCCTGTATTATTGCATTTGCTTCTGGTGCTGGCAAAACACATTAGATCAGGCGGACTTAACTGTGATTAAGAAAGGGTCTAAATACTTGGTAAGGAAACATGTCTCTGGCTCTCTTACAATTTCCTGTTGCTACTGGTAACCAATCAATGAGAGATTTAAGTATTAAAAGGACCTAAAACTTGATCCAGTAGTTTAAAACAGGGTTCCTAGAAGTAAAATGCCCAAGCTCTTGCCCACAATTTTATATGATTTCCTCTCAAGGGGGTAATATTACATGTTATTTAGCTTCATTGTCTTCACCAACATCTAAGAAAATATCCAGATATTTCTCTCTAACTTCAAAACAGAGAAATACAACAGCTGATTATTCTGCCTTAAATTTTTTTTACGTAACCAAATTGGCTCTTTCATTAATCAACTTTATCTGAAAGTTCCAGGTTTACTAGAATTTGTAGAAACCCAGAATATTCCAGCAAAAAAGTCTGCCCATCCAGCCTTAATATTATTCATACTTTTCCAAAAGTTTAAATGTCTTTCAATCAACTTGGTAACTACTCAAAGTTATCTGATGTGAGAAAAATTAAATTCAAAGTGCCTTAAAAAACATGCAGTGTAAGATGATATGAATATTTCTATATTTCTCTGTGTCAAATAATACTGAATAAACATATTTACTCTGACCTATCGAGCCAAATGAGTTCCACCAAATCAATAGGTGGTAATCCCTAAATTTCCAAAGATTTCTCAGAACATCTGGGAGAGTTGAAAACATGTATATGCTATTTCAATTTCTGTACATCCTGGATTAATATCTAAATCTGGGAATTGGTAACTGCCTAATCTTCACATTTAACTGTGCAAAATCTTTAATGATTAGTGCTTAACACACCAATTAACAACAATTTCCCTGAAAATACAAAAGGAAGACAAAATGAAGAACATTTCCAAAATTCTAAGACCAATGTCCTTTCTTTTCAGAATCCATTTTAATAAAAGAATGAATGAATTCAATGTACCTCAACTACTTTTCCTCTTCCTAGAGAAAGAATCCTTCATGTGAATTCAAAGTCCAGTTACCATAAATGCTTGATTATTTCAATACCCTCTATTCCATGATTAAAGTCATAAGATAAAATGCCATTAGGACTGATAGCACTTTGAAATAAATTCACTTGAAGGCACCATCAAATATTTTATGAAAATCAAATGGGTGGAATAGAATTCAAGAAAACTGGAGACTATTTCACTCTTGAAATGTAGAGATATGGGCCAAGAAAGAGGAGATAATTGCTGCTGGCCTCAATTTATTGATAGTTTAAACTTTTACCTAGACTTAGTTTCCTTCTTTTTGACATTTGTGCATCAATGTCTCTGTGTGGTGTCTTATAGATGGAAGATTTTTATGTATATATGTATATGATTATGGAAAAAGTCTAGAAGGAACTCAGAAATAAAGAAAGGATCTACTTCATTCCATCCCTGTTACACATTTTTGTGAAATAGTCAACACACGATGTGAGAATCATTCAGAGACATATGCCACCAGTGCAAATAAAAATGTTCTAATTCATCCATTCATTTATTCAGTCCATCTGTTGCTCAACAAATACACGTTTTGTATATCTTCTGTATAGGAACTAGAGACAGAATGGTGAGTTAAAACAACATTTCTTGCTTTTGTAGAATTTAATGGAGGAGGTAATTATAATAAAGCAGCCATATGCATACTGTAGATTTATAATTCCAATCTGTAATCATTGCTACAAAGAGAAAGTAGAGAATGAGTTTATCAATGTGCCTGACTTAGGCCAGGGGGCAGTGGACAACAGAAGCTTACCTAGATAACTGACTTTTACATAAATGGAATCATACCAAATATATTCATTTAATATTTATCTAATATGTTGGGTGTAGCTCTAATTCTTTCATTTTCTTTGCAGTATAGTATTGTATGAATATACTACAACCATTTTATCCATTTTAAAATTGTTGGAACTTTGAGTTACTTCCAGTTTATGGCTATCACAAAGAACTGCAAAGGTTATTTTTGTAAATGTCTCTTGGGGTTCATATAATGGAAATGTTCTTATCTCTGCAGTCCAAAGTGGTAGCTACTAGTCATAACTGGCAAAATAACATTTGAAATGTGGTTAGTGTAACTGAGGAATCAAATTTTTTTAGCTTGGTTTTATTTAAATTTGAATTTAAACCACCACATGTAGCTACTCGCTAATGTACTGGACAGTGCAAGTCTATGGCAAATACCTAGAAGTAGAATTTCTGGGTCATATGATATGTTCATCTTCAAATATTCTAGATAATGGCACACAATTTTCCAAAATGGCTGCAAAAGTTTCCACAATAATGTAAGGAAATTCCTATTAATTATCATCTTTGCCAACACTGGGCACTGTCAGACTTTTACATTTTTCTCAATCTGATCAGTGTAAAATGCTATTTTATTTCAATTTTTTTTTGCATTTTGTTGATTATTAATGAATTGAATATTTTTTCATATGTTATTAATTTTCTCAAATGTGTGTGCTTTTGAGTGTGTGTGTTCACGTGCATGTGTATGCATGGGTTGCCTGTTAAGTAATTTATCTTTCTCTTTAGTTGTCTAGCTTGTTCCCCCAAAAGGCAGGTGTTCCTATATATTCTAGAATTAGTTCTTTCTTTTTGTGGGGGAGGGGTAACATATGTTACAAATACCATTTTCTTCCTTTTTGAATTCTCTTTCCACTCTTCATATGTGTATTTAATGAATGAAACTTTCTTAATGCAGGCAAATCTATAAATAAATGCGTATTAAGTAAATATATATTTATATTGAATTTCCTCAGATCACCAAAAACTATTAATTTGCGTAAGTTCTCAGAAGTCCAGTCAATATTATCTTTACCCACCCTCAATTCTAATTTGAACTATCTTCTGTTAATGGGATATTCTCACTTATTCCCTGTATGTCTCACTCTCTCATTCAACCACCATTCTCATTCTCTGTAAGGTATACTCCATTAGGCTAACTGAAGCACTTGTGCAAAATTTAAAACCCACAGAACCAGACTATTGTACCCTCCAAATACAGGTTTCTATTCATGGCTCTGGGATTTACTAGACTCAAGAAGCCCAAGTCTTACTAGTCTTGCGCACACTCATTTGTTGATATCTCAGTGGACCTTGTATTTCTTTCATTTGCAACTCTATTTTCCAAATTAGTGTGACTCATACTAGCTCCAATGACTCTGTCTTCTGAGAGAGGAGCTCCTCTAATCAAGAACATCTATAAGATCTTAAAAAAATCATGGTCTTAGAGCTCTTGAAATTTAATGACTGTTTAACCCAGTATTGTCCTGTAATAGTCTGGAGTATTACTTAGTAAATATTCATTCACCTCCATCTCCCACTAAGAGTAGTGTGTATATCCTTGTCCATTGATATTGGGCTTGGATATTTGACTTGCTTTGACTACTGCAATGGTAACACATTTTTCAAATTAGAATCTTTAAATAAATTTGCAATCTGGTTTTGTACTGTGAGAAGATTATGCTCATGGTAGCCGCATTCCCTTCAATCTAGAGCCTAGAATGAAACTAATTGCAGCCTAGTGTGAGACAATTGATCCACAACCTAAGGCAAAGTCATCCAGTCAAACCAACCCTTAGTCAATTGAACCACAGTCCACCTGCAGACCTGTGAGCATAAGAATGGATGATTATGTTGTAAGCTACTGAGATTTTGAATCTTTGTACATTAGAACATTACATATGTATGGCATTACTTTGGCACCAACTGACTAACACTTGCTGTGATGGCTAATTTTATGTGTCAACCTGACTGGCCACAGTGTGTGTGGATTAAACATTATTTCTGGATGTGGTGGTGAGGTTGTTTCTGGACGAGATTAGCATTTGAATTAATGACTCAGTAAAATAGATTGCCCTACCCAGTGTAGGTGGGCACATTCCAATCCTTTCTAGGTCTAAATAGGACAAAAAGTAGAGGAAGGAGGAATTCATCCCTTTTTGCTTCCTACCTGCTTACTTAAGTGGAGCTATATCATTTTCTCCAGCCCTGAGACTGAGATTTAAACCATCTGCTCTCTTGATTCTCAGGCCTTTAGACTCAGACTGAACAATACCACTGGCTTTCCTAGGTCTCCAGCAAATGGCAGATTGTGGGACCTCTCATTCTCTATAAATGCATGAACCAAACTATCATGATGAATGTACATATCTCCTACTGATTCTGTTTCTCTGGAGAACCTTAAGGTACCTGCCCTAATTAAAACAGTTTATCTGATAGTTTTTGGTTCTCTATTGTCTATATTCTTTTATCAGAGTCATTTGATCTACTCTTCCTCTTTGAATATTGCCCTCTCTTCTTCCTTGGACCTTTTTTGGTCTGTATATTTGTTCATTATTCAAACCTCTGAAGATGAAGATACTTTGAATTTCTTAGTGTTTTAAGAGAAAAAAGAAAACACAAGTTCGTCAGAATACTGCATCAAAAATAGCCTAATTATTTCATAATATAAAATGTGACATCAAAGCCAGCACAAAATGTCTATTATTCAAACAAATCCTATTGTTATAATCTGCCTTTGTAGGATATTCCTACATAGGGAACACCCCCATCAGTCCAAATTTTCACTCATTTGTTATATAGTTTCCTAGATCACATTATGCTTTTTAAATATGAGTCTCCAACAAGTTTTATATGCATTGATTGTTGTCTGAGATATTCTAACTGGAATTCCCAGTCTTCTCTCCACAGACCTATTCAGAGCTGGTATAAATACTAAATGTAACTATCCCAGTCATGTAACTAGATAGTCTCTTGCTCTGTTATTGACTTCCTACCTTAACCTTAAGGAACAGTCTCTCAGTAATTTTTTTGGAAAGGGTTTCCACTAGGGAAACATTTTTGTTTACTCTCTGAGATCTACTTTTTTCTCTTTGTTAGAGTTCTCTGAGCCCTAGTAATCCTTACTGATTTTGTCATGAATAAAATATCTTCCTCTTTTACACTCCACATTTCAAAGCTGTTAGTTCCAGATATATTTTTCTTGTTCCATTTCTCTTTCTTTTCACATAAGACTAGTTTGGCCTTCAAGTTCTCAAAGTAGCTTGCTGCCTTCCTCCATTCTCTGATATTTCTCTGGATTTCTCACTGCCATTTCGAAAGCTAAGTTTATCTATTGTACTACAGTTCTCTCTTCATGAGAGCTGATAAAGAATTATATTCTAAAGTAGAGATTTTGGCATCAGAACATCTTAGAAATAAAAGCTGCATAATCTTTGGCAATTTACTTAGTATTCTATGCTTCAGTGCCCCATCTGTTAAATGGAGATAATAACAGTATTTGCTGATAATAATAGTATTTGCTTAACAGAGTTCTCCCAGGAACTAAATGGTGTAGTTTATGTGTATCACTTAGAATAGTCTTAGGACATTTGAAACATCCATCAAAATGCTTCTATCAATATTATTATCCTTATTAAGGTGTTGTAAAGAGTAAACAAGCTATTATAATTAAGTGAGATACTATAAAACTCTTAGAGGAAAACATAGGCAGAACACTCTTTGACATAAATCACAGCAATATCTTTTTCAATATGTCTCCTAGAGTAAAGGAAATAAAAACAAAAATAAGCAAATGGGACCTAATTAAACTCAAAAGCTTTTGCACAGTAAAGGAAACCATAAACAAAACAAAAAGACAACACACAGAATGGGAGAAAATACTTGCAAAACATGCAACCGACAAGGGATTAGTCTCCAAAATTTACAAACAGCACATGTGGCTCAATATCAAAAAAACAAACAACCCAATCCAAAAATGGGCAGAAGATCTAAATAGATGGTTCTCCAAAGAAGATATACAGATGGCCAAGGGGCACATGAAAAGATGCTCAACATAACTAATTATTAGAGAAATGCAAATCAAAACTACAATGAGGTATCACCTCACACCAGTCAGAACAGCCAGCATCAAAAAATCTACAAACAATAAATTCTGGAGAGGGTGTGGAGAAAAGGGAACCCTCCTGCACTGTTGGTGGCAATGTAAATTGATTACAGCCACTATGGAGAACAGTATGGAGGTTCCTTAAAAAACTGAAAATAGAACTACCATACAACCCAGCAATCCCACTACTGGGCATATATCCAGAAAAGATGAAAACTCTAATTGGAAAAGATACAGGCACCCCAATGTTCACAGCAGCACTATTTACAATAGCCAGGACATGGAAGCAACCTAAGTGTCCATCAACAGATGAATGGATAAAGAAGATGTGATATATATGCAATTGAATATTACTCATCCGTAAAAAAGAATTAAATATTGCCATTTACAGCAACATGGATGGACCTAGAGGTTATCATACTAAGTGAAGTAAGTCAGACAGAGAAAGACAAATATTATATAATATCACTTATATGAATTTATTTACAAAACAGAAACAAACTCACAGACTTAGAGAATGAATTTATGGTTACTGAGGGGAAGGGTGGAGGGGAGGAATGGATTGGGAGTTTGGGATTGACATGTACACCCTGCTATATTTAAAATAGATAACCAACAAGGACCTACTGTATAGCACAAGGAACTCTGTTCAATACTCTGTAATATCTAAATGGGAAAATAATTTGAAAAAGAATAGATACATGTATATGTATAACTGAACCTTGCTGTACACCTGAAACTAACACAACATTGTTAATCAACTATACTCCAATATAAAATAAAAATTTTTAAAAATACTTCAGCTGCCACTCAAGGTCTGTAACCATTTCCAGGTACATCTTGTTCTCAAAGCTAAGATTACAAAGAAACCTTGCTTAAAATAATAGACACACGCATTCAATTTTACTTTCAACCTCTCATGTTTGTCCCCTAGTATGTTGTAATTTGTGTTACAAATTACTCATCCTCTCTTCTTTTTTTTTCTTTTTTGAGAGGTAATTGGCTAATAACATTATATTAGTTACCAGTGTACGACATAATGATTCAATATTGTATATATTGCAAGATAATCACCATAATAATTCTAGTTAACATCCATCACCATACATAGTTATAATTTTTTTCCTTGTGAATCATGCTCCCTTCTAACAAATAAAATATAAAGAGGAAAAAAAAAGAACCCTAATAAGACTCAAACTATTGGCTTTATTATTGCACAGCCGAGTTTTAATAACCCCTGACCTACCGTGATTCTTAATAAAACAGGTCAAAGACCACACATTTTAAAGCCTCTTATTCCATGCCTAAATGTATACAATAAGCAGGTTGAGTTTGATCTGCACAGTAGATTCATTCCAATTAGTTACTATCCAGCTCCTTGGTGTGTTGAATACTTAATTAGCATCCAGTTTCTGGCATAAGAGTTAATGTAATAAAACCCATGGGCTTACAAGTTGGTGACCTTGTCTCCAGATAAACACATGTCTCAGTAAACATCCTAGATTCTGGCCATTCATATTCATATTGCTCTTAATTATGTGGAAGGGTGAGGGGGTGGAAAGAGTATGGTTATATTCATTTCAGAACTCCCCTTACTTAGAATGAAGTAGATTGCATTCCTTTATAGGAATGAAGTAGAGGCCTTTCATAACATATGAAAAAATAAGAATTCCTTTCAGAATTCACCAGATTATATCACAATCTTGTATTTATGTAACATATCTCATTATATCCTTTACTCTTGTATTCTTAGTGATTGCTAAAGTATCTGGAATATAGTAGATAATCAACAATTGTTGAGGAATAAATAAATTTATTGATGTTAAAATAGTCACAGTTTTCTGAAACCTTCTGTGTGCATTAATCAGGTTTTATCTTTTTTTTTTTTTTTTTTTTTTTTGCGGTACTTGGGCCTCTCACTGTTTTGGCCTCTCCCATTGTGGAGCACAGGCTTCGGACGCGCACTCAGTGGCCATGGCTCATGGGTCCAGCCGCTCTGTGGCATGTGGGATCTTCCCGGACCGGGGCACAAACCCGTGTCCCCTGCATTGGCAGGCGGACTCTCAACCACTGCGCCACCAGGGAAGCCCCAGGTTTTATCTTTTGAGTTTCTTTTATTCAAAAATCATTTTGCTTTTTAAAGGTGAGGCAACATATATGCCACTCAACACTAAAAATTGCAGTCATGAACAAAGGCCATCACATGGCCTACTGACATTCATTTAATGTTTAATCAGGTGAGATAAATGGTTTGTAATATCCTTTTACAATACTGTGATTTCACATAATTAACACTAAAAAGGGACAGCAAGATGGTTCATAAAGTAATAACAAATATAAGCATGTACTTTTTACAAAGCCCTCTTAATTAGGCTATACTTAACCATATTAATAAGAATTCTGAAACAAAAATGAGAACATTGAAAACATTGGGAGTAGTTTTATGTCTGTAAAAGTATGTGCATATACACAGACACAACCAATTATACTTGACTTCTCATGTTCCATGTAAAGAAACTTATATGGAATCTAACTGTTGGCCTTTAGTCAACTTTTATTCTATTCTTTTCCTAGAGGAGATGTGAGCTACCTGATTAATTTCACTGGATGAAAAGTGTGGAAATGTTCAGATCAATCCTTTATTGTTTTCTTTAAGAAAGTTGACCTGTATAAAATAAGCACTCAGGTCTGCTGTCCCACACTTATGAATGGGTTATAAAGTCCATTTAGTGTGCATCTGAGCCATGTATTTTAATCTAACATTTATCACTAATAAAGCTGATAATCTGATCTCCTCTTTCATGCTTTTGTATATATCAATTGACTCCAAAACCATGTGGAAAAAATTGATGGCCCTTTGAAAATCCCTAGTATCTTGAATATATATATACATATATGTGTATGTGTGTGTGTGTGTACAACATGTACATATTGTGTATGTGGTTGTGTGGCATGAATATGTGTGTGTGCATATGCACACAAATATGTGGATTGAACTGATTTTATTATTTCTTAATCATTAAAATATACTCTACACAATTTAAAATGTCTCCCTTTGGTTTTATAATTTATTCTGAGAACTCAAAATTTCAAAGCTTTCAAGACTAAATGTGTGTGTGATTTATATTCTAGAGTATTTTGTGCTGAATCCTACCATGATTTAAATTAAGCCGTTTGATTTCAAAGTTTCTCAGAAATACTTTACACCTTAATTTTCTAAAACTGGAGAAATAAAAGCAAAACACTGGGTCCTAAAGGAGCGTGGGTGGTTGCTCTAGCAGGTTGCTCATTTTGGTCCTTCTCCTTGAGTTTCTCTCAGATCAGTGCTGTTCTCTTGGACTGGACCCAGATGAGCTTTCAAGTTCTTCTTCTATGTTCTATTCTGCTTGGGCATATTCTGATTTACTCGTTCTTTCCAGGTACATCTCTTGTTTCTGATTTACTATTAATATTAGTAGTCCACTATAAAAATACATTGCTCTGTTCAGTAGATTAAATATACCAACAATCTCTCTCAGAAGGACATAAAATCTAGCAGAATAGTTTTGCCGTGAGGGCAAAAATACTGGACAAAATAGTTTTACTGCAACTTCTGTGTCTAACTAAATAACACAAAGCTGTATCCTCAGCTAAAAACACTTTTCTGTTTGTTTATTTAAAATATCAAGTTCCTTAATTCTGTTAAGAATGACACACAGAAAAGAGAATGATAGACACATACCTGATATTTTAATGTTTCATTTGACAAATATTTGAGAATTTAAATGTATATTTCTAGTTTTAAATAAAGTTCTACCTGTACTCCAGTTCCATCTTGATTCTGTAATATATCATAATGTTTATTCCAGCCCAGATGTTTACTAACTAGATGACCTGCAAGAAATTTTTTAACCTCTCTGCACCTTTTCCAAAATAGAAATAATAATAAATAAATATATATTACTAATATTAACATTAAATTTAAAAATGCATGACTGGTTATAACCAATAATGAAACTTATATTAAGCCATCAAGAGATGTAAAAAAGAATTTCATCACAGTTTTCAAAAAGCCTGTGTTGATCTCAGGAGAAGGACATGGAACACTACAGGAAAAGCAGACACTACTATCCTATGTTATGTAACAATGTTTTAACTCCATGAGTTGAAATGCATTGTCCTTATGGAAAGGTCATGATGGCAAAGAAGTAGATCATCTGTTGGGTTATTTGAAAAGATGAAGTATGGGTCATCCATGGGATCAATACCCATGCAAGGGAGAAGGAGGCAGGATTTGCCCAGATGGAGAAACTGAACAGCAATGTAGGCCCAATGACAGCCTCAGCCAACCCCTAGAAAAGCAGTGAAGCTAGAGTGACTCAAGAGTTGTCCTGAGTAGGGACAAGAAGGCCAGACCTTTATTTTAGATGTATATTACTTATGGCCACCACAGGAAGGCAGTGCAGCATTGGCTAAGGTGCTTGTCTTCACTGATTCAACTCTCGAAATGGCTAACAGCTGAGGGTTATCCACTGAGCGCACTACTCTGGAGAAGAGTTCTTCTGAATAAGAATCTTGGTAAGCTGTACAACGTTCAGCACAGAGTGGATATAAGGTGCTAGCTCTTTACGAAAATCCTATATGGGACTTCCTTCATGGCACAGTGGTTAAGAATCCACCAGCCAATGCAGGAGACATGGGTTTGAGCCCTGGTCTCGGAAGATCTCACATACCGCAGAGCAACTAAGCCTGTGCACCACAACTACTGCACTCTTAGCCTGTGAGCCACAACTACTGAAGCCCATGCACCTAGAGCCCGTGCTCCGCAACAAGAGAAGCCACCGCAATGAGAAGTCTGTGCACTGCAACGAAGAGTAGTCCCCGCTCGCCACAACTAGAGAAAGCCTGCATACAGCAATGAAGACCCAATGCAGCCAAAAATAAATAAATAAATTTATAAAAAGAAAAAATAAAATCTTATAGAGTAGAATTTCCCCTAATACAAATTAACAGCAGATTCTTGGGAAATTATAAGAACAATATCCCTTTATTTGTGTGTGACAACAATGACTTTTGAGTGAAGGTCAAATTTAGCCTAAGGGAACAGAAATAAACAAGCAGTTCTTATCATATTATCTATAATTTAATTTAAAATATTTCAATATAAAGGGTAGATAGATATATAAATAATGATAGATGATATAGTTGTAAATCATCTCCTTATTGGTCTGATTTAGCATTTTAAAATATAATTACAAAGCTCTACTCCAGAAATAACCATTAGACCTATCTTTATATCCACTCAACATTAAAGAACTTGTAAATTAGCACAGTGATTATTAGAAGTGATTTTCACTGGTAAAATAAGCTGTAGTAAAAATATTCAGTTAATGAAGAAATACTTGTAGGAACTTCCATTTTGATAAGAAGGGTGAAAGAATCTAGTGAATACGGCAGTGCCATTCAGAATGGAGTCCTAGGTTTCCAATCTCGCCCCTCTTTTGTTAAAATAACAGAAGATTTTGTCATCTGATCCTTCTCCAGAGATAACTAAATCCTGAAGTCTTTCCATACAAGGAACTTACTGAATTGCCTAAAAGGCATAGACTAGACACTTCACCAGGTTTGCAGAAGAGATTGTATGTGTGTGTGTACATGTTCACATGTGCACATACGCTTGCTAAAAAATGTGACAGAATTTGAACTGAGGCTGATTTTTATTGTAACATCCCTTGTGGGAGTAAGTTTCTTGGAGAGAAAATGTTCAGCTCCAACTTATCTCTAGCAATTGGAAGCTACCAATGGTTACTCAAAATTTCTCATAGGTCTAAAAAACAAATTAGTTTAGGTCAGTTTGTAATGCAAGCTAACTAAAGCAACTCAGATTTCTAACACACTGAGTTAATATTTCAAGAATATATTGAAAAGTTTTTTTCTTTTTTAATGTAAGAATTGATATCAGAACTTCCATTACTGTATACACACATGGGCAGAATGCTGCCTTTCAATAAGTATTTTAAGAGATGGTTACAGCAAAATTAATCCCCTTATAAAAAAAGTGATTGGTGAAAAATAAGTGAAACAATTTGTGTTCAAACTGTAGCTAAAGATTCATACCATTTTTTATAAAACATAAGAAAAAAAAGGGCTCATGTTTTTCTACTGAATAGAAATACATATGGAGAAGCAAGCAGCAAAATGTTAATGGTGGTTATATTTCAGGTTGGGGTTACAGCTGTTTTTTATTCTTGTTTTCATGCTTTTTACTTAAGAATAATCTTAGATGAGAAAATATTACCTATATATATTTTAAAATTTATTGAATTTGAATGAAAATATGTATTCAAATTTGTTTTATTAATTAAACCATTATCATCTCTTGCTCCCTGCCACTGACTTCATTATTATTCTTATAGTTCATAAGGTTTCTTCTAACGTTCTTCAATTGTTTTGTAGAATCAAACTACATTCATCTTCCAAACTTCAGATTCACTTTAATCAACTTTTCTCCTTCATACAAACCCCTCTTATCAAAGCTGACTAATTCCCTTTGATTTCTTTATCCTCCCCTACCTCCAATCCATATAAAACTGTAAAATCATTCAAAACACATCCGTCTTCTTCCATTGTTGAAAGCATTCCAGAAATTGCACATCAAATCATTCATGGTGATTTTAAGGATATTTATTTCTGAAGCTTTTACTTTTACAATAATCTCTGGAACAGGAAATTGTAAAGTTGCTGCATCCTTTATTCAAAAGAGAGTGGCAATATTATTTAAAACTATATGCTGAATCCTGCAGCCTGTGGAACAGAAACCACATTCAAAGAAAGATAGGCAAAATGAAAAGGCAGAGGGCTATGTATGAGATGAAGTAATAAGGTAAAACCCCAGAAAAACAATTAAATGAGGTGGATATAGGCAACCTTCCAGAAAAAGAACTCAGAATAATGAGAGTGAAAATGATCCAGGACATCAGGAAAAGAATGGAAGCAAAGATCGAGAAGATGCAAGAAATGTTTAACAAAGACATAGAAGAATTAAAGAACAAACAAACAGAGATAAATAATATAATAACTGAAATGAAAAATACACTAGAATTAATCAATAGCAGAATAACTGAGGCAGAAGAACGGATAAGTAACCTGGGAGACAGAATGGTGGAATTCACTGCTGCAGAACAGAATAAAGAGAAAAGAATGAAAAGAAATTAAGACACCCTAAGAGACCTCTGGGACAACATTAAATGCACGAACATTCGCATTATAGGGGTCCCAGAAGGAGGAGAGAGAGAGAGAAAAGACCCGAGAAAATATTTGAAGAGATTATAGTTGAAAACTTCCCAAACATGGGAAAAGAAATAGCCACACAAGTCCAGGAAGCACAGAGAGTCCCAGACAGGATAAAACCAAGGAGAAACATGCCAAGACACATAGTAATCAAAATGATTAAATTAAAGCCGAAGAAAAGTTATTAAAACAAGGGAAAATGACAAATAACATACAAGGGAACTCCCAAAAGGTTAACAGCTGATTTCTCAGAAGAAACTCTACAAGCCAGAAGGGACTGGCATGACATATTTAAAGTGATGAAAGAAAGAACCTACAACCAATATGACTCTACCTGGCAAGGATCTCATTCAGATTTGATGGAGAAGTCAAAAGCTTTACAGACAAGCAAAATCTAAGAGAATTTGGCACCACCAAACCAGCTCTACAACAAGTACTAAAGGAACTTCTCTAAGTGAGAAATGCAAAAGAAGAAAAGGACAAAAACAAACCCAAAACAATTAAGAAAATGGTAATAGAAATATATTAATAATTACCTTAAATGTGAATGGATTAAATGTTCCAACCAAAAGACACAAACTCGCTGAATGGATACAAAAAGAAGACCGATATACATGCTGTCTACAACAGAATCACTTCAGACCCAGGGACACATACAGACTGAAAATGAGGGGATGGAAAAAGATATTCCATGCAAATGGAAATCAAAAGAAAGCTGGAGTAGCAATACTCATATCAGACAAAATAGATTTTAAAATAAAGAATGTTACAAGAAACAAGGAAGGACACTACATAATGAGCAGCTGATCAATCCAAGAAGAAGATATAACAATTATAAATATATATGCACCCAATATAAGAGCAACTTAATACATAAGGCAAATGCTAACATGTATAAAAGAGGAAATCGACAGTAACACAATAATAGAGGGGGGGGGTCTTCCCTCGTGGTGCAGTGGTTGAGAGCCCACCTGCCAATGCAGGGGACACAGGTTTGTGCCCCTGTCCAGGAGGATCCCACATGACGTGGAGAGGCTGGGTCCGTGAGCCATGGCCGCTGAGCCTGCACATCCGGAGCCTGTGCTCCGCAACAGAAGAGGCCACAGCAGTGAGAGGCCTGCATACCGCAAAATAATAATAATAATAATAATAATAATAATAATAATAATAGAGGGGGACTTTAACACCTCACTTACACCAATGGACATGTCATACAGGCAGAAAATTAATAAGGAAACACAAGCTTTAAATGACATAATAGACCAGATAGATTTCATTGATATTTATAGGGTATTCCAGCCAAAACAGCAGATTATACATTCTTCTAAAGTGCAAATGGAACATTCTTCAGAATAGATCACATCTTGGGTCACACATCAAGCCTTGGTAAATGTAAGAAAACTGAAATCAAATAAAGCATCTTTTCTGACCACAACGCTATGAGATTAGAAGTAAATTACAGAGAAATAAATGTAAAAAACACAGAGAGATGGAGGCTAAACAATACATTACTAAATAACCAAGATATCACTGAATAAATCAAAGAAGAAGTCAAAAAATACCTAGAGACAAATGACAATGAAAACACGATGATCAAAAACCAATGGGATGCAGCAAAAACAGTTCTAAGAGGGAAGTTTATAGCAATACAATCCTACCTCAAGAAACAATATCTCAAATAAACAAACTAAACTTACACCTAAAGCAATTAGAGATAGAAGAACAAAACCCCCCAAAATTAGCAGAAGGAAGGAAATCATAAAGATCAGATCAAAAATAAATGAAAAAGAAATGAAGGAAACAATAGCAAAGATCAATAAAACTAAAACATGGTTCTTTGAAAGATAAACAAAATTGATAAACCTTTAGCCAGACTCATCAAGAAAATGAGGGAAAGGACTCAAACTAATAAAATTAGAAATGAAAAAGGAGAAGTTACAACAGACACTGCAGAAATACAAAGCATCATAAGTGACTACTACAAGAAATTCTATGAGAATAAAATGGACAACCTGGAAGAAATGGACAAATTCTTAGAAAGGTATAACCTTCCAAGACTGAACCAGGAAGAAATAGAAAATATGAACAGACCAATCACAAGTAATGAAATTGAAAGTGTGATTAAAAATCTTCAAACAAGCAAAAGTCGAGGACCAGATGGCTTCACGGTTGAATTCTATCAAACATTTAGAGAAGACCTAACACCCATCCTTCTCAAACTCTTCCAAAAAACTGCAGAGGAAGGAACACTCCCAAACTCATTCCAAGGCCACCATCACCCTGATACCAAAACCAGACAGAGATACTACAAAAAAAGAAAATTACAGACCAATATCACTGATGAATATATATGCAAAAATCCTCAACAAAATACTGGCAAACAGAATCCAACAACACATTAAAAGGATCATACACCATGAGGAAGTGGAATTTATCCCAGGGATGCAAGGATTCTTCAATATATGCATATCAATCAATGTAACACACCATATTAACAAATTGAAGAATAAAAACCATTTGATCGGGCTTCCCTGGTGGCGCAGTGGTTGAGAGTCTGCCTGCCGATGCAGGGGACACGGATTCATGCACCGGTCCAGGAATATCCCACATGCTGTGGAGCGGCTGGGCCCGTGAGCTATGGCCACTGAGCCTGCACATCTGGAGCCTGTGCTCCACAAAGGGAGAGGCCACAACAGTGAGAGGCCCGCGTACCGCAAAAAAAACAAAAAAACCCCCAAAACTTTCCAGAAAGTGGGCATAGAGGGAATGTACCTCAACATAATATAGGCCATGAAAAACCTACAGCAAACAGCACTCTCAGTGGTGAAAAATTGAAAGCATGTCCTCTGTGATCAGGAAAAAGACAAGGATGTCAAGTCCCACAACTATTATTCAACATAGTTTTAGAATTTCTAGCCAGGGCAATCAAAAAGGAAAAGGAATAAAGGGAATACAAATTGGAAAAGAAGAAGTAAAACTGTCACTGTTTTCAGATGACATGATACTATATATAGAGAATCCTAAAGTTGCCACCAGATAATTACTAGAGCTAATCAATGAATTTGGTACAGTTGCAGAATAAAAAATTAATTCACAGAAATCTCTTGTCTTCCTATAAACAAACAACGAAAGATCAGGAAGAGAAATTAAGGAAACAATCCCATTCACCATTGCAACAAAAAGAATACCTAGGAATAAACCTACTTAAGGAGGTAAAAGACCTGTACTCAGAAAACTATAAGACACTGATGAAAGAAATCAAAGATGACACAAACAGGTGGAGAGATATACCATGTTCTTGGATTCAAAGAATCAATATTGTGAAAATGACTATACTACCCAAAGCAATCTACAGATTCAATGCAATCCCTATCAAATTACCAATAGCATTTTTTGCAGAACTAAAACAAAAGATCTTAAAATTTGTATGGAAACACAAAAGACCCTGAATAGCCAAAGTAATCTTGAGGGAAGAAAATGGAGCTGGAGGAATCAGACTCCCTGACTTCAGACTATACAACAAAGCTACAGTAATCAAGACAATATGGTATAGGCACAAAAACAGACATATAGATCAATGGAACAGGATAGAAAGTCCAGAGATAAACCCACGCACCTATGGTCAACTAATCTATGACAAAAGAGGCAAGTATATACAATGGAGAAAAGACAGCCTCTTCAATAAGTGGTGCTGGGAAAACTGGACAGCTACATGTAAAAGAATGAAATTAGAACAGTCCTTAACACCATACACAAAAATAAAATCAAAATGGGTTAAAGACCTAAATGTAAGACCGGACACTATAAAATTCTTAGAGGAAAACATAGGAAGAACACTCTTGGACATAAATCACAGCAAGATCTTTTTTGACACACCTCCTAAAGTAATGAAAATAAAATTTAAAAAAAAACAACAACAAATGGGACCTAATGAAACAAACGCTTTTGCACAGCAAAGGAAACTATAAACAAGATGAAAAGAGAACCGCCAGAATGGGAGAAAATATTTGCAAACAAATCAGCGGACAAAGGATTAATCTCCAAAATATATAAACAGCTCACGCAGCTCAATATTACAAAAACAAACAACCCAATCAAAAAATGGGCAGAAGACCTAACTTGACATCTCTGCAAAGAAGACATACAGATGACCAAGAGGCACATGAAAAGCTGCTCAACATCACTAGTTATTACAGAAATGCAAATCAAAACTACAGTGACTTATCACCTCAAACCGGTTAGAATGGGCATCTTCAGAATATCTACAAACATCAAACGCTGGAGAGGGTGTAGAGAAATGGGAACCTTCTTGCACTGTTGGTGGGAATGTAAAGTGATACAGCCACTGTGGAGAACAATGAGGCAGTTCCTTAAAAAACTAAAAATAGAATTACCATATGACTCAGCAATCCTACTACTGGGCATATACCCGGAGAAAACCATAATTGAAAAAGACACATGCACCCCAATATTCATTGCAGCACTATTTACAATAGCCAGGTCAAATATTACTCAGCCATAAAAAGGAATGAAATTTGATCATTTCTAGAGACGTGGATGGACCTAGAGACTGTCATACAGAGTGAAGTAAGTCAGAAAGTGAAAAACAAATATCGTATATTAACGCATGTATATGGAATCTAGAAAAATGGTACAGATGAAGTGGTTTGCAAGGCAGTAACAGAGACACAGATATAGAGAACAAATTTATGGACACCAAGGGGGGAAAGCAGGGTGGGGTGGTGGTGGTGGCGGGATGAATTTGGAGATTGGGATTGACATATATACACTCATATGTATAAAATAGATAACTAATAAGAACCTGCTGTATAAAAAAATAAATAAAATTAAGTTTAAAATAACCTTATTTGTTGCTCTTTTATTTTTTACAGAAGAGAAAAGTAAGGGTCAGAGAAATTAAATTACTTACTCATATAGGGCTGGCAAGAAGCACTCTTTCTATTCAAAATGATTATTGCTAATACTCAAATATACATTTTCATCTGGCACCCCAAATGTAACATGTCACAAGATATTAAATCTAGAGATACAACATAAATATACAATAATTGAATTAATTAAGTACCAAACTATAAAACATTAACAAAACAAATATTAAAAGTCGTCCATTTCTGTAGCCTTTCTTTATAGCATTTTTGGCTCTAATGGATTTACTTGATTTCATAGGGCATGTCTATTCCTCTCTTGCTTTTTTTCACCCCAAAAGTTAGTATAATGTTTTCCAGTAATGGATTAGGTAAGTATTAAAATATTGAGCAAATGAAAAAGAAATGAATGACTGAATAGATATTCAAAGCTATGTAGAACAAATCCTCAAATATTCAAGGTTGTCTTTGATTTCTATAAATTTATCTTTAAGGGGTTAGACTGATGTCAAATTTCAAGTTATATTTAAAATTGTTACATCACAGTATTCTAATTACATTCATATTTGATCTAAAAAAATTAAATGAGTACCCAGGATTACTTTTTAATCTTCTTCCTATTTCATGAGCACAGCTGTTATTGTGTTTAATTGCATATCTGTTCAGTGTTCCTTATTCAGTAGACTGAACACGGAATGCGTGGATGGTTCCAAAGCATGTTGCATTTCTCATATCTCCCTTTGATTATAATCCCCAGGGGCAATTATAAGGAACAGTATAACACTGTTTGAAAGAAGAAATTTTATCTGAGACAAAATGATGAGTAAAATGTATTTTCAAATGAGTAAAATAATTGAATAATGGTTAATAGAGCATGTAGAATGCATTTGAAGTTTTGTTAATATGTTCACATTGATTTGACTACCATTTTTCCTGGCTTTAGAAAATCCTTCTGGAAAACCAATTGATGTAAGATAATAGATAAATACAAAAACATCAACAGAGTGCTGCTTTGTAATATAATCATAAAATTAGAATTTTTGAAATTTAGAAAAGCTTACCCACACAAATTTGGTTGAATACGTTCATTACTGCAAAGAACATTTTGCACAAAAATATTTGAATCAGTCTGTATTCCATAAAGACACAGTTTACTAAATTATACTAATTGTGTGGTAATTTTTAATGAATCCAATAGAGATACAAGCAACTTTTACTCCTTTTATTTCTAGAAATCACATTTTTTCCCTATGCTTCAAAGATAGCTGAAGTGCCTTAGAATGGTAGAAAGAAATTCTATTATCAGTACATAGTATGGATGTAAATTTCTACATTTTTTTTCTGCGAATATAACTATCTGGTGATGAGAAACTTATAACTGCCTGCCACTTCCTTTGTGAACATTTTAAAAATTGGGTTCTCTGTAACTTCTCAAAAGAGCCTTTGAAGTTCTTTCCAAAAACAGAAAGAACAAGGAACATATAATCATTTTAAGATGAAAGGAGAAGAAAGATGTAAATTGCTTAGTAAATTTTTGTATACATATATACAAACATTTTTATGTATGTACATTCGCATTGTACTAGCTTGACTCAGGTAAGAAGCAACAGTAATATGTTTAGCTTATCTCTACTGGTGTGGGCATTTTACTGTACAACTGTGCATAAGAGAAATAAAATGCTTTAACAAATAAAATGAAAGCACCAAGGTCAAGTGAAATGTCACGTATGATAGCATATCAGGTCTAACATCACCAAAATAATTCATGACTCAAGTCATGCAAATTGGTTGCTGTGGTGTCCACTGCATCTGTTTCTCATATTTCTACTTTCTTTTTTCTATTTTACCTTTACCCTTACACTTCTCTTTATTCTTGGTTTTTATTGTGAAATGGATTATTCTGAATACTTTCTCTATGTATCACTTGGATTTTGCTCCACTCAACTGCCTGCAAAAATCCCTTGTCGGGCTTCCCTGGTGGCGCAGTGGTTGAGAGTCCGCCTGCCGATGCAGGGGACACGGGTTCGTGCCCCGGTCCAGGAATATCCCACATGCTGCGGAGCGGCTGGGCCCGTGAGCCATGGCCGCTGAGCCTGCGCGTCCGGAGCCTGTGCTCCGCAGCGGGAGAGGCCACAACAGTGAGAGGCCTGCGTACCGCAAAAAAAAAAAAAAAAAAAAAAAAAAAAAAAATCCCTTGTCTATCTCATGTTAACCAAGTCCCAAAAAGAGATTTGATTGGGTAGGTTAACAGAGTGTCTAAATCAGTGCTCCTCATAAAGCCACTGGCCTCCCTTATATTCAATGTAACTTTTGGTCAGTCGACAATCTATAGCGCAATCAGGTCTGAGGAAATCCTTCTGGTCATCAGACCCAAGGCATGGCAACCTACATACATGGAACTATGTCTGGGCACTTGACACAAAAGGGAGCTATGGGTGGGATGAGAACTCAGAGGGTCATTCACCTTACAGTACTCACACAAAATCTACTTTTAATAAGAAAATTATGAATAATTCTAAAATGGATATGTGAACAGGTACGTGAACGTATATAAAAAAGTATATATTATATGAACATTTATTTATGCATTTGAGGTAATGACAATTGTTGATGACGTGTATTTGCATTTGATAAATTGATAGCACTACGTATTTGATGGATAAATAGATGATATAACAAAGGATAAAATATCAGTGTTCTCTTTAAAAAATTTTTATGTGCTAATTAATATTCTATACTAACCTATATCTAATTATCTTCAACAGAGTTCTTAGAAATTTGAATCTGAGGTAATTTTTTTTCCTGAGGGTGTGTACATTAATTTAATTTATTTACTAACTTGTTTCAAAAGTCATCACCACATTGATTAGTCTCTATGGTGAAACGTGTGATGCTTTATGTGCAGAAGGATAATATATTGCTTTTTAAATTAAAGTTTACATTTCTATGAGTATCTGAAAATATTTCCACAAATACACTATCAAGGGAAAAATAAATTCTTAACAATTCTAATAAGGAATTCTTAACAATTCCTTATTAGAGAATGTTGTCTGTATTATTCACCTTTATAAGCTGTATGCCCCTCTGTTCTACCTGCCCCAATACATTTTTTTTAAATAAGATTAATCACTACAATTTACACAATTGAGCAAATCAACAATGATATTGATCCAACTTTTCAAAAACATTGTCTACTACTGAATCAACTAGGATTTATTTAAGCTACCTGTTTAAAATGTCCCAGACATTGGTTAGTAAATAGCTTACTAGTCCTGACTTTGGTGTTTTCTCTTTAGTTTCCATGATAGCAGATGTAGAAATGTTACCTATTCTGTTTGCCTTATTTGTAAATACTTAGAAGCACAAATGATCACTGTATTTGCTATTATTTTTATAAAACATACGTTAAGGCAGCTATATTACACTAATAATGGCTTCTATTTAAAGCATAACACTGAACTCGATGCTGTTGTTAATCATGCCACATGAATTTTTTAAAATGCATTTATTTTCATGATTAAGACCTACACAAATGGTGTGTTTAATTAAAGTAGTTAACACATGAAATTGGTAAGCTTCTGAATTTATAAAACTTGGGCTTAATCTTGGTTCCACTGCTCAATAAGAACTGTGTGTCTTTGGACAATTTGCTTAATATTTTGGTGCCTCTATTCCCTCATAAATAAATGTGGGTAATAATAACATTTATTGTGATAATGCATGTAACATGCTTTGTGTAATTCTTGATAGCTGCTTAATTAACGTGAGCTCTTATAATGTCAGACAAGAGGACTAACACCTGTTGTTCACCCCCAGTTCTCAGGCCTCATCTCTGGCTGCCTTTTTCTCTGACCCACAGGCTGCAAGTGTTCTCCTCTAATGCTAAGATATAAATGGAAAGAGTATAAAGCTAAAGTTAGAATAATCCTGAATGTCCCCTTGAAATAGTAAGAAAAGGCAATAAAACATGCAACTTTTGGACAAAAGTTTTAGTGTTCATACCAGACTCCCTTCCAGGCGTCTCTGTTCTAGAGGAAAACCTTAGGAACTCAGTTACATAGAGAAATGCAAAAGGTGCATTTAGCATGGCTTTATAGCGTGTTAGTTTTCCAAAACAAGCGGCCAACTGAGAAAAATGCTAATTAATATGTTACATTTAAGTTTAATATGGGTCATATATTCATTGAGCCTAATGGTGGGAGGTAGTAGTTTGTTCAAGCCAGCTTGTGGTAGCTTGTAAGGGACAATTTGTAAATATTCAGAAAATTTGTGATCTAGCTTTTGACAGTTATGTGGTTTTTTGTTTGTTTGTTTTTGTTTTTTGCGGTATGCGGGCCTCTCACTGTTGTGGCCTCTCCCATTGTGGAGCACAGGTTCCGGACGCGCAGGCCCAGTGGCCGTAGCTCACGGGCCCAGCCGCTCTGCGGCATGTGGGATCCTCCTGGACCAGGGCACAAACCCGTGTCCCCTGCATCGGCAGGCGGACTCTCAACCACTGCGCCACCAGGGAAGCCCGACAGTTATGTTTAAAAGTTAAATTATGTAGTTACAGTTAAATTATATTCTTAAAGTGTTTTAAATTCTTAAAAGTCATCATGTCCCAACTATTTTACTACATTTCATTTTCCTCTTATTTGTGCTGTTGTCTTTATATCTCTTTCATTTCTGTAAGTGCATGTTACTATACATCTCTTCCCAACTCTGCGGTGGGCCCCATTACACCAAAGTTTAAAATCAGCCATGGTAGGAATATATATATATATATATATATATATATACACATATATGTGTGTATATATATATATACACATACACACCACAGAAGTCTACAAACACTACAAGTCGGGACTTGATTTTCTTTTATTTTTCTAAACTTAAGAAAAATGGAGACTGTTAATAATGGAGAATAAAGTTGACTGTTGTGTCTTTGGCCGTTAATATTATGAATACTTCCTCATACAATAACTGGTCAGCAGGGTGCGTCATAAGACCTGGCTTCTTGCCTATATTAGCATCTAATTCTGAAAGGCCATCCCTGCTCCACAGCTACCTGTAGGATTGGCTAAAGCCTCTGTTGCAGATGCATCACAGTTCAGCTTATCCTAGCAACATCTGTTTCCTTCACTCTTAGAGATGCTGTTCCCAAGGGTAACTCCAGATAAACTTATTTCATGTCAATCTCCATCTAAAAGTCTGTTTCCTGCAAAACTCAAACGAAGTTGGTGTCTCGACTGACTTGAGAAAGCAAATTATAAAATAAGATTTTGTAGCAGGCTGGCAAGGGGACCATGTCATTGTTGGTAAGTGAAATATAGATCACTCCAGTTGTATTGTCATGGTACAAATGTTAAAGCTGTGACTGGTGATGAACTTGGCTGAGATATCAGTGTAAGTATATGAATTGTCAGGTGTAGTATCTCAGAACATTGTGAGGTACAAGAGAATTAGTGATTATAAGGACCATGTAAAAATATGGCTGAGGTCAACAGATTCTTTAAAGACAGTAAAAGGCTGAAGTTAAATAATCACCAGTTTATGGCAAAATATGAAAACTAGAGGGACTAACTAAATGATAGCTTATTAAGAAATAATCATCTCCTTTAACAAGAAGACAGAAGGAAATAAGAAGCAGTCCCAGGATTTCGTTAAGAGGGTAGCAGAGTGTCAAAGTTTAAATCCTCAAATCCAGTAAATCTTTTATGCCAAGATTAAGTGTTTTATAGAGAAAATGAGAACTGTATGAGTTGGATTAGGAGCATGAGGAATGATGTCCTAAAAAATTATGAATCCTTAGATTCCCAGGAATACTTTGGATTTACCAAAGTGGCCAACTCTTCCATGTTAGTTCCCCCTTATTTAAAGACAATACAGAGTCTCTATTTTAAAATAAAACATGCCCTACCCCATTCCCACCTGCCCTCCTGACTACCAGAGGAATAACTGAGATCAAAACACAACAGAATGTGGATAAGCAAGTGCTCAGTCTGAATAAAGAAGAGACTCTGTGATGAAGAAGCTGCAGGAGTTATCCAAAATGTTCTGGCTAGAGCTATGAAACCACATGTGACACTGGCTCCTGAGGATGCTGGGAAGTAATTTAAAATTGGATAAATTCTTTGATATGGCAGCACTTTCTCAGAACGCAGGATTTAACACGCTGATGAGAATTCTGGGAAATGTGCTAATATGCTTCTAAGATGACTTTGGGAATCTTGGGGAAGCAATATTCCATGGTGAAATTGATAAGCCACAAATGCATGGCAGATGGTAGAAAAAAGGATGATAAGGTTCAGAAAAGTGGGATTATTAGAATAAATATACTAATAAAACTCATCTGCCAATTCTTTTTAATGGGAGGACCCAGAGGATATTCTGTTCACTAAAGCAATAAGGAATGCAGTGTTGAAAAGAGAGCTGGCAACCCTTAAATGTTTGTTACACCTTTTGAAATCTTTCAATAGTTCTTGGATGCTGTTTTTGTTGTTGTTAATTTTCATTTTCCTCTCTTTGCATTTCAGTTTGGGTAGTTTCTACTGACCAGTTTTAGGTCATTGATTCTTTCCTTGGTTAGGTCCAGTCTACTAATATGCACATCAAAGGCATTCTTCACTTCTGTTAAGGTATGTTTTATTTCTAGCATTTCTTTTTGAATTTTTTACTTAGAATCATCTCTTTGCTTACATTATTACTCTGTTCTTATATGTTGTCTACTTTTTCCATTATAGCCCTTAACATTGATCATAGTTATTTAAAAATCTCTGTCTGGTAATTCCAAAATCTAACATATGTGAGTCCAAATCTGATGCTTACTTTGCTGCTTCAGACTGTGATTTTTCCTTGTTTAGCATTACTTGTAATTTTTTGTTGAAAACCAGTCATGATGTATTGGATAATAGTAATGGAGGTATAAAGAAAAAAACATACTCTTATGTGTCTCCTTCACTGTCAATACTACTCTACAACTGCTTCACTTCTGACACCAGATGTGTAAGTTTTTCACACATTAAGCCAATCTGTGACACCAGATCGATGTCATACAATTTAACTCAATTCTGACACTGTCTACCTGGAGGTTAAGGACTCAGGCATACAAGATTGCCCCTGATGAAATAATATTTATATTTTATGGCAAAATTTAAACACAAAATTTTTCTTTGCCCATTTTGGCCTACTCCCTTCCCTTTAGAGTATACTGTGCATCTGCCTTAATTAGACCTCCTTAGGAGATAACATTCCTTCTTAATCTTATAAGGGGCCAGGATGACCCATGACCCACTACTTACTTTGTATGTTTAGATCTGGATTGTGTAAACTATCAATAATACGTCATTTGATGTATAACCCTTTGTCTCAAAAGCTTATATAACTGCTTTGACCTCTAATGAGCAGAACAGTCCTTAGAGCTTTCTGAAACACTGTCTCCAGGTTATAATCCGCACGTTGGCTCGCATACAATTTCCCATTTCTTTCTTAGATTGACTGCTGATTTTTCTCATTGACATCCCCCACCCCCACCCCACACTGTAGACACCAATCACAAATGCAGGTTGTTACCTGTGCTTCTGATAGACTGGAGGTTCCCATGGGCCTCTCTTGGGTTTGATTAAATTTCTACAGTGGCTCACAGAACTCAGGAAAACAATTTACTTACTAGACTACTAGGGTATTATGAAGCTCTATTAGAGGCTACAAAATAGCAGTCAGATGAAGAGCTACATAGGGCATGTTGTAGGGGAAGGATCAAAGAGCTTTCATGTGCTTTCCAGGCAGCCATACTCTCTTCATCTCCATGTGTTCATCAACCTGGAAGCTCTCTGAAACTGGTCCTTTTGGGATTTTATGGAGGCTTCATTGCATAGGCATGGCTGGTTAATTTACTGGTCATTGGTGATTGATTCAACCTCCTGCTCCTTCCCCCTTCCCTGAGGTCAAGCAGTGAGACTGAAAGTTCCAACACTCTAATATTGATTGGTTCCCCTGGCAACCAGTCCCCATCTTTCAGGGCTTTCCAAAAGTCATCCCATTAACATAAACTCAGGTGTGGTTGAAAGCAGCTTGTTATGACACCCATTTCATCTTTATGCCTCTGGATCTATTTCAGGAAAGGATGACAAAAGACCAAATATTATAAAACAGAGGTGCTTCCACTGCTCTTATTACTTTGGAAAGTCCAAGAGTTTCAGAGCTCTGTGCCAGAAATGGGGGCAAAGACCGAATATATATATATTTCTTATTACAAATTGCAATATCTCAGGAGGTAAATAGGTAGTTAGTGTGTGGTTGCATATTAATATGAATGGGAGTTCCAGTGTGCTTAATGGTTGATATAGCTGTAGGTGACGGAGGTTTCAATTTCTTCTAGTGTCCTTGTTTGTGTTGACTTTGTGCTTCCCTACTTACTACTCTTCTGAGAGATGTTGCATCTTGCAGCTATTTCTGTTGTAATTCACTGGTATTATAGCAGAGCCCTCTTAGTTTAGTGGTAAGGTGTGAGGAAATAGAAAACTTCTCTAATGTTATGATGAATATCAGTATCATAACGGGCCTGGGTCCCCGAGATGTGAACTTCACAACTGTTTCTTAGCTTCCATTCTCCCCGTCACTTCTTTAAGTGAGAAAGTGAATCTGGGTCTGGGTGGGGCTGGAGTATGAAAAATACCCTTCCCGCAGGTGGGGTAATCTCTAGTAAACTGTTTTTCAGGAGAGCAGGACTTTGTTATAGAGAATGCTCATGGATTCATTTCACAATTTCACTCTTCCTCTCCCACTGTGAGAACCAAGAGTTGATCTTTCTAGGCTCTTCACTGTGAGAAATAGGTGGGATTTCTGATCTTAAAACCCACAAAAGTATGTGAGGCTCTGTAAGACCTGATCCCCAGAAGTTTCTCACTCTATATTAATCCACACTTAGCCTCTAGCAATTCATTAAGATTACCATTTATTTGTTCCTACCAGTTTATGGCTATAGCAGCTTTTCCTGGTAAGCAGATCTCATTTGTGACTGTCTGAATTCACTCATCTTTCCAGATTTTGAGGTGGCATCTTGCCCTGTGGGTTAAAAAATCATTGATTCTGAGTTTGTTCATCTTTTATTTGTTGTAAAGATGGAAGAAATGACCACTAAACTTTTCACATGGTGGGGCTGAAACCAGAAGTCTTTTCACACCCTTCTAATAATCAGTGTTCCAGTTAGCTGAAGTAACATTCCTTTTCTCTTTTCTTAATTATACTCATCTTCTTTGCACTCATCAGTGTCCCATTATCTAACATTCCTGTAAACAACTAGGCATCATTTTTCAGATTTAGTATTCTTCCTAGGCTAAATAGTTCAAATGGAAGATGATCATTATTTCCTCTCCTTGATTAGCCTGGTCACAGGGCTCTGTTCTAGGCTTGAACAATAAGATGCTCCTGTTAGGTACTATGAATCTTGAGGCAGTGGTTCTGATACCACACCTCAGATGGGGCTCAAATACACAATCTTCCAACTGAAATCACACAACTCATCTCAGGACTTAATGAAGCTCAGGTTCTTTATGTCTTGGCACAGAAGGAATTTAATGAGCGGCAAAGTGATAGGTAAGAAGTAGATCTATTCAAAACTACAAGATTCACACTGGTCAGAACGGTCATCATTAAGAAGTCTACAAACAATAAATGCTGGAAAGGGTGTGGAGAAAACAGAACCCTCCTACACTGTTGGTGGGAATGTAAATTGGTGAAGCCACTATGGAAAACAGTATAGAGGTTTCTCAAAAAACTTAAAATAGGGTTGCCATATGACACAGCAATCCCACTCCTTGGCATGTATCCAGACAAAATTATAATTCAAAAAGATACATGCACCCCTATGTTCATAGCAGCACTATTCACAATAGCCAAGACATGGAAACAACCTAAATGTCCATCAACAGATGAATGGATAAAGAAGATGTGGTATATATATACAATGGAATATTACTCAGCCATTAAAAAAAGAAATGAAATAATGCCATTTGCAGCAACATGGGTGGACCTAGAAATTATTACACTAAGTGAAGTAAGTCAGAAAGAGGAAGACAGATACCATATGATATCACTTATATGTGGAATCTAAAATATGACACAAATGAACATACCTACGAAACAGATACAGACTCACAGATATCTAGGACATATCTGTGGTTGCCAAGGGGAAGGGGGTGGGGGAGGGAAGGACTGGGAGATTGAGATTAGCAGATGCATACTATTTTATGTAGGATGGATAAAGAACAAGGTCCTACTGTATAACATGTGGAAATATCACCAAGACTTAGTACATAACCTAATTGCAGTTTCTGCCTCTCTCAGGAGTGAAATTTTAAATAAATCACTCTGGAATTTCCCAGTCAGCCATGATGAGGTGATCTGCATGATAAGACCCCCTGTCCTTTCCCCTAAGGGAAGGTGACATTGGTTCAACAGTCTTCCCTTTTCTTTCGCTAGTAACCTCCTTGTCCAGCCCCTTTTCTATAAAAACCTTCCATTTTGTATAGTTCCATCCAGGGCCTTTCTCTTACTAGATGCGATGCTGCCTGATTCATGGATTGTTGAATAAAGTCAATTCGATCTTCAAATTTACTCAGTTGAATTTTTTTTTTTAAACAGGGGAAACATGAATATCTAAATATGTATTAAATATTTAGTGGTTTAGTATAGAATAAAGAAATAAGAGTCATGTAATGTCAAAGGGCAATGTTTTTAAAATATAATATCCAGGAGCACTATTTTATAAATCACAGTTTATATTATGTTTTAAATTAAAGTATTATTAATTATAAGTTAAAATAATTATTTATAATAAATTTTAGGTTTTACATTCAGTTTAAATTTGCCTGTGAGCTGAACTAATTCATAATAACTGAGATTACTTGAAAAGATCTAGGGAGACAAGGAGGAACTAACTGGGCTACAAGGAAAAAAGATATATTAATAGGTATTCTGCTAAATGGAAATATTCTACTGTGTGGCAGGTGGTCAGTGATTTCTTCCCTTTCTTTAGGCACTCTTTCCTGTGTCATCCCACTAGGATTTTACCTGCACACATACCCACATATATATGTGATATGGTTGTGTGCCTAAATCCATAAGATTATCAAATGAAATGAGAATGGTTATTAAGAAATAGACGTTCAATAGATAGTAAGATATGAAACTATATGTCACAAGTTAGCGATTAAAAAGGAATAGGATTCATAGTTACATGGAAATGAGAATAAAGTTATACAACACAGCAGTTGTGCAAGAGGATCGGCGGTCACTTTGAAGATCAGAAATTTTGCCATAAATTAAAATTCACAGACATGATGAGCATTTCTGCAAAATTAGTTGAGTTGACTTCAGTGTAACGAAATCCTCTTTAGAAAAGGTGTAAATCTTCACACAATCTTTCTATCAATGTTCTTATAGGTATCTCTTAAATTGTCATTGTTGTCAGTGATAATGGTGTGTTAATGGGTAGAGAAACTTGATAGAGAAAGGTTATGGGAAAAATAGTTACTGTTTTTTGCATCTCCAAATTTATAACTTGTGAAAGATCATATATGTTACATAAATGTTTGTATGCTTTTTATTGAAGCCCCAAATCACAATGTTCAGTCAAAGCAGTTTATTACAAAGAAAATAATACTTTTGGAATTTTAAGTTTAAGCCAATTTAAAAATTTAATTTCATTTAACTCGCATTGTTTCCCAACCCATCAACATATCTTTCCAGTTCATTATTTTTTTACACATTTTCCAATTTTCAAAGCTTATCTTCAAGTCTCACAGTCAACACCTCCAGCAGTGAGTAAGTCTTAGAGTCTACGCCCACCTCAGCCATTAAATATCTCTAATTTTAGCAAAATTCCCTCAAGTGATTTTCTTGCCCCCACTTTCTCACTCTTGTAAACATATTCAAATATTTCATCTCATTAATTTTCTCAAAGCTTTTTTTTTTTAATGCAGTGCTCTCGTTAAGCCTTTCCAACTGCTTTCATTGCCAAGAGAATAGTCTTTGACAATTTTACATTGACCTATCTTTACCAGTCTAAAACGGATCCAAAAGTTATTACTTATAATCCTGAGACCCAGTTGCTGATTTCTTTTTTCTTTTGTGCCTTTATATTATTCTCTCATTTCTAGGATAAGCTACCCCCTTACATCTGTTCATAAAATTATACAAATTTGACTAGGAGTGATCTGATATCATTTTTCTCTTCTACTTGAAATCTTTCTTACCTTTTGCCTTGTCTGGTATTCTTGATCTCACCTTTTATTGCAATCCCCCTATGTCTTTATAAATATCTTTGTGTGAATCAGTACTTAGCAAAAGCAGTAAAAATTTTCATATCATAGCTGTCAGTTACATATTTGGTGAGTGACTATTGAATAAATAAAGGGTCAAAGAAGACGCAACAGAAAAAATAGTAATTAGTAATAGTAATGGTAATTAGGTTAGTAAGGAAAACAAATAAATCCTGCAAGTTGAAATAAAACATTTTTATTATTTTCTGTGTTCCATTAGCATTGTTCTCCTCTATCTTTAAATGATGCTATCCTTGATTTCTCTTAAAAGCCAGATTTTCTTCTGACCCTCCAAAATTAAGGACATCTGTTTCAACTTCCCCTATAGTCAGGCTTTGTAGTAAGATGATAATAATTAATAAACTCTGGGTCTCACACAGCAAACTTCTCTAAAAGCTGCAACTTTGTAGAACTTTGAAAATACAATGCATTATTGACCTGATTGTCTAATACCCAACAGATTACTTTTTCAAGGGCTTAGTTCCCACATTATCTTTTGATGTTCCTGCGGAAGAGGTGAGTACTTGTAACACCAGCAGCCTAATTAGGAACACTCCTGTCACTAGGGGATAGTACAGACCTTCTTCATGCTCAATCATCATGTCCTGAAATATACAGGGTGGGGTAATGCATCTTATAAATGTCAATTTATTTAGGTTCTAATCACAGATACTTCATCAACTGACAAAAGAAAAACCTCAGTAGGTACACTACTTCAAAATCTGGGACAACTTACATGTAATTTCAGGAATCAGCAGGGACACACAGCTGGAGAAAAATAAAAAGCTTGCTGTAATTGAAAATTGTCTTGCAGCTTGTTTCTGATTAAAATGAAGTTTAGTTCCTTGAAATCTTGTTTAGCAATTAAATCTGTTTTACTTAGGCATTGAAATATTGTCTATTGTCCTGGAATGATCAAACTGGTACAGACATGTCTTAGTATCAGATGCTCCATGAAAATGTGAATTTAAGAAAATGTAGCCAAATTGATCACCACAAGCAGAAGGCTGTCTTTCAGAGTAGTGACAGCAATAAGCAGCTCAGTTAAATTATCCATCTCACTTGAAAATTCAGAATTAAATTGAATCATTATATTAGCAAGAAAGTTAATAATGATAAAGCTGAGTATCATACCTGGAAATGAATCATCTCAAGGCCATGCGGTCTATACACACGCTTCTTTCGTTCAAGCTTTTCTAGTTCACTAATTTCCCTTGTGGGTCTGTTATGCTGGTATATGCAAATAAATTTGTTGTTAATAAAATCTATTATCCTCAACTAGGCTCCAAATTTCATTGTTTCCCAACACCTGCCTCAAATAAATAAAACATAGGGAAGGAAATATTTCCTGATCTTCTAGAAAGACTTCATTCTCAGCAACTAAATAACAAAATGAAATTTATTTGATTCACTTTGCAGCTCTGGGAACCTGAAATCATCCTCCAGCTTCTTGGGAATATGGTTTTTGACAGCTTTGTCTTTTAGTTGATATTTTTCACTGTTGAAAGGCTTATGTACATTTTCCTCCACTTTAATCTGTTTTCCCATAGAGAATGTAATAAATTCCCCTGCAAATATTTTCATGTCTGTGTATCTCTCTTGGTAGGCTGTTTACATTAAGGCTCTTGTATAAGTTAGATTAGTTCACCTCAGTAGCTACAGCTTCATTATTAACACAGCCTGTGTGGCATAGTTCAAAATCTTTCAAAGAGAAATTTTATATAATCACTGCTACTCTAAAGAACATCAATACATTTCAGAAAGAAAGAAGAGAATGCTTTTAGATTGGGTCTTAATAGGTGGATTAGTGTGGTCTTGTTTCACAGAAACTTTTTGAAACATTTCCCCTCTCCCCAAAGGAAGGTTTCTGTCTGATTATTATTTTTGATATATTTGATTATAGATCATAAGTGACCTAGCCTTGCCTTCTGAACTACAACTGTCTGCCTGTGTTTGCTGGGATGCTCACCTGAAAATGCTAGTTATAATGCTTTGTAGATGAAAGATATAAATATATAAAACATAAAGACACCCAGGAAATGGATAATTCACAGTGGTTCCTACACTTGAAAAGGATCACATGCATCGAGAGAGAGGTAAAGCAGAGTCTTAAGGTTAAAATGTTTGCTACATTTATGTTTCCTCTCTTTAACATAAAAGATATTAGTATGTTCTTATCCACTCCCTCTCTGCCTGATACAATAATAGTTGCATTCATATTAGAAGGAACTGGATGTTTTTCAAACCTTTTTGCTTCTGCACCCCTTAAAATAATCCTGAGAAAATATGTAGCCATAGCACATTTTGAATTGAAATCTAAATATTTTATCATAACTGTAGATTTTTCATAAAACATAATGTACATTTTTATGTGCTTCAAATATATTTTCATCAAATCTTAGAACTGTGAATTTTCTTTTTATAGACAACGACCACTGTAATCTAATTAGAAAAACTAATTCGTAAAGTCAATCAGTCAAAGCAAACTTTATGGCAGAAAAACGTCTGATTTGATTTTTTATTTCTTAAAAGCCTGTTAATGCATGCTTCCATGATTCATCTCACTTCCTCTGAATTTCTATAATAGAATACTAGATAGGTTCAACAGGAAATTTGCTAAGAGTTTATATCGGGGGTGAAATAAGGCACTGACCCCCTCAATATGCCTTGTTTTGCTCTTACTAGACCCTCAATCAGATGCAAGATATGGCTAGGATGGCTCTGTAATGTGATTCAAGATGGAAAATTTGTCTTAATTTTGCAGAGTGAGAACAGACAGGTCATGGTAAAAAGAAATATTGGAAAGCAGAGCCAAGAGACCATAGGTTTTTTGAAGTAGGAAGCTGGATATCTGAAAAATAATTTCCTAAAGATTATTTACATGTGTATATCTCCTAGAGAGATTTTAAATATTCACAGGAGTATATACATCTCAGTTTGTCTTTGAAGACTCTTTCTTGGGACATCACATAATCAGACTCCTCAGCTTTTAGGTGAGAAAATAAGGCTGAAAATCAATGAATTAACTGTACCAAAAATTGTGTTTCCCTTTATAGTCTGCAAAGCTAGTCCTTGTTACAGTCGGCAAAACTAGTCCTTATATTGTTTTCTTCTTGAAATTTTCCTTATCTGACTCTACCATATGCATATCGTTTATTGTCTATGGAACCATTATTTACTTGTTCAAAAACTCAATGGACCACTGTAATTGAGGACTTGAGAGAGAGGTACCTGGACTTGTGGGCTCTCAAACCTAGGTTTAGACAGTTTGCATTATATCATTTATGATCAAGGAATAAAGTCTAGGATCATGTGACCTTCAGGGGTATTGAAATATATTCAAAAGTATATGGTTGCTGTCTATGCAATCTATCTAGATTAATACTGAATGAATTGTCTACTTTGGGTATGTTTCGTATGTATAAATGTATTTAAATTTCTTAAAGTACAGGATTGGCTATTCTTCCCTCTGATTATCTCATCAAATAGCTTAGCAGAGTGGTTTGCAAGTAAAAGACGCAATAAATTTTAACTGACTTGCTTTAATAATCTTAAAGTTATAGGCCGAATGGTAATTGCCAACAGGGAAATCTCATGCCAAGATATTTAATTAAAATGATGATTATAATCCATGTAAACAAAACATATGGTTAAAATTAAATAGGAGGTGGATACCACAGAGCAAAAATAAACTGTATTTGCATGCATTTTTCCCATTTATAAAAGGTATTTATTTGAAACCGAGCAGGGAATCATGGTACCTCCAACTAGTTGCAAAAACATGAACAAATTCCTTACATCCTCCCTTCTAAATTTCAACATCAATAAAATGTTTAAAAAATTGACTTGATGACAGACAAAATTATTTCTCTTTCTATGTCTCATGGTTTTCCATGACTTTTTCTACAAAGGAGACACACACCTCCATGTTTTTACTAAAGCATGTTTTGACTTTTATATAATTTACCTAATCACCTTTTCCTATAATAATTAATACTTTTTAACTCCTACTTTACAAAAGAAAAGTGATTATTGTCTGTCATATCCAAGGCTCTATGATTATCATTTATTCAATCAATCATTCAAAAAAAACAAAATTATGTGACTTACCATGAACTGGGGATACATTAATAGCCAAGACAGACCTGGTTCCTGATGCTTATGAAGACATGGCATGTCCTGGGCAAACAAACAAATATAGTATTACAATAAAATGTGATAAATGTTCATATAACTGAAGAAATGTGTCACAAAAAAAATCTGGCTTTTTTTTAAGTCAATGCCATCTGACAGAATCTCCTTATCCTTATTATTATCCATGGATTTCCAGGGCACTTGTACTACCCTCAAAGATTGAAGCACTTATTTTATTATAATTTACTCTATCAATCCATGACCTTCTACTCAGTGATATATACATCCATATCAAAGACTATTATCTTGGTGTGTGTTCCACTCAGTTCTCTGACAAACTAACATTTATGAGGCCTCAAATATTCTTGGGTTTGTTCTAATTGTAAGATTTCAATTACAAACTGTTTTCTATTTGCCAGGCATTCTGCTTTGTTTTTAACATATATTAATTTATGTAATCCTCACAACAAATCAATGAGGTTGTTGTGGGTTGACTTGTGTCCCCTCAAAAAGATCTGTGGGAATCGTAAAGCTCAGTACGTCAGAATATGACCTTATTTGGAAAAAGGTCTTTACAGAGTCTATCAAGTTAAAATAAGGTCATTAGAGTGGGCCCTAATCCAATGTGTCTGGTGTCCTTATAAAAAGGAGAAATTTGAACACAGAGACATTCACAGAGGGAAAATAGTGTAAGGAGACAGGGAGAACATGACCATTTAGAAACCAAAAATGCCTGAGGCTACCAGAATTTAGGAGAGAGGCAGGAACCAACCCTCTCCTAGTGCCTTCAGAGGGAGCATGGTCTTGCCAACATCTTGATCTCAGACTTCTGGTCTTCAGAACTGTGTGAAAACAAATGTCTGTATGTTCCAAGCCACCCAGTTTGTGGTATTTTGTCATGACAGAAAGCTAATAAAAGGTAGTATGTAGTAAAGAATTAACCTGTCCAAGGTGAGGTCTGTCCTTTGCCCACAATTCCTGGAAGATGATCTTTAAACTCTTGAAATATCTTGCCTGATAAGAAGTATCTTTGTTTACTTGGGAGCCTTGGGTCATGACAGATAACTTATGCTAGTAATATGATTTATGGGGGCCCTTTAGGCCCCACAATATCAGCTCAATCTCTTGAAGACCTGGAAACTAAGGTCAGCTATGTGAGCAGTCAACCATGTCTACACAGGAATACCTTGGAGATATAGTGGGTTCAGCTCCAGACCACCACCATAAAGTGAATATTGCAATAAAGTGAGTCACATGAATTTTTTGGTTTCCCAGTGCCTATAAAAGTTATGTCTACACTATACTGTAGTCTATTAAGTGTGCAATATTATTATGTCTTAAAAAAACAAGGTACATGTCTTAATTAAAAAATACTTTATTGTTAAAAAATGCTAACCATCACCTGAGCCTTCAGTGAGTTGTAATCTTTTTGCTGGTGGGGGGTTTGAAATATTGTGAGAATTACCAAAATGTGACACGGAGACATGAACTGAACAAATGCTGTTTAAAAAGACATGTTCAACTCATGGTTGCCACAAACCTTTAATTTGTAGTAAAAGTAGTATCTGCAAATTGCAATAAAGCAAGGTATGCCTGTATTACTGAGCACCAGTAAAAACACAGGACATCAAGACTCAGGTGAGCTTTCCTGAGAACACTGGCAATACTCTGTGAATACTGTCACACATTAGGATGGGAGGAGTTAGTGCTATTTATTTATTTATTTATTTTTTTAAACGTCTTTATTGGGGTATAATTGCTTTACAATGGTGTGTTAGTTTCTGCTTTATAACAAAGTGAATCAGTTATACATATACATATGTTCCCATATGTCTTCCCTCTTGCGTCTCCCTCCCTCCCACTCTCCCTATCCCACCCCTCCAGGCTGTCACAAAGCACCGAGCTAATATCCCTGTGCCTTGCGGCTGCTTCCCCCTAGCTATCTACCTTACTACGTTTGTTAGTGTGTATATGTCCATGACTCTCTCTCGCCCTGTCAAAGCTCACCCCTCCTCCTCCCCATATCCTCAAGTCGGTTCTCCAGTAGGTCTGCGTCTTTATTCCTGTCTTACCCCTAGGTTCTTCATGACATTTTTTTTCCCCTTAAATTCCATATATATGTGTTAGCATACGGTATTTGTCTTTTTCTTTCTGACTTACTTCACTCTGTATGACAGACTCTAGGTCTATCCATCTCATTACAAATAGCTCAATTTCATTTCTTTTTAAGGCTGAGTAATATTCCATTGTATATATGTGCCACATTTTCTTTATCCATTCATCCGATGATGGGCGCTTAGATTGTTTCCATCTCCGGGCTATTGTAAATAGAGCTGCAATGAACATTTTGGTACATGACTCTTTTTGAATTTTGGTTTTCTCAGGGTATATGCCCAGTAGTGGGATTGCTGGGTCATATGGTAATTCTATTTGTAGTTTTTTAAGGGGAGAGAACAGGAAGCTTCACACTGGGAACTCTTCCTGGACTTTGCCACTCATACACATTCCCTGGGTTGATGTAAATCTGTATCATTTTGCTATAAAAAAAACATAACTATGAGTATAACAGCTTTCAATGAGTTCTGTTCAACCCTCTAGTGAATTATTAAACAAGAGGGTGGTTTCGCAAACCATTAATCTTGTAATAGTTTCAGAAGTGAGGGTGGCCTTAGAGATTTCCTGAAATCTACAGATAGACCCTATACTATGTTGGCTTTTTTATAATACTGGGTGAAGAAAGATTCCAGAGGATCTTCTCATTGGACTAAATCAGGAATCAGCAAATACAGGACAAATAAGACCTTCTGGCTGTTTTTGTAAATGCAATTTTATTGCCACAAACCACAGGCATTCATTTACATATTGACAGTGACTGCTTTTGCATTACAATGACAGTTTAGTGAGAACACAGAATTTATGGCTCTCAAAGCCTAAAATATACACTATCTAACCCCTTGCATATATAAGTTTGCCTGCCACTGCAGTAAATCATAGTATTCTATATGATTGTGTATAGATCTATGAAGGATCTGACATACAGTTACAGAAATTCAGGACAGCATCCCTTAGTACCACAACCAGTTTACTGATGCCATTATTATTTGCATCAGTATCTACCCTTATATTTGTGCCTCAGTCCACAGAGATAACTTAATAAATGTCACATTGATTTCAAGAAAATCTTATTAGGGTTTTATCTACGGAATAAAGTTGTTAATTATTTCCATGTCATACAAAGCTCTTCATGATTTGGGTCCAGACTTCCTTTTTAATATCTTCTACAGATACTTTCATCCATGTGTCCTCTGATTTCATGCCACTTACCATGGCATGAAATTTCAAGACAACCCCTGTGCCTTTGTCCATATTGATCCCTTATCATGGAATTTCCTTTTCCTTCTTTTCTTTCTAATTATAACTCATCTTTCAAGGCTGAGCTGAAATGCCCTACTTCTTGAATTTTTTACATCCCTTCCAGTATGAATTATTCACTACTTCCTTCAAACTTTGATAACTTTTATATGTCAACAAAACTCATCACAGATTTTTCAATAGTATTACAGATGCTTAAAATGTGTGATGAATGGTTGAATTACACTCAAGGAAGATCTTCTGAAAGATATACAAGTAAGTACTCATCTAAGTCTCATATCCTGTGACTTAAAAATTTAATGGAAGATTAAAATTTATTTCTTTCAGCTCTGAATCTTAGTCATTTGTATTACCTCTCTTCTAGTAGCAGCACTGATTGCTGTGACTTTGTCTTATATTTTTAATATGTCACAAGACTTATCAGAGTATTTGATAATATGGCAATTGCTTAAAATTCATGATGAACTGATGAATAGTCATCATCACTTTAGTGTTCTTGTATCATGCCCTTTGTTCTTTGTGATGAAACCATTGGCTATTATCCTCTATCCTAATGCATCAAACTTTATTTCCTCCCTATTTTCTTTAGACCAATTTTAACATAAAATACCAGCTGCTATTCATACTTTATCTATGTTGTAGTACATCAAGCAGAGAGATAGAGTTGTCTTTTTTATGACCAACTAGTTTTCTTTAACTAGAAAGAGGTGATGAAGTTGTACACAGAAGATAGAATACATATATTTGGTATTTGTAATAGCTGGCCTTTTAAATTGTTTGGCATTTTTATTCTTCTTTTATTTACTCCAAGTCCTAATCTCTAATGCAGCTGTGACAAGCTTCCCACTAGCCTCAAACAGCCTATTTCTTTCTCCTCACCTCTTCATACACACTCAGAAGATGGATTCATCTATTGCTGAAAATATTTATGTCAAATAAATGAATCTCCTCATGGGATTATTATTCCAAACTGTAAGTCTTTAAAAGTCAAGTATATAAATAAAGTTAATGTGATAATTTTACACAGAAAACTTACCCAGGTAAGTTGCCCAATGCGGATGTAGACAAAGGACAAACTCTATGTGTACTTGTTTTTCTCTAATTTGTGAGCTTTCTTGAGGAGAAAAACCCTACTAAAATTTTATATTAAATTTCAGTAATTTAAATAGGTCTGTTAATATGATAGTGCATTAGTCATAGATGGTCAAGTACATGTGTCTGAGCCTGCTTTAAATATTCTGTTAAACATGATTTCAATAAAAGATATTACCTCAATATTCACCATAATATGAAAAGGGAACTGAAAAGATTCATACAAGCATAAAGATATAACTGATAAAATAAGAATTGGATCAAGAAATAACACAATATTTTATAAGAAAGTAGATACAGCCAAGTAGCTACAATTCTTTGATGTGCTTTTCTCCTATGAAAAAGTCTGACAGACCAAAGCAACATCACCTATTATGAGTTAATCCAAGGCCAATCTTGAGGTCATCCTCCCGCACTGGGTAACTGGGCTAATGGAATGAATTGAATTTATGTATTCAATAAAATTTATTATTTACACATTTATTACCACACATAAATTTCTCTTACTTAAAGGAATATAATATAAAATATGGCACTTACATTCCTGTGACAGAAAGGGATAAGCCTCCCATTTAGTGCTAATTGTATTTATTCCACAGAAGCTAGAACCTACCGTAGTAACACATATTCAAAAGGCACTAAAAAATGTCTATTTAATAAATAACAAAATCTTTGCAATGCACAATAAAGTAAATAAATATAATTTAAAAAATAAATGCATTGCAATCTGCAAATGCCGAAGGAGAAATTAACTGTGAGTTTTAGAGAACAGTGCCAAAGAAACTTTCTAGAAGAGATGGCTTTTGATTTGAGCTGTAAAAGGTAAATAAGTTGATTTTGAAAAGGTAGAAAAGAACATCCCATTTCCTATAATTTGAAAAGAGCCAATGTCTATAATTATAATGAAATTTATTCATGTAATAAAACATTTGTAGGGTAGTATGTATAGTGGTTAAGAGCCTATTAAAATTTGCCACATTTTATTTACCTACTATTTTGTGATTCTGAACAGCTTATTTAATCCCTCCCTCTAGGGCTCAGTTTTCTCATCTGTAAAATGTAGATAATCATAGTATCTACTTCATTGTACTTTTTCAGGGATAAATTAGTTAACACAAGAAAAGCATTTATAGTGGGCTCTAGCTCACGGCTAGTGCTCAACACATGGAAGCTACTATTAAGAACATTTCTTACCATAAACCATCTACACAGCACACTCACATACTGAGAATCTGTAGGATGAGTGCTATCATTCATGTCCTGTTGGAATAGCTCTGCTGTTACACAATGTGCTTTTATTTTCAAAACAAAACAAAACAAAAAACTGAAGTTTCAAAGTTAATCCCTGAGACAAAGGAGTAGATGCTAAATTAATCTAGAGCTAATCAATGAATTTGGTAAAGTTGCAGGACACAAAATTAATGCACAGAAATCTCTTGCATTCCTATACACTAACAACGAAAGATCAGAAAGAGAAATTAAGGAAATAATCCCATTCACCATTGCAACAAAAGGAATAAAATACCTAGGAATAAACATACTTAAGGAGGTAAAAGACTTGTACTCAGAAAACTATAAGACACTGATGAAGAAATCAAAGATGACACAAACAGATGGAGAGATATAACATGTTCTTGGATTGGAAGAATCAATACTGTGAAAATGACTATACTACCCAAAGCAATCTAGAGATTCAATGCAATCCCTGTCAAATTACCAATAGCATTTTTTGAAGAACTAGAAAAAATATCTTAAAATTTGTATGGAGACACAAAACACCCTGAATAGCCAAAGCAATCTTGAGAGAAAAAAATGGAGCTGGAGGAATCAGACTCCCAACTTCAGACTATTCTACAAAGCTACAGTAATGAAGACAATATGGTACTGGCACAGAAACAGAAATATAGATCAATGGAACAGGATATAAAGCCCAGAGATAAACCCACGCACCTATGGTCACCTAATCTATGACAAAGGAGGCAAGGATATAGAACAGAGAAAACACAGTCTCTTCAATGAGTGGTGCTGGGAAAACTGGACAGCTACATGTAAAAGAATGAAATTAGAACACTCCCTAACACCATACACAAAAATAAACTCAAAATGGGTTAAAGACCTAAATGTAAGACCAGACACTATAAAACTCTTAGAGGAAAACATAGGAAGAACACTCTTGGACATAAATCACAGCAAGATCTTTTTTGACCCATCTCCTAGAATAATGAAAATAAAATAAACAAATGGAACCTAATGAAACTTAAAAGCTTTTGCACAGCAAAGGAAACTATAAACAAGATGAAAAGACAATCCTCAGAATGGGAGAAAATATTTGCAAACAAATCAGCGGACAAAGGATTAATCTCCAAAATATATAAACAGCTCATGCAGCTCAATATTACAAAAACAAACAACCCAATCAAAAAATGGGCAGAAGACCTAACTAGACACCTCTCCAAAGAAGACAAACAGATGGCCAAGAGGCACATGAAAAGCTGCTCAACATCACTAGTTATGAGAGCAATGCAAATCAAAACTACAATGAGTTATCACTTGACACCAGTTAAGATGGGCATCATCAGAAAATCTACAAACAACAAATGCTGGAGAGGGTGTGGAGAAATGGGAACCCTCTTGCACTGTTGGTGGGAATGTAAATTGATACAGCCACTATGGAGAACAGTATGGAGGTTCCCTAAAAAACTAAAAATAGAATTACCATATGACCCAGTAATACTGCTACTGGGCATATACCCAGAGAAAACTATAATTCAAAAAGACTCATGCACCCCAATGTTCATTGCAGCACTATTTACAATAGCCAGGTCATGGAAGCAACCTAAATGCCCCTCGACAGATGAATGGATAAAGAAGATGTGGAAAATATATACAATGGAATATTACTCATCCTTAAAAAGAAATGAAACTGGGTCATTTGTGGAGATGTGGATGGACTTAGAGAATGTCATACAGAGTGAAGTAAGTCACAAAGAGAAAAACAAATATCGTATATTATCACATATATGTGGGATCTAGAAAAATGGTACAGATGAAGTTGTTTGCAAGGCAGAAACAGAGACACAGATGTAGAGGACAAATGTATGGACACCACAGGGGGAAAGTGGGGTGGTGGGGTGGTGGTGGTGGGATGAATTGGGAGATTGGGATTGACATGTATACACTAATATGTATAAAATAGATAACTAATAAGAACCTGCTATATATAAAAAAATAATCTTGCACCAGCTGTCCATGTGTTATACTGTCTCATGAGTTGCACTCATTCTGGGTAACCTTCTCATGACCCTTAAAATGGCCTATATAAATGTACATTTCCCCTTGCTTTCTACTGATTAAAACATTGTAACTACTCTTGTTTTCCCAAAGTGAATGCCTCAAACACCTCATCATGTCCTCCATGTTCTTGCCCCAGCTCGCTTTTCTATCTTAGTCTTCCTCTGCTTCTTTGACACATTATGATGTAACAATATCTAGCTAATAACTATTTTTGTCTCTTGTAGCCTGAACTATTGGCTCCACCTGAAATACCTGGTGGAGGTAATAATTATCTTTCAAAACAGTGCCAAAGCATTGCCATTTTTTGAAAACTCTCTAGTCCATTTTTTGTCCCATTCCCAGTGTATACTTAACAGTTCTCCATACGTTTATGCATTTTTATTATGGCATATCACCTTTCAATTTAAATTTTGTTTCCCTGTTTTGTCCTCACCACAATGACCTGAGCTTCTCTGCTTATCCAAGTCTGGGTAAAATTAGGTGCCGAATAAATACTTTTTCATCAAATCTGTCAACGTCTTAAAGTACACTAAAGAAAAATAATGTCACAGTATAATTTTTAGGTGAAATATGTTGGTTATGCCTATAACTTAGATAAAGGTAAAAGATATTTTAAAAATTTATACACAGATCATAAAGTTAGCAAAGTATTGCTTTGTATGTTTTTAAGACAGAGGATGATATTAAGTTAGCACTTTTGTGTAGTGGAATTGTTTAGCAGAATTTAGATCCAGTGAGGAGTTAAAAGCTGAAAATAGCTAATTGTTTACAGAAACATAGCCTTAACAGATAGGTCAGGTGATCTTCAGTGAGCTCCAGAAGAGAAGGCTTTATACCAGTGGGTTTTATGCTGGTGAAAACCACATAGCTTCTCTCTGACCAGTGAAACAGAAGAGGCTAAGACCCACCAGAATAAGCTGGCATCCTTGGCCATGTACAATATTGGAAGAGAACTTATGAGTAGATCAGGAAAAGTATATTACCAATTCCATAAAAACCTTTTCTTGTTCGTTCAGCTTTATCAACCCCATTTCCTATCAACGACTTTTTAAAGATTTGAATGTTAAGTCCACATCAGAGAAGTGTTCTTTACAATTGGCATTATATATCAGACTGGTTTTAAAAGGTTTATGAAAATAGAGAAAAGTTTGCAAATGAAAAAGTTACCTTGCAGTAGTATATCTTGTACATGGTGCCACAGGAAAACAATGTCACCACTGCTGCTTCCTTTCAAATGTTCTTGATAAACATGAATGTACAATAGCTCCTTGTTATACATTTTTGTCTAATAAAGATGTTTAGGGCATTTTAACAAGTTTTGAATAATTCTGAAAATATGTGAATTAAAAAATAAAAAGAAAACATTCTCTGGTAGAAACCTGTACTTTTTACAAAGCCACAATGACAAGTCACAGTGTTGTCAAAATTCTAATATCAAAATTCTGTCCCTAAATTAACTTCATCAGGAAAGCCACTTCAATAAGTTTCTGCAAGGGCTGCAGAGCCCTTTACTAGAAACTAAGGTAGCAAATCTCTCTATCAATATTTTTCATCAAAAAACACTCCAGCATGTGCTAATTCCACAATAAAAGTCTGTACAGAACACAAATAAACAGGAAGGTACACCAGGGATTTTCACATTTTTTCAACTTCTGGTATTCTAATGAACACCTAAAGTAAGGCAGAAAATAAACCAGCTTAAATTTCAAAGATTATTGTTAGATTTCTTTAGAATATTTAATTGATATATACATATATGAATGTATTTTCCAATTTAATACTGAGAAATTCTTGACCATCACTGATGATATGACTAAGGCACTTCTTGGAAACCTTAAGCCAATAATATCTAATCCTATAATTCAGAGTGAAAACAAAATTATAACACTGCTGTCCAAGATAAAGTGTGAAGGACAAATTACTATTCACTCAGCTAATAATTTTTCAGTTATATTAGTTAAGTTAGGATGATAAACCACTATGACTAGAATATGAAATGATTTTTACTGAAATTTTGCATAGTACTTATCATATTTCCCACATATGAAAGAGGAGGAGTTTGTGCTGCAGTTAACATAGGTGTGGGAAACACTGGATTTGACCAAGTTTTTGATAGGGCTTCTCAGAGAATCAACGTGTTAATTATTATTGTGAGTCTTCCACAGGGAGCTATATATCACACAGCAATTTGACTTGTTTATTTTGGCAGTAAGAATCTCTTAAGGTTAATATCCAAGAAGGACGAGGTAAGGAATACATATCTGGGCATTTCAGACAGCCTATGCCTTCTGCTTTCTCTTTGTCCATCCACTTAACAAGTCAATTCAACCATTTATTGAATGTTAACTGCTAGACACTATGCTAACCCTTAGTGGGAAATAAAGAAAAACTAATAAGATGTTGTTTCTTCTCTCCAGGATTGCCCTATCAATACAATGACTAAGATTCATAGATAAATACTTTTAATGTGCAAGATTAACATAATAAAGATAAATTAAGCCTAAGATCACATAGCTAGTGTTCTCTTGTCCTCAAAGGAACTAAATAATGTCCATAATTATACTTGCAATCATTTATGGAAAGTCAAGCTTCTGAAGAAATATCTCTTCCAGTAATAATCTTTAAACACGTAATTAAACTTTTCACTATTTAGATTCCATCTGAGATATATTAATTAGACCGCATATGAAAAAAGGAAGCTATAAAAGATGTGGCTTTGAGAGTTCGTGCATCATGAGGTAAAAGCACAGACTTTCTTGTCATATTGAACTGGGGTTTGAATTTTAACAGTGTGACTTTGGATAAACTATCTCTTCATCTACAAATTGGGAGAGTGAATAGCACCTACCTCCTAATAGTGCTGAGGTCATCAATTACAATTGCTGATACATAAATGTGCTTAATAACTGCTAATAATTGTTTATATTCTTGACTTAATAAAATAGCTATAAATTTATTATATATTATATATCATTAATAATACAGTTTATTTGTATTGTGATTATTTTTTGATAGGTAATTTTCTCTTTCCTAAAATGTTGGCATAAATCATGTTAAATGTCATTCAAAAATAATATTAGTATGCACATTCATGTATAATATAAAAAGCAATTATATCAGAGCAGGGGGAACTCTCAGCTTACACTTTTATAGATGCTTACAAATAAATTTATAAAAATGATTTATTTTGTTTAAGGGGGATATGTTTATTGAGATACTCACAAATTAAAGGCTATTGTTAATATAGGTGTCATTGAGAGTTCATTTATTGAAAAAAATTACAAAATTTGAAATATTATTTTACACTTGACTGGTTCATCTAGGCCACTCTACTTAAATTTTAGCCTAAATGTGGGCTATATTAACATTTCTGGTTACTGATTTTTTTTCAAGTTGCATGGGACACTAGTAATGTAAATTTTCACTGTGTGTGCAAATAAGGCATGGATCTCCAACTACATTTGTTGATAATCAGTTTTTGCTGCACTCTCTGTGTATACCAAAAGTTCCATGGAATACCTGAAAGTGTCCTATCAATCATTTTCACATGCTGTTTCCTTGTTTGTTAAAGGTCCAAAAGGGAAAGAAAAAATTACACAAAGCCATTCAGAAGCTTAATTTCTGAATCACTGTGCCATATCAAATTGAGCATGTCATGAGAAAAAAATATATTTAATGCAGAAAATTTCATGATATGTGTGCCTACTCTCTATACTGCCTTTTTGATGGTTCTGAGGAAATACATCTGTCACAGCTTCATTAGTTTGCTAGCAATAAAAACACATGAGACAATTTATGAAAATGCAGCTAAGCTACTGATTTAATAATCCAGTACCCAAGGCCTCTCTTTCTTTCTTTCTTTTTTTTTAAAATTCTATTGATCATGGGACAGCATAGAAAAATATATGACCACATTTAAGCAGATTTTTGTTGCTGTTTTCAATCATTCTAACCAATCATTTTCCCATTAGTAATTGAGGTACAACTTCAAACTTGTTCATAAATTTGTTAATACTACATCTTGAATTTTGGTTTTAAAATTAAAAGCAATTAGGCATTAGAAAGTCTTTGCTCTAATTTCTTGATGTCTAAAACTAGTAAAGTAGTCATTATTGATTTGCATAAAGGCAGACAGAAATAATAGGAAACTTAAGTCTCTTTTTAGAACTATTGCAATAGACTACCAGTTTTAGATGTATATATACAGCTGTTAATTAAGTGATATATTTACTTTCCTTTTCTCCAGTGAGAGTGGTTTCTTAGTTGCATAAGTAAATAGATTTATTGGAGAGTTTTTTAAATTATGTAAAAATGTACTGATGAAAGTAGAAGTCACCTAAAACCCCACTTTATGATAGAAACAGTAATTTTTCCATGGCTATATTTCATGTATCTCATTATATACACACACACATAGAACTTTACTCCAGTAAAGTCAGATTATACATTGTATTCTTTTCTTCTTCTCCATTCATGCATTCACCAATCTTAACAATCTTAACCAGTATACCAGATATATTCTATTCTTTCATTGTATGCAATGGTGTTCATCACACTCATAATCATAAAAAAATGCATGCATATGTGAAATAGAATTAGAAATTGTTATTGCTTGTTTAAGAAAAATTGAGTAATGTTACACACCTTCCTTATTCTAATCTTATATTTTGCAACTGCCCTAAGTCAACTTATAGGTCGTGGCTGCCTGCCAGTTTATATTGTAATATATCAACAGGCGATTCAGACATTTTGTATTGGTGAATTCCCACTTTCCTTTTCTTTTTCTTTCAAATATTTAAAAAAAATATTCCCACTTTCCTTTTTCTTTCGAATATTTTTTAAAAATACCTTTTGTTTAACATCTTAGATTATGGAATTATTTGTTATGCAATAATTAAATAAACAAAGAAGATAGAATTGGCTATCTTCAACAAAATAAAATTGGATCCCATATCTCAAAATAAATCCCATATTGATTTAAAACTTTAAATGTAAAATTACATATACATATATAAAAGAAGATTGGGGAGACTTTTAAAAATATGTTTTAAAATACCCTGAAATAATGCAAAGAGAGACATAAATTACTATATAAAAACTAATCACACATTTTTGTCATAAAATATCATCTTTGTTACTAAATTAAACTTTGTTATTAATATGACTAGTGTTGGTAAGTGTGTATGTGTGTGTGTTTGTGCTGTGCTAAGAGGGTAATTATAGCTATAAATGCTTACATTAAAAAATAAGAAAGAACTCAAATCAACAACCTAACTTTACAAATTAAGGAACTAACAAAAGAAGAATAAATTAAACCCAAATCTAGCAGATAAAAGAAAATAAATATTAAAGCAGAAATAAACAAAATAGAGAATAAAGATAGAATAAATTTAAAAAATATTGCATCTTCAAAAATAACAAGAACATTAACAAATCTTAAGCTAGATGGACTATGAAAAATGAGAGGAGGCTCAAATTACTAAAATCAGAAATAAAAGTGGCAACATTACTACTGATTTCACAGAAATAAAGTAAGAGAGCACTATGAAAAAGTTGTACACCAACAAACAAAATAACCTAGGTGAAGTAGACAAATTCTTAAAAACACAAAACCTGCTAGGACTGAATTATGAAGAAACATAAAAATCTGAATAAATCTGTAACAAGTAAGGAGATTGAATCAGCAATTAAAAGTCTTTTGACAATGAAAAGCCCTGGACCTGATGTCTTCAGTGGTGAATTCTGTCCAATATTTAAATAAGAATTAACATCAATACTTTTCAAATTTTTCCAAAAAATTAAAGCACAAACTCAAAACTCATTATATGAGGTCAGCATATCCTGATACCAAAGCCAAAAAGAGACTCTACAAGAAAAGAAACTACAGACCGATATCCTATACAAACGCTGATGGAAAATCTTCGACAAAATACATATTGAATTCAAGATCATATTAAAAGGATCATATACTATGACAAAGTGGGATTTATCACTGGAATGGAGGGATGGTTCAATGTGCAAATCAATAAATGTGATATACTACGTTACAAAATAAAGGGTGGAATTATATGACCATCAGAAAGATGCAGGAAAAGCATTTGACAAAATACAGCATCCTTTCATGATAAGCACCCTCAACAGATTGGGTATAGAAAAAACATACCTTAACATAATAAAGGACATATATGACAAACCCACAGCCAAAATTATACTTAATGGTGAAAAATTGAAAGCTTTTCCTCTGAGACCAGGAATAAGATAAGGATGCTTACTCTCACCACTCCCATTCAATATAGTACTGGAAGTCCTAGGTAGAGCAATTAGGCAAGACAAAGAAATAAAAGGCATCCAAATTGATAAGGAAGAATTAAAATTGTCATTCACAGGTGATAGGATCTTATATATAGAAAATCCCAAAGACTCAACCAAAAAACCGGTGGAACTAATCTGGATATAAAAACAATATACAGAAATCAGTTGCATTTCTAAACATTAACAATGAAACATCTGAAAAAGAAATAAAGAAAACTATCACATTCACAATAGCATCAAAAACAATAAAATACCTAGAGATAAATTTAAGAAAGTGAAATATCTATACAACAAAAGCTATAAGACTTGTTGAAAAAAATTGAAGACACAAACAAATGGAAAGACACTTTGTGTTCATGGATAAGAAGAATTAATATTGTTAAAATGTCCATACTACTCAAAGTCATCTCTATATTCAACTCAATTTCTATCAAAATTACTATGGCATTTTTCACAGAAATAGAAAAAACAATCCTAAAATTTTTACAGAACCACAAGAGAACCTAAATAGCCAAAGCAATGATAAGAAAGAAGAAGAAAGTCAGAGGCATCACACTTTCTGATTACAAACTGTATTACAAAGTTATAGTTATTAATACAGTATGATACTGGCATAAAATAGACCCATAGACCAATGAAGCAAAAAGAGTCTAGAATGAAACTCCCATACATAAGGTCAACTAATACTTGACAAGGACACCCAGTAGGAAAAGAATACTCTCTTTAACAAATGCTATTGGGAAAACTGGATAACCACATGCAGAAAAATGAAATGGGACTCATATCTTATATCACTCATATAAATTAACTTGAAATGTATCAAAGACTTAAACATAAGACCTGATACCATAAAATTTCTAGAGGAAAACAAGGAAGAAGTCCCTCAACATTGGTCTTGGCAATGATTTTGAATGACATAAAAAGCACAAAGAAACAAATGCAAAAATCAATTAAGTGGGACTACATCAAAAAAAATTTCTTTACAGCAGAAGAAATCAACAAAATGAAAAGGCAACCTACAGCATAAGAGAAAAATGTTTGCATACTTTATATCTGATAAGGGGCTAAGCTAAAATATATAAAGAGCTCGGAAAACTCAATAACAACAACAAAATAATCCAAACAATCCAATTAAAAATGGGCAGAGTAACTGAATAGACATATTTCCAAAGAAGACATCCAAATGGCCAACAGGAACAAGGAAAGATGCTCAACATCACTAATCATCATGGAAATGCAAATCAGAACCACAGAAAAAGAGATGATAATCATGTAACATGATAGAGGTTTTAGCTAAGTCTACTAAGCAATCATATTGCAATACATAAATGTATAAAATTAATTTGTTGTACACCTTAAATTTACACCATGTTATATGCCAAATATATTTCAACATATTAAAAAAACCTAAATCAGGAAAAAATGCCATCAAACTTGAAATTTGAAATGTGTGCACTTGTTATATGCAAATTATTCTTCAATAAAATTGATTAGAATTATTGGATGGGGGGGCTTCCCAGGTGGCGCAGTGGTTGAGAGTCCGCCTGCCGATGCAGGGGACACGGGTTCATGTCCCGGTCTGGGAAGATCCCACATGCCGCGGAGCGGCTGGGGCCGTGAGCCATGGCCGCTGAGCCTGCACGTCCGGAGCCTGTGCTCCGCAACGGGAGAGGCCACAGCAGTGGGAGGCCCGCGTACCAAAAAAAAAAAAAAAATTATTGGATGGGGGAGAAGCAATCAAAAATAACAGAAAGTAAAGTGAAGAGAAAATAATGACAATCCAAGAGAATCATCTTTGATGGCATCAAGTATAGCCTGGCCTTCTCTTCATTCTTTCTTAAATCAATGTAGCTTTCCCATTCCTTTCAAATTTCCTCCTTCACACATCTTATATTGTCATATAATATAATTGATGCTTGTGTAAGATGGGATTATCAGGTAGCCAGACTGGAACAGCTGATGCTTATCTCTGAAGATTCGTGGAAGTGATGACTGACCCTTGAGCAAGTTAAGAATGACTTGTGAATCATAATGTGCTGTATAAATCTTGGTGACAGCTTGTTCTACTTGTTGGGGGATGTTCAATTTGATAGTTTGCACAACTGGGCTTGAGTTATGTGACCATCTGTGTATGACTGTGTATGAAATACCCTACTATAAGTATCTGCTTGGGTTTCCCTGAAATCACAATGACATCTGGCTCAAATCTTGGGATTTCATAAGCTGAAGTTGAAACCCTATGAAGTTTTGTGAGACTGAGAAGGGATCCTGGTGGGGAGCGGGGTGGGAGACAGTACTGTGCCTGAAATAGCTGGATTCTCAATGATTTCCTGTATGTTTTCCTGTTGCCCTATGTACTTAACCTTTATCGAACATGAACAAGAGTTAACTCTATGGAGCCTTGTAAATCCTTTCAACTTTTTAAGTCTTTGTAATTGGTACAATGATTCTTAAGTCATTGTCATAATCTAAAATAATAAAATTTAATTTTTTTATTATAGTATTCAGTTGTTACACTGAGGCTAGGCTTCAAAATATTAAAGTACTTCTTCTGAGCCATATTATTTAGTTTTCCCAATGTGTCCTCCCTTCTCATCCCCCACCCCAGGTATCTATCAAGACTAAAGGCAATCTTGAAAAGGTAACATCTTCAGTGTGAATGTTTTTACCATTTGTCAAAGCCAGAGAGATATAACATAAAATGAGCTGTGGGTAAAATGATACCATCTTACGTTGACCGCTGGTGTTCCAAATATCAATCTAGCTTCAGAGCAATACATTCAAATGGATAAGGTGATTATTTAATTATATTTAATTATACCATTTGATTGATAACTAGTACTTTTATTTTGTACCTTTTATTTAAGTTGAGAGTTTATAAGCCTAATTTGAACTAAGCAACAAAGGAAGGTTTTACCAGGATAGAAAATCAAATAGCAGAAAAGACATTTGTAGATCTGACCTCAGGAAAGATTTTAAAAAGGACTCTAAGGCAGCTTATAGTATCTTTAACTCTCATCTCTCCCTCTCTAAGCATCAGCTTTATTCTTATTCTAGTTTATTTCACGTGGCATGTGCAGATATAAACTCATTCTTCCTATCTTTACCATCAGAAATAAAACATCCTCCAGCACTTTTGAAAAATTTAAGAGGTGCAATTTGATTGACTATCCTCAGATCATGGATATTTTACTTGGATCAAAAATCACTGCACATGGAATCAAATACTATAACCTTCTCTGACATTAGAATCTCAAGGTTGCAGTGAGGAAGCAGTAGCTCCTCATTGAGGGGATATCAAAGACATTCTATTTTCATGGGCATACTTCTGTGACTTAGGGAGATATTCCTTTATGTCAACTACATCTCTACTCTTCTATACTTGAAAAGAAAAAAATCATGCACATACAGAATCATACAGTAATATGTGTATGGCTTTTCACTAAAATTTTAGCAGAAGTATTTCATTTAAGGAATGTTACTTTTTAGAAAATAGCAATACCAGAATGATCTTTACGATTCTGTGGACATAAATAAAACAAAATTATGTCTCACTTTAAAACCTGTGAAATGGTTATCTAGCATATTTGTAAGTAAACTTTTAGAGTTTACTCTTTAAAATCTTTTAGAGTTTACTCTTTAAAATCTAAAACATGCAAGACAAGAAAATAACTTTCAATTAATTAATATCCTTTTCTCATATGCAGAATAAATGTAAGAGAAGAGTTCAAAATATTATGTCAGCACATAGGCATAGTTCCAGTCAAAAGTCAATCCTAAATAATGAGGACTTATACACAAAATTATGATTGAAAATAGTTGATCATCTCATATGCAAATGTTGTATAAGCAGGGACATCCAAATCACCTTTCAGCCAAATATTTCACAATTAGTCTTTGACATATTCTGCGAACTATACCAAAGCCATGCCCTCAGCAATATAAAAGCGCAAATAAAGCCAAGACTGCAGATAGTCATTTATTCATTTCCTCAGGTTAGGTACAATGGTAACCGCATTTTCTAAATTATCAGGGCCATACAGACATTGGAGCTTAAGAACAAGATCCAATTTTATAACAGTCTGTTAAACTATAAGCCATTCTATTGACATATATGTCCACCATGGTAATTAGCATCTTGAGTGATGATGTTATGAAAACAAAGAAACACTGCATACCTAAAATAAAACATTTATATTATATGAGACCAATTTGATGAAAAGAAGGCAAGCTATGAATGAAAATGTAGGTTGTTTTTTAAAAATTATTTGCTTTTACTGTATATACCAATATTTGCGAATACCATTTAATTAGAAATGTGATCATGACAGAAAATAAGAGTTAAAATGTTGACTTTTTATATTTAATGTTTGTACGCATAAATATAGCCTTTTACTGATGATCTATAGCTCCAAAATCTTGGAAGCTAAGATTATGCTTTGCAAAACAGGAGCTGTGAAGCCCTGACTGTCAAGAAACACAAGAAATCATTTCCTTAGTTATTTTACTACTAGTAGATCCTGAGTGACAGCATTTCCTGCACAGACACCTAAGCATCATTTAGTTTTCTTAGGGGCAAACTACCACTAACTAACAGAGAGATTAATATTCAAACCTGTTAAACAAAGATAATTGCCATAGGGACTGAAATATTCACTTGAAATTGACAAAAGTGTTCTCTCTATACAGACAAAGCTACATGAGGACACAGATTTCCACCAGAAAATCATTTAATGTATATTGAATTAATAAAAGAGAGTTTAGGAGAAGTGATGTCAGCAAGATAGTGTTATATGAAGTTCTAACACTTATATCCTGACAAAAACAACAATTTTAGCAACGACCAATCTTTATAGAAGTCTAGGTGTCCAGCTGAGAGGTTCCAGCACCTCAATAGAGCCAAAAATTCAAGAATAGACACATTGAAGAGGGTAAGAAAAACAGTTTTAGTTTACCTACATTATGCCTCTCCACAGGTCGCACAGTTCGGTGCCAAAAGAGACCCTCAGCTCACAGTTTTCCCCATGGACAAAGGGTGAGTGAAGTGACCTGCGGCTTCCCCAGACCAATGGGTTTCTGATCAAGAGAGCCAAATCTTTCTCACCCGATCTAGAATACTGAGGGCACTGGCATGACTGAATAGTCTGGGGACAGCTAGGAGCAAAGAAAAAGGACAGAGGCTCACAGTAACTGGTACATGGATCTCAGCATCCCATGAACTCCAAAGGCCACCTCATCTGTACACCCCTTCAACTAGCTGATGTGTAACCCCAGTACTCTGTATTTCCCCTCTTAGTCAGTGCCCCATACTCCCCTGCAGGTGGTGGCACAAGCCTCCACAGACAGTGCATGGGATCCCCCACAGAAAGCACAGGGATATCAGCATCATTCCCAATTCTGTTGGATTGGGAGGAGGCACAGAACCTTGGACACTTCTGAGTACTGCCATAGGAAAAATAAATACGAGCCTCTCAACAACCAGCTCAGCTTTGCAGGATTGAAAACAGACACAATCCTAAACCTTCTCTCCCAAGAGGGAGCAAGAGGACTGGAGCAGGCACATCCATAGAAAAAGTCTAAGATACTCCCTGAATCTCTGGCCAGGCTGAATGGTGAAAGTCTTTTTCTTCTGAAGCCTGTCAATAAAGACCAGAGGATGTGATTGCTTCTTCAAATGTGAAGACAGCAAAACAAGCCTTCAAGCAACACTAAGAATCAAGGAAATATGATACCACCAAAAGAAAAAATTATAGCTCCAGTAGCTGATCCTCAAAATGGAGGTACAAATTGCCTGACAAAATTTTAAATAATCATCTTAAACAAAGTCAGTGGGCTACAAGAGAACACAGACAACTAAATGAAATCAGGAAACCAAAACATAAAAAAATGAAAAATTTAACAAAGTGATAGAAACCATGAAAAAGAACCAATCAAATTCTAGAGCTGAAAAGTACAATGATTGAACTGAAAAATTTAATAGAGAACTTCAACAGCAGTCTTGATCAAGCAGAAGAATCAGCAGACTCAGACAGATCATTTGAAATTATCCTGTCAAGAAAAAAAAAGAAAACAAATGAAAAGCCTACATTAAAAAAGAAAGGAAAGAAAGCCTACAGTACTTATGGGATACCATTTAATAAGTCATTATATACATTATGGAAGTCTCAGAAGGAGCAGAGAAAGACAAGGGAGCAGAAAGCTTATTTAAAGACAAAGTGAAAGAAATACTCCAAAATCTAGGGAGGGAAATGAACATCTAGATCCATTAAGTCCAAAGAAATCCAAATAGATTGAATATAAAGAGGTCTTCACTAAGACATATTAAAATCAAATTATCAAAATTAATAACAATAAAGAATTTTAGAAGCTCAAAGACAAGGGAACCCCTATAAGGCTATCTGTGGATTTTTCAGCAGATACCTTGCAGGCAAGGAGAGAGTAGAAAGATACATTCAAACTGCTGAAAGAAAAAAAAATACAGCCAACCAGGAATAATAAAATCGGCAAAGATACCCATTAGAAATGAAGGAGAGATAAAGGCTTACCCAGACCAAACAAACACAAAAAAGCCGAGAGTTTTTTACCACTAGACCTGCCTTATATAACATTCTAATGGGATATCTTCAAGTCGAAATGAAAGGATGCTAGTCAGAAACATGAAAATGTGAAAGTATAAAACTCATTGCTAAAGGTAAGTATATAGTCAAATTCAGAATACTCTAATACTGTAATGGTGGTGTGTAAATCACTTTTAACTTTAATATGAGACAATAGCATTAAACATATCTACAAGTATAATCATTTGTTAATAAATATGCAATATAAAAAGATATAAATTGTGACATTAATAACATAAGATATTTGGGAGAGAAGTAAAAGTGTAGAGCTTTTATCAAGAACTGTCAAAGTTAAGGTATTATTTAGACTATTTTTGAGAACAATTTTAGGCTCACAACAAAATACAGAAGTTTCCCATATAACTTCTGCCCCCACACATGCATAGCCTCCCCTATTATCAACATCACTCATCACTATGATATATTTCTTACCGAGGATGAAACTACATTGACACATCATAATCACCCCAAATCTCTTAAATGCTCTTTCTTTCTTTTTTTTTTTAACATCTTTATTGGAGTATAATTGCTTTACAATGGTGTGTTAGTTTCTGTTTTATAACAAAGTGAATCAGCTATACATATACATATATCCTCATATCTCCTCCCTCTTGCATCTCCCTCCCACCCTCTCTCTCCCACCCCTCTAGGTGGTCACAAAGCACCGAGCTGATGTCCCTGTGCTATGCGGCTGCTTCCCACTAGCTATCTATTTCACATTTGGTAGTGTGCATATGTCCATGCCACATGCTCTTTCTTTCTTTATGTATATCTGAGTTTCTGGTTTCTGATCTAGATTATATTCCTTCTCTCTGAATAATGTCTTTGAACATTTCTTGTAAGGCAGATCTACTGACAACAAATACCCTGAATTTTTGTTTTTCTGAGAAAGTCTTTATTTCTCCTTCACGTTTGAAGGATAATTTCACAGAGAACAGAATTCTAGGCTGGTGTTTTTTTGTTTGTTTTTCCTCTCAACACTGTATTTTCCTCCACCCTCTTGCTTACATGGTTTCTAAAGAGAAGTTACATGCAATTCTTGTCTTTTCCCGCTATAGGTAAGCTGTTTTTTCCCTCTGACTTCTTTCAGGAATTGTTCTTTATCTTTGACTTTTGTAATTTGAAAATGATATACCTCAACATAGTTTTCTGGCATTTATTCTGCTTAGTGTTCTCTGAGCTCCTTGGATCTGTGATTTGGTGTCTGACATTAATTTGGGACATTCTCAGCCATTATTGTTTTAAATATTTCTTCTGTACCTTTCCGTATTTCTTCTCCTTTTGTGTTTCATTATGTATATGTTACACCTTTTGCAGTTGCCACACAGTCCTTGGATAATTTGTTCTATCTTATTTTCAGTCTTTATTCACTTTGCTTTTGTATTTTTTTTTTTAGGATTCTATTGATATCTTCTCTAGCTCAGAGATTCTTTTCAAACCCTGTTCAGTCTACTAATAGGTGCATCAAAGGTATTTTTAATTACCTTTACAGTGGTTTTTATCTCTAGCATTTCTTTTAAGTTCTCTCTTAAGATTTTTGTCTCTGATTACATTGTTCATCTATTCTTCTACGCTGTATATTTTATCCATTAGAGTTCTTAGCATATTAATCATAGTCGTTTCAAAATTTTCATCTGATAATTCCAATATTCCTGCCATGTCTAGTTCTGATGCTTGCACTGTCTTTAAATTATGTTTTTTGCCTTTTGATGCTTTGTTATTTTTCCATGATAGCTAGACATGACATATTTGGTAAAAGGAACTGCTGCAAATAGGCCTTTTGTAAAGTGGTGGTGAGGTGTGGTGGAAAGGAAAGCATTCGATGGTCCTATAATGACATCTCAGTCTTTTACTGAGTCTATGCCTCTGGATTATGAACTTAACAAGTGCTTCTCTGTTGTTTTTTTTGGTTTTGTTTTTCCCTTTTGGTAGGAGAGGATGGCTAGAGTTGCCTGGAGTTGGGTATTTCCTTTCCCCAAGTTAGTTTCTGATAATACCCCAGCAGGTTAGGCTCTTGTTAACTAGTCTCTCCTAAGGGAAGTCCTTGTTAATAAGAACCAAGTGCTCTGACTTATTTTAAAATGTTTTATTTTCTCCTCCCCCTGCCAGAAACATGAATATTTTTTCCCTGATATTTTCTGTGAGAAACTGAACAAGCTCTGGAGGTAAATCACACAAAAAGTCACCTCCGATGACTATAAATCACACAGAAAGTCATCTCCGATGACTAAGTCCCCCTGGAGATTTTAACTCTCTCACTTGCCCACACTGAGTTTCCAGCAATTCATCAATTATAGTTAGGTTTTCCTACCCCCGTACTTGCTACTCTGGCAGTTTCTGCACCAGAGTCTGCTCCAGTAAGGCTCAACTCCTGGCATTGACCTATTTCTTCAATCTTGGGGACAGTAGTTTGCCAGGAGTGTCCTCCTGGCTTTTGAGAATCCAAGAAGAGTTGTTTACTTTTCATTCTTCTCAGAATTTTACTTGTTAGGTTCAAGTAGCAAGTTCCAAGCTCTTCACATTCAGAATCAGAAATTGGAAATCACAAAGTTAAGTTGCCATCGCTGCTGATTTTATAACTCTAGTACAAAATTGACAATTAACTATTACAACTCTAGTATAAAAATTTCAACACAAAATTATTAAAAACTGTAGCTAGAAATTTTGTTAATGGATACACAGTAAACAAGGGGTAAATTGTGACATCAATAACATAAAATGTGGAGGAGGGAATAAAAGTGCAGAGTATTTATATGTGATAGAAGTTAGTTATTACTGGCTTAAAGTAGATTTTATAACCCAAAGATGTTTTACGTAAGCCTCATGGTAATCACAAAGTAAAAATCTGTAGTAGACACAAAACAAAGAGAGAAAGGAATCAAGTCATTCTAATACAAAAAGTCATCAAATCAAAAGAAATACATCAAGAGAGGAAGAAAGGTACAAAAGAATTTTAAAACAAAAAACTAACAAACTGGCAATAGCAAGTCCTTACCTATTAATAATTACATTAAGTATTAATAGATTAAATTCTATAATCAAAAGATATAAAATGGCTGCATAGATTAAAAAAGAAAAAACAAGACTCAGCTACATGCTTCCTACAAGAGACTCACTTCAACCTTAAGGACACACATAGGCTGAAAGTGAAAGAAAGGAAAAATATTTCATTCAAATGATAACCAAAAGAGAATGAATGGTTATACTCAGAACAGACAAAGTAAACTGTAAGTCAAAAGCTGTCAGAAGAGACAAAAAGGTCATTTTATGATGATAAAAGGCTCAATTCAGCAATCATCTATCCAGATTATCCAGATATAAAATCCATAAGGAAAAGAGCAGAGTTAAACAACACTAATGACCAAAGGGATCTAAGGGACACACATAGAATATTTTGTCCAACAGCACCATAATACACATTCTTTTCAAATGCACACAGAACATTTTCCAGGATAGATCATATGCTGGGCCACAAGACAACTCTTAACAAATTTAAAAAGATGGAAATCATATGAAGTATCCTCTCTGATCACATTGCTTTGAGACTCAAAATAAATGACAAGGGGAAAATTCACAAGTATGTGGATGTAAACAACATGCTCCTGATCACTCAATGGGTAAAAGATGAAACAAAAAGGAAAATCAAAAAATATCTGGAGAAAAATGAAAATGTAAACACAGTATATCATGACTTGTGGTATGAAGCAAACACAGTTCTAAAAAGGGAATTTATAGAGATAAATGCCTAATTTAAGTAAAAAGAAAGATTGCAAACAAACAACCTAACGTAACACTTCAAGGAACTAGAAAAAGGAGAACAAACTAAGCCCAAAATTAGCAAAGAAAGGAAATAACAAATATCAGAGTAGAAATAAAAGAAACTGAGTCTAGAAAAAAAATAGAAAAGACCAACAAATCTAACATTAATTTTTGTAAAGGTATATAAAATTGACAAATCTTAGCTAGACTAAGAAAACAAAAAGACGCAAATAAATAGAATTATCAATGAAAGACGAGACATTACAACTGATATCCAGAAATACAAAAGCTTTTCCTCTGAGATCAAGAGCAAAACAAAGATGTACACCCTCATTATTTCTATTAAACATAGTACTGGAAGTGCTAACCAGAACAATCAGGCAAGAAAAAGAAATAAAAGGCATCCAAACTTGAAAGGAATAAGTAAAACTGTCTATGCACATGACAGGATTTTGTATACAGAAAATGCTAAAGTCTCCACCAAAACTATTAGACCTAATCAATGAATACACTAATGTTGCAGTACACAAAATCAATAAACAAAAGTCAATGGTGTTTGTATACATAAACAATAAGCTATCCAAAAAAGAAATTAAGAAAAGAATCTCATTCACAATAACATCAAAAACAATGAAATGCAAATAAATTTAACCAAGGAGGTGAAAGAACTGCACACTGAAAAGTATTAAACACTGATGAAAGGAATTGAAGAGGAAACAAATAATTGGAAATGTATCCTGTGTTCATTATTGGTATTATTAAAATTTCCATATATCAAAGTGATCTATAAATTCAGTGTAATCCCTATCAAAATTCTAAATGCATTTTTCACAGAAATAGGAAAAACACCTTAAAATTCATATGGAGCCATAGAAGACTCCAAAGAGCCATTTGAGAGAGAAGAACAAAACTAGAACCCTCACACTGATCTCAGATTATATTATAGAGCTGTAGCAATTACAACAGCATGATACTGACATACAAACAAACATATATACCAATGGAAAAAACCGAGAGCTCAGAAATAAAATCATGCATATATGTTTAATTAATCTTCACCAGGGTGCCAAGAATACAAAATTGAAAAAAGTAGTTTCTTACAAAAATCGTGTTGTGAAAACTGAACACCACTTACCAAGGAATAAAATTGGACTCTTTTCTTACACAATATACAAAAATCAACTCAGAATGAATCCATGGTCTCCTTAACACAGGCCTTGACAATGTTTTCAGATATGACACTAACAGCACAGGCAACAAAAGCAAAAATAAACACATGAGATTACACAGGATAGAAAGCCCAGAGATAAACCCAAGCACATATGGTCACGTAATTTATGACAGAGGAGGCAAGAACATACAATGGAGAAAAGACAGCCTCTTCAATAAGTGGTGCTGGGAAAACTGGACAGCTACATGTAAAAGAATGAAATTAGAACACTACATAACACCATTCACAAAAATAAACTCCAAATGGATTAAAGACCCAAATGTAAGACCAGACACTCTAAAACTCTTAGAGGAAAACATAGGAAGAACACTCTTGGACATAAATCACAGCAAGAGCTTCTTTGAACCACCTCCTAGAGTAATGAAAATAAAAACAAAAATAAACAAATGGGACCTAGTTAAACTTAAAAGCTTTTGCAGAACAAAGGAAACTATAAACAAGACAAAAAGACAACTATCAGAATGGGAGAAAATGTTTGCAAATGAAACAATGGACAAAGAATTAATCTCCAAAATATACAAACAGTTCATAGAGCTCAATATCAAAAAAACAAAAAACCCAATTAAAAAATGGGCAGAAGACTTAAATAGACATTTCACCAAAGAAGACATACAGGTGGCCAAGATGCACATGAAAAGATGCTCAACACCACTAATTATTAGAGAAATGCAAATCAAAGCTACAGTGAGGTATCAGCTCACACCAGTCAGAATGGCCATCATCAAAAAAATCTTACAAACAATAAATGCCGGAGAGGGTGTGGAGAAAAGGGAACCCTCTTGCACTGTTGGTGGGAATGTAAATTGATACAGCCACTATGGAGAACAGTATGGAGGTTCCTTCAAAAACTAAAAATAGAACTACCATATGACCCAGCAATCCCACTACTGGGCTATACCCTGAGAAAACCATAATTCAAAAGGACATGTGTACCCCAATATTCATTGCAGCACTATTTACCATAGCTAGGACATGGAAACAACATAAATGCCCAATGATAGATGAATAGATAAAGAAGATGTGGCACATATATACAATGGAATATTACTCGGCCATAAAAAGGAATGAAATTAGGTCATTTGTAAAGATGTGGATGGACCTAGACTCTGTCATACAAAGTGAAGTAAGCCAGAAAGAGAAAAACAAATATCGTATATTAATGCAGATATGTAGAATCTAGAAAAATGGTACAGATGAACCTATTTGTAGGACAGGAATAGAGACACAGACGTAGAGAACAGACATGTGGACACAGGGGGGAAGGGGAGGGTGAGACAAACTGGGAGATTAGGTTTGACATAAATACACTACCACGTGTAAAATAGATGGCTAGTGGGAACCTGCCATATAGCACAGGGAGCTCAGCTTGGTGCTCTGTGGTGACCTACCTAGATGGGAGGAGAGAGGGGGAGGGAGGTGCAAGAGGGAGGGGACATATATATACATGTAGCTGATTCACTTCATTGTACAGCAGAAAGTAACACAACATTGTAAAGCAACTTTACTCCAATTAAAAAAAAAATCAACAAAATGAAAAGGCAACCAAGAGAATGAGAGAAAATATTTGTAAATCGTATCTGAAAAAGGATTAATATTCAAAATATATAAGCAACTGATATAACTCAATAACAAAAAACAAACAAAAAACTCAAAAAACAAATAACTTGATGTTAAAATGGGCATATATCTGAAAAGACATTTATCTAAATAAGACACACAAATAACCAATGGTATATGAAAAGGTACTCAACATCATCGTGGAAATACAAAACATCAGGGATGCAACCATTAGGGAAATCCAAATCAAAACTACAAGAAAATATCACCTCACATCTGTAAGGATAGCTATTGTCTAAAAAAAAAAGATAGCAAGTGTTGGCTAGCATGTGGAGAAAAGTGAACCCTAGTACAGTGTTTGTGGGAATATAATTTATTATAGCCATTATGGAAAATAGCATGGAGTTTCTTTAAAAAATTTAAACGTTGAAATACCATGTAATCCAGCGATCCCACTTCTGGGTATCTACCCAAAGGAAATATCTAGAAGAGGTACCTGTACTCTGATATTCATTGAAGCCTTATTCACAATAGCTAAGATATAGAAATAAGCTAAATGCTTAACAATGGATTAATGAATAAAGAAAATGTGATATATACATAAAATAGTATATTATTCAGCCTTAAAAAAGAAGGAAAGCCTGTTATTTACAAGAACATGAATGGACCTGGAGAACATTATGCTAAGTGAAATAAGCCAAACACAGAAGTACAAATATTATATGATCTCACCTTATGTAGAATCTAAATTAGTCAGACTCAGTTACAGAGAATAGAAACATGGTTGCTAGAGGCTATAGGGATGGGGAAATGGGAAGTGATGGTCAAAAGGTACAAAGTTTCCATTTTTCAAGATAAAGTAGGTTCTGGAGACCAACTATATAGAATAGTGCCAATAGCTAACAATATTTTATTGTTTAAAATTTATTAAGGAGGTAAATATAATGTCAAGTGTTCTTACCACAGAAAAAATATTATAAGAAAGGTGATGGGAGTAAATGTTGTGAGGTAATAGATATGTTTATGGCCTTAATGGTGGTGAGTCTATATATGATTCTATAAACTAAATATGTACAGCTTTTTACATGTCAATCATACCTCAATAAAGTAGTTTTTAAGAAAATCAAAGGAAGTTTAGTTGTATGAATTTAGTATTTTGTCAGTGTCAAGGTATCTACAAAACTAAAGAAAATTTAATAATTGACCTCTTCACTAGAAGTCCAACAATTATGTCAGTGACTCAATTTTCCAATATTCACTTCCCCCACCCACCGTTTCTGATTGATGACATAGTTTCATTTTACTTGGTCTGGAATTCACTTTCCCTAAAATGACTTTTTGACTATACGTTTGTATACTTGACTTAAAATCCAATGGGTGAGATTGTTTCTCTATTTTTAAGATCATCCTACCTTCCTCAAAGCCAATACTGTATAACAGCTCCAGATATGATTCAGGAATTTCAGTACCAAACTGGAAGCATTTTAACCAATTAGGTTATCAGTAGAGAAAATGAATCTCAATATAATTTAATCTCATTGGTTAATGTAATGATGCATTTTATTTCATATTTTTCACATAAATTTGTCATATTTAAAATTTTTAAGAGTTAAATATATATGCAATGCCTGTATTTAATTATTAATGTGCAATCCACTATCTTATATCATCCATTTTCTTTTAGTCACAATATTGCATATTGGTTTCAGTTACTTTGAATTTCTTTAAGGTACTTTGTGTTGCAATACACTAGCAGATGTGTTTGTGTAATTATTTCTTATCTTTTTCTGTGCCTCATAATTTTGTTCACATTTGCTGTGGAGATTTTAGAAATCATGTAGATTGTTTGGTACAGGAAGGAAATCAACCCTGGAGTGCCTAATTACTTGCAATCTTCCTGTTTTTCCTCGGATGCATTTTTAATCTTACAAACAGTGGGCATTTTTGTTAACCCTTCCTACATACAGCTCTACTATACTTCCTACCATAGCTTTCTGTATATTAAGTCAAACTAGTTTTATACTGAAAGTGGATAAAGTAAGTCATGGTGTTGCAGAGGAAATACATTTGATTCAACATTTAAAAAATAAACTGTAGCTTGAAAGTTTTACATACAGTCATAACAGAAAGATAATTGGAAGACAGGGTATATATATATATATATATATATATATATATATACACATATCTATAATCATCTACATTTATCTTAATCAATTGCTTATACATCTCAGTTAGGTTTTTTTGTTTTTGTTTACTTTTAAATTGTCCTGACATTTGGCTATGTTCACTGCTGTATGATTCACTTCTAAAAACAGAACAGGAAAGACAAGAACAACAAAAATAAGTTGAAAATTGAAAGAACAAAAATTCTTGCAAAAATGAAGAAGCACAAAATGGGAGGAGTAATTGAGCATTGCAAAATTAAATATCAACAAAATAATTAATCACTAATTGGGTCAAAATCTAATGTTCATTTCACTTTACTTTTTATCTCTTCATGACTCAAACTCTCAGAGCAGAGTTTTTCTGGGCATAATGGAAAGGGAAGGAGAGTGATTTGTGACATGTGTGAACTAGAGATTTAGTGGAGTGAAAGGTTCTGACATTCAGATTGAATAAAAAGAAGTTAAACTAATTAGACCACATAGATTGGATAGTTATGTCCACACAAATATTTTTTACTTCAAATTTCTTCTTATTCTGAATTCAAAGCTGTTGGAAGTTTATGTGTTATAAATAATAATTAAGCCACTTACATTTTCTAGGTAGGAAAACTTGATATATTCTACTAATACACAATTTCTCTTTTTCCCTTTATCACCAATCTTATTTATAAATTTTATCTCTTTACTTTCAATTTATGCCATCTATGTTTTTATTACCTAAGAGATGCCATATAAATAACTGTCAAAGAAACCTGAATTAATCCTATATCTGTTCAATATTTGACATTTTCCAGTTTCTCCATAATATTCCAGTTAAGCATATACACACCGTTAACCTTTTTCCCCTCTGTGTTTCAGTGCTCAGACTTCTCTCATTAATCATCTGTACACCTAGAGATTCTGCTCTTTTCTGAAACTCATACCAGACTACAGTTTTAGAGATTTGACAAGCATTAGATACTTTTTTACTTCCAAAAGAAGAATCAAAATATCTCATAACTATCAAAATGAGGCTTAGGGAGAATATGTTTTAGACAGACTTTGGCTAAGAGAAAAAAACATCATCAGGTCCAAGTACTCCAGTGACAAACTTCAAGTAAAAAAGCAAGTCCTCTTATTTGACTGAGATACTTATCCTAATTTAAATGGATAATGCATGATATCAGATATTTTGGTGTTTTATGGATAATTGGTAGGATTAATAATAGATTTTATAGAAAATTAGCTCATTTATCTCTGGGGCGACATGAGATGCTAAAATCAACTCTAGAAAATAGAAAATACTTTGATTTTACTTGAATATTTCAAGTACATCTTTAAGGGATGTCATTTTTAAGGAATTCATTTTCATGTATGTTAAGCATATGATAAAAGGATACAGAAAACCAGCAAACACACTGTTAAAATTTGTGAAATGGCTCACTGGCTTATGGACTGAAACATTTACAAGGTTACTATGTTCCTCATTAGGAAAACATGATTAGTTTCTCACTGATTAGTATACTTTGGCTTTTTTTTTTCTTTTGAAAAAGCCAGAAACTATATTAATTTATTGATGGAAAATAATACCATTTCCCCAAAATGAATTTTATTGGCACATGAATAACTGTATTGGAAGCTCTCAGTGACAAGTGAAATTTGGTTTATTTTCATGAGTTCATTTATTCCAGCCATATTGCCTCCCATCAACTTCTTTCATTCATTTGTTGATGTTCTATCCATTCATTCATATCTAAGTATATATTGAGTTGAATCAGTTAACATAGATTCAAAAATGAATTAAATTATTCTTGTTGTCAAGCATAATCAAGGAGGCAGCCATATAAAAATATTTGAAAAATATGATTACTATTATACTGGAAGTCATTACTAAATATTAAAGTAGCATAAAATGAGCTTGATTAATAAACTCCAGTTAGAGAGTAGAGGAAGACTTTACAAAAGCAGAGACATGAAGTGGATTTTGAAGGTTCAGGAGGCTGACTTAAAGAGGCCAGCAGGGGTTAGCAGTCATGTACAAAGTCTCAGAAAATCATAACCACATGGAGTAATTGCAGAAATTGGTATAATTAATGAACTTAATAGGGCTTTAACATTGGACAGAAGTGGCTAAAAATAAGGCTAGATATGTTAGACTAGTGTCAGGTTTGTATGTTCAGACAAAGAGATTTAACATTATTTCTTGAGGAATGGGGAGTCATTTTAAAGAAAATGAATTATATTGCTAGATTTCTGTTTTAGTGAAATTATCCAAGTAACAGTGAAAATGACTGAGTTGGTGTAGGCAAAACTAGAGGCAGAGAGACAATGTTAGAGTGATTGAATAGTGTAGATGTGGGAGGATGAGAGTTGATCTAATACAGAAATAGTGTGTGATTAGGCTAAAGAATAAACATGAGAGATTATAATAAATGTGAGAGGTTATAATCCCGGAGTTTAATAGATATTAGTGAACAAATAGAAGTGGCAGATAAGGGAAGAAAAAAGTTTTGATTAAAACCTTTTTATAAAAGGAGAAGTATTGTGTACATTTTTACCTTGGGTGCCTGTGGGTTCTTCAGATGAAGATGTATAGCATTCAGTAAAATACACAGCCCTAGAAAGATTCTGGGCTACAAGTATAAAATTAACAATTGTTAATGCGTAGGTAGTAGTAGAACTACTACTAGTAGAGGGGGTACATGGTACAGATTGCATACTACTATTAGGATTAACGACACTGCAGGAAACAAGCTAATCAATAATTCACAGAAGTACCTATTTTGTGTTTAATCAGAAATGAATTTTTGGAGAAATAGATTTTTTTTTTTTTTTCGGTACGTGGGCCTCTCACTGTTGTGGCCTCTCCCGTTGCAGAGCACAGGCTCCGGACGCGCAGGCTCAGCGGCCATGGCTCATGGGCCCAGCCTCTCCGCTGCATGTGGGATCTTCCCGGACCGGGGCACAAACCCGTGTCCCCTGCATCGGCAGGCGGACTCTCAACCACTGCGCCACCAGGGAAGCCCGAGAAATAGATTTTTAATGAAAGTCATCCTTAGCTAAGATAAATTGATTGAGAGGGCAATTATCTAGAATCTGAAGAAAAAAATTTATTCCTCCAGACATTAATTTTTTCAACTGTCAATGAATGCTTTTGTAACGGGGGTTTATTGCCCCCATGAGGCCAAAAATTGCCCATGTGGAGGGTGTGTGGAAAAAAAATCCTCAATCCTTTTATGTATAAAGCAGAAGTGTACATACAGTAAATAGACATATATCTGTAGTACAAAATTTCAAAAGGGCAATGATTTGGGGAAAAACTATTTAAGAAGTCTCCTGGGAGGGGGACAATAAAAATAATTAAGAAACACTGGCCTAGTATTGGGTGGATTCTTCTATTATTTTATAAAGATATTTCTGTATATCATATGTGATTTGTGAACTCTTGAATGTCAACTCTCATACCAAATGTGATTTAATGGCCACAAAAGCACAAGGACTGGCAATTTCCCTCTCTTACATTTTTACTCCAGTTTCACAGTCTGACATTTTGACATATTTTGCCCACTCAGCTGTTGTGAGGATGAACTTCTCTCTGCTTAGTTCATGTCCCTGAGGGAACATAAGCTTTTAATTTTGAGGAAACCAGGAAATTAGTGCCAAAATAATTAGTGTTACTTATTGGAAAATCATTAATGACATGATCATCAAAAATCACTGCAGTTTTGAGAGCTTCCTTTCTCCTAGGATGCTTTCATTTAGTTTACCACGTTTTTCCTTAACGTGATCATCCAAATGAGTTGCATTTAATTTTTTTTAATTTATGCACATTTGACCTAACTATAGATCTTATAGAGAGGATATTTTTAATTGCATGTTAAATTTTGGATAAGTTTTTAGCACCTATGGTATTCTGCCTAAAGAAGCAGAGAAGAAACTAGTAATTATACAAATTCTTCCCCTGGTACTATCACATAAATAATGGGTTGTAAACAAGCTTAAAGAAAAAAACTGTTTCTCCGGGTACATTTTGTGGAATAAGCAGGTGACTTCTCTGCCAAATGCATGCATAAGGCAAGCAGATGAGATTTGTAACCTAATTCCTCTCAAGCAGAAAGGCCGTTTGGCTAGGTAAGCAAAGAGCAGCCTAAATCCTAGCTGAGGTGAGTAGAAATGGGTTTGTGCATTGAATACCTAAATTCTAGCAAACAAATTCTTCTACAACTGAGGTATCTGAAAATAACATTCTGATTTAAATTGTACTTTTGCTGAATTATTTTGTTAACAAATGGACTTAAGGAGTCTTTAAAAAGAATTTCTGGGCTCATATTGTCATCGAAATTCTCAACTGAGTGACTCAGTGAGAAAAATCTCTTCTCAAAAAGTCCTTTTAATCTTTCAGTCTTTTCTTATGCTCTCACTAAAGATCTAGGTCTGGGGAAAAAATAACAAGATTTTCATTTTTAACATGTAATTTTCTGATATGAGGAAAGTTTTAACTTAGAGTCTACGACCTGCTGCTGGGGAGAGAGTGTCTTGTTTAGCTACAGAAATGATAGAACAATTATCAGTGCTTATCAATGCATGTTCTTTTATTTATTCCCTCCACTTTTAGGAGAATTTTTCAAAGGAGTTCTTGACCTGCAAACATTAACAACATTTTATCTGGTGCCTTTTTGATTTGACTCTTCCCTTCATGTTTGGAGTGAGATAGTAAGACTTTTTTTTGCTTGGCAGGAAACATAGAAAAGTCCCCTCCATCGCATATTTCCATGGTTCCACTTTAGCCAGGCTTATGCTCAGCACAGTGACAGCCAATTTTGCCTGCCCAGCAAAGGGAGATGCAGGAGCCCCCTGCATCTTGTCTTGGCTTCACTCTCTCTCCAAATCTACTTTTCTCCTCATCAGGCCTGGTCACTGCTTAAGTCTCCTCTTTGCTTGAAGAATACATGATGCATAAGCTGCAAGTTGTACATAATTTTAGGTAGGTTTTATATTAATAATAAAAAGTTACATTATACATGCATTATAATGAATTTCACTCAAATGCTAGAAAGACTGAAACATATCCACGGTGCCAATTATTTTTCCTTAAGTGTATATTAATAGAATTACTTCAAAATGTTATCAGAAGTTATTAAGGGAAATAAAAATAGGAAACAAAGCATGATGCCAAAACTCTGTCCCTTTGCATATTTCAATATCAACTGAATGCAGTTACTATGTTTAAGACATTTTTCTTTAATTGGTAGCAACCTTCTTTGGACAGGAAGAAAGTATGCACTTTTGCGGAGGGGCATAATGCACTTGCCTCATAATAGCACAATATCTGTGTCTTTTATAACCCAGAAAAGTTGAATATTTGTGTGATGTCACTTTATAATAAAGAGTAGATATTCTGAATGCAGAAAGTTCACCTTGAGAATGAATAGCAGCTAGAACTGAGTAAATTAACTGAAGGAAAGGACAAAAATATATGAATAGACAACAGCATGTTTTCCCTTGAGGAGAGAAGCAATAGAAGATTCACAAAAAAGCAATTACTATGAAAAGTAGTGATGTATGCAGAAAAAATGAAAGTTAATGAGTTAAATAGAAAAGGCAAAGACAAGACGGCAATATGAAACACAAGTTAAAATGTTAAAATTATAAACAAATACATGACTATTTGTGGCATCTGTAGATCATATGCTTCTTGAGTGTACCTGGTTATATGCATATTTTATCACCTCTGCCTGATTGTATACTACATGAGAAAATAATCTGTGATATGTTCATTTAATATTACTGACATCTCCTGTTCAAATGCTTAGTGTGGAGTTAGGATCTCAGAAACATAAATGTTGGACAAGAGAAATTTTATCATCTAGCTAGAGTCTGTCTGGACATCCAGATCCCACAAGTATAAAGTGTCTGGGAATGTTTTCTGAACTAAGCCTCAAATGTCACTTAGAAGTTCTCTGAACTTAAGAATCCAACTGAGGAAAGATTCTGTGCTTCTTCCCTGCAGTTTTACTGTGTTCAGACATCTGAGTCCCAAAGCCTAATGATCATGCAAATAGGAACGAACAAGAAAAATATTTGCATATTCAGGAATAACTCAATCTGCTCCACACCTCCCATTAATCAACCCCTCCTAAAATCTCCCCATATTTTTTTCACACTTTCACCTCTGCTTAAAAACCCATTGCCTTTTCACTCAGTATAATCTCCAGGTCCATCCAATGTTGCTTCAAATGGCATTATCATACTAAGTGAAGTAAGTCAGACAGAGAAGGACAAATATCACATGATATTGCTTATATGTGGAATGTAAAAAAAATTATACAAATGAACTTATTTACAAAACAGAAACAGACTCACAGGCATAGAAAACAAACTTATGGTTACCAAAGGGGAAAGGTGGGGGGGAGGAATGAATTGGGATTTGGGATTGACATATACACACTACTATATTTAAAATAGATAGCCAACAAGGACCTACTGTATAGCACAGGGAACTCTGCTCAATATTCTGTCATAATCTAAATGGGAAAAGAATTTGAAAAAGAATACATATATGTATATGTATAACTGAATCATTTTGCTATATATCTGAAACTAACAACATTGTAAATCAATTATTGTTCAATATAAAATTAAAAATTAAAAAATAAAATAGATAAACAACAAGGTCCTGCTTTAGAATAGGGAATTATATTTAATACCTTGTAACAACCTATCATGGAAAAGAATATGAAAAAGAATATATATATATATATATATATATATATATATATATAAATCTGAATCACTTTGCTGTATACCTGAAACTAACACAACATTGTAAATCAACTATACTTCAATTAAAAAAAAAACAGGAAAAAAACCCATTGCCTTTTGTTTTTTGTTTGTTTGTTTGTTTTGTTGTACGCGGGCCTCTCACTGTTGTGGCCTCTCCCGTTTCGGAGCACAGGCTCTGGACGCGCAGGCCCAGCGGCCATGGCTCATGGGCCTAGGCGCTCCGTGGCATGTGGGATCTTCCCGGACCGGGATTCGGGGCACAAACCCGTGTCCCCTGCATCGGCAGGCAGACTCTCAACCACTGCACCCCACCAGAGAAGCCCGCATTGCCTTTTGTTTTATTGGAGTTGAGCTCAAACTGAGTTATGGTCTCTATCACCTATAACCTTGAGTAAAGTCTTGCCTGTTTAAATTTGTCAGGTACAATTTTTGCTTTGGCAAAGATCATCAGAAAAAGTAGACACATGAAACTGGATTTTCATTTGCCTTGTAATTGTTATAAAATCTATTATCTGTTTTATTATTCTGTGTCCCAGATAATGCCTTTTATAAGGTAGTAACAGTAAATTTTATTTTTTATTTATTGTTTTTTCAATGGCAAAACTGAATATTGTCCAGTTACTGAGGATATATAGAAATAGTCTTTATCTTAAAACAAACACTGGTGGAAGTATAAATTGTTTCTATTTTGTGTCGACCCATTTAGTAATATACATCAATAATTTTAACACATTCACACTTTTAACCAAGTAATTCCAAGTCCTAAGAATTTACACTAAGGGAAAAGACAGATTTGTACAATTATTTATGAAAATATTTCTAAATGCTGAATAATGGTTAAGTAAATTATGGTATATCCAAAAGAAAAATTATTATAAAGATATAAAATAACATTGGCAAATGATATTTAATAATATGCATTCATTATCCTTTTGTATTTTTAGTGCCAATTGGGAGTAAAAAGATTTATTATGGCCATATCCTAACCATGTGAAAGAAATTATCTAAGCAGAGAATGACTTTGAAGACTCAAGAAGAGTGAATCTCAGATATAAAATATCAGTGAACTAGAGACACAGTAATAAACACTTTGCTCGTGAGGTAGATTTTGAATAGGCATCTTTATTTGGAATGTATCACCTCTCAAGGAGAGCTTAGGAAGTACATGCCCCTCTAAAATAATATGGAAATTATTTGTATCTGTATGTACTTTTCTGGTCAGAGTGTTTAGATTTAATCAGGTTCTCAAAAGATTTGACAACCTCCAAAATCTTAAAAACAAACATGTTTGAATTAATAGAAGAATGTCTCTTATATTGGACCAAGGTGATTTTTCAGCTATTTCAATAACGATATAGGTAGTATTTTTAGCCATCCCTCTGTGCTTGCACAGCTTCCTGGTACATGCAGGCCCACAGTCTAAATATCATCAGTTAAAAATGTACATTGAAACAAGAAAAATGATTTTATTAAATAGGTGTTCGCCATTCCATCAGCCAATGTTGCCTTCCTCACTTAATTTTACACAATACCCACAATGTTGCTGAGAGTGACAGAGACTAATGGAATCAAAAGTTCTCTCTCACTCATGCAGGTACAAGCTAGATTTCAAATTATGTAGTCATTGCTTTGTTCTAGGGGAACCTATTTCTTTAGTAACAGCATTTTACTTTGTATGGTAATTGAGCTTTTCAGAAGGAAACTGCTTCTTCTATTAGGTTTCCCTGAGTAAAATTTCTGCAGAATATATTAAGAGTTCTGTTTCTTTAAACACTTTAAAACATTAGCTTACATTTTTTTATTATATACTGTACAGGTAAAATAAGCTGAACTCACTAAATAATTCCTATTTAATTGTGGTGCATAAAGCTAAGATATTACCCTGCAAGAAATATTACTGTTTACCTTTTCAGCATTTTAAAGGTTTAAGAGCAATATTCATCCATCCAATCATTCATTTATTTTAAACATAGGCATCAAAGACTGAGCATGTCTAAGAGCATCAGGTAAATCTGGTCTCATGCACTTTATTTAGATGAAACAGAATGTCAAAGTTAAGAATAGTAGAAAAAAAAAACATGTTCGATGAACACCCAGTTGAACAACATTGGAATGTACATTCATAACTGATTCTTTGGAAAATAAATGCAATACAAGTGGATATAATTATAAAATCCTAATAAAACAAAAAAAGATTTGTTATAAAATGAATTTTAGTATCATTATACAATATTAAAAGAATGCATAATAATCTTTTCAAAACATTAGTCATCTGTTTTATTTTGCATTTCTTTCCTCTTATTGTTTCCCTCTCTCTGAGTCTGGGCCATTAGAGTTTCTCGAAATGTTTGTATTACACAGATATACGTGTAAATGCTGCAAAGTTGACTCCAAATCTATATTAGACATGAGTGTGCTTGTATTTCAATTCTTGTAATTATAAGTGGCCTCTCTCCAGACTATTATGTTTTCTTATGAAACACAACAGAAAGTATCAGATTAGGTGAAAAGAGTGGCTCAGGCTGCTCCAAGCAATTAAGAGAATTAAAGAAAGTTACTAGTGGATGCTTTATGTACAGCAGGGGCTCTGTAGATGAAGAAATATAACTTGCGAGACACACTTGTGCTGATTTGCGCTGTAGAATTGAAATTATCAGGAGTAAATATAATTACTTAGCAAATTTAATAAATGCTGTTTGGGGTTCTGAAATGATACTTGGATCCACAAATTACATGGTGACAAATGTAGTAACATACACTCAATTGTACCTTAAAACACAAAAATATGTAGAACGTTCTGCAATGTAGCAGGATGGTTATGGAGAAATAGAGATGATAAGTTACTGATAAAATTGGGTGCTAAGACACTCATAGTTACTACACATGCTCTCATGTTCCTTCTTTGATTATGTAATTTTGCCAAAATTATTTTTTAATATCCAATAGCTTAGATATCCAGACTATCCTCCTGAATTACAAATAAATTTTTTATTCTTAGTAAGAAATAAGTAAATATTTGTTAACACTCAAAATGAAGTGCCTTAGATAAGTATTTAATTAACAAATAAAGTAGCTATTGCTCTTGAGCTGCAGTGATTGGCAATAATTGCTTTACAGAATTTAATAGTTATGAAATTAACAGAGATAAGTAATAAAAGGAAGAAATTAAGCTACACTTTCCATCATAACTAATTTGTGTGCTCTTAAGAATCATAAAAATGATTGGTCTTTTACTAAATGAATATTAAGATAAACATTTATACATCCTATTTTATCTTTGGAGGACTATGTTGACCCACTAAGTCATAGTTGATAATTAAAATGCAATACAAGTTTTATATTAAAAAGGAATAAAGTATTTTGTAAAATTGCCATATGGCACAAGCCTATTCAAAGTGTAACTCTTCTGCTATAATACTAATAACCATTAGTCTTCTACTTTAAACCAGTAAAATTTTAGAAAAAATATTCAATAGTTCAAGTGTACTTGAGTATTTTATCAAAATTGTTTAAAATATTGTATTAGTTTCCTAGTGCTGTTGTAACAAAATAGCACAAACTGGGTCACCTTAAACAACAGAAACTTATTCTCTCACAGTTCTGGGGGGCTGAAAGTCTGAAATCAAGGTTTCTGCCAGATCAAGGGCTTTAGGGAGGAATCCTTCTTTACCACTTGCAGCTTTTGGTGTTTGCCATCAATCCTTGGTATTTCTTGGCTTGCGGACTCATTGCTCCAATCTCTGACTCCTTTGTCACACAGGAGTGTGTATCTGTGTTTCTATATCTTCACATCATCTTTCTTCTGTGTATGTGCCTGTGCCCCAAATTCCCTTTTCTTAGGAAATTGATCATATTGGATTTTGTGACCACCTTAATCCAGTATGACTACATCTTAATCTTATTACATCTGCAAAGACCGTATGTACAAATAAAGTCACTATCTTAGTTGGTTTGGGCTGCTATAATAAAAATAAAATAGACTGGTGGGTTTAAACATCAGACATTTATTTCTCACAGGCCTGGGAGGCTGGGAAGTCCAAGATCAAGGCACTAGTTGTCTCAGAGTCTGGAGAGAGTCCACTTCCTGGTTAATAGACAGCTGTCTTTTCACTGTGTCCTCACATGGTAGAAGGGGTGAAAGCTCTCTGGGGTCTTTTTTTAAGGGCACTAATCCCATCATGAGTGCTCCACCCATACAATATAATCTCCTCCCAGAGGCCACACCTCCTAATAACATCACATTGGGAGTTAGGATCTCAACAAACCAGTTTTGTGGGGGACAACAACATTCACAATAGTCATATTCACAGGTTGTAAATGGACATGAGTTTTTAGGGACACTATTCAACCCAGTACAAACATGAAATATCTGTGTTCTTGTAAGTACTAAGACTGACTACCCCAGCTGTGTGGGTGTCCTACAACAGTGGTCCCCAACCTTTTTGGCACCAGGGACTGGTTTTGTGGAAGACAATTTTTCCATGAACAGGGTTGCGGGGGGATGTTTCAGGCAGTAATGCGAGCGATGGGGAGCAATGGAGAGTGGCAGATGAAGTTTCACTTGCTCCCCTGCTGCTCACCTCCTGCTGTGCGGCTGAGTTCCTAACAGGCTGGGGATTGGTACCGGGGGTTGCGGACCCCCGTCCTACAATAAACAAAAATCTCACTGGAATATTCATCAACATACAATATATAATATTTCTCATTCTCCAGTACAGGGACTGGCAAACTTTTTCAAATATTTTAGGTTTTGCAGGCCAGATTGTCTCTGTTATAACTATTAACATCTGCTGTTGTAGCTCAAAAGAGAGAGACAAATACTGTATGCTAACACATATATATGGAATTTAAGAAAAAAAAATGTCATGAAGAACCTAGGGGTAAAACAGGAATAAAGACACAGACCTACTAGAGAATGGACTTGAGGATATGGGGAGGGGGAAGGGTAAGCTGTGACAAAGCAAGAGAGAGGCATGGACATATATACACTACCAAACTTAAAGTAGATAGCTAGTGGGAAGCAGCCGCATAGCACAGGGAGATCAGCTTGGTGCTTTGTGACCGCCTGGAGGGGTGGGATAGGGAGGGTGGGAGGGAAGGAGATGCAAGAGGGAAGAGATATGGAAACATATGTATATATATATAACTGATTCATTTTGTTGTAAAGCAGAAACTAACACACCATTGTAAAGCAATTATACTCCAATAAAGATGTAAAAAAAAAAAAATGAACCAAATGTAAGAGGTTTAATTTTTCCCCCCAGAATATCAAATAAATCATCTTACTGGAATAAAAGAGGTCAGTATCTGATAAAGAATCACTAACACTAACAAAAAGGAAAAAAAGAAAAAGAATCATCATCAACACTGAACGTGTGGAATACAGAGGAAGCCCATGTGGTGCTGAAATGATAACCTGAGGATTGCTTTCCTTTGATTTTGCTTTATTAGCTAGAAACACATTGGCCATGACTTCCCAGATTCTGATTGCAAGTTGTTCGATAATTCCAAAGGTTAACACAAAAGCACAAACATGGAACACTGAAGAGAAAGGTCAGGAAAGTAAGAAAAGAGGCAATAGCAACACTTCCTGGGAAGAAGAGTGACTGGGGAGAGGAAAACGTCAACCTATTGGCTAAATGACTCTACCCAGGTGAAACTGTCACCATGAAGCTCAATTCTGCCATGGATTTAATTGTCTAACTACCACTGAATTATTTTCTTGTTATATTATGAAATTTTACAGGCATTAATGAATTAAATGGTTTTACTTTCAAAAAAAAAAAACAGCCATAAACAATAGGTAAATACATGGGTGTAGGCCATGGTTTTGCCCACCCCTGCTATAGCAGAAAGAAATTATTTATTTATTTATTTATTTATTTTGTGGTACGCGGGCCTCTCACTGTTGTGGCCCCTCCCATTGCGGAGCACAGGCTCCGGACGCGCAGGCTCAGCGGCCATGGCTCATGGGCCTAGCCGCTCCGCGGCATGTGGGATCTTCCCGGACTGGGGCACAAACCCATGTCCCCTGCATCGGCAGGCGGACTCTCAACCACTGTGCCACCAGGGAAGCCCAGAAAGAAATTATTTTATAACTTAATAGGGTAAAATTTTTAAAATACCAAGGAAAATCTGTTCACTGAAAGCATTGTCCACAATTTTTCAAAACTCTGTCCTTATTCTTAATGCTACTTCAAGACCTAGAAAGCAAAACGCATCTTAAAAATCAAACTCATAGAAAGAAACAAAGAATCTTAAATTGTAAAATGTGAGTGTGGGGGTGACTTTTAAAGTTCAGACATGTGGCCTTTCTGAGTGCCAGGCTTTGTGCAACGTCACAGATTGTATCTCCTTGAAGCTAACTCTGTCTGAAAGTATTTTTGATATTTCATACTCTCAGTACACTCAGCCTTACCAAATGAGATTTTTAAAAACTCACTAAAAATAACTCACAAATGAATTAAATGCATAATATATTACATAAAGTGCCTAATACAGCATTTTGGACATTGAATAATGTCCCAATATTGAGAATTTTAGATGAATTTACTAGCATCCTTAATATTAACATTGAGTGGTGAGTGCTGCCAAATAAAGGTAATTTTAAATGGAATTTATTATATAATAAATATTAATAATAATATTCTTCTAGTTTTAGTATGATTGTAGTTAGTCAAATATCAATAAATAAGTTGTTACTGAGGTATATGATTTTTTTTTACATCTTTATTGGAGTATAATTGCTTTACAATGGTGTGTTAGTTTCTGCTTTATAACAAAGTGAATCAGCTATACATATACATATATCCCCATATCCCCTCCCTCTTGCGTCTCCCTCCCACCCTCCCTATCCCACCCCTCTAGGTGGACACAAAGCACTGAGCTGATTTCCCTGTGCTATGCGGCTGCTTCTCAGTAGCTATCTATTTTATATTTGATAGTGTATATATGCATGACTCTTTTTGAATTATGGTTTTCTCAGGGTATATGCCCAGTAGTGGGGTTGCTGGATCATATGGTAGTTCTACTTTTAGTTTTTTAAGGAACATACATACTGCTCTCCATAGTGGCTGTATCAGTTTACATTCCCAACAACAGTGCAAGAGGGTTTAATAACGTTTTAGCTATGAATGCTGTAAAATCAACATTCAGTGAACATTTTGAATCACTGAAAAAAAATCAATATTGTAGAAATGTTGCAAATCTCATCCATTTAAGTTTGATTGACAAAAGTTAAATTCCAAATACCATAAATTTTTGCCATTTTTTTAACATGAGAACTTTCTCTAGGAATGAAATTAACATCATCCACTTATTTCAAATATTGGGTTGGCCAAAAAGTTCGTTCAGGTTTTTCCATAAGATGTTGCAGAAAAATACGAGCAAACTTTTTGGCAAACCCAGTACATAGCTATTGCCACAAAGAAGGATATCCTGAAACTTGCACACAAAAAAACAGATTATACCAGAAGAGTCCCAGATCCTTTGAGTCAGTACCTCATGGCCTGAGCAAATTTTACCTGTGAATTATATTGCACTTCTTCCTCTGAACGGCATGCATCACCCTGTCACATCTATGAAGTCACCAAATCTCGTTGCATCTGTTCAACATTTTTTGTTAGATTGTTGTGACTCGAACCAGCTTCTCCATTCTTAACATGCTGCCTTAATTTGGGCTTCTAGATATTTCCTTCTAAAATACTAAATATTTCGATTTCTCTTTCTTATATCAGTCTGTACCCTTTCCAAACTATTCTCTACATTCTTCTCTAGGATACTTTTAAAAATGGAAATATTATCACAAAACTCCCCACTTTAAGTCCGTCAAAGACTGTCTTTAGAATAAATTTCAAACTTTTCTTTAGACAGCTTTATTGAGGTATAATTGATGAGAAACTGCACATATTTAAACTACACAGTTTGTTGAGTTTTGACATATGCATACACCCATGAAACCATCACTACAATAAAGGTAATAAGCATATCCATCACCTCCAAAGGTTTCCTTTTTCCCCTTTGTGTTTTTGTTTGGTTGTTTGTTTTCATTTTTTGTGTCTTTTGTGGTAAGAACACTTAACATGAGATTCCATCTTAACAAATGCACAACACAGTATTGCTAACTAAGGGCACAATGTTGTACAATAGATTCTAGAACTTATTAATCTTGTATAACTGAAACTTTACATGTTTTGAATGACTCTTCATCTATGTGATATACCACATTAGCAGAATGAATGATAAAAATCACATAATTATCTCAACAGAGGCAGAAATAAAATAGCATTTGACAAAATTCAACACACTTTCCTTTTAAAAACCCTCAAGAAACTAGGTATAGAATTTACCTCAACATACTAAATATCATATATTGACAAGCCCACAGCTAACACCATACTCAAATTGTGAAAAACTGGAAAGTTTTCTTCTAAGATAGGGAACAAGGTAAAGATGCACACTCATACCACTTTTATTCAACATAGTACTGGAAGTCCTAGCCAGAGAAACCTGGTAAGAAAAAGAAATAAAAGGCATCCAAATTAGAAAGGAAGAAGTAAAATTACCTCTGTTTGCAGATGACATGATCTTATATATAGAAAATCCTAAAGACTCCTCAAACTTCCTACATTAACACAAAATGTTCTTTAAGAACTTGGTCATATATATAATATATATGAAGCCTCCTATGTGTGTGCATATATAGCCTCAGCCCCTACTATGGCCATGCTGTCCATTATACAAAGCATTCTCTTTACCTGAAATCATATTCCACCTTACCTTTTTTAATTTAGCTAGATTCTAACTGTCCCTTAGGAGCCCTCAACTCAGCTTTAGCCCTATGAAGCCATTCTTGATTCTCCCAATCTGATTTAGATTATAATCTTCTTTGACTTTAATACAACCCATGTTTAATAGGTACACAGTATACACTCTATTGTAATTATAAATGATATGAGTTTTATCATCCAATAGAAAAGAAAGCTTACTGAAAGCAAGCAATATGTAGTGTGTACAGAAGGTAGAAAGTTGAGAAATGTTGCAGAGGCAAGTTGAGGCCACATAATAAAGGTCCTGGCATACCAGGGATAGAAAATTTTCATTGTCTGTGTAAGTGATGGAGTACAACTGATGTGTTTTTTTCTTTTTAAAACAGAATTATGGATTAGGAAGATCAGTCAGGTAATAATGACTAAAATGAAATGGAGAAGAGAAAAAATGTAAAAGAGAGCAGCCAGGAAATAGCAGTGTTAGTCTATTCTAGCTGAAACACACTAAACTGGAAAAATGGCAGTTGGGAAGGTGATCAGTTGAGGTGATTTGTTTGTTTTTCTTTGCTTTCCCTTGCACGGGTTAATTCTTCTTCTCACCAGCCCTTTATACCCTGGGACCTTTGAAAATTGTTCTAATAACCTCTACTTCTGAAGAGTTAAGAACTCTTTTCTCTATATAGTAAAATTGGTTTTTAGACCCTTCTCAAAAGATGTTTTCTATTTCCTTTTCCTGGTCCTAGTCCCATACATATTTATCTGATGAACATATTTTCAGATTCTTGAGCCTAAATCTTTTCATTAACGTTGTAGGACTTCAACATTTAACTAGAATTTCCAAATTGCAGGCACTGGAAGATTTTATAACCCCAGAGTTTGCTATACCAGTGATCTAATTATAATTTTTACTAATATTTATTTAAGGCTTACTATGAACCAACTATTAAGCTAAGCACTTTAACTGTAGTATCTCTTTCATTTAACCTCACAGCACTGAATTATAAGTCTTATTTTCAAAAATGAGAAAATTGATGCTTCAATAAGTGATGCAAGTTGCCAAGGCCACATAAATAACAAATGCTTAAGGAGGAATTCAAACTTAAGTCAAACAATAAAGCCTGTGGTCTTAATTACAAAAAAACTACCAACTTATGACTCCCCATATTCCAGAGCCAAGATATATATATGTGTGTGTGTGTGTGTGTGTGTGTGTGTGTGTGTGTGTGTGTGTGTGTTATGTGTTAAAGTGAATTGTGAGAAGTAGAAGAGGGTTTGTAAAAGGAAGGCTGGAGTTTTACATATGTCATGGTAGAGATAATAACAATATGACTGATTTTAAAATCTGTACATTGAAGTGGATCTAATGAATTTTATATGGAGGCAGATAAATAAAGTATGGAAAACAACAACCACATTAGCATAATGGGAATATGGTTCTGCCTAAGTGGCTAGAGAAAATTATTTTTTAACCATTAATGCAAATATGTAGTGTTTCATTTTCTATCTTCTGATCATTTTAAATAACGTGCCTGTGTAGTAAACAGAGGGCTTTTTTCTATAAAAGATCATTGTAATATTTGGTTTTTCCAAATTCAGCAAAACATCCCAAATGAGCTCATTTGTTGAGGTCTTATAGACAAAACAGACATTTAATTCTTCAGATTTTCACTGTTTGTGTAATTATTTTTGTATTTTGATATTTAAACAATGTAAAATATTATTATATAACAGTTAATTAGTAAATATTGATAAGATAATCCAGAATTCTGCTAGACAACACAATAAAACTAGAACATTTTCTCTATATTTTAAATTTTAAAAATAGAAGGGCTATTTTTAAACTCAAAAATTGTACTCTCTGACATTACATAACTTCAAAATATCATCATATTCCTCATAACAAGAAGAGCATAATTTTTTAGGATTAAAGAAATTCAAGATGAAGTTTATTAGTGAAATAATTTACAATAGCTCAGTGGGGATGCTGAATAAGAGGGTGTGTGAAGAAAGACAGTTCCCTTGGTTCAAACATGTGGATGCAAAGCTTTGTAAAAGTTACTTTGAAATATCTGACTCCTAAAGTTTATTTTAATCCTTTATTCTGTGTATAATGAATTGATTATATTTTACAGTTTTATTTTATAAATATTTTTCTAAGTGTATGTATGACCCTTCACATATTCTCTAGAAAATGTAGAAGTATACTTACAGATTAAATTTTTAGACTCATTTTTTGAAGCTATGGAAGATAGACTCTTTCCCTAGCCCCCCTTTGCATTTTTTTTAGTCCAGGCCCATATTCTCTGTTCAAACCTATGAAAATATTAAGGAAATGGTATTAACTAATGTTAAGCAAGATTTATGTTTCTTAGAGAAGCACTTAACTTCATTATGTTCATTTTTTGACCATCTATTTTGCTATATATGAAATGGCTATTGGGTTACTTGATAAACTTCTGGTTTCTACAGATATAAATTTAATTGTTCTATATTTCCATACTTTATGTTCCTGAAATTATACTTCATATTCATATTTTACTTGCTCTATCCAAACAATTTTTTGAAAATAAATATACAGATACTGCAGAGTAAGCCTATTATTTCAAAATAAATAATAATGTTAAGGCATGTTGAATATCTAAACAACAATAATTGTTCACTCTGAAAAAAAAATTTCTTTTTTGTATCTTATTCACTAAGTAAACCATTCAACATTTTTAAAGCACTTATTATATTTCATTCAGTATAGTAAGTTGTGAAGGGATATAAAAATGATGCAAGTTTCTACCAGTAAAGACATGAGGAATATGGTCATTACTGATAACTCATGAATCAAAGAAGAATGAAAATATTCTTAGAGTGTAAGGGTGGAAAAGTAGTCACAATGGTGGCGAGTGATATTTGAGTTAGGCCACAAAGATTAATAGAATTTTGTTAGGCATATATAAGGAGATCAAAGAGAAATCTGGGTAAAGAGAATAGTATGAAAAAAAAGGCATAGAAGATAAAAGCATTACAAAGGTATGAGACTTTGAAATTTAGGAAGTCCTTAATAACCAGACTAGAAAACAACCTGAGATTCTTCCTTCTCCCTAAGTTCATATACTCAGTCATTAATCTCATTGCATCTTCCTCCAAGATGCTTTTATTACTTCTCCATTTTCACTGCTGTGGTCCTAATATAGATCTTTATCATCTTGATCAGTGGTTCTCAACTAAGGGTGGTTTTGCCCCCAAGGGGATATTTGACAGTGTCTAGATATATTTGTGATACAACTAGAAGCAGGGTACTAATGAGATCTGGTGGATAGAGGCCAAGGACGATAGTAAATATCCTACAATCCCACAACAAAGAATTATCTGACCCAAAACGTCAGCAGTGCCAAGGTAGAGAAACCCTAATCTAGATTATGCGAAAACCTCCCTAACCTTATCCCTACTTCAAGGATTGCCCAAGGAGTGCAAAGAAATCATCTAGTCATGTCATACCACTTACTGAGTTTGAGTTGTCTATGTATTATTCAAGAAAATATATTTATTAGATTTATTAGTTGAAACACCTAATTTTGGGGTCAATAGAGAAATAATATCTGGAGATACTAGTTAGATATGAATGAAGTAAAAAGGATATAGATCAAAATACAGAGAAGGCTAAATCTTCTTGAGAAAATATTTAAAAGGAAAGGAGGAAGTAAAAACTTTTATATTTAAATGTGAATGAAGATAGGCCAGCCAATAAAAAAAATAAATAAACACAAAACCAAGACAGAACTATCAGGAAGGTGGAAGGAGAAGAAGAGCTCTTAATAAAGCACATGTCTTTAGTCACTCTCCACCTTTGTGAACTTGGCCACCATCCCCAACATGCCCTTGCTTCCTATTAGGATGAGTAGCAATTCCATTTATCCCAAACATGCATTTGTTATTTATCTTCCTAATATTTTTAAGCTCTCTGTTCATTCTCATTCTTAGGAAAATCTTTAAAGCAATAGAACCAAAGGAAAAGCAACCAAGTTCTTTCAAAATGTGAAAATTAGGGGGTTACAGAATATAAGGAAGAGGAAATATCAGTGGACACAAAATCCCAGTTGACTACAAACCCTCTCTTAACTATCAGCTCTTTCAATCCATGTCCTGATGTACCAAGGATGATCAGGGAAGTGAAATGGCACTCTTTCATCAATCAATTCCAGGACGTCTTTAAAGTGCTCTCTAGTTCAGGACAGAGGCCATTTTTCTTACAGAAAAACAAAATTCCCTTGGCAGAAGTTGGGCTGAAACATTTTGCCCAACACAGTAATTTTGGCATTTTAAAATTACCAGGTGGTCACATTACACATGCTTATAATTATTTGGATTTTAAAAAATCTTGAAGTGGCTGTGTTGAGTGAACAACCTATTTCAATATTTGGCCCAACTTTTCCCTGGGGTGAGGTAAAAGCCTTTATTTGTATTAGATTCTGCCTGCATTAAGACACCACTTAAATATTTTGATTTCATTGATTTGTTAAAACTATCAAATGGTTTACTTAGTAAAATAAATATTCACTTCAGAAAATAAAATAAACCAATTACTGTACGTAGTTTCATCCACATAATTAGAAGGCATTAGACCATTCACTTAACTGCTCAAACAGAAGTAAAGACTCTCTTTTTCACTCTTGTGATCACATCTTTTTTGTATTCCTGAGGCTGTGCACCATAAATATAGGCATTGAGAGGAAGGAAAAAAAGAAAGTGAGATGCTAGCAAATTCAAAAATTATAAGAAACAAAAAACCTAAAAGTGAGAAAACATTACTCTTCTATTTGTTTGTTTCTCTTGTCTATATACCTCAATGCATTTATTTGAGGAATAATAAATTACACTATACAGGTTTATGGCAGAAAATGTGAAATGAGAATAAATTAAATATTATACTATATATTTATTTATTTTTCATATATTTATTGACCACCTACTATGTGCAAGGTGCTAACCTTACCACTGTTTACATAGCTGCATTTGCATAGATGCATTTACAGTTATAACAAGACAAGAAAGCACTTTTTTTGAGCTTGAAGTTTAGAATAAGAGACAGAAATTGAAGAACCAATTACACAATTATTTTATTAAAATGCCAATAAATATTATATTTATTTTAATAACATAAGGACAAGTCATAATATAAGGACTTAAGTCTAGAGGTTTGAATAAAGTTTTCTCAATGAGATCATGAATGAATTGAACTTTGAAGATTTGTGGCAATAAGGTAGATGAGAAAGAGGGAAAAATTCATTCTGGGAAGAGGAAAAGTCATGGCAGAATGTTTTTAGGTAGAAGGGAGAATGAATCATTTGAGGAACAGTGAAATATGCCACGAAGAATATAGGGTGGAAAAGGAGCTGTGTTGGAGACTCTGTAAAGAATAAAATGAGCAAGGGTCAAATCATGTATATTCTCCTAATTCATGTTAAGATGGCAGTTTTTATCCCACATCAGTGGAAACTGTTAAAATTTTGAAACAGGATCCTGGTGGGGGAGTTAGTATTTCCATTGTGTACATGCTTCTTTGGCTGCAGTATGAAAAGCAAATTAAAGGAGGGAGGAAGGCACTCAGGGAAACAACTAAGAAAGAATACATTTCCTTAGGTAGAGACTAGATAGAAAGGTCTAGGCTGGTATTGGTGGAGATACAGAAAAGCAAAGAGATTTGAATTATTTAGGGGTTAAAATAGGCAGAACTAGATAATGCATAACTTGTAGGCTGTGATGAAAGAAAGGTGGGGGAATTGGGACTTCAGATTTATAGTTTGAAAAACTAGGTGTTTGGAAGTATCTTTCTATAAAATGGGGACAACATTTCACTTTAAAAATTAACGTTAGAGAAGGATCAATTTTGGTATAAATTTTGAAATGCCAATTAGATATCCAAAGAGGTGAGAAAGTATGCAGGACAACATGTGGCATTTAATATGCATTCAGTATGTAGTAGCTTAAAAATGAATTTGTGAATGAATGAATGAAGAAAACAGCATGATATTTGTTTGTTATAAAGTATAAATACTTATCATAAAAAAGTGGAAAATGCACAGAAAATTGAGTTACTTGCCAAAGGTCATCTGGAAACATAAAGGAAATAATTAAAATAAAATGGAAAAGAAGCACAAGCTTATATTAAATTATGCTGAGACCAGTACCTATTTATTTTTTAAATTGAAACACTTTTCTCTGAACTTATGATACATTGAAATTCATTGAAAATATTATTCATACACATATCTAAGTCAAATACATAATCTACCAAATAGTTTCTGGCATATATTTTCATTTTAGTATTTCTTCAGAACATACTATGAAAATACATGGGATAAATGGGATTTATAAGGAGCGACTTAGCAATTTTTTGGATAAATAAATAAGAAATGAAAATCTAATTTAAAAACATATCACAAGACTAACTTACTTGTTATATATATAAAGTACATTTTAATAGATCTTATACAGAATGTTTCTTTTACATTTCAATTGCATTTGTAAGCAATGTTGTCCATTATCCAATATTATTTCTTATTAGTTGTGTCTTACCTTTATTCAGTTTTTACTATTGAATTTGCTATAGGAGATTATGTTTGGTAATAAGATTTTAAGTATAACAACATTATATTGGGATATATATATATATTTTTTTCAATTCAAATGAAATCTTTTTTCCAAGTTTACAATCAACCATTTCCCTCCATAACTTAATTTACTGGAAATAAGGAGCATACAGGTAGTACATTTCAGTGATTCAAAATTCTTTAATAGAGGAAAAATTATGTCTTAGCTTTGAGAAAAGTTATTTTCATGAATAAAATGATTCTTATATTCACAGATCGTAAGGTAGTCATTCTGCAGTACATTTTTAGATTTGTAACTATTTTTGAGTGGAAGATCATGATTAAATCTAAATCCCCAATTTCAGTGATGGGGTGAACATCAGAATTGTTACTTTGATATCCTTTGATATTTAGGTTGAGTTGAGGAAATATAATTTAAAACATAATCTTCCAACCTTAAAAGCCTCTCCACAAAGATAGAAGAGAAAGAAAACTATAAACCAGAATGTGATATACATCACAGGCAATCCACCGAAGAGACTGCAGAAAGAAAGAAACAATATCTTTTTATACAGCTAATCAGATACTCCCCATTACATAAATGTTCTCAAGATAAACAATAACTAGTCCTCAGGTAAGAGACTTGACAACAGCACCTGTTCTACCAAGTTCATCCTAAACTCACTTGGCAATGGGGTGACCTTGTGTGTTAGCTAACTGGCATTATCCAGAAACATAAACATCTTGTATCCTTATGACAAGAGCTAGCTTCCTAACTTGGAGTGAGGCACCCACTGATGTTAGGTTCCTACCCTCCCACAAAACTCAGAGATACAGCTGATGTCTTCCTTGATGATTACATGTCAAAGATGTTCCCCAGGTCTTGAGAAAGACACTCCTGGGTCTTAAAGCTGGCAAGAAGCTTAATTAGCTTTAAAACAACTTACATACATTTCAAAGTGACACAGAAGAAGCTTATAATTACAAGTTTTCTCAAGCAAATTCTCTAAGAGAGAAGTCTTGGTCAGAGGAGTCTCTTAGCTATGTTCAACATGAAGAATTAAGTATCTTATTTTTAATTCTTATTTATTTGCCTTTTCCAACTCCTGCCTGTGTTACTATTAAATAGTAACAATTTTATAATTATGTCCATTGCTATTTCTACCATTCTCTGGGAAAACTGCAGCCATCTAAATATCCAGTAAATACACAGTGAAATATAAAGCAAAGCAATTATCAAAATTGTGATGGAATAGCAGAGTTACTGATTTTTCAAAAACTCAGTACATTATTTGCCTTTGGGAAATAACCTTTGACTATATCATATCAATGGTAAAAGGTTAAATAAAATTCTTAGTTAGCAATGAATAACAATTTTTCCTAGTCATACATGAATTTTACAAATTGTTGTGATATCTTTGTTGCCTGGGTTTTCAATTAATAACTATCTAAATATTGTGTGGTGGATCCTTATGAAGTCTTTCCCCACCTTAGTGTAAGGAGTAGCTTAACTCTGTATCCTAATAGTCTAAATTTTTAATTAAGTTTTTCTTGCAAGGCCTAATAAATTTCTCCTGCATTTTAGAGAATTACATAAGTACCATCACATTTATATGATTCTAGGACCTTTACTAATTGTTTTATCTTTACAAATAATTTCCCCAGATATGAAACACAATGATATCCATGGCCATCATCTAGTATAAAAGTCTTATTATGAGGCACCCATTGAAAGGTACAGATTGAAATTCTAGTGTGTAATGTATATGGCTCTAACTGTTTTAAGTCTTTAGGACAAACCCATACTGTGGGTGTTTTTGTTTTGTTTTGCTTACTTTGGGTCTAAATCAATAGTTATACTATTATAACAGTTAACAAAATCTCCCTGAATAACAGGCATTAATATTTATTTATCGACCTATATTGGGACTAGAGAGAAATTGCACCCTGAAATTAACCAAGTAACATTAACTCTGTCTTTTTCAGTCTCTATATTACAACTCCAAATTTCTGTTTTCCTATTAATTAGAATTTTTACATCATCTTTCCAATCAAACCAGTTAAAATATTCGTGTTTCACATTTCAGGATTGAGTAGCTGGAGGCATGTTAGTCACTTTTACTTTGTCATTATCAAAAATTACTAATGAAGATGATCTCTCTTTTACTCTGTCATTAATCAGATTGTTGGACTTATAAGTCCAGACACTGCTTACACTGACAGGACAGTTTAGAGCTGATGGGAAATGAGACTGTGGGAGCCATTACTGGGAGGACAGAAAGAAAACAAAAAATAACAAGTAATTTCTGTTTTCTAGTAAACTGTGATTCTTAAAGTAATCAAAATAACCTCACTGTGATTATGACAGCAAGACAGTCTACAAGAAAAGTAATATGTTTTCTAGAACACTTGTTTTCATTTGAGTTCAGTACTAGTATCAGTTAGTCTTGAAAACTTAAGTTTCAAATCCTTTGTGGGAACCACAGTCCAGTCCTGTTGTGCTGGCATTACATGGGGAAGCATGAATTCTTGTGAGTTTTTGTTAACTCTGAGAGCTGAATGGATGATCAGTAACACTTGAAAGGCTCTTCTCAGCAGGGTAACAGTCTATCTTTCTTACAGAACACCTACGTGTAGATGAAATATCCCTGTCCATAGGGACAGGTCCTTCCAGATCCTTATGGCTTTAAGTCTCAGGGTTTTTATGGAAGAAAGAAGCCCTTTTAAGTATTGAAAATGATTGTGATTATGAGAAGATTCACTGAAGTCCAATAGAGGGCATGATCTCAGACTCGAATTCATACATTCAAGGCCTGCCAAACATACATTCAAAGGGAGAGATTCTGTGTTTGTGTGCAGGGGTCATTCTAGCAAGGCTAATGGTAAAACTCTGGGCCATTTCAACCAGTTAGATAGATGAATCTTAGCCAATGAATTTTTTAAACGTTTGATTCAATCATTCTACTTGATTGTAGTCTAACAGACGACCATACTGTTACCTCAACACCAACCGATCAGAGGAGGGTTACATACCCTTCAGCCCTCCCCTCAAATTCCAAATTTGAGGAAGGGTGTATGATAATGTATAGGAATCTGCAAACATTTGCATAATTCCTGGACAACAGTAGAGATAACACAACTTTCATTATTGGATTCAAATGCTCTGGTATTGAAACTATGCAGAACCCTGTCAGGCCCTCCCGGGCACAAAAGCCTTTCAGTGTCCCCTGTTCCCCCTGTTTCTTATTTGTATGAAAAAGGCTTTCAGCCTCCTAGACCTTCCAAAGGGCAGATTCAAACAGCTACTAATTAAGAGAGTGAGGGAATGCGGAAAGAAACAATAGTGCAGTGATGGGAAACCTGGTTCTGGTTCACCCTCAGGGGAGGTACATAACAATTTGATACATATCTCTGGGTTCTTCTATGGGAACTAAGCAGCCCCCCAACCCCACCCCAGGTGGAGGATGATAACTTCAGGCTGAACACAAGCACTTGACTCCAGACTGGTTAGAACAAGAAGGCTGATGATTGACATTCCAGGAATGCCATACTATTATCTCACCACCAACCAATCAGACGAGGGTTTCACACCCTGCAGCCCTGCCCCCAAATCTGGCCTATTAAAACCTCTTCCCTGAAACCCATTGGAGAGTTCGAGTCTTTTGAGCATAAGCCACCCGTTCTCCTTACAATAAACCTTTTTTAATCAGATGATTTTGTTTATGACACAACATCTAATCAAGCTGTGATATAGGAATTGTTTTTTTAGTTAATTCCCATGATCCAGTCAAATTTCTTCTAGCCCCTTTTATAATCCATTTGCCTATTTTTTCTATGAAGCATGTTTTTGGAAATGGAAAAAATCTTTCTTATTGTATTAAAAGTAAAACTTCTAAACTTGGAGTCTGTCATGTTTTAATAACAGCTTTCACAACTCTCTGTGCAAAATGAATTATTGATATTTTAGCATGCAATTGTAAAGACCCCCACAAATTTCTATGAGATTATTCAGTTCCCATTGAAGTAAAAATCTTTTTAAAAAATTTGCTTTATAGCATGACAGATACCAAACATATAGTTATTAGTTATATGCATATATATAGTTATATATATAACAAATTCATGAAAATTCATAACTATTCATGGAAAGTGAATATACATAAATATATAAATGAATATATTCACTTTAAGTCTAGAACCAAGAATTATAGCTCTACTAACTGCTATTAACTTGTCTGCTTGTGCAGATTTAATTCCAGACAACACTTCAGCTTCCAGAATTTTGTAAGTTACCAAAGCATAGGAAGTTATAAGAGAGCCACTTTTATCCTGAGTGCAAGACTCTTGAGTAAGCATTGTTAAATATGCAAAGTGAGTCAGAGCATCAGATAAATCAGGTCAAAATGTGGAATATCCAAATGTTAAAATTCCCCAAATTTGGAATCCCCAAACCTGGGAGAAAGATGATAGCCAATTTTAGGTTTCAAAAGCCTCTTCATATTCTAGGAGCCAAAGCAGAAATTTGGAGAATTATCATGTAAATCAGCGGTTTTTCCTACTCCACAAAAACTAGAATCCACTGTATAATATTGTACTTGTCCCCAAATTGTCTAAATTTTTTCACTGTTAGTAGTCAATTATATCTGCAAAGTGAGTTGACTTCTAGATTGTAACATTCTGTGGTCTGTAGCTGACAACAGATGCCCTCAGTTAAGCAATATTGCAATTTGCCTAATGGGCCTCTTTGCTACTGTGAAGCAAAGAAATGTCACAAAGCTAAAGTGTCAATTTTGCATTTTTCTCTAATTTCTGAGGCTACCAAAAAGTTTCTAAATTTGAATAATTATAGATCCCCCTGAGGAAAACATTTCTCTAGGTTTTTGTCTGTGTGTTTGTTTGTAAATGACTAGAGAAAATAAGAGTCCCTAAATCTTTGAGAGATCCTGTATCATAAATATTGGACTCTTCACAAGAAAAAGGAAACAAGATTCATATCCTAGAGGAAGAGAAAAAAAGAAGGAAGGAAAGAAGGAAGGGAAGGAGGGAGGGAGAAAGAAAAATGCAGAACATAGATCAATTACAGAGAAAAACTTTGTAGACAATAGTACTGAAGTCAGAAGAAAAGAATTGCAGAATTAGAAACTATATGGATTAATGGAACTACAAATTATTTACTTCTCTAAAATCTTGTACAAATCTATATAAGGGTCATCTTTATCAAATTTCTCTTTCTTTTTTATTGGAAGTATGGGAGTATTACAGGATGAGTGCCCTTTTAAAAAGTATCCTTTGTTTTTCTAAATTTTTTATTACTGATTTTATTATTTTTAATTGAACCCCTAACAAAGGATATTGTTTTACATATGGCCATGACTTATCCTTTTGGTAAACGGTTTTTACTGATTCTATATTTCAAATGAAATCAGTATCATTATTCCCTAGGGCCCAAGTGATACACATCAGTTGGTTTCAGCTCAGGGTGCTCTTCCAGCATGGATGACTACCATTCTCTCCAGATCCTTTTTCTTTCAGAAGGCATATGGTAACTAAGTAAAATGCCTTTTCTTAAGATGCTCCACCGTTGGGCCTTCAAAATACAGAAAATGGTAGCCCTTCTGACAGCAGGTCTCTCCCCAGTAGATTTACAGGAGAATCAGATGCATGTTCCTCAGTCCGGGTATCAATCTGTATGGGAACCAAGGAGGACCCAGTAGATTTACAGGAGAATCAGAAGAAAGTAATGATGCATGTTCCTCAGTCTGGGTACCAATCTGTATGGGAACCAAGGAGGAAAAGGAAAAAGAGTGAAAAGGAACATGACTAACAACGTGACAGCTGCATTGGTCCTTTCTTCACCAAATGGAAAGTGAGAAATTCCTGAGAAAACTTCATATTAAGTAGAACCAGTATCACCAGTTCCCACCTATGAGATACCTTAAATCTGTTTACTTTTAGTGGTTTGCCAATTATTCCCTAGCCTTCTGGGTTTCCCTGATTCCCTTGCTCCTGCATCCTTCAGCGTCTCTTTCTACAATCTGTCTTCCAATATTCTGGTTTCTTGTAAAAATGGCATTCATTCTCCATTCTTCCATTATTCCCTTCGTAGGTTGGCCAGAGCAGGGATTATTCTATTTGCTTTAGCAAAGAGTTCTGAGCAGCCAACCCAGCAATCTTTGATGTGTTCCTTGTCTTTCTCTAGATTATCCCAAAACTGAGTAGTTGCTGCTAAAATCTGAGTACCAGTCTGCCTTTGCCATCCTACCACATTTTCCCTAACTTGGTTTTGGAGAGTCTGCATGAAAGCCAAGATAAAGGTGGCTAGGGTTAGTGGGCTATTTTGATCTGACCTTGGATCCATGCCAATAAATTTTGTGAAAGCCTCAACAAACTACTAACGGAAATCAGCTGAGAATAGACCCATTTTCTGGGTATAATGCTACAACTTCTTCCAGTTCATAACAATGAGACTTCAAGTACTGCTTTTAGCCACCCCTTTCACTGGGTCTCTAACACCTTCAGATCTTCCATACTTGTGTGGGTGACAGATAATTGTCTTCCCCTGGTCACAATAACTCCTTGATGTGGTGATCTTTGGAACCCCAAAGTTATTGCTCTATAAAAAGAGCAAAATTGGCTGATTGCAGACTTCCATAAGGTAGCCAGTATACATCTCCACACGTGGGGCAGTAAACTGAAAACAGGCTTTGGAGTAATTCAAACTTCTGGGGCACAAGGGAAAGAAGGCTTTAAGTGAGTAACATCAGCTGATAAGGAAGGCATGGGAATGACTCAGGAGTCCTTGGGTAGCTTTTCAACAGCATCATCTTTGTTGGTGGTCCAAATAGGAAGGGCTTTTTGAGACAAGAAAAATGTAAATTATATGGCACTTTGGCTTCCATTCCTGTGTTGACATTCATCTGATTAACATCTGGTTTGTTTGCCTTTTTTTCAAGTGACTAGTGCTGCTATTCTTCATCCTGTTGCCTTTATAGGGGACAGTTGTTTATCCAAGTTCACAATTTCTTCCTGATCAGGTCTCCTTATCACATTTTCTCTCCTAGCTATTTGGTGTAGGTATGATAAGGAGGTGGAATCTGGGCTAAGCCAGTGGGTAATCACTCTGTGTCCTCAAACAGAACAAATTATCAGCTAACAAAGTTGTGTCCTCATCACTCTTTTTAGGAAATGCCTTAATGAAGGGAACCATCTATCTAAAAGGTCATCACTTCCCCCTTCTCCAGAATCATTCTGAGGCCATGAGGGATAAAGACAAACGAAGAAGAGGGAGCTGATAGAGCAGAGAAAGGAGGAGAAGCCTTCTGTGAAAAGGAAGGTGTCTTTAATTCTTGCATTTCCTCTTCCATTCCTCTCGATATTTTCTTCTAGCTATCCAAATTATTTTTACTTTTATTTTCTTGGAATGATGTTCTAAAATACCAGTAATTCATTTGTTTGAGATGAGGGCTGTATTAATTTTCTAGGGATGCCATAATGAAATACCACAGACTGTGTGGCTTAAACAACATCACTTCCCCATTGCCAGAATTGTTGGAGAAATTAATTTAAAACAAAATATCTCCCCAAGGCTGAAAATTTCTCCACAAAGTGAAAGAGAATATTTTAAAAATGTATGATTGGGTAAGCATTAACCCAGAATGTGATGCTATCACAGGCAATCTACTAAAAGGATTGCAAGTGGAAAGATACCTCACCCTTTTATATAGTCAACCAGTATAACCCATCACGTACATCTTCTCAAGATAAACAATAACTAGTCCTCAACTAAGATGACGTGACAGCACGATTTATCACAGAACTAATTCTAAATTCATTTCGTAATTGGGGTAACAATCTGTGTTAGTTAACTGGCTTTATCCAAAGGAAAAATAAAATTCTCATGTCCTTATGGCAAGAGGTAATTTTACAACTTAGAGTGAGGCACACCACCCAGGTTATGCTGTCCACAGAGAGTTTGGATAGCGGTGCTATCTTCCTTATGATTACCTTTCAGAGAGATGGTTCTGGGGTCTCTGAAAAAGATATTTCTGGGTTTTAGATCATATGCATCTAGTAATACTAGTAAATATTTGCTTATACAATGAATAGTTCTTTACTAGACAATATAGTAGGCATTGATTCATCATTATCATCTTCATCATCATCATCTTATAATTTCTGAGCAGAATGTACATTTTGTGGCTTTGCCTCATGCCTGGAATCTTTTGTGGCTTTTGCATCTATGGGAATGATAATAAATATACTATTACTCTCATTATAAAGATGAAGAAACAGGAACACTCTTTAAATTATTTACCCAATATCACAGACCAGTTCTTGATAGAGTAGAGCTGATAATTTTTCTAGGTCTAAGACACAGACATCATTGGGATATACATATTTTGTTCACAGATTTTTTCTGTGTATAGATTTTCATGTGGTATTAAAACTCATTCATGCCTTGACATACTTAAAGTGATGAAAGGGAAGAACCTACAACCAAGACTACTCTACCTGGCAAGGATCTCATTCAGATATGATGGAGAAATCAAAAGCTTTACAGACAAGTAAAAGCTAAGAGAAATCAGCACCACCAAACCAGCTCTACAATGAATGCTAAAGGACCATCTCTAAGTGGGAAACAGAACAGAAGAAAAGGACCTATGAAAACAAACCCAAAACAATTAAGAAAATGGTCATAGGAACATACATAGCGATAATTATCTTAAACATGAATGGATTAAATACTCCAACCAAAACACACAGGCCTGCTGAGTGGGTACAAAAACAAGACCCATATATATGCTGTCTACAAGAGACCAACTTCAGACCTAGGGACACATATAGACTGAAAGTGAGGGGATGGAAAAAGATATTCCATGCAAATAGAAATCAAAAGAAAACTGGAGTAGCAATACTCATATCAGATAAAATAGATTTTAAAATAAAGAATGTTACAAGAGACAAGGAAGGACACTACATAATGATCAAGGGGTCAATCCAAGAAGAAGATATAACAATTATAAATATATATGCACTCAACATAGGAGCACCTCAATATATAAGGCAACTGCTAACAGATATAAAAGAGGAAATCGACAGTAACACAATAATAGCGGGGACTTTAACACCTCACTTACACCAATGGACAGATCATCCAAAATAAAAATAAATAAGGAAAGAGAAGTTTAAATGACACAATAGACCAGTTAGATTTAATTGATATTTACAGGACATTCCATCCAAAAACAACAGATTACACTTTCTTCTCAAGTGCACATGGAACATTCTCCAGGATAGATCACATACTGGGTCACAAATCAAGCCTCAGTAAATTTAAGAAAATTGAAATCAAATAAAACCATCTTTTCTGACCCCAACCCTATGAGATTAGAAATGAATTACTAGGAAAGAAAATGTAAAAAATACAAACATATGGAGGCTAAACAATACGTTACTAAATAACCAAGATATCACTGAAGAAATCAAAGAAGAAATCAAAAAATACCTAGAGACAAATGAGAATGAAAACACGATGATCCAAAACCTATGAGATGCAGCAAAAGCAGTTCTAAGAGGGAAGTTTATAGCTACACAAGCCTACCTCAAGAAACAAGAAAAATCTCAAATAAACAATCTAACCTTACACCTAAAGGAACTAGAGAAAGAAGAACAAACAAAACCCAAAGTTAGCAGAAGGAAAGAAATAATAAAGATCAGTTCAGAAATAAATGAAATAGAAACAAAGAAAACAAGAGCAAAGATCAATAAAACTAAAAGCTGGTTCTTTGAGAAGATAAACAAAATTGATAAACCATTAGCCAGACTCATCCAGAAAGAGAGGGAGAGCACTCAAATCAATAAAATTAGAAATGAAAAGGAAAAGCTACAACAGATACCGCAGAAATACAAAGTATCCTATGAGACTACTGCAAGCAACTCTATGCCAATAAAATGGACAACCTGGAAGAAATGGACAAATTCTTAGAAAGGTATAACCTTCCAAGACTGAACCAGGAAGAAATAGAAGATATGAACAGACCAATCACAAGTAATGAAATTGAAACTGTGATTTAAAATCTTCCAACAAACAAAAGTCCAGGACCAGAGGGCTTCATGGGTGAATTCTATCAAACATTTAGAGAAGAGCTAACATCCATCCTTCTCAAACTCTTCCAAAAAATTGCAGAGGAAGGAACACGCCCAAACTCATTCTATGAGGCCACCATCACCCTGATACCAAAACCAAAGTTGTCGCAAAAAAAGAAAATTACAGACCCATATCACTGATGAATATACATGCAAAAGTCCTCAACAAAATACTAGCAAACAGAATCCAACAACACATTAAAAGGATCATACACCATGATCAAGTGGGATTTATCCCAGGGATGCAAGAATTCTTCAATATACACAAATCAATCAATGTGATACACCATATTAACAAACTGAAGAAGAAAAACCATATGATCATCTCAATAGATGAATAAAAAGCTTTTGACAAAATTCAACACCCATTTATGATAAAACTCTTCAGAAAGTGGGCATAGAGGGAACCTACCTCAAAATAATAAAGGCCATATATGACAAAACCACAGCAAACATCGTTCTCAATGGTGAAAAACTGAAAGCATTTCCTCTAAGATCAGGAACAAGGCAAGGATGTCCAATCTCACCACTATTATTCAACATAGTTTTGGAAGTCCTAACCACGACGATCAGAGAAGAAAAAGAAATAAAAGGAATACTAATTGGAAAATAAGAAGTAAAACTGTCACTGTTTGCAGATGACATGATATTATACATAGAGAATCCTAAAAATGCCACCAGAAAATTACTAGAACTAATGAATGAATTTGGTAAAGTTGCAGGATACAAAATTAATGCACAGAAATCTCTGGCATTCCTACACACTAATGCTGAAAAATCTGAAAGAGAAATTAAGGAAACACTCCCGTTTACCATTGCAACAAAAGGAATAAAATACCTAGGAATAAACCTACCTAGGGAGACAAAAGACCTGTATGCAGAAAACTATAAGACACTGATGAAAGAAATTAAAGATGATACCAACAGATGGAGAGATATACCATGTTCTTGGATTGGAAGAATCAATATTGTGAAAATGACTATACTACCCAAAGCAATCTACAGATTCAATGCAACCCCTATCAAATTACCAATGGCATTTTTTACAGAACTAGAACAAAACATCTTAAACTTTGTATGGAGACACAAAATACCCTGAATAGCCAAAACAGTCTTGAGGGAAAAAAATGGAGTGCGAGGAATCAGACTCCCTGACTTCATATTATACTACAAAGCTACAGTAATGAAGACAATATGGTACTGACATAAAAACAGAACTATAGATCAATGAACAAGATAGAAATCCCAGAGATAAACCCATGCACCTACGGTCAACTAATCTATGACAAAGGAGGCAAGGATATACAATGGAGAAAAGACAGTCTTTTCAATAAGTGGTGCTGGGAAACTGGACAGCTACATGTAAAAGAATGAAATTAGAACACTCCTTAACACCATACACAAAAATGATCTCAAAATGGATTAGAGACCTAAATGTAAGACTGGATACTATAAAACTCTTACAGCAAAACATAGGAAGGACACTCTTTGACATAAATCACAGCAAGATCTTTTTTGATCCACCTCCTACAGTAATGGAAATAAAAACAAAAATAAACAAATGGGACCTAATGAAACTTCAGATCTTTTGCACAGCAAAGGAAACCATAAACAAGATGAAAAGACAACCCTCAGAATGGGAGAAAATATCTGCAAACACATCATTGGATAAAGGATTAATCTCCAAAATATGCAAACAGCTCATGTAGCTCAATATAAAGAAACAAACAACCCAATCCAAAAATGGGCAGAAGACCTAAATAGACATTTCTCCAAAGAAGACATACAGATGGCCAAGAAACACATGAAACCTGCTTGACATCACTAATTATTAGAGAAATGCAAATCCAAACTACAATGAGGTATCACCTCACACCAGTTAGATAGGGCATCATCAGAAAATCTACAAACAACAAATGCTGGAGAGGGTGTGGAGAAAAGGGAACCCTCTTGCACTGTTGGTGGGAATGTAAATTGATACAGCCACTATGGAGAACAGTACGGAGGTTCCTTAAAAAACTAAAAATAGAATTACCATATGATTCAGCAATCCACTACTGGGCATATACCCAGAGAAAACCGTAATTCAAAAAGACACATGCACCCCAATGTTCATTGCAGTACTACTTACAATAGCCAGGTCTTGGAAGCAACCTAAATGCCCATCGACAGTTGAATGGATAAAGAAGATGTGGTACATATATACAATGTAATATCACTCAGACATAAAAAGGAACAAAATTGTGTCATTTGTTGAGACGTGGATGGATCTAGAGACTGCTATACACAGTGAAGTAAACCAGAAAGAGAAAAGCAAATATCATATATTAATGCGTGTATGTGTAGCCCAGAAAAATGATACAGATTAACTGGTTTGCAGGGCAGAAATTGAGACACCGATGTAGAGAACAAACGTATGGACACCAAGCGGCGAAAGACATGGGGTGGTGAAGGTGGTGGTGTGATGAATTGGGTGATTGGGATTGACATGTATACACTGATGTGCATGAAATTGATGACTAATAAGAACCTACTGTATAAAAAAGTAAATGAAGTTAAATTAAAAATAAAAACTCATTCATGCCCAAAAATTAACTTTTCCAAGTATTTTATTTGAGCAACTCTCATTTCTTACTTTAACTTCAAGGATTTGATAGAACATTTTCTCTTACTAAAAAAATTTTAAAGGGAAAAACAACACACAAATTAGAAAATATTTTTCAATAATTGAAACTTCTTCCTTCTTATTGCCCTAAATTCTGAGATAGATAAGTCCCTCTCTGGGCTTGCTCTTTAGAAGTTTCCACAAGTTACAACCCTCAAATTATTTGAGTACATCAGCATCTTTTTATTTTTTTAACATCTTTATTGGAGTATAATTGTTTTACAATGGTGTGTTAGTTTCTGCTGTATAACAAAGTGAATCAGCTATACATATACATATATCCCCATATCTCCTCCCTCTTGTGTCTCCCTCCCACCCTCCCTATCCCACACCTCCAGGTGGTCACAAAGCACCGACCTGATCTCCCTGTGCTATGCAGCTCCTTCCCACTAGCTAGCTATTTCACATTTGGTAGTGTATATATGTCCATGCCACTCTCTCACTTCATCCCAGCTTACCATTCTCACTCCCCATGTCCTCAAGTCCATTCTCTATGTCTGCGTCTTTTTTCCTGTGCTGCCCCTACGTTCTTCAGAACAATATTTTTTTAATTCCATATATATGTGTGAGCATACGGTATGCGTTTTTCTCTTTCTGACTTACTTCACTCTGTATGACAGTTCTTTCTGACTTACCTCACTCTGTATGACAGTCTCTAAGTACATCCACCTCACTACAAATAACTCAGTTTCGTTTCGTTTTATGGCTGAGTAATATTCCACTGTATATATGTGCCACATCTTCTCAGTACCTTTTCTTTCAGGATTTGGTGCTCAGTGCTGAAAAAGGACCTCTCTAGTGACTAAAATACTTTATGCTCCAGAGAAGCCCTTCCTCACAAGTTTTGCCCTATGTTCCCAAAACAGGGACAATTGCATCTGAAGGTTATGAAGGTTGTGGATTGCACTCCTTCTAATGTGTGTCTAAGCAGTGTCAGAAAAGGACACTGCTTTTCAAAGAGTTCTACTTAAAAGGAAAATACAAATTTGAGATCTGATTTACAGCTTTGTAATTATAGTTAACCATACTGTATTATATAGTTGAAAGTTGCTAAGTGACTAGGTCGTAAATGTTCTTACAAGGGAGAAATGATAATTATGTGATCTGATGGAGGAGTTAGCTAATTCTGCAGTGGTAATCATGTTGCAATATATATATTCTACCAAATCAACACATTGTACACTTTCAATTTATGCAATGTTACATTTCAATTATATCCAAGGGGAAAAAAAAGAGAAAAATATCCCAAAGGATAAATAGACAAAAAAGGAAGAAAGAAAGAAAAACACAAATTTAATGCACTTTTCAGGTCCTCATCTTTGCAGGCTGAATGCAGTATGTTCCTGCATAGTGAAATATAATTTTCTAATATCACTAAGAATCCATGTGCTTGTTTTTGTTCATATTCCAGTTTGCAGATACCCATGATGTACTGTAGGTTTTGGATTAGTTGCACCTGGTCACTATTAAATATTTTTAATATTAAATAATTTATACAATCACTATATTTATATATCTATAGGGCTTGTGTACATAAATGATTACTTTTTTTTTAACTTTGGCACATTGACCATTAGAATTGTGAATGGTTTTATTCTTATAATATGTAATGACATAATTTATATTTTAAAAAATTAAATTTTCAACTCAATTATCATATTTAATTTTAATAATTTATTATAATGTATACTTTGTTTTAACTTAGATAATTTTAGTGTTTTAGAGGAAAATAGTTATACATAAAAATACTTTCATTTTCATATTAATTTAATTTACATTGTTGAAAATGTTTTCAAATTTTGTTTGTTTGAATACAATTGCATTTCAGTGAGAAGAACACTTAGTATGAAATCTACTCTCTTAACAAATTGTGAAATGTGTAATATAGTATTACTAATAAGGAAAAATTGAAATTATAATGGAGTAATCATAGTTCAGGCATACAGAAATGAAGTCAGGTAGCCATTGAGGTTCTGGTCTCAGACACATCCCTGCAATGCTGAGAACATGAATTTTCTCTTGACTATATCAAACTCAAGGACACCACCAGCTGTTTCAAAACAATATCTGCTGGCAGATGCTAGCTGCAACCTTGTAGTTTCAAAGTTTTCCCCCTCTTCACAACTACATAATCATTTCAAATCCCTACCAATTCTTGCTTAACAAGTGCCTTTACTTCTTGCCAGCTCCAATCGTAATTCTTGACAGTTTATGTAACCTTGTGTTCTTTTGCCTTTACAAGCTTCCCCCATTACGTAGTCCAGTGGAACACAATTCAAGAGCTTCTTGAATCTGTGTCTCCTAAGCTGCAGTCCTAACAAACCTCAAATAAACGCCTTTTTATTTCAACCAGGTCTCTGTTCTTGGAATTCTTGGTTAACATTAACTATAAGCATTATGTACATCAGCCCTTTAGAAATTTTTCATCTAGATACTGAAATTTTGTACCTTTTCAACCATCATTTCCCCATTTCTTTCACCCTGCAGCCTCTGACAATCACAATTCTACTTACTGTTTCTATCAGTTTGACTATTTTAGATACCTCATATTATTGGAATCACACAGAATTTGTCCTTCTCTGACTAGCTCACTTCACTTAGCACAAGTCTGCCAGGTTCCCCTTTAAATTCTATGGATAGTTGGGACCAAGTATGAGAGAAGTATGACATTTACATGTTTCATATTTAAGTGTTCTATTTACAGTTCTAAAATTTGGAAACAATAAAAGTGAGTTGAATTGTATCAAATATAACCCTTAAAATACATAACCAGAAAATTACAAATTTTCATGATGTAATTAATAATGCAAGACATACAAATGAGTAAGAAAGTTATCTTTACCAAATCTCCAACTTCAAGGCATCAGAAAATTCCTGCAACTTCATATTTTTCTCAAAGAGATTATTTAAGAATTATTGCAAAAGCAATTAAAGTGAGAAAGATAATCTTTCATATTATGTTCATAACTCAGAACTAGTGATTGCAATTGTGGCCTATTAGTTAGAAGACACAGAATATCATATTCATTAAATTGACAAATTGGTTAAGAAAGATGGAAGCTGAAACTTTGCTATGTTCATTATTCCTAATTACTCAGTGTTTATACAAAAGGGGATTAACATCTGAAAACCAAGGAAGCCTCCGCTGGTATTCTTTATATTAGCTTTGGATTATTTCAATGGAAGGGTAAGTTTTGAGAAATGGGAAACAGCATGATTAACTATGGGAAACAGCATGATTAACTAAGTCCCAGTTGAAGGGCATGGTTATTGGAAAACCTAATTTACATGGCAGGAAAAAAACTGTAAAAATTACTCGTATTACCATTCTCTGGTATAGTCTTGGGTCTCATTCAAGTCCTATTTTGCTTTTATTGTTGAGTCACTTTTGTCCAGAGCCTATGTGCTGTGGCAATTATTTTACCAATTGTTTTAATTCACACCCATTTTCTATTTTTGAGTTATGATCATGTGATCTTAGCTACTCGGGAACTACTGCCTTCAGTGTATGAATAGATTTATAACTACAGAATTGTTAAAAAGAAAACACTTTTAAGTTGTGATATTCAGGAGAATTAACAAACAAATTTAATCACTGTGTGATCTGATGTGCATTTTTTAATGTTGTTTAAATATTTGAGTTACTAAATTTATCTCTGAGTTAACATATTTGTTCTTATAGGCTTAGTAAGATTCTGGCTTTTAAATGAGTAACTTTGCTTCTTAGGTGCTTAAGATTTATGATAAAAACACTCCAGAAAGTGGGCATAGAGGGAACCTACCTCAACAAAATAAAGACCATATATGACAAACCCACAGCAAACATCATTCTCAATGGTGAAAAACTGAAAGCATTTCCTCTAAGATCAGGAACAAGACAAGGGTGTCCACTCTCACCACTATTATTCAAAATAGTTTTGGAAGTCCTAGCCACGGCAATCAGAGAAGAAAAAGAAATAAAAGGAATACAAATTGGAAAAGAATTAAAACTGTCACTGTTTGCAGATGATATGGCACTATACATAGAACATCCTAAAGATGCGACCAGAAAACTACTAGAGCTAGTCGATGAACTTGGTAAAGTTGCAGAATACAAAATTAATGCACAGAAATCTCTTGCATTGCTATACACTAAAAACAAAAGATCAGAAAGAGAAATTAATGAAACACTCCCATTTACCACTGCAACAAAAAGAATAGAATACCTAGGAATAAATCTACCTAAGGAGGTGAAACTCCTATACTCAGAAAACTATAAGACACTGATGAACGAAATCAAAGATAACACAAACAGATGGAGAGATATACCATGTTCTTGGATTGGAAGAATCAATATTGTGAAAATGACCATACTACCCAAAGCAATCTACAGATTCAATGCAATCCCTAACAAATTACCAATGGCATTTTTCACAGAACTAGAACAAAAAATTTTGCAATTTGTATGGAAACACAAAAGACCCTGAATAGCCAAAGCAATCTTGAGAAAGAAAAATGGAGCTGGAGGAATCAGCTGACTTCAGACTCTACTATAATGCTACAGTAATCAAGACAGTATGGTAATGGCACAAAAACAGAAATATAGATTGATGGAACAGGATAGAAAGCCCAGAGATAAACCCATGCACCTATGATCACCTAATCTATGACAAAGGAGGCAAAAATATACAATAGAGACAAGATAGTCCCTTCAATAAGCAGTGCTGGGAAAACTGGACAGCTACATGTAAAAGAATGAAATTAAAATGCTCCCTAACACCATACACAAAAATAAACTCAAAATGGATTAAAGACCTAAATGTAAGACTGGACACTATAAAACTCTTAGAGGAAAACAGGCAGAACACTTTTTGACCTAAATCACAGCAAGATCTTTTTTCACCCACCTCCTAAAGTAATGAAAATAAAAACAAAAATAAACAAATGAGACCTAATTAAACTTAAAAGCTTTTGCACAGCAAAGAAAATCATAAAACCATAAATGAGATGAAAAAGGCAACCCTCAGAATGGGAGAAAATATTTGTAAACAAAACAACTGACAAGTGATTAATCTACAAAATATACAAACTCACGCAGCTCAATATCAAAAAAACAAACAATCCAATCAAAAAATGGGCAGAAGACCTAAATAGACATTTCTCCAAAGAAGACATACAGATGGCAAAGAGGCACATGAAAGGATGCTCAACATCACTAATTTTTAGAGAAATGCAGATCAAAACTACAATGAGGTATCAGCTAACACCAGTCAGAATGGCCATCATCAAAAAATCTTACAAACAATAAATGCTGGAGAGGGTGTGGAGAAAAGGGAACCCTCTTGCACTCTTGGTGGGAATGTAAATTGATACAGACACCATGGAGAACAGCATGGAGGTTCCTTAAAAACCTAAAAACAAAACTACCATATGACCCAGCAATCTCACTACTGGGCATATACCCTGAGAAAACCATAATTGAAAAAGAGTCACGTACCACAATGTTCATTGCCACACTATTTACAATACCCAGGACATGGAAACAACCTAAATGTTCATCGACAGATGAATGGATAAAGAAGATGTGGTACATATATACAATGGAATATTACTCAGCCATAAAAAGGAACGAAATTGGATCTTTTGCAGAGATGTGGATGGACCTAGAGTCTGTCATACAGAATGAAGTAAGTCAGAAAGAGAAAAACAAGCATCATATATTAACGCATATATGTGGAATCTAGAAAAATGGTACAGATGAACCTATTTGCAGGGCAGGAATACAGACGCAGATGTAGAAAATGGATGTGTGGACATGGCAGGGGAGTGGGATGAATTGGGAGGTTGAGATTGATGTATGTGCACTGACATATTTAAAACTGATAGCTTGTGGGAACCTGATGTATAGAGCAGGGAACTCAACTTGGTGCTCTGTGGTGACCTAGATGGGTGGAATGGGGGCAGGGAAGGAGGTCTAAGAGGGAGGGTATCTATGTATACATATAGCTGATTCACTTTAGTGTACAGCACAAATTAACATAACATTGTAAAGCAAAAATACCCCAATTAAAAAAAAAAGTTTGAAAAAAGTTAGCTATATTAAATTGCAATTATAGATTGAAAGCCTAAACTAATTTAAGGAATTAGTATGTAAATGGGGTCAAATATTTAAGGGAATTTATGTGAAATTTATCAATTAATTGAATATTAGTCAATACACATTTTAAAATGTGATTTCATTTTATATGCAAATCACTTAAATATATTATTGATATACAGAAGTTATAGGTTGAAATAAAGGGGACTAAGAAGTAGAGTTTTCAAATTTGTAAACTTTTTGCATATAGAATTGATAAAATAAGACTAAAGATCTCTCTGTACGTTAAAACTCCACTGCACATAGTTATTAATATATGTAATCATTATGTCAGGAAAGTTACTAATATATGAGTTGTAGTAGACAATTTTTTCCCTTCCATTAAAAAGCATTCTGTCTTTTCTTCAGCATAGGTTTTTTGTTACTTTCTCCTACGTTAGACAGGTTCTTTGTGTTTTGTGATGGATATTTGGGAGAATGGGTAGAGGGAGACAAAAATGGAGAGGTGAACTAAAATAGAAGATGAGAAAAACATTCAGGCCAGTGCTACGGAGTAAACTTTTGTTGGATTATGAGAAAGCATTATACAGAAGCATCTGTGAGATATGACAAAAGTAGATTTTAAAGAAAGTAAAGTTTATTTTTAAATTTTGCTGCATTCTCTTTAGAATATTTGGCAACACATGTCTAAAAAGTTAAATTAAATTTATTTTTTATTTGTTGGGTTTTTAGATTACGTAATTGCTGAGGGCTTGGACCATGTCAATCACCTAATAGACTACAATAAAATATTTTAGGATACATCAGAACATCAGTCTGGTTTCATAGAGTTGGGGATCTGGATCTGAAGAAAGATTAAAATAGCATAAGGTAAAGTTTGTTACTTAAGGTATATGTTAACTCATGCAATTCTGGGTTATGTTAAAGAATTGGGGGTCCTTTCATCTTCTGTACCAAGACTCAGAATATTTCATTTTTTGTCTATATGTAAGAATATTGATCCTCCTATTGATATCCTAGGCTATACTCTTTTAGTTGCACAATATTTAATTGCCTTTTCTTCATTAACTTCTACATAAAAAGTAAAGTTGGACTGAATATTTATTTCAAACATATGCCTGTGGGAATGTGGCTATTACAGAAGTAAAGGTAGCTCATTAGACTACCCAAATGAAAAAGTAGTCAACTGCTAGTCTGTATAAGACTACATATTCTATTTGTTACATGAGAGGTACAACATGATGTGAAGAAGCTATATGGACATAGATCCAAACATCAAAGACAGCAACACACAAAAGCATCATTCACAAGCATGACATAGAAAACTTCTTGAGCATTTCAAACAATGAGACTAGAAGCATATTTATTACTATTTTTTGTGATTTCTACCAACATGTTGTATTTGATATTAGCAATCATCCTGCATTCTATCAGATTTGTACTGATAATTTGGTAATAATTGTGAGCAGAGAGAGCTCCTTGCACGTGTTAAATCAATTCCAAAGGAGTAGGGCACTATGCAGCCAGTTACCAATCCCAGGGAAGGATTTGAACTACATGGGAGGATAGCAAAATCATCACAGTACCAGCCACCAGGAAACAAAGTCCAAGCGCTTCTGTCCACTGCATCGTGGTATCAGTCACCAAGAAAAACACAACACAGTCAAGCAATAGATGGAATAATGCTTTACTTACATAAAGAAGAGACAGATCAGGGTCAGCTCCAATAGTGCGCTTTGGTCCCCCAGGGACATCCAGTCTCTCCCAGTGGCTGACACAGGGCAATTTGCCTACACACACCCTTCTTGTGCCTCAGTAGAAAGGACCCTGTCTCCTCTCTGCAAAAGACAGATATAACAGTGGGGTTGACCAGATGCCATATGACATACAAGCTTCTAGCTTCAAACGGCATTAATTGAGCCTGAAACAGGAAAGATAACCCCATCCAAAGTGATAAGCCTGGCTCAGGGCATGTGGGCTCTTTATCTCTTGTAAAGGAAGTGTTCCAAGCTCAAGGCCCATTTTCGAGCAGCCAGTTGTGGTAGATAGACTGCATGCACAAGACTGCCTTTCCCAGTTATATTACTGTGTCTTTAAAAAGTCCACATTGATATAATTGACACATAAATTCTAAATAATTCAAATATGGCCTACTATTTCTTCCCCTGAAAAAAAAAATAATGAAATATTGCCATTTGCAGCAACAATGGATGGACCTAGAGATTATCATATTAAATGAATTAATGAATAATTAAATATCATATGATATCATTTATATTTAGAATCTAAAAAATGATACAAGTGAATTTATTTACAAAATAGAAACAGACTCACAGACATAGAAAGCAAACTTATAGTTACCAAAGGGGTAAGAGAGGAGGAGGGATAAATTAGGAGTTTGGGATTAACAGATACACACTAATATATATAAAATAGATAAACAACAGGGACCTACTGTATAGCACAGGGAACTATACTCAATATCTTATAATAACCTATAATTTAAAAGAATCCGAAAAAAATGTATATATATGACTGAATCACTTTACTGTACACCAGAAACTAACACAACATTGTAAATCAACTATATTTAAATAAATAAATAAAAAACCAAATAGGATCACTAAAAAAAAAAGAAAAGAAAATGAGAAGTCCTTGCTCCCATCATTATATCGCTACTCATCAGAAAAAATATATGTAGTTTTGGAAACGCCCACACAATATAAATATATATGAATGGCTAAAATTGAGAAATAGCTTAAGTCATTTGTTATTATTCAGTAGGATTAGTGTACATTTTCAATTTATGTTTGTTTTGTTTCTATGTAGTATTATAATATAAAAAAAACAATTACCAGCAAAAACAGAACATAGAATATTTGTTTGCTGTAAATCTGAGAGACAAATGTTAAACAAGCTAGATTCAAAAACAAGTAATTCAAAAGTGAAAATATCAAGTAACGAAAAGCATTTAATCATTTATAATCAGATAAAAATCCAGGTTGCCATAATGACAAATTAGAAAAAAAATAATTGTAAACAAACCTACAAACATATAGTGTGTGTGTGCAACAATATAGGCTAGATCACCACAGCAAGAGAATGAAAAATAGAGTGATCAACAAGATACGCACACACACACACCTGGTAGCAGTTTGGTTTAGGGTTGTATGCCAAATTGAAGCTTTCAGGAACTCAAGAACTTTTCATCTGTTTGTTCTATCATCTCTAGGGTCTGCCTTTGTCCAGTGATTAAAGACGGCTCATCATTACGTTAGCATTCCAACCTGCAGATTGGGGAAAGAAGAATTGTATGCTTCTTTCTTTTTAAAGCTGGGCCCCCAAGTTTCAAACATCATTTGTGCTTATAACCCACTGGCCAGAACCTTGTCATATGGCCACACCTATTTCAAGAGAGGTTGGGGAATGAACAGTTTAGTTAGTCAGCCATGTGTCACTTAAATCTTTAGTTACTACTGAAGAAAGCAATAGAGGACTTTGGGAGGGCAATTAGCTGCCTGCGTATCTCTCTATATAATGGTCCCTCTTGCATGTTTTTACTTGGAGTGTTATATGGACACTATTTTTCTAAAGCATTAATCAATAATCCAAGAACCATTAAGAAGTTATACACTTGGACGAGGGGAAGATGGCGAAAGAGTAAGATGTGGAGATCACCTTCCTCCTCACAGATACACCAGAAATACATCTACACGTGGAATAACTCCTACAGAACACCTACTGAACGCTGGCAGAAGACCTCAGACCTCCCAAAATGCAAGAAAGTCCCCACGTACCTGTGTAGGGCAAAATCAAAAAGAATAAACAGAGACAAAAGGATAGGGACGGTACCTGCACCGGTGGGAGGGAGCTGTGAAGGAGGAAAGGTTTCCACACACTAGGAAGCCCCTTCGCGGGTGGAGACTGCGGGTGGCAGGGGGGAAAGCTTCGGAGCCGCGGAGGAGAACATAGCAACAGGGGTGCAGAGGGAAAAGTGGAGAGATTCCCACATAGAGGATCGGGGCCGACCTGCACTCACCAGCCCGAGGGCCTTGTCTGCTCACCCGCCGGGGCGGGCGGGGCTGGGAGTGGAGGCTCGGGCTTCTCTCGGAGCTCCGGGAGACGACTGGGGTTGGCAGCGTGAACACAGCCTGCAGGGGGTTAGTGCACCACAGCTAGCCGGAAGGGAGTCTGGGGAAAAGTCTGGACCAGACGAAGAGGCAAGAGACTTTTGCTTCCCTCTTTGTTTCCTGGTGCGCGAGGAGAGAGGATTAAGAGCGCTGCTTAAAGGAGCTCCAGAGATGGGCGCGAGCTGCGGCTAAAAGCACGGACCCCAGAGACAGGCATGAGACGCTAAGGCTGCTGCTGCCGCCACCAAGAAGCCTGTGTGCGAGCACAGGTTACTATCCACACACCCCCTTCTGGGGAACCTGTCCAGCCTGCCACTGCCAGGGTCCCAGGATCCAAGGACAACTTCCCCAGGAGAACGCACGATGCGCCTCAGGCTGGTGCAAGGTCACGCCAGCCTCGACCGCCGCAGGCCCGCCCCACACTCCGTACCCCTCCCTCCCCACGGCCTGAGTGAGCCAGAGCCCCCGAATCAGCGGCTCCTTTAACCCCGTTCTCTCTGAGCGAAGAACAGATGCCCTCCGGCGACCTACATGCAGAGGCGGGGCCAAATCCAAAGCTGAGACCCTAGGAGCTGTGAGAACAAAGAAGAGAAAGGGAAATCTCTCCCAGCAGCCTCAGAAGCAGCGGATTAAAGCTCCACAATCAACTCGATGTACCCTGCATCTGTGGAATACATGAATAGACAATGAATGATCCCAAATTGAGAAGGTGGACTGTGAGAGCAAGATTTATGATTTTTCCCCTTTTCCTCTTTTTGTGAGTGTGTATGTGTATGCTTCTGTGTGAGATTTTGTCTGTATAGCTTTGCTTCTACCATTTGTCCTAGGGTTCTATCCGTCTGGTGTTTTTTTGCTTGTTTGTTTTTAATTTTGTTCTTAATAATTATTTTTTATTTTAATAACTTTATTTTATTTTACTTTATCTTCTTTCTTTTTCTTTTTCCCTTCCTTTCCTCCTTCCTTCCTTCCTCACTCTCTCCCTCCTTTCTTTCTTTCTTTCTTCTACTTCTACTAATTCTTTCTTTCTACTTTTTCTCCCTTTGTTCTGAGCCATGTGAATGAAAGGCTCTTGGTGCTGCAGCCAGGAGTCAGTGCTGTGCCTCTGAGGTGGGAGAGCCAACTTCAGGACACTGATCCACAAGAGACCTCCCAGCTCCACATATTATCAAATGGCGAAAATCTCCCAGAGATTTCCATCTCAACACCAGCACCCAGCTTGACTCAACGATCAGCAAGGTACAGTGCTAGACACCCTATGCTAAACAACGAGCAAAACAGGAATACAACCCAACCCATTAGAAGAGAGGCTGCCTAAAATCATAATAAGTCCACAGAAACCCCAAAACACACCACCAGACATGGACCTGTCCACCAGAAAGACAACATCCAGCCTCATCCACCAGAACACAGGCACTAGTCCCCTCCACCAGGAAGCCTACACAACCCACTGAACCAACCTTAGCCACTGGGGACAGACACCAAAAACAATGGGAACTACGAACCTGCAGCCTGCAAAAAGGAAACCCCAAACACGGTAAGATAAGCAAAATGAGAAGACAGAAAAACACACAGCAGATGAAGGAGCAAGATACAAACCCAGCAGACCTAACAAATGAAGAGGAAATAGGCAGTCTACCTGAAAAAGAATTCAGAATAATGATAGTAAAGATGATCCAAAATTTTGGAAATAGAATAGACAAAATGCAAGAAACATTTAACAAGGATCTAGAAGAACTAAAGATGAAACAAGCAATGATGAACAACACAATAAATGAAATTAAAAATGCTCTAGATGGGATCAATAGCAGAAAAACTGAGGCAGAAGAACAGATAAGTGACCTGGAAGATAAAATAGTGGAAATAACTACTGCAGAGCAGAATAAAGAAAAAAGAATGAAAAGAACTGAGGACACTCTCAGAGATCTCTGGGACAATTTTAATGCACCAACATTCAAATTATAGGGGTTCCAGAAGAAGAAGAGAAAAAGAAAGGGACTGAGAAAATATTTGAAGAGATTATAGTTGAAAACGTCCCTAATATGGGAAAGGAAATAGTTAATCAAGTCCCGGAAGCACAGAGAGTCGCATACAGGATAAATCCAATGAGAAATATGCCAAGACATATATTAATCAAACTGTCAAAAATTAAATACAAAGAAAACATATTAAAATCAGCAAGGGAAAAACAACAAATAAAACACAAGGGAATCCCCATAAGGTTAACAGCCGATCTTTCAGCAGAAACTCTGCAAGCCAGAAGGGACTGGCAGGACATATTTAAAGTGATGAAGGAGAAAAACCTACAACCAAGATTACTCTACCCAGCAAGGATCTCATTCAGATTTGATGGAGAAATTAAAACCTTTACAGACAAGCAAAAGCTGAGAGAGTTCAGCACCACCAAACCAGCTTTACAACAAATGCTAAAGGAACTTTTCTACGCAAGAAACACAAGAGAAGGAAAATACCTACAATAACGAACCCAAAACAATTAAGAAAATGGGAATGGGAACATACATATCAATAATTACCTTAAATGTAAATGGACTAAATGATCCCACCAAAAGACACAGGTAGGCTGAATGGATACAAAAACAGGACCCATATATATGCTGTCTACAAGAGACCCACTTCAGTCCTAGAGACACATACAGACTGAAAGTAAGGTGATGGAAAAAGATATTCCATGCAAATAGAAACCAAAAGAAAGCTGGAGTAGCAATTCTTATACCAAACAAAACAGACTTTAAAATAAGGACTATTAGAAGAGACAAAGAAAGACACTACATAATGAAGAAGATATAACAATTGTAAATATTTATGCACCCAACATAGGAACACCTCAATACATAAGGCAAATACTAACAGCCATAAAAGGGGAAATCGACAGTAACACATTCATAGTAGGGGACTTTAACACCCCACTTTCACCAATGGACAGATCATCCAAAATGAAAATAAATAAGGAAACACAAGCTTTAAATGATACATTAAACAAGATGGACTTAATTGATATTTATAGGACATTCCATCCAAAAACAACAGAATAGACATTTTTCTCAAGTGCTCATGGGATATTCTCCAGGATAGATCATATCTTGGGTCACAAATCAAGCCTTGGTAAATTTAAGAAAATTGAAACTTAGCAAGTATCTTTTCCAACAACAACACTATGAGACTAGATATCAATTACAGGAAAAGATCTGTAAAAAATACAAACACATGGAAGCTAAACAATACACTTCTTAATAACGAAGTGATCACTGAAGAAATCAAAGAGGAAATAAAAAAATACCTAGAAAAATATGACAATAGAGACATGATGACCCAAAACCTATGGGATGCAGCAAAAGCAGTTCTAAGAGGGAAGTTTATAGCAATACAGTCCTACCTTAAGAAACAGGAAACATCTCGAATAAACAACCTAACCTTGCACCTAAAGCAATTAGAGAAAGAAGAACCAAAAGAACCCAAAATTAGCAGATGGAAGGAAATCATAAAGATCAGATCAGAAATAAATGAAAAAGAAATGAAGGAAATGATAGCAAAGATCAATAAAAATAAAAGCTGGTTCTTTGAGAAGATAAAGAAAATTGATAAACCCTTAGCCAGACTCATCAAGAAAAAAAGGGAGAAGACTCAAATCAATAGAATTAGAAATGAAAAAGCAGTAACAACTGACACTGCAGAAATACAAAAGATCATGAGAGATTACTACAAGCAACTCTATGCCAATAAAATGGACAACTTGGAAGAGATGGACAAATTCTTAGAATTGCACAACCTGCCAAGACTGAATCAGGAATAAAAAGAAAATATGAACAGACCAATCACAAGCACTGAAATTGAAACTGTCATTAAAAATCTTCCAACAAACAAAAGCCCAAGACCAGATGGGTTCACAGGCGAATTTTATCAAACACTTAGAGAAGAGCTAGCACCTATCCTTCTCAAGCTCTTCCAAAATACAGCAGAGGGAGGAACACTCCCAAACTCATTCTACGAGGCCACCATCACCTTGATACCAAAACCAGACAATGATGTCACAAAGAAAGAGAACTACAGGCCAATATCACTGATGAACATAGATGCAAAAATCCTCAACAAAATACTAGCAAACAGAATCCAACAACACATTAAAAGGATCATACACCATGATCAAGTGGGGTTTACCCCAGGAATGCAAGGATTCTTCAATATATGCAAATCAATCAATGTGATAAACCATATTAACAAATTGAAGGAGAAAAACCATATGATCATCTCAATAGATGCAGAGAAATCTTTCGACAAAATTCAACACCCATTTATGATAAAAACCCTGCAGAAAGTAGGCATAGAGGGAACTTTCCTCAACATAATAAAGGCCATATATGACAAACCCACAGCCAACATCATCCTCAATGGTGAAAAACTGAAAGCATTTCCACTAAGATCAGGAACAAGACAAGGTTGCCCACTCTCACCACTCTTATTCAACATAGTTTTGGAAGTTTTAGCCACAGCAATCAGAAAAGAAAAGGAAATAAAAGGAATCCAAATCAGAAAAGAAGAAGTAAAGCTGTCACTGTTTGCAGATGACATGATACTCTACATAGAGAATCCTAAAGATGCTACCAGAAAGCTCCTAGAGCTAATCAATGAATTTGGTAAAGTAGCAGGATACAAAATTAATGCACAGAAATCTCTGGCATTCCTATACACTAATGATGAAAAATCTGAAAGTGAAATCAAGAAAACACTCCCCTTTACCATTGCAGCAAAAAGAATAAAATATCTAGGAATAAACCTACCTAAGGAGACAAAAGACCTGTATGCAGAAAATTATAAGACACTGGTGAAAGAAATTAAAGATGATACAAATAGATGGAGAGATATACCATGTTCTTGGATTGGAAGAATCAACATTGTGAAAATGACTCTACCACCCAAAGCAATCTACAGATTCAATGCAATCCCTATCAAACTACCACTGGCATTTTTCACAGAACTAGAACAAAAAATTTCACAATTTCTACAGAAACACAAAAGACCCCGAATAGCCAAAGCAATCTTGAGAACGAAAAACGGAGCTGGAGGAATCAGACTCCCTGACTTCAGACTATACTACAAAGCTACAGTAATCAAGACAGTATGGTACTGGAACAAAAACAGAAAGATAGATCAATGGAACAGGATAGAAAGCCCAGAGATAAACCCACGCACATATGGTCACCTTATCTTTGATAAAGGTGGCAGGAATGTACAGTGGAGAAAGGACAGCCTCTTCAATAAGTGGTGCTGTGAAAACTGGACAGGTACATGTAAAAGTAAGAGATTAGATCACTCCCTAACACCATACAAAAATATAAGCTCAAAATGGATTAAAGACCTAAATGTAAGGCCAGAAACTATCAAACTCTTAGAGGAAAACATAGGCAGAACACTCTAGGACATAAATCACAGCAAGATACTTTTTGACCCACCTCCTAGACAAATGGAAATAAAAACAGAAATAAACAAATGGGACCTAATGAAACTTCAAAGTTTTGCACAGCAAAGGAAACCATAAACAAGACCAAAAGACAACCCACAGAATGGGAGAAAATATTTGCAAATGAAGCAACTGACAAAGGATTAATCTCCAAAATTTATAAGCAGCTCATGCAGCTCAATAACAAAAAAACAAACAACCCAATCCAAAAATGGGCAGAAGGCCTAAATAGACATTTCTCCAAAGAAGATATACAGGCTGCCAACAAACACATGAAAGGATGCTCAACATCATTAATCATTAGAGAAATGCAAATCAAAACTACAATGATATATCATCTCACACAAGTCAGAATGACCATCATCAAAAAATCTAGAAGCAATAAATGTTGGAGAGGGTGTGGAGAAAAGGGTATGCACTGCTGTTGGGAATGTGAATTGGTACAGCCATTATGGAGAACAGTATGGAGGTTCTGGCAAATAGAAATACCATATGACCCAGCAATCCCACTACTGGGCATATACCCTGAGAAAACCATAATTCAAAAAGAGTCATGTACCAAAATATTCATTGCAGCTCTATTTACAATAGCCCAGAGATGGAAACAGCCTAAGTGCCCATCAACAGATGAATAGATAAAGAAGATGTGGCACATATATACAATGGAATATTACTCAGCCATAAAAAGAAACGAAATTGAGCTATTTGTAATGAGGTGGATAATCCTAGAGTCTGTCATACAGAGTGAAGTAAGTCAGAAAGCGAAAGACAAATACCGTATGCTAACACATATATATGGAATTTAAGAAAAAAAAATGTCATGAAGAACCTAGGGGTAAGACAGGAATAAAGACACAGACCTACTAGAGAATGAACTTGAGGATATGGGGAGGGGGAAGGATAAGCTGTGACAAAGCGAGAGAGAGGCATGGACATATATACACTACCAAACGTAAGGTAGATAGCTAGTGGGAAGAAGCCTCGTAGCACAGGGAGAACAGCTCGGTGCTTTGTGACCGCCTGGAGGGGTGGGATAGGGAGGGTGGGAGGGAGGGAGACGCAAGAGGGAAGAGATATGGGAACATATGTATATGTATAACTGATTCACTTTGTTATAAAGCAGGAACTAACACACCATTGTAAAGTAATTGTACTCCAATAAAGATGTAAAATAAATAAATAATACATAAATGAAGCATTATTCTTTTCTAATCAAACTTTAATTTTAAGGGGCTTCCCTGGTGGTGCAGTGGTTGAGAACCTGCCTGCTAATGCAGGGGACAAGGGTTCGAGCCCTGGTCTGGGAGGATCCCACATGCCGCGGAGCTACTAGGCCTGTGAGCCGCAACTACTGAGCCTGCGCGTTTGGAGCCTGTGCTCCGCAGCAAGAGAGGCCGCGATAGTGAGAGGCCCGTGCACCGCAATGAAGAGTGGCCCCCACTTGCCCCAACTAGAGAAAGCCCTCGCACAGAAATGAAGACACAACAAAGCAAAAAAATAAACTAATTAATAAACTCTTACCCCCAACATCTAAAAAAAAATTTCAAAATCCTGTTTAAAAAAAAAAAGTTTAATTTTAAAACAGTAAAAATATTTATGTTCTAATTAGGTATAAATACACTACTCAGGAAAATGCATTAAAAAAATTGAATGATTTTCCTGAAGTTGAGGCCGTTGTTCAAAAGTCATCCTTTCACTCAATTATTGTAATCCTAAAGCTCTTTTGAGTCTTATTTGACTGAATTCTTAATATGTTGAAACCTGAAATTTCTAAGCAGCTGAAGCATGGTTGCTTCTGACTTTCAATAATGCCAGTATAAAGTGCTTCTCATCAGGGCTCATAAGACTTTATAAGTACTAATCTACCGTTTTTTCCTGATGCTTCCAGACAACTGAAAGCTCCTAATTTGCAATAATTAACCTCCTGAGAATAGCATTTCTCATTTAAACTAGGGAGCAGACACGTCTCTCTCTATGTTCAGTTTGCAACCTCACAGACAGGTTAATTTTGGTCTGTATTTCAGGAGTCAGGTAAATTATGCAGTAAAAAACACTGAGGGGTTTTGTAGTAAAAGCCAAAATTATATGGATAGCACATGTCATGTGGAAAGGCAGTTTGCTGTGGAGGTCAAGATCAGATGCCTTGGTGTTGTACCCGATTCTATTTAATGGCTTATGTGATGTTAAGAAAGTTATATAATCTTTCTTGCCTCAGTTTCTCTATTAACAACCTCATAAGATTGTTATGAGAACTAAAGCAGTTAATATCTATAAGGTCCTTAGAACTGCATCCGGAACACAGGCATAGTAAGCTTTATATAATAGTTGCTATCATTACAACAAAAAAAATTTGTTTTGAAACTGGATATATGGAAAATTGGTGTGCAGGAAAAAGAAGTAAGCAATTAACATAATAACTGAATAAATTATTTCTCAATATATGAAGCCTTCTTTGAAAGAGCGAAACAAAGTGGATGAAGAGGGTCAGGAACAAGGAGAGAAAAAAGTGTTTCTTACTCATTTCCTTAAAGAGAGCATAGAATACCTAGCATGCTTTAATATAAATGTGAAGGTGCTTCATGTTTTCATTAAAATTGTCCCTCCCTCTAGTTAGAACAAATTTTTGAATAGGTATAATTGGCATAAAAATATCAAATGATACATATATATTATGATATATGATATATATCATTGATTATATTTAATTTGTAGTAAAAATATGTTATAATCAATGATATAATCACTATTTCTTTGAGGTGTAGATTTCACTAAGTTTAAAACAAAGATATGTCAACTAATATGATACATTTATAACTTTTTTCCAGCTTTATTGAGATATAATTGATATGACATTGTATAAGTTTAAAGTATACAACATGATAATTTATTTGATACACTTATCTATCACAAAATGATTACCACTGTAGGGTTAGTTAACAAATCCATTACCTGACATAATTACTATTTCTTTTTCGCTTAAGATTTACTCTATAGCAAGTTTCAAGTATATAATACAGTATTATTAACTATAATCGCCATGCTGTGCACTAGATCCCCACAACTTATCTTAAAACTGGAAGTTTATACCCTTTGACTGACACTCTCCATTTCTCTCACCCCCCAGCTCCTGGCAAACACAATTCTACTGCTTCTATGAATTTGACTTTTCTTCTGCATATTAAGTACTCTTCTCAGAAGAATAGTCTTTAAAGAAGACCTGGAATGCCTGAGTAGAATGTATAAGTATATAAAATACAGACTCAGATGAAGAATTTACAACAAAGGCGTTGGAATGATGGTTGTAGATTCATCCTTTCATCGTATATATTTTAAGTGCCTATTATGTTCCATTTATATGCTCAGGATTTAGCAGTGAACAAGAGAAGATTGTGCTAGAGGAACCTATAACCTAGAAAAGGGAATCCAAATTTTCCAGGGAAATGGAAAGGGGAAGAGGTGTCCACTAAAGTAGGTAATTATGCATGATGCTTAAATTTTGATTAATGTGTAAGTAAGTTAAACCAATAATTCAAGAAAAATTTTTATTGAGTGCCTATTATTTGCCAGGCACTGCTCTAGGTACTAGTAGGGAATACTGCAATGAGTAAACCAAAGTTGCTCCCTTAATGGAATGATCGTTAACTGAGGAACATGGACAATAAAACATATAAATGTGTAAGTACATAATGTGCTTGATAGTTTTAAGGACATTTACGGTAATGCAGCAGGATGAGAATAAAAGGCAGGAGCAGGGGTGGAAGAGAGTAGACTTTCTATGTCACATAGGATGACTGGGGAAAGCCTTTCTAAAATGGTGATAAATGTGCAGAGATATACAGGAACTGAAAGATGAAAGATAGATGGATGTAGAACATTGCAGTTAAAAAAATAATACAAAGGCCCTAAGCATGGCCTTGGTAGACTGGCCCAACATAATTTTTTATCAATGTCCCATCATATCACACTGTGCAGTGTATATCCAGAAATACTGGAGTTTATATTTTTGTCCATGTTCTTGTCTTTGTATCCTTTTTCAGGTTCTTCTTCCTATCTGAAATAGTCTTCCTCCAGTCCCCAAACTATTTACTACAGGAATCCTTCTTAGAATTCAATCAAGATAATGATATACAAAATACATTGAGACATTTCCCTTACTAAATAAATTACTTAAGATACAATTATGTTTTATTTATGTTTACATCCATGGTATACCCATGGTGTACTCCAGTATCTTTGGTATACAAGGCACCTGGCACAAAGTAGATGCTTAATTTAGCACTGACCAAAACAGTATCCTAACATCATGCTATCAAAACTATATATTTTTAATTATAAAATTAAAACACATTAATGTTTAATATAATTCTTTATAATAATAATATCTAAGAACTACTGAATGCTTGCTATATTCTAATTCAGTGTTTTATATTCTTTATATGCATTTGCTTTTTCAAAATAAAAATTTCAAAATAAAAGAAAAAATTGAAAAGAAAGAAGACACTTGTTCTATGGCACAGTAAGAAAGAAACAAGAAAAGAAGAGGGCTTCCCTGGTGGCACAGTGGTTGAGAGTCCGCCTGCTGATGCAGGGGACACGGGTTCGTGCCCCGGTCTGGGAAGATCCCTACATGCCGCGGAGCGGCTGGGCCCGTGAGCCATGGCCGCTGAGCCTGCGCGTCCGGAGCCTGTGCTCCGCAACGGGAGAGGCCACAACAGTGAGAGGCCCGCGTACCGCAAAAAAAAAAAAAAAAAAAAAAAAGAGAGAGAGAGAAATACTAAGCTCAAACTTTAATCAACAAAACTTCTGTCTGTCAAACTTTAATCAACAAAACTTCTGTCTGTAACTGCACAAAATTTTCAATCAAGGACTTAGTACTTCATAAACGTACTAAATTAGCAATGAGATGAATGTATGTCTGAAAACAAAATAATGCATCATTTTGCTGTGAGAGTTTACACAGCTTCAAAGAGCAGATGTTTTGGTTCTACCAAACTGTAGTTGACAAATTTGCTAGCAGTGGGAGTGGAAAATTAGTTTTCATTTTTAGAAATTATTTACAGACCTTTGCTATTTATCACATTGATTAAAAGCTGTCATTTGCAGCATTTATAGTCTTGAAGTACATGTCAAAATGGTTTCTAGCTAATTCAAATGCTCTTCTGAAAAGGCATATTAAACCAAACCAGGGTATATATTTTTCTTTTCTTAGGCAATACATCAAATCTATGCAGTAAGATACATTCTAATATAGTATTGAGAATTTCACTGATTAAATTTGGAACGATTCTTATCTGTCACTTACAAACTTGGAAAGAGCTTTAGAACCAAAGATAAATATGAATAGGTAAGAAATGCTGCATTGAAGTGTCATGATAAAATGTCTGCAATTTCCATAAAAGCAACAATATCTCAAACCCATTTATCCCACGAGAACAAATTTTCATTTCAGAAAAAACAAGATCATTTATTAAAGCTTGTGAATTGGTAGCTGAATTTCCACGAGGATTTCTCATGATCAGGAGTTTCTTAAATGGATACTGGAAAAAAACAGGAAGGAAAGGCTCCACTCCCCTCAATCATTTAGTCTCAGGATTTGCAATGAGTTGACTCATGCCTGCACTCTTATTGTAGGTTGAAATTATCGAACACATTGTATATTTTCAAAGTCTAACTTTGATTAACTAAATAGCTCTTATTTTTAAGAAGGATTTTGTGTTTAGATACTTTTTGATAAATTCCTAAAGAATAATAGCTTTTGACTAGTTGTTTAAGAATTTCAACATACTTAGTATGATCAGTTTGTGTTGTGTAGTAACAGTATTTTATGTAGTATATTATTATATAGCACATGTGCTATATTATATACATATATACATATATATACAATATATATTATTGTATAGAATATGTATTTTTTTCTCATGGTTTTATTTTTCACTCAGTGTAGATTGCATTGCTCCTAAGAACTAAGAAACAATGATCAAGTTCAGTTTCTGACAATTGCAGGTATTCAATAAATGAGAGCTGATTGGCTTCGTTAATGAAGAGTGTGTCCTGAGTGAATAAATCTTTATATATGTATTTTTTATGTGTTAGCTAAATCCAACTCAAATGTAAAAAGAATGACTGTAAAAGATACAGAAACATTAACTGAAAGATCAAAGCTGTAAAATGAGGTGGAAGGGGAAATGATATGAGTATTGGACTGGTTTCCCAAGAAGTTAGACTTGTGATTGTGTTATTGGCTATTTTAAGTATGAATATATTGGATCAAATTTTCCTTTTATTTCTTCTCTTTTCTTGCCTTGAAAAATAACTCTACATATCTCAAAAATTTATTGGCATTTAATAGTTTATAAAGATGTTGAAATAAAGTTGAAACACATCTTCCTTAAACTTTGGTCAACAAGGCTAATAGGGTTCATCCCTGTTCTTCCTCTCTCATTGTCTTTCACTGTAGAACATGTGGCTTTCAAAATATGGAAAAGACAATGAATATATATTTGTGTAAAGTAGTATTAAAATTAGATATTACATATGTAAACATTTAAAATATGTTTTAAATCTACATAGAAATATAATGGATGTTAATATTATAACGAAATCTTAATCTCAAATCAGGGAATATTATTAAGGACAATATTTTTATTGTGAAATGATGGATTACTATAGATTAGCCCTGATATATACAAATGTGTACATAGGTATAGTATATATGTGTGTGCGTATATGTGGGTGTGTGTGCTGGTGTGTGTATAATCTTGTTAAAATATTTGGGCTTGTGATTTGGAGGAGGTTTCAAAGTAGTGGTTCTGCCTTGGATTGAAGACTGTCAGCAGGTGGACAGTATATGATTGGATATCCACTCTATTTGGATATAATATAATGAACAGTATATTATTTTTTGTCATTTTCCTTCAGAAAGATACATATGCTTATTTTTTAATACTAACCTATTTAATACTAACTTATTTTTAATACTAACCTATTTTTTTAATACTAATCTGCCTCATGATATTCGAAACAACATTCACTAAAAGACAATATTACATACTTGGTACAAGCTGATTGAAAACAGCTTGCTTGTTTAGTCAAATAATTAGTCTAAGAATTAGGTTAAGCAAATAAATGAATGCAAAGAGCCAAATCTAGCATATCAATTAAGCTCTGACTCTTAGGAAATTAATATCCGTGAGTAATGCTGAGTCCAGGGACACAGTCATGTCTATAGATATCTTTAAGATAGATGCACACATGTGAACTGCATAAACGTGCTCATGTGAGTTCTTGGCTTTTTCGCTATAATTTTTCTACTTATTTGTTCTCCCTGGGAGATAGGGAAAGCAATGCTGTCTTCTTCCCTATGCTATTTTTCTAATGTCCTTATAAATAAACTTGTTTATTAATAGCCTCTTTACACCATTGGCCAGCAGAGTAGGAAGATGACAAGTATATATACGTTGCCATCAAGGGTACTTCTTCCTTTTAACTCTATATACTGGTGTCTTTCCTTTAGTGAGAGGCAACAGTGTGACCACTATAAAGAAATACAGGGCTTCCCTGGTGGCGCAGTGGTTGAGAGTCCGCCTGCCGATACAGGGGACACGGGTTCGTGCCCCGGTCCGGGAAGATCCCACATGCCGCAGAGTGGCTGGGCCCGTGAGCCATGGCCGCTGAGCCTGTGCGTCCGGAACCTGTGCTCCGCAATGGGAGAGGCCACAACAGTGAGAGGCCCACATACCGCAAAAAAAAAAGAAATACACAGAGAAACCAGACCCTTTCAGCATATAATGGAGGAATTTGTTATGTAAAAGCAAGAAAGAGCCTGTTTATATGGATGATAATAAACCAAATCAGAAAGCCATCTTTATGATCGTGATTGATATAGCTACCCAGAGTGTAAGCCACTGCACAGACATATAAGATAGGCAAAATAAGAGTTATCCATCAAAACTGAAAATTTTTCTTGAATATACTCCTACCCTACAGACCATCATCACTACCATAATGAAACCCAAATTATTTTACCTATATTTTCAAGATAGATAGATGCTAGATAGACATATACTTGCATTTTGTGTTATGTAAGATTTACTGATTAATTCATTTAACAAATAATTAATTTACTTATTTTATGTAAGGCACTCTGCCAGGCACTGGGTGTTCAGCTGTAGATAAGATAAAGTTCTTACTTTCATGAAGAAAATATTTTAGTGGGACAAATACTACCTGATTATTGATATAACATGCTGGGGAGGGGAGACAAATTTAGTTACAATGTCCAAAGACTATCTCACAGGACAGGTGACATTTGCACATATACCTGAAAGAATATATGGAATAATCCTTGTGATTTAATAAGTGAGGAGTATGATAGCTATTCTCCTTTATATGGCCATGAACTAGATGAACATCTAGTGTGCATGTCCTTGAATTGACTCTAGGCTGGCCTATGACTCCATTAACCAACTGAACACAGTAACAATGATAATCCTGGCACTAGCTTTTCAGAAACCTTGTAGCTTTCTCTTCCTCTCCCTTTGAATGCTTGTCACTGGAAGTGCTGAGCTGCCATGTGAGAAGTTCTTTGATCTTGCTGGAGAGACCATATGGAAAGACAATGTGTATAGGCCACGTGGAGAAGAGAAGTCCTAGACTATGTGAGGAGGGAGTGAATGAGGTGCAACTATCCTAGCATCCCGTCACCTTTAAGCCCAAAGATGGCTCAGGACTTTGCCAACATCCAGAGCTGGTAACATGTGCATTTGACCTGTGCAGTCCCACCAGGCCTGGTGCTCAGAAGGGCCTGCATTTAGATGGGTGCTACACTTGGTTAACTGCCCTGCTGCTGCTGTTATTAAATTCTTAACTTTTTAACCCTCATTTTCACAGCTGACTTCTATTGCCTGAGACAACAAGTGAAACCAGCAGAAGGGCTGCAGAGCTGAATCCAGTCAACCCACAGAACTCTGAGACACAAGATGCTTTTTCTTTTAAACCACTAGGTTTAACACATCAGAGAAGTATAGCCAAAAATATGATGATCTTTGGAAAAAATAAACTTTTGACAATAGTTCCTTATTCTCAGTACTGTGTAGACCATGTTGCAAGCCTGCAGATTGGACATGATTTTACTGAACCAAACTTGGGTCTGCTCACCTGTGCATGGTAAAGCCAATCTACTGACACCGGGTTGTGATGAAGGAAAGGACAGTGTTTATCACAAGGTGCCAAGCAAGGAGAATGGGCAGCTTATGCTCAAAAGACCTGAACTCCCCAATGGCTTTCAGGGAAGAAGTTTTAAAGTCAGTGTGAGGGGATTGCAGAGTGTGTGATCAGCTCATGCACAGTTCTCAGACTGGTTGGTATCAAGGTGAAGTTTCAAGCATCATCAACCTTCTGGTTTCAACCAGCCTAGGGTCTATGTTCTTGTGATCAGCAGTTTTCATCTGGGGATATTCTGCTTCCTGTAGAAACAACTTAGGAATGTGTGTTAGGTCTTTATCTGTATCTTTCAAGGAACTGTGAGTTCAGTGATTCTGCTATGTGGCAGATTTATAGCCTAAATTGTTACCAATTTCCCAGCCCAACAGCTATTCTTTGTTTCTACATCTTCACATTTCCTTATCATTAACTCTTGAGTCAAACTTTTGAGACTGAAGGGAGGACTGGGAGACTAAAACAAGAGCTTTTTTCTTCAAAGGACAAGGACACAGGAGTTTGTATGTGGTTTCAATCCCTCCATTTCTTTGATACTCCTCAGTCTTGAGGGGAACATGTTCAGGAAAAGAAAGGGAGTAAAGTTTTGGATACAGAGGTTAATCATAAACTTAGCAGAAGAACTCAGTTTTAGGGAGACTTGGTTTCAGTGATAAGGAGTGAAGGGTTCTTACCAAATTGACCTTTTAGAATTAAAACATACAATACCTTTCAAAGTGTGGGAATGGAGCTATAAAGGTATTAAGGCCTTAGTGTTATAGTGTCAGAGTTAAGGCATCATAATCTAGGATGCCAGTAAAAGAATTTACTGTCCAAGGTCTATGCTAAGTTATAAATTTACTAAAACATCTGTGATTCTTTTTTCCTAATGCAAAACTTGGCATACAGTCAGAATTCACTAGTGCTGACAGAGGGACTGTATCATGTTAATTAATCTGTATTGTTTCAGATTCCCTCACGAAGCAGGAACAGGTGATCGTATTATTTATCAAAATTCAATCTAGCCCTAAACACCAAAATCTTTCATAAGAGGTAGAATGTTCCATGGTCACCTTCCCTTCCTAATTAATTTATTATTTGCTACATATATCTCAACCTCTTCTTTATTATCACATGAAGTTGGATTATTGAAAATATTCTTAGATTTGTTGTCTTTCAAAAGAATTTATGTTTCCTTTTACTCTACTGTCAAATGACTTGATCTTTGTCACCATTTTTGGAGGACACCTCATTTATATTTCTGCCAAATAAACCCGCCCACCTATAGAAATCATGAGAGAATCTTTTATATCTTGTCAACAGCATTGTAGTACACAGTGAACTTTTTATGTTCAGTGCATTTTGATTAAACAAATGCTCAACTCATGAGTTGCAGCATTTCTATTCCAAGATACATCATCCTATATATTATTGTAAAAATTTCACCTCTCCTCCATCTGCTCTAGTAATAGCATTCTTTAAAGATGATTAAACATTTTTAATTATTTATTTTAAAACTTATTCTTTGGTATTTTCAACACCATCACACTGACTATTAATTCAGAACAGACTGTGAGAACTCTCTAATAAAAAATTATGTTAACATATTTGAGCTTCATTTTACTCAAATGTAAAGTGAAGATAAACATATATCTATTTATGTCTGGAGAAGGATATGCATCCCTAAAGTTCTCATAAAAATTTAAATTTGCCTTACTTTCAAAGTTCAAATGACTTTGTAGGGGAGGAAAACTTTTCCCTTCTTTCACTCTAGGTTTTTTGGATAGTCTAATAATTAAACTGACATAAGACAGTTTAATGGGAGAAAAACAAATTTCATTTCATATGTATGAGAGTCCCATTAAAAATATGAGACTCAAAGAAGTAACCAAAGCAAGCAGCTTTTATACCTTTTAGACAAAGAAACAATTATTTGTGAAGAATTGACAAGACAAAGAAATTTGGGCTTGAGGTAGTAAATTAATGTGGAAGTAAGAAGGTGTGTTTATATAGCCTTTTTGGCCCTAAATTCCCTATCTCTGGTGATAAGGATGTCTCTTCCTCCTGGTACAAAGAGGGACCTTTCACATGGGAGATTTATTTACTGCTTTCAGGGAGACAGTACAAAGACAGAAGGGTCTTTGTACTGGCTGTTTCTCAAGTAACTTTAATTCAAAATAATCAGTATGCTGGGACTTCTCTGGCAGTCCAGAGGTTAAGATTCCAGGCTTCCACTGCAGGAGACACAGGTGTAATCCCAGGTCAGGGAAGTAAGATCCTGCAAGCTGAGCAGGGCAGCAAAAAAAAAAAAAATTCAGTATGCCATAGTAGCATAATTTGAGGTGACATATTTGTTCCCCTTCAACTTCTTAGCACACTCTAAATAAATCTGTACTCCTCCAGGGCTCTAGAGTCCCAGTTATGTGACCTCACTAGCCCTCTTGTCTCCCCTCATCCCACTGCCTTCCTCACTTGCTGCACTACAGGCAGACTGACTTGCTAAGGTTGGAAAATACTCCCATTCTTGTTCTAGCCCCAGATGCCTCCCACATGTTCTTCCATCTGTCTGGAAGACAATTTCCCCAAAGCTTTGCATTGCCTTACTCTGATTCTTTACTTCAGTCTTTCTTTATATTTCACTCCCCCAGAAATCTTGTCCTGAACACCTACTTGATCCACCCACCTGTGTCTACTTACCCAGGTTTATCACTCATATCACACCTTAAAATTTGAATTTATATGTATTTTACTCATTTACTGTCTCTTTCACTAGGAAGTAAGGACTGAGATTTTATTTTATTATTATTATTATTATTTTAAATAAATTTATGTATGTATTTTTGTCTGTGTTGGGTCTTTGTTGCTATGTGCAGGCTTTCTCTAGTTGCGGCGAGTGGGGCCTTCTGTTTGTTGCAGAGCACGGGCTCTAGGTGTGCGGGCTCCTGTAGTTGTGGCTCGCGGGCTCTAGAGCGCAGGCTCAGTAGTTGTGGTGCACGGGCTTAGTTGCTCTGCAGCATGTGGGATCTTCCCGGACCAGGGCCCGAACCCATGTCCCATGCATTGGTAGGCAGATTCTTAACCACTGTGCCACCAGGGAAGTCCCTGGGATTTTATTTTAACCATTGCTGAACTCATAGCATCTAAAACTAAGGATGAATGCATACTTGTCAGATGGAGAAATAAAATAGAGGAGTGCATGGCTACTTAGTTCCGTGGTTCTTCCAAGTTGATTGCCTGCATGCCTTCAATTCGTCTCCTCTCCATGTATCCATTTCCTTTGCCATGTAACTTGGCAACACTGTTTGGCATGTTCTGCTGCATTCCTAGACTCTGGGCTCAGCTTTGTGACTTTAGTGACCAGCAGGATGTTAGCAAATGCAGAGGCAAGAGGAGGCACTTGCCTATTTCTGCTTGCAGTCTTATTCCTCAGACTTTATTATGAGAACAGACTCATTTGGACTAACCTGTGGGATGTATGATGTGGAGCAGAGATGGGCCCTCTGTCATCTCAGTTGAAATTGCTCTAAATGAGTATATCTGTGGCTAATGCCAAATGTGTGCATGAGCCCAGCCATGACAAGAATTGGCTGCACTAGCTTGTTTGCTGGACTGCAGACTCATGAGTTCAATAAAAATTTATTGCTACAGTAAGTCCCCTACATATGAATGAGTTCCATTCTGAGAGTGTGTTTATAAGTCCAATTTGTTCATAAATCCAAAAAAGTTAGCCTAGCTACCCAACTAACACAATCAGCTATATAGTACTGTACTGTAATAGGTTTATAGTACTTTCCATACAAATAATACATAAAACCCAACAAACACAAAAAAAGAGAAAACATTTTTAATCTTACAGTACAGCACCTTAAAAAGTACAGTAGTACAGTACAACAGCTGGCATACAGGGGCTGGCATCGAGTGAACAGGCAAGAAGGGTTACTGACTTGAGGAGGGAGAGGAGGTTGGAGATGGCAGAGCTGAAGGATCTCAGCAACAGGAGATGGAGGGCAAGCTGCAGTTTCACTCATGCCTGACATTGATGGCACCGGTTCTGGTTCCTTGCTGGAACCAGATGCATGTGCGCATCTTTGACAGTTTGCAACTTGAAGGTTCATATGTAGGGGACTTACTGTATATTTTACTGAAGACTGGTGATTGTTTGCACCATTATTGTGACAATAGATAACTAATAGAATAGAAAACAAGTCCCTAAAGTTTCTTTTAATTCTTTTATAATTTCATTATCAAAGTCATGCATTCCCTTTGTAACAAATGAAACAATTCAAAAAAACAGTAATTATCTTGGCCTACTTTCACCTCTTTCATTTAATTCCATGTGAAGAAACTTATGTTAACAGCCTGATGTGCATACTTCAATATTTTGCCAATAATAAATGTTTCTAAAAATTAAAAAGAATGAGAAATGTGCAGTATAATCTGTGTATATTGGGGATCTATAGAAAATATTTTGTAGGAAAGGAAGGTGGTCCAATATCTTCTTTAGAAAGCTTGCTCTGAGGGCAAGAATATGATGATGGGACCCTATATAGAGAGAGAAGATAAGAAGTGATTATAACAGACCATGAAAAGGTAATGAGGGTTGATATTAAGGTAGAAGAAGTAGAAGTAACAAGTGTGGAAGATGAATAAAGCTAGGACTTCATTTTTCAGAATTTAAACATGAGTGGGTGAGATGAAGCACAGAAAGAAAGATATGACTTGCCAATATATGGGTAACGCTATAGAAGTTGAAGAGTAATTTGCATCTTAATCTCTTAATTACTAGCCCCTTCATTTGATATCTATTCTGTATTTGTGATGCCAGTTAATTCATCCAGCCAAACATAGTAAGCCAGAAACACTGAAGGCATCCTTAATGCTTCCTCCTCCCTCATTTTCCCAAATCCACTCTTCTAGTCCCCCACAACCTAATTTTTAAATTTTTCTTCCCAAATATATCTTAAACTCAAAATGTTTTACCTGTTCCTACCACCATCCCCTGATACCTTACCATCAGATATTTTTGCCTCTTGACTTCTTTGATTCTGCATTGTCCACATCACAATGAAGCCTATTGTTCTAAAGTGTAAACCTAATTGCAGTTACAAAACTAAACTTTCACTTCAGAGATTCCTGTCCACAAAGCAAGAAATTCAAAATTCTCACCTGGGCATATAAGGCTCATACTGATGTGGCTCCTGCTTACTGCCATGGTCTCCTGGGTAACAGTGCTGCCCAGCTGCCATGATTATAAAAGGTGTCCTGGCACACAATAATATTTATTCTCTTGGTGTCTTTAAAGATTCTATGTCCCTGTTTGGATGTCATCTATGATATTGACTTTGAAAACTCTTACTCTGTCTTTGATCCCACTGCTTAATAGATAGTTGCTTTAGAAAAGTGAAGCTCTGCCGAGACAGAATGCTCTTGTATCTCTCAGGTCCTCCATCTCATAACTAAAACCCTCTGGATATAACACAACAAACCAGCAAAGAAAAACTTCAAAGATGGGAAGAAGTCAGATTGCCTATGGACCATGGAACCTGAGGAACAAGACAGTGGTGAGACTCTGAATTTCCTTATTTTATCACATATCTTCTGAACAGGATGCTGCAGAAACATCTAATCCCAAACCACCAACAGGCAGAGATAAACAAAAACTTAAGTAGAGTTTATTTCCTCAGCCAAAAGATAGGGAATGATCTGACGAAATGAAAAAAAACCTTTTGTCAATACTCACCTGTCTTACTCCACGCTACTATAACAAATTATCATAGGCTGGGTAGCTTAAACAACAGAAATGTATTTCTTGACAGTTCTGGAAGTTGTGAAGTTCAAGATCAGAGTGCCAGCATGTTTCAGTTCTGGTGAGGACCCACTTCTGAGTCTGCAGGTGGCCATATTCTTGCTATGTCCTCATATGACAGAGAGCAGAGAGAGAAGAAGCTCTCTGGTGTCTCTTCTTATAAGGGCACTAATCCAATCATGAGAGCTCCACCCTCATGAATAATTACTTCCCAAATGCCCCATCTCCAAATAACATCACATTGCAGGTTAGGGTTTCTACAAACTTTGAGGGGAACACAAATATTCAGCCTATATCACCACCCATTATTCAGCCAAACAAAAACAGAAAAAAGACTCCTCACCTTTACGCACACTTACACAGTTTTTGTGGGTCAGAAAAGAGAGTTATCTTCCACCCTACCTTTCAAGACATATGTAAGTAGGCAATAGTGCTCCGATTCCCCTATCTGGGAATGTCAGCCAGGCTGAGCAAAGAGCAACCTTCCTTCCCATGCCCTTTGGAAGTAGGTGACAGTGATGCAATTTTCCTTCCAATATAGTAATGGTGGGCCAGGAATTGAGCTGCTCTTCTTCTCCACCTGGCAGAAGCAGGAAGTACTCTGATACCCTCAGCAAGGGTAGTTTCAAAGTATCCAGTGGCAGACTGAGCATCTATCCCACTCAGCTCAATCTCAGTGATATTGAGCAATACAATTAAATTAGAGATTGCTAGCTCTCTATTTCCCCCCACAATTCTTGGTATCAATGAGGCCTATTGGGAAGCTGAGCCTCTATATCCATCTGACAGCAACAAGAATGAATGATACAGTGCAAATCAGAGCCAGTCAACACTCCAATACTCCCTGTTGCTTGGAGTCAGCAAGACCCAATGAAGAGCAGAGTCTCTACTCCCACCAGGTGTCAGGGAGGTAGACAAGGTGGTGGAAAGTGAAGTGGGTGACATTCTACTTTCTTCTCCTGGTGTCAGAGGCGCATAGCAGGGAACTGAGCTTATATCCCTAATCAGAGGCAATAAAGCAGTGATCATCAATGATCTGTTTTTACCAAGGAAGTGTCAACAAGGCCTGGGGGAACTGTACTTCTATCCTACCCACCTGAAATGAAGAGGTGTGCATAAATGCTCCACTTTTGCCAAGATAGCATTGGTGGGGCGTAAAGGCAGGCTGGACATACAACCTACCGGGCTCTAGAGGTCCACCTCAACAGGGGGACTACCTGCTAGGATCCAGAGACTCATAATATAAAATCCAAAATGTCCAGTATATCATCTGTCATACAAAGAACCAGGAAAATCCCAACATGAATGGGAAAGGACAATCAGCAGACACCAACACTGAGATAAATCAGCTGTTGGAATAATCCGACAAGTATTTTTCAGCAGTCATCATGAAAATGCTTTAACAATCCATTGGGAATTCTTTTAAAACAAAACCAAAAAATGGAAAATCTCAGTAAAGAAATAGAATTTTTAAGAAGAACCAAGTGGAAACTACAGAACTGGGAAACAATAGCATTCCAGGGGCCTGTGTGACAGTAACAAAAGAGCTTACATTCATATCACTGGAGTTACAGGAGGAAAAGAAAGAGAATAGGGTCAAAAAAGTATTTGAAGAAAGAATTGCTGAAAACTTCCCAAATTGGTAAAAAGTCATAAACCTACAAAAGAAATCCATACCAAGACACCTCATAATTAAACTTATGAAATCTAAAGAGAAAGAAAAGTCTGGAAGCATCCAGAGAGAAACGATGCCTTACTTACAGAGAAACACCAATTTAAATGACAACAGATTTCTCATCAGAAACCATAAAGTCCAGGAGGAAATTGCTCAATAGCTTTCAAGTAAAAGAAAAGAATTGTCAACCAGAAATCCTATATCCGGTGAAAATATTCTTCAGGAATGAAGGGAAAATAGAACCATTGTCAGATGAAGTAAAACTAAGAGAATTTATTTTAGCAAAACTAACCTAAAGAATGGCTAGGAGAAGTTCTCTTAAAAGAAAGGAAATAATAACAGAAGAAAGATTGAAATTTCAGAAAGGAAAAATAAAATATGTGTAAAAGTAAAGGTACATATAATAGACAATTCTAATTTTCATGAGTTTTATAAAGTCACATTTGAAAGTGGAAGCAACAATTATAATACCATCTGATGTGGTGCTCAATGAATATAGACAAATATTTAAGACAATTAAAATTTGAAAAGGGGAAGGGTAAAGGGGCCTAATAGAAGTAAGGTTTCTACATTTCACTTGAACTGCCAAAACTTCAATACCAGCAGATAGTGATAAATTTCATATATGATTTTTAATACCTAGAGTAACTACTAAGAGATTTATACAAAGTGAGATACTAGGAAATACTATAAACAAATCAGGATGAAATCCTAAAAAATGTTCAAATATCTGCAGGAAATTCAGTGAAGAGAAATAGAAGAATGAGCGACAGAGAAAAAGCCAAAGAGGAATATTAAAAATAAAGACTTCCCTTATTTGGTTTGAAAAAGGGACCATTTGATTTGAAGTTATTGTATATTTTGCATTTTTACAATTGAGAAATTTTCATGTTACTTTTAAATTCTCTATTTCACTCAGTTACTAAACTTCTAGAAAATAGAAACCATTTTTTTTCATCTCCTTATTATAAATGCATGCCACATAATGCCATTTGATTTGTGTGTCTAGCAAAGTGACACTGCCAAAGAGTGGCTCTGGCGGGTGGCAGGGATATGATAGTGATGATCACATCCCTATCATCCATCCACTCCCAAGCCAATTCAATTAATCTAAGTAAAAATGTTCATGATATTCAAATGCACCTTCAAGAGAATTCTCCTAGCTTCTCTCTTAGAACAAAGTGTTAGTTTCTCAGCTCTTCACACATAGAAATTTACATGTAGGAACTTTTCACGCGTCCATAAGAACATGGTTTCCTTCTGTTTACCAGACTGTATGCTTTGGGGTGCTTTTGTCTTACTATTAGATAAAAATATATATGTATATATTTTATCCAGTTAAAGATTTTTATGAGATTTACAATTCAAATGATAAATTTTATATTATCTGCTGAAAATCAGAAGGACATACATATAATACATGAAGATTCTTAAGGATATTGCCTAGTTGGTATTTTTCCCCTACATTGTTAATCTATCATAAATTTTAAAATTTGTTCCCATGGATTTAATGAAGTAAATTTGATTTCTTTATGGTGTTTTTCCTGAATTTTTCATATAGGTGACTAGGTGAAATAAAAGTGGACATTTTTTAGAGGAGAAAAAATGGCAAACAAAGCAAATGATTCCATAGATTTAAGTTCACTGCTATTCATTTGTGCATGCATGTGTGTGTGCAGGTTTGTGTGTGTGTGTGAGGGGGTGGTTCTTTCTAAGGGAATGAAAAATGCTTTTTTATATCCTCTATCAAATATTTAACATGAATTGCGTAATGTGTTGTTCTTTGTCATTATGTTCAAGATATTTCTCTCTTTGTTTTTTCATAGCATTAATGCTTGTTTGGTTTGTCTTTTCTTGGCCCAAATTTCTACATTTTGTTGTCTGTAGACTACTGATACATGGCTTGAGTCTGTATTAGATTCCTCTTAAGCTAACTTTCCTATCATAATTCAGGGTTTAAATATTTCAGATTAAAGTTTTTCTATCTTCTTAAAACACCTGCAAGTTACCTGTCCTCAAAGTCCATAAATCTATCTGAAGTCTAAGTCTATTCAGTTTTCATCATCATGTTTAACAGTTCCTTCTGTAGATGTTCACATTTTCAAACTTTTCAAAATTCAATTAAAAAATCAAAAGAGGGCTTGCCTGGTGGTGCAGTGGTTGAGAGTCCGCCTGCTGATGCAGGGGACACAGGTTCGTGCCCCAGTCTGGGAAGATCCCACATGCCGCAGAGCGGCTGGGCCCGTAGCCATGGCCTCTGAGCCTGCACGTCCGGAGCCTGTGCTCCACAACGGGAGAGGCCACAACAGTGAGAGGCCCACATACCACAAAAAAAAAAAAAAAAAAGAGTCAAAAGAGTTTTATTATATACCACCAGAATTGACAGTAGCAAAAACAAAGTTTGATGTTCAAATAATTTTGCAAAATAAATAGTTAAAAGTAGAGACATTAAGTATTTTATGGCATTAAAAATAAACATGTCATGTTTTATACAGTGTGGTTCCTTGTGGTATGTAATTGTTATTAAAAAGTATCCAAAATTTGAATATAAGGCCATTTCAATGTCATACTGGGGCATGGTTTAATGCTACGAGTAAGAGAATGTACTTGTATTTGCCTTTGCTATTTACTATTTTATGAGAGCCCAGGCATTGTAACAAAAGACACAGCAAATCCAGCTGTCACGAGACTCTATCCACACTGCCTCTTCTTTCTCATTCCTTCAATATACTCAACATGCTCTCTAGCAGGGCCTTTGTGCTTACTGTTCTCTCCTTCCCCAGATATCCAAATTGTTCCTTCCCTTGCTTCTGTCAGTTATCTGGTCAAATGTCACCTCTTCATAGGTGCCTTCAATGATTATCTTATTAAAAACATAAATAAACTATCAATCTCTCTTTCTACTTGCTTTATTTCATTTCATGGTACATATTACATACACATAAAACATCTGTATGATGTTTCCCCCAGTGAAATATAAGATCCTTGAGGTCAGAGACTCTGTTTGATTCACCCTAGAACATAATATGAGTGTCTCATTGGTTTTTGATAAATAAATTGGCCTATTGGCACTATGCCTTTTTTTCCTTTCCGTTTTATTGAGATATAATTGACATACAGCACTGTATAAGTTTAAGGTGCAAAGCATAATGATTTGACTTACATACATCATGAAGCGATTGTCACAGTAAGTTTAGTGAACATCCATCATCTCATATGGAGAAAAAATTAAAGTAATAGAGAAAATTTGTGTGTGTGTGTGTGTGTGTGTGTGTGTGATGAGAACTCTTAGGATTTACTCTCTTAACAACTTACTTTTATATGTAATATGCATCAGTGTTAATTACATTTATCATGTTGCACATTACACCCCTGATACTTATTTATCTTATAACTGGAAGTTTGTACAATTTGACAGCTTTCATCACATTTCTGCTCCCTCGATTTCCCACCTCTGGTAACCACAAATCTGATCTCTTTTTCTATGAGTTTGTTTCTGTTTTTGTTTTTGAAGTATAATTGACCTACAACACTATGTTAGTTCCTGTTACACAACATAGTGATTTGGTATACATTTTTAAATGATTACCACAATAAGTTTAATTACAATATAGCACCATACAAAGATATACATAATTATTGACTATACTCCCCACATTGTATATTTCATACCTGTGATTAATTTCTTTTGCAACTGGAAGTTTGTACCTATTTCTTTCCTTTAACCACCTTCCTCCCCTCTGGCAATCATCTGTTTATTCTCTGTATCTTTAACTCTGTTTCTGTTTTGTTACATTTGTTTGTTTTGTTTTTTAGATTCCATATATAAGTGAAATTATACAGTATTTGTCTTTCTCTGTCTGACTAATTTCACTTAGCATAATACCCTCTAGGTCCATCCATGTTGTGACAAATGGCAGATTTCATTCTTTTTATGGCTGAGTAATATTTCATTGTATACATATTCCACACCTTCTTTATTCATTCATCTATTGATGGGCACTTGGGTTGCTTCCATATGTTGACTATTGAAAATAATGTCACAATGAACATAGGGAAGCATATATCCTTTCTAATTACTGTTTTTGTTTTCTTTGGGTAAATATCCAGGAGTGGAATTGCTGGATCATAGGGTAGTTCTATTTTTAATTTTTTGAAGAACCTCTAAAGTGTTTTCCACAGTGGCTACACCAGTTTACATTCCCACCAACAGTGCCAGATGGTTCCCTTTTCTCCACATCCTTGCCAACACTTGTTATTGTTGTCTTTTTGATAATAGCCATTCTGACAGGTGTGAGGTGATATCTCATTGTGGTTTTGATTTGCATTTCCCTATGACGTTGAGCATCTTTTCATTTGCCTGTTGCCCATCTTTATGTCTTCTTTGGAAAAATGTCTATTCAGATCTTATGCCCATTTTTTAATTGGGTTGCCTGTTGCCCATCTTTATGCCTTCTTTGGAAAAATGTCTATTCAGATCTTATGCCCATTTTTTAATTGGGTTGTTTGTTTGTTGATGTTGAGTTGTATGAGTTTTTTTTTTTGATATTAACCCCTTATCAGACATATCATTTGCAAATATCTTCTCCCATTCTTTATGCTTCCTTTTTATGTTTTGATGATTTCCTTTTTAGTTTGTTGTAGTCGCATTTATTTACCTTTGCTTTTGTTTCCCTCTCCTGAAGAGACATATCCCCCCTCCCCACAAAAAATTACTAAGTCTAGTGTCAAAGAGAGTATGTTTTCTTCTAGAAGGTTTATGATTCCAGGTATTACATTTAAGTCTTTAATCCATTTTGAATTTATTTTTGTGCATAGTGTAAGAGACTAGCCCAGTTTGATTCTTTTGCATATAGATGTCCAGTTTTCCCATACCATTTATTGAAGAGGTTGTCTTTTCCTCATTGTATATTCTTGCCTCCTTTGTCATGATTAATTGCACATATAAGTGTGAGTTCATTTCTGACCTCTCTATTCTGTTCCATTGGTCTACATGTCTTTTTTGTGCAAATACCATGCTATTTTGATTATTGTAGCTGTGTAGTGTAGTCTGAAGTCAGAGACCATGATTCCTTCAGTTCTGCTCTTCATTCTGATGATTCCACAGGATATTTAGGGTCGTTTGTGTCTCTATACAAATTTTAGAATTATTTGTTCTAGTTCTGTGAAAAATGTCATTGGTATTTTGATAGGGATTGCATTTAAGTTGTCGATTGTGTTGGGTAGTCTGGCCATTTTAACAATATTAATTCTTCCAATCCATGAACAAGGTATATCTTTCCATCTGTTTGTGTTGTCCTCAACTTCTTTCATCAATGTCTTACAGTTTTCTGAGTACAGGTCTTTTACCTCCTTAGTTAGAATTTTTCCAAGGTATTTTATTCTTTTTGATGTGATTTTAAATGGGATCGTTTTCTAAATTTCTCTTTCTAATAGTTCACTGTTGGCATATAACAGATTTCTGTATATTCATTTTGTACCCTGCAAATTTACTGAATTCATTTATGATCTCTAGTAGCTTTTCGGTAGTGTCTGAGGGTTTTCTGTATATAGTATCATGTCATCTACAAAGAGTGACAGTTTTACTTCTTCCTTTCCAATTTGGATTCCTTTCATTTCCTTTCCTTGCCTGATTGCTGTGGCTAGGACTTCCAGTACTATGTTGAATAAAGGTTATGAAGGTGGACACCCTTGTCTTGTTCCTGATCTTAAAGAAAATGATTTCAGCTTTTCACCATTGAGTATGATGTTAACTGTCAGCTTATCATACATGGCCTTTAATATATTGAGGTATGTTCCCTTCAAACCCTCCTTTTTTAAGAGTTTTTTTTATCATAAATGGAAGTTGAATTTTGTCAGAAGATTTTATGCATCTATTGAGGTAGTCAACTAATTTTTATGCTTCAATTTGTTAATGTGGTGTATCACACTGATTAATTTGCTGATATTGAGCCATCCTTGTATCTCTGAGACAAATCCCACTTGATCATGGTGCATGATTCTTTTACTATATTGTTGAATTTGGTTTGCTAATATATTTTTGAGTATTTTTGCATCTGTGTTCATCAGTGATATTGGCCTGTAATTTTATTTTTGTGATATCTTTAGCAGGTTTTGGTATTAGGATGATGCTGGCCTTGTGGAATGAGTTCAGAAGCATTCCTTTCTCTGTAATTTTTTGGAATAATTTGAGAAGGATAGGTGTTAACTCTTGGCAATATTCCTTTTGTAGTTGCAAGAATGCAAATCATTTCCCAGTTCTCTCTGTTTTATCTTTTTCTTTTCACAAGATTTGGTTAATCACTATAACTAATGAGCCTTTCTAAAAATGTCTTCTGGCTAAATTTGCTGCCACTTCTGCATTTCTAAATTTCTCCTTCAATGTAATACTTTCCACTGAATAATTTTAATATTGCTCTAGTCATACAATCAAATTATTGCAATTCATGAATGTGCCTGCTTAATGTTGAATAAATGTTGTGATAATACATTTATTACTTTATGCATACATGCATTCCTCAACTATACATGGAATGCATACCATGTGACAGGATTCATACACGTGTAATTGATAAAAGTTTTTTTCTGCTACTTCTCTGGGATAGTGACTATGAATAAAGACATAGTTCATGTTGTATCATCTTCTAGAGGCTCTTAGCTTTCCTGGATGTACTCTGCATAACTGAAGGGGGTATTTTTCATCTACCTACAATGTGAACAAACATACGCAATGGCTGTGCTGATGAAACTTCCTTGGTTTCTCCAAAATTATTTTGATACCTCTCCTTTTAATCCCATGGCTCTTAATCTAGACTTCATCATAAAATTTACCCCAACAGTATAGAACTATCTATCCATTTTCACCAATATAATATGAATATTACATGGGTATGAATTTGGTTTTTCATATATGATCCTACTGTCTAACACAGTATGTAGTAGGTAGTTTAAATTTACTTGTGAGATGAATGAATGGTGTGTACAAATTATCTTTGACAAGAAAATATTTATTTTGAATTTATTTAAAAATAAAGGATATTCCTAGAAACAGAATATAATTCTGTTATGTCTATAGTTGGTTTGAATGTAAGCATAAGTAAAAAGGATATCTCATTTTTGTACTTGAAGCATATTAACAATTTAAATCCAATTTCATTCTGAGTCTCCTAGCTTCTAAAAGTTACTATTCACATAACCACTCTGGCAGTGATTACTATTCCCTCCTCCTTTGTAGATACTCCAGGAAAGCAGTATATTTCTCAGTAGTCTTATATCTACATATAGTCAAGGGACTAGTTCTAGATATTGCAATATGAATGAAAGTGATACATGTGGCTTCCAGGCTAGGGTGTTTTAAGAAACAAGGGTGTGCCTTCTACACTTTCTCTCTCTTCTCTTGTAATCTGTTTCCATAGGAGACAGACATGTTTGAATACAGGTGGTTTATTTTGGAGAATACTCAAGAACAATACCTGTAGGGAAGTGAAGGAAGCAGTACTGAAAAGAGAGAGAATAGCTAAACACTTCTCTCAGCAACAGAAGAATACATCTGCAGTAGAGGCCTCAGCCAATGTCACAGTGAGTTCAAGGCTAGAATGGCCTTTAAGAGATAGCAACACTTGAGGCAATGGGACAGATCTTTGTAACTCTGTATTGACTGGTTATTTGTTGTGGACAGCCTCTGAGGAGAAGAGTAACCTTGGGAAAGATAGCTTCTTCAGCCAAGGATAATTGAAGAGGCACTCAGCTTTCTGCCCTCAAGAGTGAAGGAATGAGTACTTGAGTCCGAGGAGTGGGGCACACCACAACATTCACTATATTTCCTCCAAAAAGATGCAGATTGCAATGGGAAGAAAATGAATAATGGAGTCATGACACAGATGGAGCTAGAGTACCTAAATTACTTTGTGAAGGGAAGCTACCCAGGAGCATTCACTTATGAGAAGGAAATAAAGTCTAATGTGTTTTAGCTAGGGAAATGTCCAGAGTCTAATGTCTAATTGTTAATCTGACATATATATATATATATATATATATATATATATATATATATATGACAGATAAATTTTGTCAATTGCTTTCAGAGTAATCCATTTCTAATATTGTCCTTCCCCCCAACACTGCCTTTTAAGTTAAAGGAATGAAAGTACACAGAGCAATTACACAGATGGCATAATGTTTACCAGTGTTGCCAAGAAACTCCTGTGAGAGGCTATATTTCAGAAGCACAATATCTGAAGTCATTGATTTAAAATTATTCACCCCTGAGGGATCTTAAACTACACAGCATTCTCTGCCACAACTGTTTTCATGTGAGTTATTAAAATCCAGTGATTCCACATATGTATTCATTATTTGAGTAGTATCCACTCGCAGAAATAAATATTTATTACTATACACAACTTTTGAAGTTTGAAAAGGTATAATTTAGTCTAAAATTGCTCTAGGCCTCAAAGGGAGACAATATAGACAGGTATATATAAATGGTCCTTCTCAAGAAATGTAATCCTCAATTCTTATATTTTTTTAGTTGGAGCTCTAGAATAAAAATCTGTGACTAAAGGAGCAAGCAATATTGACTATGTAAGTACAATTCAGCATTCAAGGCCAAGTTGATCAAATGATTCAGGACTAAATCTTTATCCAATACATTGAAATGTCGGGAGTGGGGGGTTAATAATATTTATGCCCAAACAGATTTTCTTTCTGACATAAACTATATGGTGTGAAGACCTAAAATATACCAACACACTAGGAAATTTAGAGAAATTTAGAGGTTTAACTTAATCTGCCAAACCTAACTGAACCCCCAACTATAAAGCATTGGACTTAAATATGTGACTTTTGAAATAAATGTGGTTCTGAACTGGAATCCTTAATACAACCCTTATTACTTGTGTGTGACTGGATTAGTCACTGAGACTTAATTTTCTTATTAATGAAATGGAGTAAATTACGTCTATCCTTTGTCGGATTTGTAAAGATTAAATGATACACATGCAATGCTTTTATTACAGTAGATCATAGTGTGCAAATGTTCAAAATGTAATTGGCATCTTTACTGTTATAATACTTTAGGCACATATAAAAGCAAAGCTTCATTTGAGATAGTTGTTCATAAATAGCATGTGTTTCTTTGACTTTACTGGTTTCCACAGTTTCATTATAGTGTAGGACACATTATCAAACATGCAGTAGCTAAATGATTCAATCATCTGGTACAAAGGAAGAGACAATTGTTGACACTGAGAAAAATTACAAGTGATTAGAAAATGTTGCTTCATTTGCATAATTCAAAAATAGCATTTCATTTCAAATGAATCTTAGTAATATTGTAGAAGCCAAGTGATTAAAGGTATCTGGCATTCATGAAAGGACAGACTAAAAGCTTAGTTCCTTAAGACACAAATATTCTGAGACCTAGATCTAAGTATAAAAATAGTTGTATATAATTAAGGTGGGGAATGGACAGATTATTTAGTTATTCATTCTGGAAAAATTATTTACTATTTGGAAGAAGAATGATTTTAAATTTCTACCTTACTTCTTAAATAATTGGAATTCCTTCAGTTCCTTGAATGCTAAGTGTTCCTTTTTGATGTTAAGTCTTTGAATAAATAGTTTTCCCTGTTTGAATGTGCCTTTAAACCCCTACACTGACTTAGATACATACATCCTTCAGATTTTAGCTTCTTTGCGTCATAGAAATAACTTTCCTAACCTCTCTTGAAGAGCTTAATCTATCCATTTTATTATATCCTGGCCTAGAGACTGATTCCTCTCCATTGTAACATATGGCTGTTGGAATTTACCATGCATTTTAGTGATTATGTGATAACTATTTCTACTTATTATAGCATAAATTCACAAGGAATGACACCATTTTTATTTTCACATATGATATTTTCCCTGGTCCCTAGCACAGCGCCTGGTATTTGTTTGATTATCAATAAGTATTTATATTGATAGAATAGTAGATGAATGAATAGAAGTTTAAGGATTAAGAAGACATCACCGAGAAATTAGAGGAAAATAGTTATCAAAAAGATAAATGTGGAATCACATTGAGTAAGTATATCTTTAAAGTATTTGTTCTTTGAATGGAGTTCTTTGGTACTGTAAAAACAAAGTAAGAATCTATTATAGGTAAATTCAATTGATTTTCCAAACAGTAAGTAAAACATTTTTATAACAAAAGAGGAATAAAAAATCTAAATGTAAATAAAAACCTGGAAAAATATTTACAACATACCATAAAGGTTAAATATATTTTGTATACAAAAATATTGATCAGTTTTTGAGATAAGTAGAAACAAAATGACATAAATATGCAATTCACTAAAACAGAAATATAGAAGACTAATACATAGGTGAAAAACATAATATCATTGAATTTCTTCCTGTAAAAATGTCAGTAGAAAAATGCAATAGGCAATATTGGTGAGTGTTTAGGAAAATGATATTCTGATACACTGCTGGTTGTATATTAGTGCTTATTTTCTCACAAACAAGTTGCTTATGGAAAAATTTAATAATGTAATGATGTAATAATGATGAAAAATAATTATCCCCCCATATTTATCTTGTTAAACTAATTAAACAAGGAGGCCATTTGACTGAGGGGGCTGTAAGGCCAAGGTGGCCCACATAAGCAAACCAAAAGCCAAGCCAGTAAATGCTTCCAGGTTACCAAATCAAATCAAAACCTAAGGACAGCCAATCACAAACAGCCAACTAGGCTTTAAGCTATAGCCAATCAATAAGTTCCTCACTTTTCTTCTGCCTTTTCTCTAGACAAGTCTCTCCCGAGCTTCTGTCAGTGGAGCGCTCCTAACCACTTCTGATTTGGAACTGCCTGATTGGAATGGATAGATGCTCAAATAAAATCTTAAATTTTTTAATATGTCTCAGTTTATCTTTTAACAAGCTCTGATTATTAGGTATTTGTTTAAAAGAAACATACTACCTACTATATTAATAGGCTTTAAAATGTAAAATGTGTATATCTGAAATTCAATCATTCAAGTTATAAGTAATTACCCTTAATAAATTATTAAAGATGGGTAAGAAGATTTATGAAAAAGGATCGTCACCCAAGAAATATTTCAAACTGCTAAAATTGCATCATTTTTGTTCTCTCTCTCTTTCTCTCATCAATCACCAAAGTCGTGAACAATGCCTACCAGCTCCATTTTAAGTTATGTCCCAATTCTGCTATTCTGTTCCTCCAGTATTGCCCCAGTGCAGGTAATTCTCATGTTTGTGGGACAATTGCAGTAACATCCTAACTTGTTCCCCACAACTACTCTAGTCTCCTTCTCATGTTCTTTGCACATAGCAAGCAGAGTGGTCTATTTACAATATAATTGTATCATTTCATCCCCTCCAGTAGCTTCCCATCCCACTTAAAGTCCAATCTCCCAACCTCAGCCTTCACACCCTCATCTAACCAAGCCCCTGGTTACCTTCCTGTGCTCCAGTCACTCTGGTCTACTTATCTTTCCTTGATAACACTAAGCGTGGTCTCATCTCAGGGCTTTTGAATTTGATGTTTTTTTGGCAGCTGAGAGTAAATCGTTCTCACTTGAGAGAGATGCTTTCATGAAGGCCTCTCTCCAAATGTTACCTCCTCAAAGACTCTCTCCCTGCTCATTCTGGGAAAGCAGCCATTCACCCTTGATTATAATTTTATGTCCACATAACCCTTCTTCATTTTATTCAGCATTTATCGCTTCTTGACACACACATATACACACCTGCCTTCTGCAATAACATATAGGTTCAAAATATAAGGGTAGGAAATTTATTTTATTTGCCTCCTAACCCATCTCCAGTGAATTCTTGGTAGATAGTAAAAGTTCAAATATTTGTCAAGTGAATGAATATATTAATAAGGGAATGGTTACTTACATTAAGGTAAATTCATGTGATGGAATGCAATGCAATCTTTATTAAAATGTTTGTTGGAAATGATGAGGGAAGAGAATCATTTTATAAAATATTATGATCACAATTATGGAAAAGTTTTATTTTCAACTTTTGTGCTTTTTGTATTTTCTACTTTCCTAATAAACATCTATTATTTTTGTAGTAATATGTGTGTACTTTAGATTACTAAATTACTCATAAAATATTTGTCTCAAAATTCATAACCAGAATCTTGTAGTATCAGGCAACTCAATACCTTGTTATTAGTCTACTGCAAAGATAGGATACTATCTTATTCTTTAGGTAAAATAAAGCAAAAATATATCCTTTTCTTCTTCATACAGTATATCTAGTTTTATTATATGTATTTTAATTGTGTTATTTTCTAATATTTCTTAATTTTGGAAGTCTGTTCTAACCAATTTTAGATTTGGATGAGTATATGTAGTTTAGTATATGGCCATTAGTATCTTGATTCTATTTAAGTGACAGTGATCAAGCTAGACTACAGTCAGAGTTATAGTAAACCAAAAAAGATTCAATGCAATTTGAGAATAAACAGCTATACAACTGGAATTTTGTCATTGATTTTTTAAAAATTTATGTAAGTTTCTATCTTAATGTTTTAAAAATTTGTTTCCATTTTCTTGTTTTCTTCATTCTATATTATAAAATTGAATAAATTTAGCTTTCAAAATCCATACTTTAAGTGAAACGGATGGTGGGGTAATATTTTATCTAAGTGAGGGTTTCTCAGGCTCAGCACTAGTGATGTTTTGAACTAGATAGTTCTTTGTTGCTGAGGAGGCTTTCCTGGGCATTGTGTGGCAGCATCCTAGGCCTCTACCCATTCAATGACAGTAGCAACACCCTCCCCCTGCCCCTGCCCAGTCGTGACAAAAAAAAATACCTCCAGACATCACCAAATGTTCCCTGGTGGGCAAAATCGCTCCCAGTTGTGAATGACTGATTTAAGAGGAGGGCAAATACAGTAAATCTGGTCAAATTTATATTTCAGGACAACGGAAATAAATGCTTGTTTATAAATTGTATTTATCCTAATAGAAAATATTAGCATGGAAGCATTTTACTGACCTTCCAATGTTTATGATTTATTCATTTATAATTCATATGTACACAGACATGCTCATTCCACTTAAAATGGATTTAGTCATAGTACGGTGCATTTTGGTTCTATTATTTGGCTTTTCTTCAATTAAAAAAGATGCCTGAATCTTACTAGTTTCTTTTAGTGTCAATATACCCCATAAAATAGACATTTTTTTCTTTTCTTTCAAAATAAAGTTCCAAAAAATTTAGGTTAATTATGCAGCACTCTGATATCTGTGCAATTTATCTTTTTTTTTCGCTTGCATTTTATTTAATTTAGTTTTATGGCAACAGACTGCAATCTATACTTTGGCAAGAAATGAATTCCAGTTTCTCAGAGGCACTATTTCCCCCTTATTGTAAGCCTGTCACATTCATTTGTATACCAAATGCTTATTTACGATAGAGGATTTTGCTTCTTACATTTTGGGCTAAGCTGATAAGGAATGAATATATTTTTTGCCTGCTAGCTTGCTTTCAAGAAAGATTAAGAACACAGAATATATGTTCAATGTATTTTAGCTGAACTCAGGGATCGAGTCAGCTGGATATATCTCCAATATATCCTGTGTCTAAAGATCGCCTGGCTCCATAACAAGTAGTGATTCAGTCAGAGAAAGACCTCCCTCTGACCAGTTTTGAAACATTTTAGATGAGGAAAATAATTGGAGAATTTTATTGCTGGAAGAGAATCCGATGGTTTTATAGAATTCCACCTCACATTTCCAATTTTAATGTGAGGCTGAGAGAGATTATAGGCACACCTCATTTTATTGCACTTCACAGGTATTGCATTTTTTATAAATTGAAGGTTTGTGGCACCTTGCATACAGCAAGTTTATTGGTGCCACTTTTCCAACAGCATTTGCTCACTTTGTGGTCTCTGTGTCACGTTTTGTTGAATGATGAAATATTTCAAAATTTTCCACTATTATTATGTTTGTTATAGTGATCTGTGATCGGTGATCTTTGATGTTACTGTTGGAAGAGGTTTTTTGTTTTGCATTTTTTAATTAAGGTATGTACATTTTTTAGACATAATGTTATTGCAAACTTAATAGATTGCAGTATAGTGTCAACGTAACTTTTATATGCACTGGGAAACCAAAAAACTCCTGGGACTTGCTTTATTGCAATATTCCCTTTATTGCGGTGGTCTGGAACTGAACCTGAAATATCTCTAAGGTATGCCTGTAAATGCCAAAAGTAATGATCCACACAGCTAATTAACCATAAATTTGAACCAAGATCATAAGTTATCACCAATTCTCCCTGACCTCAAAGGGAGGCTGGAGTAAAATTTCAGTTTTAATTTCAATGCTTAGATGCTACGGCAAATACTCAGAAAAAATTCCCAGATCAATCTGAGCAACCCTAAGAGATCAAGCTACTTAGTAGCTGCTTATATGACTTAGTAAAATTACAGTTATACCACAGATCTAATATTGCCTGACACTGTGACAGACCTAATAAACCAAGCATAAGGAAGATACGTGTTTATGCGTGTGTATATAACTACATACATAGATATACATATACACATACATATACATATCTATAGCTATGTCTACATCTAATCTATATCTACATCTATGTCTATATCTATCTCTTTATTCTTTTATGAATATGGCAAGACATTGATTCCACCATGCATGAGCTTGCTCCACATAGCAGAATTAGCTAGGAGGAAACAAGCAAATACATCCTAAAACAAATAAATCAAAGGCAAATTTTCAATCTGAAATTGAAAGAAAACATGAATCATGTGTCAAAGTAATATTTCATTTTTGTTATGTTATATTTTGTCTGTCATTATATGACATAATAAAATAATATATATTGTATATCATATCATATTACAATGAATGAAGTAAACAATTGATGTAGAGTATTGGAGATTAGATATCTTTTTGTGTCCTTCAAGCTGTGTATATCTATACCTGCTTTTGTAATCAACTTTGTTTATAAAATTTTCCACAGAATTGCAGATTCAATATACAAATTTAAACATTTTATCAACTTTTCAGAAGTCATGTACTGGTTGGCAAGTCTGTTTAATAAAACCTGGCTGGAAAGTCATTGAAAACCTAGGAGGCTTAAACCAAATATACCTTTCATCCCACATATAGACTCAATGATCACTGCTAAACCTTTTGTAACACACCATACTTCTGCTTTATAGCCATCATCACAAATTAATTTATTTTGTGATTTTTATCTATGTCTTGTTTCTTTCACTAGGCTATAAGCTCTCTAAGTACAGACTTCAGGTCTGCATTGAATCTACGGTACTTGAATAAGTAGACCTACAATAATGTAGAATAAATGAGTAAATAACTTGATCCATTTATAAGAGAAAATAAACTAAACTTTGAATTATTAGAAAACATAATTGGAAGACTGATGAAATTATCATTCCATTTATTTCCACTGACAGATTTAAACTAAAACAAAAATGTGTTAGAAATCTTTGGCTTGTAAGTACAAATAAAAGAGTGTCATTACATACAACCTATCCTACAAAATAATTAGATGGCTTTTTCACAAGAGCAGTCATAAGTAGATTTACTTAGGGTTTTATTTTTGATTTTAATGTTTTTTCAAATTTGCTTGTTTTGTTTTTGGCAGTTACAGTGGCTGTATAGTGCAGGGATGTCAAGTGCTGGTATACTTTCTGATTTTTCAGTTGAAAACTCTAGATATCATTTCTTGACAATTCCTACCCTGGAAAATGTTGCTTCCCTCGATTCTTCAGACTCCATTGTTCTGCTTTTTACATTTCTAATTACCTTTCATATCTTGCCTACCATTATTCTTTTGTGTAGATACATTTGTCTCCCCAAATTCAAATATATATCAGCAACAACTCTAACTGTATGGCTCCCCAAATCTCTCCACACTAATACCTCGATGCACAATTGATTCTTTTCAGAGACTGCATCTGCTTCCCTCTAACAGTGCTTACCTGAATACTTATTACAGATACAATTGAATCATAATAATCAATGGGATAAGAAAGGGAAAAAGTTAAACTGTAGTGTAAACTCATAAGTGGAAGGCATATGTATTCTTCAATTATCATAAAAATCTCTCCTCCATAACATTGAGGATTTAAACATGCATTTAAGCTCTTTTAAACTAATTATTTATTTATTTATTTATTTATTTTGCAGTACGCGGGGCTCTCACTGTTGTGGCCTCTCCCGTTGCGGAGCACAGGCTCCGGACACGCAGGCCCAGTGGCCATGGCTCACGGGCCCAGACGCTCCGCGGCATGTGGGATCTTCCCGGACCGGGACACGAACCCGTGTCCCCTGCATTGGCAGGCGGACTCTCAACCACTGCGCCATCAGGGAAGCCCCTAAACTAATTAAATTTTGATATGCAGGTTTACATAATTTAATTTAGGTAAAGCTATCGTCTGGAATTTTTAAAAATACAAAGGAAAACATACATTTAACTCCTTCAGACTTCAGTTTCTTCATTTATAGATGAATTAAATTATGTTATATGGTTTCTTCCAGTTCTGTACTATATGAATATCTGTATCTAAAAGTGATTACTTTCTACACTAAAACTCTACAGTTATTGCTGTTCAAGTTTTATTCTAATGAATTTAATCTAATCTGGAAAATATTTTATTGTCTTGCTTTATAGTAACAGGAAACTTTGAAACTTTTAGAACATCTAGATATGGTCTGTTTCCTCTTAGCCTCTAATTGCTATAACTTTGTCATTTACTATAATAAAATTGGATTCCCATTGGATTTGGAACAAAACTTAAAATCCTCATCTTCACCTTTGTGATTAATTTGTTGGCCAATTTTCGAAGCCCATGACTCTTCATTTCTATCTCATTCGGTGTCCTTTATTTGAAATGGCTTCCTTTCTATTCTTCTGTACCAAGCCCTTTTCTATTTCTAATATGCCCTTGCTCCTTATCTCATTATCATCCTTCAGGTCTTAATGTAAATGTCACCTACTCAGGGAGCATTTCCTATATCAACAGAAAATAATTAGTGAGAAAATGAGAAGTTTATTTTGGTTTGCAAACTACAAATTTCATGATTACTCCTTGAATGACTTTGTTTCTTGAACTGAATATCAATGACTTTGATGGCCTTTGTCTAAATAATTCTCAACAATTTTGAATGATAAATTATAATGGGTGAGAGAATTTCATGTGGTACCAAAACTGATCCAGTTGAGATCTTGCATTTGCTGGAATAGAAGCTGTAGCTTCTGTAAATCATCACTACATAGATGCAATTTGCTTTTACATAATTCAGATAAAATCTTTATTCTTTAACCAAATACTATCATACCCAAGTTGAGACTAAAAATTATTTCTGAGATAAATGCCACATGAATGTATGACAGTTGTTCAAAAATACTATTTTCCTTGATATCAGAAATTATGAATTCCATAAATATTTGTTGTGTGAATGGAAACTTTCCTATATGCATAGATGACTTTTATGACTCAGTTTCCATTTTTGATTTTCCATTTAAATAGCACATTTATGATTGCTCAATGCATTCTAATTTTTAATTAAATGATAATATCCAAAATATTACTAGGTACATAAAAAGCTTAATTATTGAAAGAAATATTGTTTTACCTTTAAAAATAATTATACTATATAATATGAATTTTAGCCCATGTTTTAGGTAAATATTCCTGATAATTGATTTATTAATTTATATCTCTTGCTTTAAAATAATTTAAAATAATAGTAATAATTATAATACTGTATTAGTTTATAAATTAAGTATATCAGTAGATGCACTTAGGAGAGTTACCTATTGATATGACTTGAAAGCCGTGACAGTCTGTCCCTGTTGGAGCCCAGGGTAAGCCACCCCAAAAGGTTCCTCAATGGCATATTGACTATTTTGAATTAAAATTACTTAAAAACAGCCAACATAAGACACTCTGACCCTCCTTTCTGTCTCCCTGAAAGCAGGAAGTAAATCTCTAATGTGAAAAGTGCACTTCATGCATCTGGAGGTAAATGGACACTCTTATCGCCTGAGACAGGGAATTCGGGCCAAGAAGCCTATATCAACAACTTTGTTACTTCTTTAATTCTACCCCAAGCCTAAATTAAGCCTAAGTTTAGATTCCTCACTATTTGAGCACCCAAAAGCTAAACTTCTTTGTCCTGTCAATTCCTCACAAATTTATTGTTTCTTAGTCTGAAAAGTAAAAAAGCTGCCTGCTTTGGCCACTTCTTAGGTCCCATTTCTATGATACCTCCAGGCACCTGAATTAAAATTTGTTTTTTTCTCCCGTTGTTGGGCTGCACCCCACAGGCTGACAAGGCCTGTGCTTGCCCAGCTTTAAGACCAAAGAGCCCGGAGTCAGCAACAGGGACATAGATGGTTTAATGGATAGGGGAGCTTACATGTCTGAAGCAAGGTCCTGACACCCCACAGTGTGAGGTGGACTGCGGGCAGGACAAGGTGACAGTCTTTGGTTCCCTGGGGGAAGGGGAGATTGCCAGTTATAGGGGGAATTAAGTCGGGTTGGCTCATTGGTTACCAGGGAGACCAGAAGAGGGGCACGTCCCTCACCGCCCCTTTGATAAGAACAGTCACTAGCTGGGGCCTAGGGCAAGTATGTCGGAAGGTCAGTCACGTGAGTAGAGTGTAGGTGCAGAGGGTAGGCAGGGGATGGTTAGAGAGCAAGAAAACTGCCATCTTGAGTGTACTGACCATACAATCTATTAATCTATCTTGTGTCAGTTTTATTATTAGTCCAGATACAAGAACTCAAGAAGGGTAGAGGCGGAAATATTCCCCTCCCCTTAACCATGTTAAACATAACAAGGTTAATAAGTTAAGTTTAAAGTATTTCTCCTCATTTGAACCAAATGATTTATTCATCTTTCCTTTAATGTTGTATGAATAATCTTTTTAAACTGGAGGAAACTTTATATATCCCTTGAATTAAATCTTTTATTAATTAGATTTTTATAGATAGTGTACCCATGGTTTCTGTCATAGCCATATGCTTAGCTCAACAATTTCTTCATATTTTCAACCAATTCAGAATCACTATGAACCAATTCAGAAATCACTAAGGAAATTTGCATTTTTTTAAAGCAAAAGTACAATAACATCCTTAAAATGTTTACAGTCACAAAATGAGAATAAGGTTGCAAACGGCCTCCAATAATCTCTTGCCCTTTTATACATTCTACTTTGTCTTAGGTCATTGTCACCTGAAAGAGTTTTGGTGACCAATACCAAGATGCAGGCCTAATGGACAGGAGACACCAGGTTTATATAATTAAAATTAAAGTAACATTTCCCAAGAAACACTAAACTGAAGTTGGGGGTGGGGGTGGGGAATACTAAAGTAAAAGAGAAAGAATTATCAAGGAGAAATAAACACAGAACACTTTCAGAACAACAATGAAACCAGTAAAATACAAAATGGTGCATGGATCTATTGGGACATTGAACCAGTTGATTTTATCCACTTCTTTATCCCAAGAAGTCCTAGATTTACCCTCAGATTCTTTTTGAACTAGTCATGAGTTTAGCACACTATCCTTTGTTCCCTGTATGGCTCCATTTACATTATCCCATTTGTTTACCTCATTCAGAAGTGAAATTTGGCTTCCTCACTGAATTTCACCTTCTGAGAGATCAGATGGCATTCCTTTGCCTGACTGAGCTCTCTCCTTTAAAAGGAGGGGGGTTCTCACAGTCGTTTTTCTGATATTGTCCTCCTTCACTTTCTGTCATCTATACCATAACCTTGAAATAAATTACATGTAATATGCACAAACTTGTAAGCAGCTAGTTTCGGGGGTCTCCAGAGAAAGAGAATCAGGAATGGCTTTCTTGACATAAGAGAATCCATTTTGGCCTAAGCCATTTTGTGATCTCAGCCTGGCCCCAATGCTTGGCCTTGAGCAGGTCTCAGTAATTAATGATCTTAAAAGAACAAAGGGGGCTTCCCTGGTGGCGCAGTGGCTGAGAGTCCGCCTGCCGATGCAGGGGACACGGGTTTGTGCCCCGGTCCGGGAAGATCCCACATGCTGCGGAGCGGCTAGGCCCGTGAGCCATGGCCGCTGAGCCTGCGCGTCCGGAGCCTGTGCTCTGCAGCAGGAGAGGCCACAACAGTGCACCGCAAAAAAAAAAAAAAGAACAAAGGGACACAAGAGCAGAGAAAGGCAAACAATAGTTCAGTGATAAAGTAGAGTCCTAGTTCCCCTCAAGGGATATACAGTTCTGCAGGAACTAAGGCCCCCCACCCAGGTGGAGGATGGAATGATGATGTTGACCCTCCTGACATCCATCAACTAAAGCTTGGGCTCTGTTGATCTTTGCCCCAATTCTGTGTTGAATTCTCCTCTGCTCAAGCCCCTTCATGAATACACATGTACCCTTAGCTTGAAACGTCCCCAGTTTTGCAGTTCAGGGAGACACTGCTTTGGGAAAGAGGCCTGGAGTTCTCCTTACTTGCTGCAAGTCATAATAAATACTTGGCACCCACCAAAAGGCAAACCCAGATTTCGGGTAACAAACTTTGCCACAGCTGTGCTACTCTTAATAGTACCTGTGATTGAATTTGAAATGTTTCATCAAAGTTTGATATTTTACCTGTAAAGCAATAAATCTATAGTACAAGAAAATATGAGTATTTTCCCCAAATGTATACCATCTTCAAAACTCAGCACCCATTTGCAATGTCTGAATTTTAAGTTTAATTTCTGAGTAGGAAGTAAGGTGAGGTGTTTTTAGTCATTTAGAGATATTGAAAAAAGGATGGACAATATACTTTAGCATATTTTTTTCTAATTAATGCACTACACCCATTAAACTATTGGAATCATATTAACTAAAAATGTCATCCAGAGTAAATGCCAAATTGACTAGGAGCCTTTCTCTTGTATAGTAAAATTTTTTTACATCTTCTAAGTACTGCCAACTAAAAATTGGTACTTGCTATCTGCCTCAACAAGGAATAAGTCAACAACCGCTGTAGCCACTGACCTTCAACATACCCTGAAAGGAGTTCAGGGTGGAGATCAGGAATGAGGCACTCTGTGCTCTGGGAAAAACTGGAAGACCAGGCCGTTAGATAGTTATTTTCAGGAGATTTTATGAGCCCAATTCTTGCACCTCCCCATATCTATAAAGCATTAAAATCATTAATGGTGACATCTGCTCCTCGTGACAAGCAGCAAGCCTCTGCCAAAATGTGCGCTTGACTGCACATACCACCCCTTCACTAAATTAATATATAACATTGAACTCCCACCCGACCTTTTTGGAGTGGTTTCTCAGAGCTATCTTAAATGCTGGCTCCCGGGCCATAGTCCTCATTTTGCCCCAGATAAAGCTTAACTCACAACACTCACATTGTGCGTTTTTTTCAGTCGACAGTATGATCATCTGATCGTGACTTTTCTATTGAGCCCAGAAAATTATTTGTTTTTACAACAAATAGAAAGAAATCAACTATTTGCTTTTACCAAAAATAGAAATTGACTGGTCTCATTGTATGTCCTTGGCAAGTATACGATCCCACAATAGATTATATCTTTGCAATAGATATCTTTCTAAAACCTTCATTCCTTTCCTTTGGACTCTTTGAAAGCAGTAATTCTCTAATAACCTGATTTCTCTCTTTAAGCATTTTTCTTCTTGAATGCTTTAAAAAATTTCTTGCAATCAAAACAGATAATACTCTGGTTGAAGAACTATAAATAAGATCAAAACACATTAACAATTAGATAATTGTTTGGGTCCTAATGAGTATTTCCTTTTAAGAAAGGAAACATGAAGTTAAAAATATGAGATTAACCTTTTTATAAAGAATGGTATTCAAAATGCTATTAAGTCATTAACTTCAGTAAACAGGCATTTAACCTTTGTCAAAATGCAACAGTGTTTAACCTTTGTGTTTAAAATAGTGCTTCTATTAGATATGCTTCAATTGCTGCAGATCAAATAGGAAGTAAGCTGCCTCTTGACCTGAAATTTAAACTAATCCTGATGCGACCTTTGCAAGAAGTTAAACCAAAGTTTGTTGAACTTTATTTTAAAACAGCAGTTTTTTTTTGTTTTTTTTTTTTTAGTTTTGCAGACCTTTGAATATATCCCACTTCCTGCTGGATGGGGACAGCTCCAAAATGCTGCAGTGAAAAGATGCTGCTGTTGTATTTGCAGTTTTTTTGGAGGCTGGAAGCAACGAAAATTCTCTTGAGAAAGTATGTTTTAACAGTATTTCCAGCCAAATTTTGCAAACTCAAGAGATTCAGATTAACATTTATACTTATGCTTATGTACAATTCTAATGTCTTGCTATTTACTCACTGTTAATTTACAGTCATGGAGGAGTAAAGTCATGATTTGATTTACCTATTATGTGGATACCAATTGTGTAGAAAGCATAGTTTCAAATCAGAAAGAGCTATTTTCCTCCAACTATTTACATCAGTCACTCTTAAGTGATCCACTGATATATTTCAATTTTCCTCTCTAATTTGAGCACACAGTTCTGTCTTCTGTGTGTTCTACAACAGATGTGATATTTGCAAGCACCTCAGGGGAAGGTATGTTTTTCTGAAAGATGCTTACCTGCACAACCAAAAAGGTTTGCAGGAGCTTCTGAAAATATAAACTAAAAAGCACAACTTTTCCATAATTAGACACAAGTAGAAGGTAAGTGAACCGGGTCCTGCTGTCCTTAATTGCCTTCTTTCTTCTGGTGAACAGATCTTCAATTAGACCTTGGGGACTACATATAAAGTGGCCTTGTGATATAAAATCATGAAGGATAAATCAGAGGAGATGTTCACATTTTAAAGGAAGATGTATCTCCCTTTCAGAATGTGTCTCTGTAATATACTCTTTGGCATTGTGCTGAGACCCATTCCTTTACAAACTCTTACAGATTCTATAAATTTTAGATGTGGGAGTTTCCTAACCCTTCAATTTCCAGAGAGAGAAAGCAAAACTGGAGAAGAGAAGATGCTAGGACACATCCACTAAGCAGCACAAGCTCTGAAAGTTTTCAAATAAGTGAAGTTAGCTTTGAGCATTTAATGATCTATATATTCTAGGTGTCTGTTTCTCTCATTTTCTGGTTCTTATAGGTCTTTTAACTGTCCAGCTGAAACTAGGACTGTTAGCTACTTAAACAGTATAAACTCCAAAAGGTTGGCATTTGAGTCTGCTTTGTTCCGGACTGTGTCCCCTACTCCTAGAGCACTGCCTGGGAGAGAATAAGGGCTTAGTGAAAGTTTATTGAATAAACAAATAAATAAAATGTGCAATGAATGAACTATTGACTCATAATGTTAACTTTTAAAAACTCATTTGCATTATAATAGGTCAAGGAACCCCTAAAGCTAAAGAAATGCAGCATTTGTTGAAGAAAATTTGAGGAGTTAACCAATATGTTTAAAGATAGACTTGGCTTCAAGAGTAGATTCAAGAAAAGAAAGTTGCAAGAAAGGGTATTTCAAATGCTTGGATTTCAAACACCAGTGGATTACTTTGTCCTGGAGTAAAACCTACTTTATAGAAATCCATTTCCTCCTAAATAACTGGTGTAGGGAAGGAAAAAGTTGTCCTCAATACTCTTAGGGTCCTTGACTGGGTCTAAAAGTTGAACTGACAAAGACAGCCTAACAGGTGAAAAGCATACAAATTTTTTAAATTTTATGTGACACGGGAGACTTCATAAGGAAATGACCTGAAAAAAACAGGTAAGCTTGAGTACTTTTATGCTAAATTGCATGAAGTGTGGACAGTTGTGTAGAAATTATGAGAAATTAAAGAGTATGAGTAAATGTAGTAAACTGGGGGAAACGCAGCAAGTTTGTTTGTAAGGATTCTTCTCAGCATCCCTTAGTTTTTGGATATAAGGATGCACCTTTCTTCCGAGTATAAGGAGGGCACTTCTCACATTAGGTTTTGTGACTTATTTCAGGGAAGAAGTTGGGGGGGTGTGGATGGTGGGGGATATCAGAGCGATCTTCCTGCTTCTGACATTTTCTCAAACTCCTTCAGCTTAATTTATTCAAAGTGCAATGTTCCCAGATTTGGGGGTAATGTGCCCTGGACTCCATCACTGGCAAGTGAATTTTATGAAGAGGAAACCAATCCATTTTTCTGAACACTCATTTTGAGATCATTTAGGGTTTATTTTCCCAAAGACATTTATTTTTCAGAAGATTCTTTAGAAAGAAGTTCTTTGCATTTTTTCTAAGTTTTTGGTAATCTAGGATGGGCTCTGTCTTAGTCAGTGTGGGCTGAATAAAGTAGCACATATTTTAAACAGAAATTTATTTTCTCCAAGTTCTGGAGGCTGGAAGTCCAAGATCAGGATGCCAGCATAGTTGAGTCCTGGTGTGAGAGCTCTCTTTCTGCTTGGAGATGGCCACCTTCTAGCTGAGTCCTTATGTGACAGAGAGAGAATACTACTATCTCTTCCTCTTCTTACCAGGTACTAATCCCAGAAGGTCATGAGGACTCTACCCTCATGATCTCATCTAAACCTAAATACCTCCCAAATATTGCACCACAAATACCATTATACTGGGGGTTAAGGGACCAACATATGAATTTCGAAGGAACACAATTCAGCCCATAAAAGCCCCCAAACGTAAGATTTTAAAATATGGATCCACTTTGTACCCTGGGCAAAAAAAAAAAAAAAAAAAATTTCTTGTATAATTCTTTGTTTTTTAACATCTTTATTGGAGTATAATTGCTTTAAAATGGTGTGTTAGTTTCTGCTGTATAATAAAGTGAATCAACTATACATATACATATATCCCCATATCTCCTCCTCTTGCATTTCCCTCCCACCCTCCTTATCTCACCTCTCTAGGTGGTCACAAAGCACCAAGCTGATTTCCCTGTGCTATGCTGCTGCTTCTCACTAGCTATCTATTTTACATTTGGTAGTGTATATACGTCCATGCCACTCTCTCACTTTGTCCCAGCTCCCTGTGTCCTCAAGTCCATTCTCTACGTCTGCATCTTTATTCCTGTCCTGCCCCTGGGTTCTTCAGAACCTTTTTTTTTTTTTAATTCCATAAATATGTGTTAGCATACGGTATTTGTTTTTCTCTTTCTGACTTACTTTACTCTGTATGACAGTCTCTATGTCCATCCACCTCACTACAAATAACTCAATTTCGTTTCTTTTTATGGCTGAGTAATATTCCATTGTATATATGTGCCACATCTTCTTTATCCATTCATCCGTCGATGGACACTTAGACTGCTTCCATGTCCTGGCCATTGTAAATAAAGCTGCAATGAACATTGTGGAACATGACTGTTTTTGAATTATGGTTTTCTCAGGGTATATGCCCAGTAGTGGGATTGCTGGATCATATGGTAGTTCTATTTTTAGTTTTTTAAGGCACCTCCATACATGTTCTCCATAGGGGCTGTATCAATTTACATTCCCACCAACAGTGCAAGAGGGTCCCCTTTTCTCCATACCCTCTCCAGCATTTATTGTTTGTAGATTTTTTGTTAATGGCCATTCTAACCAGTGTGAGGTGATATACCTCATTGTAGTTTTGATTTGCATTTCTCTAATGATTAGTGATGTTGAGAATCCTTTCACGTGTTTGTTAGCAATCTGTATATCTTCTTAGGAGAAATGTCTATTTATGTCTTCTACCCATTTTTAGATTTGGTTGTTTGTTTTTTTGATATTGAGCTGCATGAGCTGCTTGTATATTTTGGAGATTAATCCTTTGTCAGTTGCTTCATTTGCAAATATTTTCTCCCATTCTGAGGGTTGTCTTTTTGTCTTATTTATGGTTTCCTTTGCTGTGAAAAAGTTTTTAAATTTCATTAGGTCCCATTTGTTTATTTTTGTTTTTATTTCCCTTTCTCTAGGAGATGGGTAAAAAAGGATCTTGCTGCCATTTATGTCACAGAGTGTTCTGCCTATGTTTTCCTCTAAGGGTCTTATAGTGTCTGACCTTAAATTTAGGTCTTTAATCCATTTTGAGTTTATTTTTGTGTATGGTGTTAGGGACTGTTCTAATTTCATTCTTTTACATGTAGCTGTCCAGTTTTTCCAGCATCACTTATTGAAGAGGCTGTCTTTCCTCCATTGTATATTCTTGCTTCTTTTATCAAAGATAAGGTGACCATACATTTGTGGGTTTATCTCTGGGCTTTCTATCCTGTTCCATTGATGTATATTTATTTATTTATTTTGCCAGTACCATACTGTGTTGATTATTGTAGCTTTGTAGTAAAGTTTGAAGTCAGGGAGCCTGATTCCTCCAGCTCCATTTTCCTTTCTCAAGATTGCTTTGGCTATTCAGGGTTTTTTGTGTTTCCATACAAATTGTGAAATTTTTTGTTCTAGTTCTGTGAACAATGCCATTAGTAGTTTGATAGGGATTGCATTGAATCTATAGGTTGCTTTGGACAGTATAGTCATTTTCACAATGTTGATTCTTCCAATCCAAGAACATGTTATATCTCTCCGTTTGTCTCATTTTTAATTTCTTTCATCAGTGTCTTATAATTTTCTGCATACACGTCTTTTGTTTCCTTACATAGGTTTAGTCCAAGTGTATTATTCTTTTTGTTGCAATGATAAGTGGTAGTGTTTACTCAATTGCTCTTTCAGATTTTTCATCATTAGTGTATAGGAATGCAAGAGATTTCTGTGCATTAGTTTTGTATCCTAACACTTTACTAAATTCATTGATTACCTCTAGTAGTTTTTGGGTAGCATCTATAGGATTCTCTATGCATAGTATCATGTATCTGCAAACAGTGACATCTTTACTTCTTCGTTTCAAATTTGGATTCCTTTTATTTCCTTTTCTTCTGATTGCTGTGGCTAAAACTTCCAAAACTATGTTGAATAGTGGAGAGGGTGGGCAACCTTGTATTGTTCCTGATCTTAGTGGAAATGTTTTTAGTTTTTCAACATTGAGAATGATGTTGGCTGTGGGTTTGTCATATATGGCCTTTATTATGTTGAGGTAAGTTCCCTCAATGCCTACTTTCTGAAGGGTTTTTAATCATAAATTGGTGTTGAATTTTGTCAAAAGCTTTTTCTGCATCTATTGAGATGCTCATATGGTTTTTCTCATTCAATTTGTTAATATGGTTTATTATATTGATTGATTTCCATATATCAAAGAATCCTTGCATTCCTGGATAAACCCTACTTGATCATGGCATTTGATCCTTTTAATGTGCTGTTGGATTCTGTTTGCTAGTATTTTGTTGAGTATTTTTGCATCTATCTTCAACAGTGATATTGGTCTGTAGTTTTCTTTTTTTGCGACATCTTTGTCTGGTTTTGGTATCAGGGTGATGGTGGCCTCATAGAATGAGTTTGGGAGTGTTCTCCCCTCTGCTGTATTTTGGAAGAGTTTGATAAGCTTAGGTGTTAGCTCTTCTCTAAATGTTTGATAGAATTCTCCTGTGAAGCCACCTGGTCCTGAGCTTTTGTTTGTTGGAAGGTTTTTAATGACAGTTTCAATTTCAGTGCTTCTGATTGGTCTTTTTATATTTTCTATTTCTTCCTGTTGCAGTCTCGGAAAGTTGTGCTTTTCTAAGAATTTGTCCATTTCTTCCAGGTTGTCCATTTTATTGGCATAGAGTTGCTTCTAGTAATCTCTCATGATCCTTTGTATTTCTGCAGTGTCAGTTGTTACTTCTCCTTTTTCATTTCTAATTCTATTGAGCTTTCTCCCTTTTTTCTTGATGAGTCTGCCTAATGGTTTGTCAATTTTATTTATCTTCTCAAAGAACAAGCTTTTAGTTTTTTTGATCTTTGCTATTGTTTCCTTCATTTCTTTTTCATTTACTTCTGATCATTATGATCTCTTTCCTTCTGTTAAATTTTTGTTGTTGTTGTTCTTCTTCTTCTTCTAATTGTTTTAGGTTGTTTATTTGAGATGTTTCTTGTTTCTTGAGGTAGGATTGTATTGCTATAAACTTCCCCCTTAGAACTGCTTTCACTGCATCCCATAGGTTTTGGGATGTCATGTTTTCATTGTCACATGTTTCTATGTAGTCTTTTATTTCCTCTTTGATTTCTTCAGTGAACTCTTGGTTATTAAGTAGTGTATTGTTTAGCCTCCATGTGTTTGTATTTTTTACAGATTTTTTCCTGTAATTGATATCTAGTCTCATAGCGTTGTGGTCAGAAAAGATACTTGACACAATTTCAATTTTCTTAAATTTACCAAGGCTTGATTTGTGACCCAAGGTATGATCAATCCTGGAGAATGTTCCGTGAGCACTTGAGTAGAAAGTGTATTCTGTTTTTTTGGATGGAATGTCCTATAAATATCAATTAAGTCCATCTTGTCTAATGTGCCATTTAAAGCTTGTGTTTCCTTATTTATTTTTATTTTGGATGATCTGCCTATTGGTGCAAGTGTGATGTTAAAGTCATCTACTATGATTGTGTTACTGTTGATTTCCCCTTTTATGACTGTTAGTATTTGCCTTATGTATTGAGGTGCTCCTATGTTGGGTGCATAAATATTTAAAATTGTTATATCTTCTTCTTGGATTGATCCCTTGATCATTGTGTAGTGTCTGTCTTTGTCTCTTGTAATAGTCTTTATTTTTAAGTCCATTTTGTCTGATATGAGAATTGCTACTCCAGCTTTCTTTTGATTTTCTTTTGCATGGAATATCTTTTTCCATCCCCTCAGTTTCAGTCCATATGTGTCCCTAGGTCTGAAGTGGGTCTCTTGTAGACAGCATATATAGGGGTCTTGTTTTCATATCCATTCAGCCAGTCTATGTCTTTTGGTGGGAGCATTTAATTCATTTACATTTAAGGTAATTATCAACATGTGTATTCCTATTACCATTTTCTTAATTGTTTTGGGTTTGTTATTGGAGGTGTTTTCCTTGTCTTGTGTTTCGTGCCTAGAGAAGTTCCTTTAGCAGTTGTTGTAAATCTGGTTTGGTGGTGCTGAGTTGTTTTAGCTTTTGCTTGTATGTAAAGGTTTTAATTTCTCTTTCGAATCTGAATGAGATCCTTGCTGGGTAGAGTAATCTTGGTTGTGGGTTTTTCCCTTTCATCACTTTAAATATGTTCTGCCACACCCTTCTGGTTTGCAGAATTTCTGCTGAAGGATCAGCTGTAGCCTTTTGGGGATTCCCTTATGTGTTATTTGTTGCTTTTCCCTTGCTGCTTTTAATATTTTTTCTTCGTATTTAATTTTTGGTAGTTTGATTTATCTGCGTCTTGACGTGTTTCTCCTTGGATTTATCCTGTATGGGACCCTCTGTGCTTCCTGGACTTGATTGGCTATTTCCTTTCCCATATTAGGGAAGTTTTCAACTATAATCCCTTCAAATATTTTCTCAGACCCTTTCTTTTTCTCTTTTTCTTCTAGGACCCCTATAATTCGAATGTTGGTGTGTTTAATTTTGAGCCAGATGTCTCTGAGACTGTCCTCAAGTCTTTTCATTCTTTTTTCTTTACTCTGCTCTGTGGTAGTTATTTCCATTATTTTATCTTCCAGGTCACTTATCTGTTCTTCTGCCTCAGTTAGACTGCTATTGATTCCTTGTAGAGAATTTTTAATTTCATTTATTGTATTGTTCATCTATGTTTCTTTGCTCTTTTGTTCTTCTAGGTCCTTGTTAAAACTTTCTTGTATTTTTTCCATTCTATTTCCAAGATGTTGCATCATCTTTACATAGGTAGACTACCTATGTCCTCTTCATTTGTTTGGTATGGTGGGTTTTTACCTTGCTCCTTTATCTGCTGCGTATTTCTCTGTCTTCTCATTTTGCATAACATAACGGTGTTTGGGGTCTCCTTTTTCAGCTGTATGTTCATAGTTCCCATTGTTTTTGGTGTCTGTCCCCAGTGGGTAAGCTTGGTTAAGTGGATTGTGTAGGGCTCCTGGTGGAGGCGACTGGTGCCTGTGTTCTTGTGGATGAACCTGGATCTGGTCTTTCTGGTGGGTAGGACTGCATCTGGTGGTTTATTTTGGGGTGTCTGTGACCTTATTATGATTTTAGGCAGCCTCTCTGCTTATGGGTGGGGCTGTGTTCCTGCCTTGCTAGTTGTTTGGCATGGGGTGTCCAGCACTGGAGCTTGCTGGTTGTTGAGTGGAGCTGGGTCTTAGCATTATGGCAGAGATCTCTGGGAGAGCTCTCACCAATTGATATCACATGGGGCCAGGAGGTCTCCGGTGGAGCAGTGTCCTAAATTTGGCTCTCCTGCATCAGAGGCTCAGTCCTGACACCTGGCCAGAGCAACAAGACCCTATCAACCACACAGCTCAGAAGAAAAGGGAGGAAAAAAGAAAGAGGAAGAAAGGAAGGAAGGAAGAAAGAAAGAAAGAATGAAAGGAAAGAAAGAAAGAAAATTTTAAAAATTAAAAAATTTATTAAAGTAAAAAAAAATCATTAAAATAAAATAGTAATTAAAAAAAAAGAAAGAGAGCAATCAAACCAGTAAACACATCCAGCAATGATAGCAAGCTCTAAAAACTATACTAAAAAAAGGACAGACAGATCCCTAGGACAAATGGTAAAAGCAAAGCTATACAGACAAAATCACACAAAGAAGCATACACATACACACTCACAAAAAGAGAAAAAGGAAAAAAATATACATATGTGTATATAAAAAGGAAGAGAGCAACTAAATCAATAAACAAATCTACCAATGATAATAAGCTCTAAATACTAAACTAAGATAAACATAAAACCAGAAACAAATTAGATGCAGAAAGCAAACCCCAAGTCTACAGTTGCTCCCAAAATCTACCGCCTCAATTTTGGGATGAATCATTGTCTATTTGGGTATTCCACAGATGCAGCGTACATCAAGTTGATTGTGGAGACTTAATCCTCTGCTCCTGAGGCTGCATAGAGAGATTTCCCTTTTTCTTCTTTGTTTGCACAGCTCCTCGGGTTCAGCTTTGGATTTTGCCCTGCTTGTAGGTGGCCCTCTGGCATCTTTTCTTCTCCCAGACAGGAGGGAGTTAAAGGAGCGGCTGATTAGATGGCTCTGGCTCACTCACCCTGGGGGGAGGGAGGGGCACGGAATGCAGGGTGAGCCTGTGATGGTAGAGGCCAGCATGACGTTGTACTAGTCAGAGGCATGCCATTTGTTCTCCCAGGAAGTTGTCCCTGATTCATGGGACCCTGGCAGGGGTGGGCTGCACAGGATTCTGGGAGGGGAGGTGTGGATAGTGACCTGTGCTTGCACATAGGATTCTTGGTAGCTGCAGCAGCAGCCTTAGTGTTTCATGCCTGTCTCTGGTGTCCGCGCTGATAGCCATGACTCGTGCCCGTCTTTGAATCTCGTTTTAGGCAGTGCTCTGAATCCCCTCTCCTCACGCACCCCGAAACAATGGTCTCTTGACTCTTAGGCAGGTCCAGACTTTTTCCCAGACTCCCTCCCAGCTAGCTGTGGAGCACTAGTCCCCTTCAGGCTGTGTTCTTACAGCCAACCCCAGTCCTCTCCCTGGAGTCTGACCACTGAAGCCCAATCCTCAGCTCCCAGCCCCCAACCACCCCAGTGGGTGAGCAGACAAACCTCCCAGGCTGGTGAGTGCCGGTCGGCACAAATCCTCTGTGCGGGAATCTCTCTGCTTTGCCTTCTGCACCCCTGTTGCTCTGCTTTCTCCTCTGTGGCTCCAAAGCTTACCCCCCGCCCAACCCCCATCTCCACCAGTGAAGGGGCTTCCTAGTGTGTGGAAGCTTTCCCTCCTTTACAGCTCCCTCCCACTGGTGCAGGGCCCGTCCCTATTCTTTTGTCTCTGTTTTTTCTTTTGCCCTACCCAGGTATGTGGGGGAGTTTCTTGCCTTTTGGGAAGTCTGAGGTCTTCTGCCAGCATTCAGTAGGTGTTCTGTAGGGGTTGTTACACATTCAGATGTATTTTTGCTGTATTTGTGGGGAGGACAGTGATCTCCACATCTTACTTCTCCACCATCTTGAAAGTCCCCCAATGTTCCTTATATAATTCTTACCTGTAGATTTCTTCACAGAGTATAGATATCAACAGAAAAATTTTAAAAAAGGAAGTATAGCCTTTATGGCCCATATCTTTTACCTTATTTTTCTGCTTTAGCCATATTTTTTTGACTTATACCAAGACTTTACCTTTCTTTGCAAGAATATCCCTGTCCATATTTGAACTTTCTGTTCTAGAATGTTAACTATTTCTTATGGAGCTGGCAGACAACACCACAGAATTTAGGTAAATGCAATGTACTCTGCAGCTCTGTCATGATAGGGTCAACTCATCAGATCCAAGGTGGAAGCTACAGGCATCCTATTCTCTGTTAAATTTCCCTCAGAGAGTTTTCGCAAATCTTAATTATTTACAACCCAAGGATTACAATTTTCCCCACAAATACTGTAATAATAATATACATATTTATTGAGTTCATACTATGAACATATTCTATTCATTTACACAAATATCTCATTATACTTTATAAAAGTTCTACAAGGTAAATATGTCCTTCATTTTTCAAATAAGGAAAATGACACTTGGAGAAATTTCCCTAACCAGCAAAGATGGTAAGTAAGTACTTCAATAGTAATTTGAACACAAGACTAATTTTCACCCATGTCATTGTCACCCCTGTTGTTTCTACCATAATTGAGTAATTCAAACAATTCTACAGAGAAAAATGTGGCACTGAAACTTAGAGTTACAGACTTGTTTTTCAAAGCTAACTCATGAGCTTAGCATCTTTTAACACGCTTTGAAAACAAAAGATGTTTTGACATTATTTTAAAAGATGGTATTCAATAAGAATTAGGACAGGCTAAATAAAAATGAATTGGGAAAAGTTAAAAGTATTTTTATTTACCTAAGATTTGACCAAGATGGCCTTAATGTTTCTCTCAGCTTTACTTTAGTGAGCTTATCGTTATAAATTCTTTCTCTAACACTTTGTGATATATGTAAATCTCTTTTAAAGGCTCTAGCCAGTTGTACAACCCAGGAATTTCTTTCTCAAGGACCTGAGAGACATCCCTTTGAAATGTAATTATCCAGAAATATAGAAGCCTTATCTCTCAGTCTCTGTGGAGGGTAGGATCCTGACTTTGATGGGTGCCAATTAGCAAACACAGATGGCCTAATCACAGAGAAAAACAGTTGCAAACTCAGCAATAACTTAATATCACACATCCCATTGATCAACTTCCATCCTAATGTTCCAGTTCTTTTCCACTAGCTCACCCCAGTGATGAAAAAAAAAAGAACAAAACCTCCCTTCCCTTTTTGTCAGCAGTGTTCAGCCTGAACCCAACTCTGTCTTTTCTCTCCTATTGCAATAGCATTGAATAAAGTCTTTCTTGCCTGTCTAATTTTGTCTGGTGCAATATTTGCTTTGATAGATTATATGTGCAATTAAGGAAAACAATTTTCATTATGATAAATCCTTTTGAATTTGGGATTGATTGATAATGAATTAGGTGAAGTGTCTCAACTATCTAAAATGAAATTAATTGATCTTAGTAAAAAATTTCTGAATGTATATCCATTTCCCAATGACTTCACTTTTTTTATGTTTACTTTTTCCATAAGAACTGCTCATTACCTAGAAATAGAGCCCCTCCAAACATGTTTGTAGATGAATTCAACATATGTGGATCATGGTTGCTTGGACTTAAGGACATTTAACCTGAGATAGACCAAACAGATTCTCTTTTCTAAAGAACTTTAAAAACATAGAATATTAATTTCTACAAGCACTAGGGCCCATAACTTATAGAACAAGGTCTGTGAACTATCAGCTAAATACAATATGCCATGGACCAAAGAGAAACAAATTGGAACAAATCATAGGGAGCTGGCACGATATTCTTTTGTTGCAGAGAATTATTAGCAGTGATTTATGTAAGAAATATACACTTTTGAGGACCCCACTAATAGTCTTCCACCTAGAGGACAGAGTTAGAGCAAAAGTAAGTTACAAAAAAGGCTAATACCACCCCAGCTGGCTCAATCATGCTGGCTGGATTGGAGGTGAAGCAATTTCATCATGCAGTTATACTTTCTTTATCCTGATTCTGGTTGTAAACTAAGAAGGCAAAGTCCTTTAAGGAAACTGTAAGTCTTTACAATTTCACATTTGTAATCAGAAGTGACATGGCAATGCAGAAAAAATATGTGCTGAGTAACCACAGACAAAAGTCCTACAATAGTGTCTCATTATTACCAGTGTTCTCCATGAATTAGATAGGAATACCCAAAGCTGAAGTAAAAACAGAAATCTAAGGTTAGGGTAATTCTTATGATAACATTGGTAAAATAGTTTCAACAAAATCAGAGAGAAAATGTCATAAATTGAAATTTTCCAACTGTTGACTGCTGAAACAAGTCCCTGTCTCCTTTCTTTACTCTCCTCAGGGAGAGAACTGCTGACTCATAAAAATAAAGCATGCACATCCAGTCCTCCCACTCAGGTGCCAAAAAGATTAAGAGTCTCCAGGTAAACAGAGAAGAGATGCTTTTTGAGGCAAATAGTAACCCAGATGGAATTAATCTCATCCAAAGAAAATTTGGCAACAAAACAAAAAATCAAAACCAAAGCAAAGAAAAAGGTAAACTCTACTCCTACCAAATTATATATATATATATTTATTTATACACACATACATATATATTATATATGGAGAGACTAATGTATAAATATGTCTATATAAAGACATAAAAAATAATGAAAGCCCGAAGCGTGAAAAAGAATAGGTAAGAGGACATTTTGAAACTGAAAAAATATATAGACTATAAATATCTTTTCAAGAGAAGCATATTCTTCCATTTTGTAGTTTTAGAATAATTTACTTACCCATTCTCTTATATACTATGCCTTTTAGATTATACTGGCATTTGTGTATTCTATTATAAACATAGCTATACTGAAGTTATTTATGTGTACATTTTTGCATAGTTCTGATTATTTCTTTTGGATATGGTCCCAAAAGATAAATTAGTAGATAAAAGATGTAAATCTTTTGAATTACTGATACTTTGTGGCAAAATGCCCTTCAGAAATTACTGTCTACCACCTGTATAGAAAAGTAGCTCTTTCATTGAACTCCTTCCAGAATTGACCATTTAAAAACATTATTCAATATTTATTGAGTACCAAGTATATTTCAGATACCATGCTAGGTTCTGGGGCTGGATACAAAGATGATCAAGGACAACACAGAGGTAGTGTGCCCTAAAATAATAGGTCCAGGAACTATATCCAGCCATGAATAAACATGAGATTTACAGCATTGACCAAAAACTACTAAAATAAAATGGATAGCACTATTTAGGATAAAAGTAAAAGAAGCTGTCTCTCTGTTCCTGTCTTTGCTAAGCAATTCCAGAAGATAGTGTACACATTCTTCTCTGTGTGGGGTAATGGTTAGTAAACTTCTATTGCTGGTTCCCTTTGGGAAACAATGTTATTTTCATAGGGAAATGGATCCCAAACAATCAAATTCAAGGTGAACAAACAAGGAATCTCAATGGAAATTGCACTTTCCTTGTTCTCACAGAAGGAAAGGGTTATCATTTACTCCAGTGGGCAGGAATTATCCTTTGAGGGACTGTAAAGACAAAAGGCCTCATCCAAGAGTGTTTCTTCTCCTGTCAAAAAAGAGCCATTCTATATATAAAATCTGAAATTAATTCTTTCAAGCAATCTTTTTTTAAACTATGATCAACTAGCAATTTAGTAAAATAATAAACTAATTTAGAGTAAGTAAAAATGAAAAATTATTTTAAAAACTATTAAAGTGAATCCAATTGCCTGGTATGCTCATACCAAAATAAGTCTTACATAATATCTGGGTATAGATTCTCATTCCCTTCTGTGCATTTACTAAATTTATGCATCTCAGCCATAAGGCATGGGTACAAACAGGTCTAAAATTAATAAGGAACGTTGGAAAATCTTTTAAACTGAATTTTCTCCATTGTTTCCCTTAGTAGTCTAATAGAAATTAAAATTTTAAAAAAGAAAGATTATTAGTGAATATGCTAAAAAACAGATAAGGATCCATTTGGGGTTAATATTTTATTATAATCAAGGTTTGAATCAAAGTTTATTTTCTTATTGTTTTGTTCTGGTTTGGGTTTGCATATGGATTTCCAACAGTTCCAGCACCACTCATTTAATCTTTCCATTCTCCACCAAATTGCCTTTGCATCTTTCTTGAAAATCAGTTATATATATGTCGACCTATTTCTGAACTATATTCTGTTCCATTTATGTATTTGCTTACCTTTAAGCCAATGCTATACTGTACTATTTACTGAAGGTTGACTAATTATTGAATTCAGATAGTGTAAGAACTTCATATTTATCTTTAAAATTTGGCTATTTTAGGTTATTTGCCTATTCATATAAATTTTAGAATCAGTTTTTCAATTTCCACAATATTGTTCAACACTGAAAAGAAATTAGCTTTCAAGTCATGAAAAGACAAGGAGGAAACTTGAATGCGTATTACTAAGTAAAAGAAGCCAATGTGAGAAGGCTACATATTATACGATTCCAACTATGTGGTATTCTGAAAAAGGCAAAAACTATGGAGACAGTAATATGACTACTGGTAGCTGGGGCTTAAGTGGGAGGGAGCAATGAATAGGAGAAACCCAGAAAATTTTTAGGGCATTGAAACAGTTCTGTATGATGTTATAATGGCAGATATACATCACTATAAATTTGTCCAAACTCAGAGTATACGACACAAAGAATCAACCCTCATGTAGTTATGGACTGGGGTGATAATGTTATGTCAGTGAAGGTTCGTCAATTATAATAAATGTACCACTTTGGTGGGGGATGTTGATGATGGGAGAGGCTGTGCATGTGTGTTCATCACACCCAATTCCTCATTTAATTTTCACAGACATTTCATGTAGTAAGTGCTATTTTTACCAACATATTTTTTAACAGATACCAAAGATTAAATTTAGTTCATTAATTAAAGATGGTACCAGAGGATATTACAACAGATTCAAAACAGGATAAAAGAATACACACATATGTAGGCAGTCAGGGATATTGAAATAAATGTGTTAACATATATATAAACCTGTTTTGGAGGGGAGGGATCAACCGTATCTGCACTGGATAAAATTAATTTGCATTTCTGTGAACAAGAATCATTTCCACTACTATCATTTTTCTATAGCTTGACAAAACATAAAAATGTTCAAAGAAGATGAAAGGCACAGATAACACAGAAGGGTACACTAGATACTAAGTAATCTTTTTTGCCTATTTCAGAGTCTTTCACAATTTTTCCTGACAGTACTTTAAGGTTTCTTCTATCAGTCAGTCCAATCATGAGATGGAAATCACACAGTAATTTGAACAAGAAAAGCTTAATATAAGCAATATTTAACTACAACCAGGACTGGGGTAACAAAAGGTTGACTAGTAAGAGCAATTCAAGGGACTCTAAAGCATATAGGAAGACCAGCTATAAGGAACAGCTACAACTCTGGGACTGAGGTAGAGCACCCAAGGAAGAGGCACCCACCCCAGGGCTGAGATCCTGATTGTGTTGGAGAGGGCACAGCTTTGACTCACTAGATGGCACAGAAGCCATCATAATGCTGGTTGGCCCAATTTGCTGGAAATGCATCCTCTATGGGGCTAGGGAAAGTTATTCATGGGAGGTATCTCACTGAAGGCAATCTGCTACAAAATCATCCAACAATGTGCCAGGGAAGCTTCTGGCCACCTGGTGCTCTTGACTGCCACAAACCACAGGAGCAGGACACTGGAAAAGGCACACACTCTGGAAGAGCCATGACCTAATGGATCCTCCTCCAGTGTCCACTTTAGAACAGTAATCACTCCCCATTTCCACTCAGTCTACTGACACAAGGACAGTCATTCCCCCTGACACAGGCCAAGGAAAGCTTGTCAGAATCCAGGGTGAGTGAGCTATGCTTCACAAGGGCCTAAATTTCTCTAAAGAGCTGCAAACTAGCTGACCATCCTCAAATACTCCAAGCAGCTCTCTGCCTCAAGCCTTCTCACCTCTTCCCCTACCAACACATGTTTTGAGCACATAATACCCACTCAATAATTGTACATTAAATTGGATCAGAAATATAACTGTGTGTGTGTGTGTGTGTGTGTGTGTTATATTACGTTATTTGTATATCTCCAATTTCTGTGTTTTGTTTAGGAAATGGGTGGGTAATTGTAATTTTCATGCAGGTCTACACAGCTTGCATTCAATATGTAATTGTTCTATAAAGTGAGTTCCTGTACACAAAGATGAAGAGTTTCTTAATCAAAAGCTCTGGGGATAGTAAAAGCAGAGGAACAAAAACAGAAGAATAAGCCAAATTGATACTAAATCAGGAAACCAGATTCAAAGCAGCCACAATGTATATGTATGTTAAATCATCATATTGTACACTTTAAATATATACAATTATATTTGTTATTTATTCCTCAATGAATCTGGAAAACTAATTTTTGATTTTAGAAAATATACTTTTCCAGAAATAATGTTACTTATGTTAAAATACATCAATTTATGATTGTCATTTTTTCAAAGAATCAATAATTATTTTAAACTGTAAAATAAACAGAAAACCAAAAAGTCACATGGTTCAGAGAATTAGAACATGGAATAAAGGTTCATTGAAATAAGAAAAGAAGAGCAAAATGATATGATAATAAATGAAGAGGAAGCTAAAGATACTTTGTTCATACCTTGAATGATAATAATAATACCAGTAAACATTTATGCAGCCCTTATTATGTTCCATGCATTTTTTTTAAAGCTCATTTAATTCTCCCAACAGTTTTGTGCAGCAAGTACTATGATTATCTCTGTGGAAGAGAAGAGGACAACAGATACAAAGGAAGCATGGATGACTGATGATTATTAATTACACTAAAATCTCCCACAGAGTGAAGTATTGTCTATAAACAAACAAAGGTCTTTGAGTTACTGATATAATTTAATACCTTCAGTGTTATCCAATGTCTTTGTGAAGAAAAACAGATACTTCTATAATTAAATGAAATCAATTATAGTGCTTTATAACAAGAAATTTTACTCAGAAAAATTAATACAATACTATAATGGCCAAATAACAACTCCCACTGCAAAACACTAAGAACTAATAAATGCAGAAAAATTACACACTTATCTATATACACTGGTTTACATCTTTCCAGAAAGTTTACCTTTATACAAACACTTTACCACTTTATGAATATGAATTTTCAATTAAACATTTGGGAGAAGTATTAGATTTTCCATTCACTGCTCTATAGGAAATAAGTCACTGATGGGCATACAAAAAGAACAAAAACTATTTTAAAGCTAACTGCCATGCCTGTCTCTTCAGAAAACTTTTACTACTACCTGAGTCACAGCTTAATTTCTTTGGTGGAAGAGAAGGATTGGGGTGATAATCACAAAGGTTTTCCAAAGCAAACTGTTATATATTAATTTCTTTTCACATAGAATCTATTAGCAAAGCAAGGTTCAAGAAAGTTTTTTGAGATTTAAGTTTTCATTTAGAAAGTTTCCAAAGAGCTCTACAAACATACCCTCCTAAGTCTGATGGATCTTTACTAGACATGGAAACAATACAGTGTTTTTCACACCCTTCTATGCTAAGAGTTTAGGACACAGGGATCATTTAAACCATAAATCCTTACATGAAGTTACTTATTCTAAATAATTATTAGACTTCATTTCTTCTACTGGTTGTTGAACACTTAATAAAACTAGTTGGAGATACAACAATTCTCTATTTCTCCTTCAGTTTCCATGTCATTTTAGTCTACATGCAATAGAAAGAAAGAATATATAATAACATTTATCACAATACTTCATTAAGTTGAACATATGCTAGCAGAGCACACTGCCATTTGTGGGGGGTTTTGTGTGTATGTGTAAAATTGATGCTGCCCCCTTCACTACAAAATATCTAGTAACTGAAATTGCAGCCCTGACTGACAAATGGACTTGTTTTAGCTTTACATTGGAAGGAAACAAGACTGTGCATTCTCAATTCACAACTCCCTTTGGCTAAAAGGCCCAGACTTCACAATCAATGCATTATTTTGGTTTATATTGCTCTTTTTTCAGTTATTGAAGGTCTGATCATCACAGCACATAAAGAATATATTATGTTAATTTAAAGCTAAGCAACTGATGTACTAACTTATCATTTTATAAAGGTAAGCCTGACACTTGTGTGTCAGGCTTTGGAAAGTTGTGGCCATCTGGAGTAGCAGCATGAAATTTGGTCTCTATATTTGCATCAATGAAAAGGTTAGCCATATTTTCTGTTTCTAAACTTCCTCTCACAGGGAATTAGGCATACACATTTTCTGTAATCTTTTCACCTCTCATGGTATGCATACATTGTAATAACATATGGGGGAAACATGATAGACAAAGCAATTATTTGTGCTTTCTGTCTTCATGGGCAATCCAAAGGGAAGTAAGAAACATTACAGAAATATCCACAGCATACACTTCTTTAGCTTCCTGGCTATTTCCATGCAGTCATCTTGCTGGTATACTGCTATGGGTCAAATACTTTGAATTTCAATTGGTTAGAGAAATGCTTCTCAAAATATCTGTGGTAAAGGACCATTAAAAATATACCAGTCCCTCAAAACTGATACATTATGAATTATAACAAAATAAACTACTATTTAAGTGGAAAACCTCTACAATACAGGCTCTATTTTGTTACCATTAGATTCAACAGACATGAAACTATTTTGTCAGAGTGCTCTAAAAATTTCTAGATGCTTACTTTCAATTTGGGCATTTACTTCAACCTTCTTAGTGTGTACTAGTATCTCACTGTGGTTTTCATTTGTATTTTCCTGATGACATATTGTTAAGTATCCTTTAATGTGCTATTGGTCATTTGTACATATTTTATCGTTAAGTGTCTATTCAAGTTGTTGGCATATTTTTTAAAAATTGATTGTTTTATTATTGAATTATAAGTTTTTTATACATTCTGGATACAAGTACTATGTCAGATACTTATGCTGTAAGTAAGTTTCCCTGTTAGTGCCTTGTCTTTTTACTTTCATAATGATGTTTTTCACAGAGCAGAAGGGTTCTAATTGTGTTGAAGTCCAATTTATCAAGTCTTTATTTTAGGTTTTTTCTTTTTTGTGTCCTAAGAAATGCTTGCCAAGCTCAAGGTCAAAAAGATTTTTTCTTATGTTTTCATCTGGTAATTTAATAGTTTTAGGGCTTGTATTTAGGGTTAAAGTTCATATCAATTTAAATTTTGTGAGATAAACATTGAGATTCACTTTTCTCCATACCTCTATCTAATTGTTCCAGTACCACTTGTAGAAGCAACTATTATTTCCCCATTTTATTATGTCAGCATTTTTGTCAAAATCCAATTACCATATACGTGTCTGTGTATTTCGAGCTTTTTATTCTATTCTGCTCATCTATTTGTCTCTTCCTATGCCAAGATTAGGTTCTCTTTATTAGTATAGCTTTAAACTGAGTTTTTATATCAGGCAGTGAAATCTTCCAAATTTGTTTTTCTTCTTTAGAATTGTTTTGACTATTCTATGACATTTACATTGCTATACAGATTTCACAATCATTTGTCAAATTCTATAAAATAAACTCTTCTGGGATTTTTATTGGTCCTGTACTGAATTTATAGATCATTTAGGGGAGAATTGACAACTTAATATGAGTCCTAGTCTGTGCACATGACATGTTTCTCTATTTAGTAGTAGTTCTTTAATTTCTCCCAACACAGATGTATAGTTTCAGTGTAGAGGCCTTGTACATAGTTTGCTAAATTAATACCTAAGCATTCTCTAACTTGGATGGTATTGTAAATTATATTTTTTAATTTTAGTTTCTAATTATTCATTTCTAGTATAAAGTAACACATTTTATTATTGTATATAAATCATGTATCCCTTTACCTAGTAAATTCATGTTTCTTATTTCTAGTAACTTTTAATAGATTATTTTGGATGTTATATACATTTAATTACTGTGGTTACTGTGTATTGCTGCCATATCATGCTTCAGTGAAAGACTTCCCACTCAAATGCTGGGAATGCTCTTGGTAGTCAGTGTGCAGCTATTACTCTTTCAGAGAGTGCCTCAGTCGAAGGCAGCAAATTTGCCTGAAGATCAATTCCTTCCTGGATCAGTATAAAAGTTTGTCTACCTTGTCCCAACTCTAAAGTGGCATTCTAACTCCACAGATTCCATGGGGTTACTTGAAGCTTTGTTGGTTTTGTATCTCAGCATGGCTTCTCCCTCTACCCAATATTGCTTCTTTATCCTCCCCACCACAGATATTGATTACAGAGATGTTTCTAAATAAAATCCCTACCTGCTAGTCTCCATCTCAGAGTCTGCAGGCAATCCAACCTGCAAGAGTGATCTTGTTTTCTATGAATTGAGGCTTTTCCTCTTCCCTTCTAAGCTTTGTGCCTTGTACTTCTTTTTCTTGCCTTATTGTACATGCTAGGACAGCTAATGTTGACTTGAAGTTGTGAGAGGAAATATACTTGTCGGTTTTTAGCAGCTTCCCTTTACCAAGTTAATGAAGTCCCCTTATATTGTTTATTTCCCAAGACATTTTATCATAAGTGAGTTATTCAAAATATGTTGTTTAATTTCTAAATACTGGGGATTTTCCAGGTATATCTGTATAATTTATTGAGTGCTAGACTTGATGAATGTTATGCTGTTGAATGTCTGGATGTATTTTCTTCCTTTAAAATGTGTTGACTTTTGTTTAGACAGCCAGTTCCTTGTGGATTAGCCAGGGTTTCAAAGCCTTATTTTGGAGGTCTGTTATAGAGGGGCCATAGCTTTTCCTCTAGGGAAAGTTTAACCTTACTATGAGAATATAATCTTTCTACAGATTCTACTGAATTATCTTAGTATTTAACATTTTTTCTCAATCTGCTTTGTTGGAATTCAAATGCCTACCCCATGCTGTGTGAGTTTTGGGCATTGCTCACCTTATAACTTTTTAGTTTTCCATTGACTGACCGTATGGAGATTCTCCCTCTGAACTTACAGTCTAGGTTTCAACAAAAAATCAAGGCTACTCCATTCAGATTTCTGGACTTCATTCTCTGCTTTGCTTTGTTTTCTTGGTACTGTGATCTGTAAATTATAGCCACTTCAGCCTCCTTCAACTTTATTTTCTGTTTCCCCAACTCAGTAAGATCACACTGTTATTCATTTCCCTTCTCTATGTCTGGATTTCCCCTCCCTATGCTACAGAATAGAAGTACCTCTAGGCAGAAAGTCAGTGATGTTGTAGAACTTCTTCCTAATCCCAAGAATCACAGTTGTGCAATGTCTTTTATCCACTGTCTGTCTGAAAGCCTGAAAGCACTTGTTTATATGTGCTGTTCAATTTCCTAGCTGATAAAGGGAATGTAAATCTGGTGCCAATCATTCCATCAAGGCAAGGAGAGAAAGTCTCTTTATATACTTTTAAAAATATATTCCTATGGGAGCTAAACACAGACACAGACACATATTACTCACATACACATGTACACACAATGCTTGAAAACTCTCTGGCTCTCAAAAAAGAAGCAAGAAAGAAAAATATATAAACATATGGCAGTGCTAGAAAATTTTTATTGAGTAAGAGTTCTGGAGACACTTAGACTTGAAAAGATGAAAACTTGGAATTTGGAAGAAACACAAAATTATATCTGAGATTAGGGCAATAATTTAATTTCTGGGAAGTGTTCTCAGATATAACTATCAATGTGTGATAAAGTTTGTGTATATTTCTAACAGAATGAAGAAGGTCATGTATATAGTACTATATTTGATAGGGATTTAGGAAATGGAGAGATTGTTGGGATTTTTGTAGGTATACAAAATCAATTCTTAAATCAATGCTTAATTCCATCAGTTCCTTACACAAAGTCTGTAGATTAATTTTTATAATGGCTATCCTCACTGAAATTTAAGTTACATACAAATTTGATTCTTAAAAGCAATATTGGGAAGCAAAGAAGATGAAAAGAAAGTTTCATCTTCATCATTATCATTATTGTTATTATTACTCTTATCTAAAGGTCGTGCCTTAGTCCTTCTTTACTTTTTCCTCACCCTTCTCATAACCCTCATAGAGCTTTCACACTCATTTTATTTTTAACACCTTTGACAAATTCTAACTCTATGAAGAGAGAGAGAGATACAAGAGTTATGACCCTTACTCCCAGAGTCTAAAATATAGTCTACTTGAAAGAACACATAAAATAACTCAAATGTTAGATTTTTTAAAAGCTGGCTTTATTTGGTTTCCAGCTGAGTTCTTCAAGTGGATCAGAGAGCAGAAAATTAATTGGTGCTTCTCTGAACCAAATAGTAGTGCCTATGACTAGTTGCCCTTCCCAGATCCTTGTAGCATTGGGTCTTATAATGCTATTATGTGAGTGTTCTCTGGTGGTGGCTGTCCTGGGTTATAAACTGATTTTGATAGCAACAATCCCTGATTCTTCAAAAGTCAAGTTTCAGACCTCATATATTTTCTGACATTGATGAAGAAAAGCTTCAGAGAATAGTCATGAAAGAATTTTCATTTTTAATAGCATATTTAGAGGTTTGATACCTAAAAATTTAACTAAAACAATAATTGCCAATCTGAGGACAAGGCTGTTAGAATAAATTTTGCATATTTTACGCTAAGATAAACAAGAAAACCAAGCAATTTTTATTTAACAAGCTATCCAAATCTGAAGCTAAGACTAGGATAATATAAACATCCACAGAATAGTATTTTTACGGCTCCTCCGTAACCAACTCTTCAAAAATCCTAGCCATCTCTCAGAAATCTGATGCAAAAGCTCTGAAAGCCTTTTGAGTTTCTTGAGAATGGGGCTGGAGAAGGAAGGGGCAGTTGTGTCATATCTGCTCTAGAAACTGCTTTTCATAAAGCTACTCTATTCCTTATAATAATTGGCCTTTGGCACAAATTCCATTTTTACTTAGATAAAAATACCACAAACTTATAAAATATATAAAAATTAAAATTAGGAGATCTGTGAGTTTGAGTAGAATTATACCATCATTATGAATATATGATATCATTTTATGTCTTTATATTTAACTGGAGGTATACTCTGAATAAAACACATTGGAGAATAAGAACAATAATTTACTCTCTAAAATTGTCTGGGAAGTCATTACTTGCTGTGGTACCCAGAGAATTTTATCTTCACCCTCTTCAGTTCCTCTAACTCTGAATTTGTTTGTCCTCATTCTTTTCCTTCTTCAGAATTCTCCTGCTTCACTTTGGCTGCTGATTTTCACTATGGTAGTCTTGCTGCAACCAAAATATTCTGTTCACTATTCCCCTGACCCACTTCAGTTTTGTCCCTAATATACTATAACTTAGTAATACTCTATTTATCTAATTCTTGCTTTTTGTCCTAAACCAAAATAAATCCAATATTTTTCTTATGATCATATGCAATCCACCCCAATTTAAATGAATTGGCTAACTTCTGATCACCTCTAGCATTTATACATAGAAAACTGTTTGTGTTATGAATGGATATTTACAAGCTGTTGTTTCAAATCATGGAGATCAACCATTAGACATTTAAGTATTTCTTTGTCCTGTCTCCACAACTCTACTCTGTTCTTTAGAGAAGGAAAAAAATAGCCCTTAACTCTTTTACTCACATTGCATATTTTGAAAAATCATTTTCATTTGATTTTTAAAATATCTGTTGCATTTTTATTTTACCCCCATAACCCTAATGCAAACTTTCTTTACTTAATGTTGAATTATGAAGAAATTTGGGGTTCATTATAGTTGTGACTAAATAAAATGATATGTAATAGGCCAAGGATTAAGGATACTTAATCTCTGCCCTCTAATATCTAGCTTTGTTTCCTGAGCTACTAATGGAAATTTTATTAAGAAACAAGGTGAAGAGGTACAAAGGAATATTTCATCACCCACAAGGCTTTAAATCCAAACACATATAGAGGTTTGTTGAGTTACTTAAAGAAGCCCTTTCTTCTTGAACTGTCATGTTCATATAGACTAGAATAAAAGCCAGCAGAAAGGTTAAATTTTCGTACTTCCAACCCATTCTCAAAGATAATATGGTGTTTTACCAATTCAAGACAAGGGAATGTATGATGGATGAGAGTGTAAATACGGAGTCAAGGGAGAAGTGAAAGGGTTGGTCCCAAAGCTTCAATAAACATGGTGTATGCCACTTACTCCAGGTAAAAGTCACAGCAAAAATTGCAACAAAGCTAAACAGGGAAGAAAGGCTTTTTCAAGGTGATCGCACTAGGAGAGAGAGATCCATGCATAGTCTGAGCTCAGCTCTGCTGAAACAAAGAGTGGGAGAATTTTTAAGATCTGGGGTTGGGGGAATTGTAGGATACCTGCAATTGCTAATTGGACTTACCCAAAGAGAAAGTAAACTTCCTCCTCTCTTTATGACAGGAGATAATTTTGTAACCTGGAGCAAAGCATCACTGAAGTTAGGCTCCTGACCTCTCACAGAGACTGGGAGGTCAGAGTAGTATCTTCCTTGATGATTACATTTCAAAGGGATGCCCCCCATGTCCCTGAGAAAGATGGTTGTAAGTTGTAAAACTGGCAAGAGACTTTAAAAAAAAAAACCAACAACCTACATTTCAAAGGGGCAGAGAAAAATTGACAATGAAGTAGATGTACTAAATTTTATAAAGTAAATGCTCCAAGAAAAAGAAGGAGAGAAACCTCTCTGGTTATGCTATCTGGATACTCTAAGGACTGGCGTGGGAAGGAGTTCGGGGACATAGAGGCACGAAGAAGTCTATTTAACATTTAGTCAGGCTGAGGGAAATGTTAAGGCCATCTTGGTCATAAGGAAGAGCGACCTCAGAGATACCCCTGAAACTGTCATCTTAGCCATATAAAAGTAGGAAGAACGTCCAAAACATAATAATTAGATATGACATTAGCCTCAAATTCCAAAGTAGAACTGTAGAAAGGTTGACTGAATATCATATATAGCTTTTTCTCCCCTGGTTGTAAACACAGGAAAGAGCTAACAATAAATTTTTACCCTAGGGGTATGATGTAAACTGGAGAACAATAAAGTTACCATCCTAGAGACAAATACTTTTTTCCTACTGTGAAATAAAGTTCATATTTTATAGCAAGACAAGAAAAATTTAAACCTAAAAATTCTCTGCCCTTTGGCCTCCTCTCTCTCTCCACTATACATTGTGTATCAGCATTATGCATTGACCGAACCTTCCCCATCAGCAGGAATACCTGCTCAAACATAAAGAGCAATATTCTCCCAGCGTCAACAAGACAACTCTTTAAAAGATAACATTCCTTCTTGATCATGTAAGGGGTCACATGACCCACCACAATGGCGCTTAGATCTGAATTATGTAAAATGTCAATAGTACATTATCTGACATACAGCCCTCTGTCTCAAAACAATTTATATTAGCTGTGTCTTGACTTCTAAGATGTGGAACAGTTCTCAGAGCCTTCTGAGATGGTCTTCCTGGGTTATTATTCTCAAATTCGGCTCAAATAAAATTTTACAATTCTTTCTTAGATTGACTGATACATATTTTGTTGACACTACTCATTCTCATTCTTTCACACTTCTGTTGAATTTAATATCTATCTTACATATAGATAAATCTTCATTTAATTTAAAATATATTGAACTCTGAAATATGCTGGGCACTGCACTGGGTATTTGGAAATCAGAGATAAGTAAAAATTAGTCTTTGCTTTTTAGCAGTTTAAAATTCAGTGGTAGAATTCCATAGGCAAACAGGTAATTATAGTATCATGGGTAAATACTGTGAGAGATATAAGTACTTATTGCTAAAATGTTCATTTAACTTAGCTTTACTTTGAGAAAAGGGTAGGTCAGAAAAGACAAAGCGAATAACACTTGAAACACACTTCTAATGCTATCATACTTTGCTCAAAAATCCATTAAAACTCATACTCTAAAATGTCTAAACTCCTTAACATATCTTTCAACCTGGCATCAATTTACCTTCTCACACCCTGTCCTCCAGCATGTTTAAACTGCATTAAATCAACTTCATAGGCCTAAATAATTCCCACAGCTATAACTTTATTTATAACATTTCCTTCAACTAGACTACTCCTCCCCCTTCTATATATCCAAATTCAACCTCTCCTTCAAGGTCTAAGTTCACATCTTCCAGGAAATGGACTGGAGAGCAAACTTAAAATGGTAGGAAGACAATCCTCTACTTGTCCTTTCCACTGACCTTAGTATGGTGCTTATCTTTTGGTGAAAATGCCCTATAACATATTTTTTGACTAATTCAAGGTCTAAGTAGCCTCCATCCCTGTGACTTAAGTTGGAAAAAAGACCTCTTTTATATTAAAATTCTGCATTAATTTCAATAGTATTATCAATAGTACTGATTTGCTCCAGTATAAAATATTAATAAATAAATGAATACAAATTACCATCTATTTGAGGGTAAAGTCATGATTTTATTCCTTTTTTTAACTTCCAAGATTCTGTCAAAGTAGCTTCTATATTGTAGCTTTTCAATGAACAAGTGTTAAGTTAATGTTTTCTCTCTTTATATCCCTATTTCCCGCAAATTTTCAAAACTGCTGTATCCATAGGTGTTAAATAAGTGATTATTAAATACTAAATTCTATCCAGCTCTGAATTCCTTGAATGTTATTCTGAGGATATATCTAACCTTTTTTTTCCTCACCTCTTCAATATGCTGTTCTCAACTTTGTCACTTCTCTGCTCTCCGATTTTCATAATTAAATAATATGCTAACTCATACGGTGTTATAAATTTATCCTCAAGTATTTTGCTTCCTAACATCAATTCTCATACAAAAATAAGAAATTTAAATACATGAGATCTGAAGGAAAAGACCTGAGGAACACATTTCCTCTGTGCCTGCCCTAGACAATGAGATGCACAAATTAACTCTACTCTCCAACACCATCTTAAGTTCATCGTCAGCAGCTGACCTAGCCAACTTCCCCAAGGAAATGGAAGCATTCGGGTGTGAACCTCTCTCCTAACAGCTTTATGCCCCCCCATCCTCTTTTTGCTTTATCTCCTTTTTTGCTGACTCTGAGGGAAAAAAAAACTGATTTCTTTTTTTTTTCCCCCTCCAAAGACCTTTTCTTTGTACTTCTTCAAAGATCTGTCTTAAAATTTTCTTCCAGGTTGGTTACTTTCTTTTAGATTACTTCCATTTTAAAAAGAAAAAAAAAGTCAAATGGTTTATAATTAGCCCTAATAAATTTCACTTCTCTCCTTCCCTTCTCTGTATAAGTATCTTAAATAAACATAGGCTTTCTCTATGTTCTTCCTCCCCTTTGTATATGCTAGTCGACTGACTTTAATCTCCTTCCTTATCAGTTACACTGGTGAACCTTCTCACTCTAAAGCCACCAACAATTTCTAATTACCAGACCTTTGGAATCTTATGTCCTATTCAAAAACTGTATCATTTGACATTGTTGTCTGCCATCTATTCTTGGAATTTTATTTTTTATGTTTTAAGACAAAATTGTATATTTCTATTTTCCTCTGACTTCCATCCTAATATTTTACTTTGTTGCTTACTCTTACCTTTTACAGACAGAATTTCTAAAGGAATGGACTTTGGTAAAGGCAATGGGTGTGCATAACAGCTTGGTGCTTGCTTTTGTTTAGTCAATCTTGGCAGGAGACAGAATTATAAGTGCTAATGGTGTGTCTTTTAGAGTGAACTTATTAACTATCTCTTTTACCACTTACTAGCTCTGTAAACTTTCTCTCCTTCATCTGTAAAATGGCCATAATAGTAATAACAAAAACATCTCCCTCAGAGCCGTTTGTAAGAATTACAAAATAAGCCATGTAATGTTTTCAGAACAATGGTTGGAATATAGTAAACATTCAAAACATTTTGGCTATTATTAGCAGTAATAAGATGTGAAAAGTGGAATGGAAGATAAGTGAGTGTGTGCATAAGACAATGATTTCAAACACTCAGAGCACTTTGTTATCTCAGTTTTTTTACACTAGAAAATTTGCTCAAATCATTTCACACCTTAGATTAAGCAGATGCTTTAGAGAATCATCTAGTTGAAGCCTCCCATTTAAAAGAAGATGGAATTGAGGTTAAAAGATTGAAAATGTAATGTCTACATCCCATAGGTAGTTCTGGAATTTTTCTGTGTAATATTCCATTAGATGGAAACTGAATACCAACCTGTTCATGCTTAGGTACTATTTTAAAAGTAAATATATATATATATATTTAGAGGGTTATTATTTTGGGTCAATGTATACCTCTGAGTTTATACACTAAAGAAATCTCTAACTTGTATTTAAATTTCACCATTTCAGAAATTTTGGTGGGACTAGTGGGGTAAATTGAAAAAGCTTTAATTTACCGATACATATTGAAATAAAATGAGAAATACTGAAATAACTCATGTTACAGTCTTTTATTTCGAGTCTTCAATTTTTACCTTCATTCCATATCCATAGGGACTAGATTAAAAAAGAAAGGTCAAATGATTCACCTGAGAGCAACCGGATAAGCAGCCCTCATTCCCAGAAATTTCTGAAGATCTGTGTATTTGCATATACTTGGAAACAGTGAGACCAAGGCCAGGTCCACTTCCTATTGTGGTAGTTCTTATGGGTGTCACCAAAAGCCCAGATAGTGCTGCCAATCATTACAAAAATCTTGGGATGGCTGCTGACAAGAACAAAAAGAGAGTTTTTCAGTGTTTCTTTTTGGTTTGTACTTTCTAACTACAAGGTTTACCTTAGGCTTTTTTCTGGGAGGGTTATATCCTTAAGGCCAGGTCCAGCTGCCTGCCTGTATCACAGCTGACAATTAAAATGTCCTCTGCTGGGGTGAGATATCATTGAACCTAGCACCTCATATTTCTCTTATCTTCCCTGCATATGTCCTAAGAATATGCAGCACCATTAGTAAAATTATCTTTTAAAAAGTTAGTAAAATGCAGGAAGGAGAAAAGAAAATGAGTTTATCTTGAGAGTCTTGGCTTTCATTGACATAATCTGAATATATTCCCAACCGAATTGTGTTGTGTTGTGGTGTTGTTAGTTTGAATTTGTTTTGATTTTCTTTCTATGGGGGTGGGTGAGGCAATTATTACAGTACTCTGCTTTTCCAATAAGGGTTAATACTAACCTTACAGAAAAAAGAAGGTAAAATATAGTTATTCAGGATTATAAATTATGAAAAGATGCATGGGTTTTGCTAAGAACATTATTCAGATATTATATTTTATCATTTTCAAATAAATAAGAAAGTACAGTCAAATCTTATTGGGAGATAAAATTATATACAGTAGTGCCCCCTTACCCAAGGTTTTCTTTCCATGGTTTCAATTTCTTGCAGCCAACCATGCTCCAAAATTATTAAATGGAAAATTCCAGAAATAAACAATTTTTAAGTTTTAATGTGCGTGCTGTTCTGAGTAGTATGATGGAATCTTGCACCTTCCCTCTCTGTCCCACCCAGGATGTGAAGCATCCCTTTTTCCAGTGTGTCCACATACACTACCCAACCATTAGTCACTTAGTAGACATGGTTGTCAGATTATCAAGGTATTGCAGGGCTTGTGTTCAAGTAACACTTATTTTACTTAATAGTGGCCCCAACTACAAGAGTAGTGATGCTGGCAATTTGGATATTCTCCTACTGTGACTATAAATTAAACTTTATCATAGGTATGCATGTATAGGAAAAAATCATAGTGTATATAGGGTTTTTGTTTTTTTGTTTTTTTCTTTTTTTGGCTACGCCATGTGGCATGTGGGATCTTAGTTCCCAGACCAGGGATTGAATGTAAACGCCCTGCAGTGGAAGCATGGTGTCTTAACCACTGGACCCAGGGAAGTCCCAAGGGTTTTGTTCTATCCATGGTTTCAGGCATGCATTGGGGTTCTTGGAACATATTCCCCATGGATAGCTGGAAACTATTGTATTGCTACTGAGCTTGTACTGTGAAGGGGAGCTTCACCAGCAGTAACCTGAAAATGACTTCTGGCAATATTCATCTATCTAAGTTTGGCTAAAGAATTATAAAGTATTCTTAGCTAGTTAGAAAAATAGTACTTTAGGGCTTCCCTGGTGGCGCAGTGGTTGAGAGTCCACCTGCCGATGCAGGGGACATGGGTTCGTGCAAAAATAGTACTTTAAGACAAATTAACATATTAAACTTGGTTTAGCATTTAAAACAAAAAGCTGGCCTCATGTTAAATTAAAGGAGTCATAAAATAAAAGTTAGTTTAAAAATGTATATGCTAATATTATTCTAATATAAATCTACAATTAATAGGGTAAACTTTTACTGTTGAATGTGAAAGTTGTGACCGTAGCTGCCAAATGCTACAATTCATTAAAAATTAGTATTGACATGTATATTTAACTAATAGGTATAAGAAGGAAAGAATCATGTTTTAAATAGACCACGTCAGTTTTAATAAGCAATCTCCTGGATAGTTGATATATCCAACAGTTTTTGTCACAACACTCCTGGGAATTTGAGATAATAAATTGTGCTTTACTTTTCATCGAGAGTACACTGATAATCTCTGAGAATTCAAATATTTTATCTTTGTGATATCTTTGTAATGCTCAATAATTAGCTTCTTTGACCTACATTCACAGTACAGAGAATAAAAGTATGGTATGAATAATTATTTATTAATAATATAACTTAAATTAAGCACAGTTACTTTTTCCCCAAAGATGTCTTTCTTAATCTTTGATGCCTTTGCTTTCTATCATAATTGCAAAACAGATTTTCTCATTATACTCATCTGCCTATCTGCAACTCATAATTTTCTAGTCTTGAACAAATGCATTCATTATCAACACTAAAACTGAGTATTAAGGGAGAGATTCAAAATGTGGCATTGATATCACAAAATTTGATTTTCATTAAATCATGATAACTTCAATGGAAGGATCAAAAGTAATTATAACCTAGCAAATCTGTTTCAGCAATAAGACTATAGAGTTAATTTTATATCTCTTCCCTGAGTCATAACTATTCCTTAGTTCTTTAGATTCTTCATAATAAAATGTTTTCCCCAATCTGTTAGTGGGTATCAGCAGAACAAAAGTGCTGAAATCTTTGTATATGTATAGTAACATTGAGTTTAAATATAATTTAAAACAATAGGTGGTAAGTGTAAAGTTATATTAGGAAATCATCAAGTGGAGTCTGTAATACTGACAACATGGTGGTATATGGTCACACTCAAGGACCTCACCATACTTGAGTCTGATTGTGATTAATCAACAAAACCACCTTTTTCAAACTCTGATTCAATTTTGGAGAAGTTTGAAAAATATATAAGGATTATGAAGGAACATTTGTTTCATTTCAAAAAGGACTAAATCTGAATGCTTAAAAAGAAAAAAAGAGTAAAAAGCAACTGAAGCCGAACTCTCTTATCTAATCCTGTCATCATCACCCATCCTGTACCAAAATGACAGAAAGAAGCATTCAGACTTATATTTATGGTGAAAGAAGAAAGGCAAGACAAAAAGAAAGGAAGGAAGGAAAGAAGAAAGGAATATAGGACAGAGTTGCCAGGCTAAAGTCTAGAGACATGAGAGAAGAGATAATTTTGGAGAGTCTTAGAAATGTCTGTTTCCATGAGTTTTAAAAGAAGACAAAAGCAACTGAGTGAAACAACACATATTCAGTAATAATATTCAAATAGGTAGAAAAGAACACTTTGTACTTCATTTGAATAAAGTAAATAATTTGAAATTCATATAGACCTTTCCACAGACATCGGATGTGATAGATATTTGAAAATGTTATTGATAGAAAATAAATAGCTCTGACTTACCACAAATGTTAGGAGTAAACCTGATGATGAGGAGAAAAGGAATGGAGATACCTGGGTAGGGTAACAACAGTCCTTTAAGAGAAACTGAGGCAAGCCTCTAGCATCATCACAGAATTATAGCACTGCAAGGATTACTGAAGGAGAGGCACTTTACAAACCTGTCAGGTGGTAGGAATAAGAAGCACAGTTGGCACTGGTGAACACATTTTTTGGAAACATTCTAGATACCTGAATTAGAGTAAAAAGACCATATCTTAGTTTTTGGCAGAGTGCTAGTGCAATCTTCCCTCTAACCACCTCATACTATTTCTTTAGTGGATTTTTATTCGTTAGGAGGCTGAACCAAATAGAGTCTCTCTGCCTGCACTGAAACATGTAGGTTTTATTAGACATAATACCTGCAAAAGTGCTGGAAACATTTTGTTCTTTTCTAATCCACCAATTTTTTAATCAACAAAGAAGTTTTGTATCCTAACAATGTCCCAAAAGATGATTCCTTTGGTAAACAAATATTAGCTTTTTTTTTTTCTTACATTGTATTTTGGAGGTACTCTTTGGTTTTGCAGTATCCATGTTGAAAAAGTTAGTGAGAAATTTCTCATTTAAAAAGCGGACCACAGATCCAAGAATACAACATACACTACTAAATAAACAGCATTATTCTTTCTCTCCATCAACAATTATCTAGTTTATTCTATATACAAGGCTCTGGGCTTAGTGTGATACCAAGCAGTACATCATCCAGGATAGTCTAGGTTATGCTCTGTTATCAAACAACTAAGCAATCCAAGTGGTTTAAAATAACATTAGGTTGTTGTTTAATCCCACTGAGCACCCACATCAAAAGTAGCCAGATGGGGATGACTCATCATAGTATTGCAGGAAATCAGGCTGACAGAGCAGCCTTCATCTCAAAGGTACCTATTGTGGTGCTAGAGGGAAAAGTGCTCTATGGAGTCCCATATCGGCAATTAAGTGCTTGGTCACAGAAGTGACCCACATCACTTCTGCTCACAGGGCACTGGTTACAATTAATCACATGGCCACAACAACAAAGGGACCAGGAAATGCAATATTACTGTGGCATGGATGTCAGAAAGCTGGGAATATTTGTGTGACAGCACTCGTGATTACTACAACAGGACTGAACAAAGTCGGTTTATTCTCTGTCTTCCTGAAATTCACAATCTACTAGGGAATTCAGAAAATAAATAGGTAATCAAATATGTCTACAGTTCTAAATCATTGTGAATACTGTGAATGAATGAAGAGGGTTTATTATTAGAAAATAATGGATGAGACACTTTAGCTAATATCTCTGAGAAAGTGGCATCTAATCTGAAATCTAAAGCATAAAAAGGAGTGTATTGAAAGTCAGCAAGAAATAGGATCATGTGTCATAAGGCAGTGATCCATGTAAGATGTTAAACATAGTAGTAAATAGTTGATATTTAAACTAAACTTTAAAATACTTGAGATTTAAAATAAAATGACATGGGAGAATTTTAAGCATGTGCATTAGATATACAACATGTAGATAACAATATCCAAGAAAATTTAACATAAAAAAGATTTGTGGGTTGAAGAATTAAGAAGCTCGATGATGTCAGGGTTCTGAATAGAGCACTTTATATTTTTCCTGGATTTTCCCTTATAGCAGAGGCCATGCTATACCACCCAGCATCTCCTATAAGGGCTGAATGACTTATTATTCCAGCAGATCACCTGTGTGCTCTCCCTGGCAATGAAAACTGCTATCAGCTGAATACAACCACGTTGCTTAAGGTCCTAATACACTCCTGGGGCAACCTATGTCCAATGAATATTTAATACATAAGCATGAAGTCATGGCCTCTTCTCTCCAACTGGGAAAAGTATGCATGGCTATTCTTACTGTCAAGATCCCAGTGGGGTTGGCTGAGGCTTTGGTTGAGACTGCAAGACCTGATTTTCTCCTGTGATAAACCATACTTCCTCCCCCTCTGCCACAGTGCTGATTCTAAGAGGATTTCCCCCAATTTTATTTTTCAACAAAATTTCTGTATGCATCTCTATCACAGAGTCTGTTTACCTAGGAATCTGAACTTTAAAAACTGGTTCCAATGTTAAGAACTGTGAAGGTTATGCGATTTTTAGCCTACCTGCAAACAAATCATCTAGCTTGCCTAAGTTTGATGGATGTTGGCAGAAGACAGAAGAGGACTATGACAGACACAGAGGGCAGTTTATTACCCAGAGTAATAATAATAGTCAGATTAACATTTGTGTTTATTCCCCAAGCTCAGTTACCACAGGGTTACACAACGCCGGATGATGTAGTGCATTCAGAGTGATGTGCATTACAGGAAAGGAAACCAAAGTTTAGTGTACCCAAAACTTATAAATGGACAGTTAGCCTGACAAGGCTTTGCCACAGGAAGACATTATCTTTATATTAGTGGACAGTAAACAAACCTTCCCTTTGCTCCAGAGGGAGACACTATCTCTATTTTAAAGGGTATTTTCTGTATAAGCATTCTAGAAAAAATGGTCTGAAACAAAGGCAGTTATTGGAGAATTGTATCCACACACAAGGAGGAATTCTCAGAAAATGGTAAAAATGGGTTTTCAGAACTGGATATTCCTCCAGCTGGCTGGCAATGATAATCACAGCACTGTGCATAAAAAAAAAGTGCAATTATTAAAATATTCATCAGTCATGAACTGGGATGTTATATTTATAAAGGAATTGTATTAGCCACTAGAGTGTATTAGGTGTTATAGAAATGTGGGTGAGATATTAATTATAAGGATAATGGAATTAAATATTTTTTGCTCAGAGCACTTGATTTTCTAGATAAATACAATAAAAGGCTGACTGTGATAAATCTAAAAGTTAAATGTGTAAAACTCAACAATAAGTAAACAAACAACTCAATTAAAAAATGGGCCAAAGACCTTAACAGACAACCCATCAAAGATATACACATGGCAAATAAGCATATGAAAAGATGCTCACATCATATGTCATTAGGGAAATGCAAATTAAAACAACAATGACATACTACTATACACTTGTTAGAATGCCCAAAATCTGGAATACTGACAATGCCAAATACTGATGAGAATATGAAGCAATGGGAATTCTCATACATTGCTGTTAGGAATGCAAAATGGTATAGCCACTTTGAAACATAGTTTAGTTTTCTTACAAAGCTAAATATACTCTTACCATATGATCCAGCAATCATGTTCCTTGGTATGTACCCTAAGGAGTAGTTGAAAATTTATGTCTACATAAAAAACCTGCACATGGATTTTATAGTAGTTTTATTCATAATTGCCAAAACTTGGAAGCAACCAAGATATTCTTCAATAGGTGAATGGATAAATAAACTGTGGTACATCCAGACAATGGAATATTATTTAGCACTAAAAAGAAATGAGCTATCAAGCCATGAAAAGGCATGGAGAAATCTTAAGGGCATACTAAGTGAAAGAAGCCAATATGTATGTGATTCCAACTACAGTTGAACTTTGCATTGTCGGGGTTAGGGCTGCCAACACTTTACGTGGTTGAAAATCCACATATAACTTATAGTTGGCCCTCTGTATACATGGTTCCTCTCCATCAGTGGTTTTGCAACCACAGAGTCAACCAACAGTGGATCATGTAGTACTGTAGTATTTACTATTGAAAAAAATCTACGTTAGGTGAACCTGTGCAATTCAAACTTGTGTTGTTCAAGGGTCAACTGTATATGACATTCTGGAAAATACAAAGCTATGGAAATAATTAAAAGATCAGTGATTGCCTGGGGTAAAATGGAGGGGGAAGGATTAATAGGCAAATTGTAGAGAATTTTTAGGGCAGTGAAAAAACTATGTATGATATTATAATGATGTATGTACATCATTATACATTTATCCAAACCCACAGTGTACAATACTAAGAGTAAACCATGGACTTTGGGTGATAATGATGTGTCAGTTTAGGCTCATCCTTAGTAACAAAGTTATCATTCTGGTGAGTGATGTTGATAATGGAGGAGGCTTTGTGGAGGCAGGGATATACGTGTAATCTCTGTACTTTTCTCTCAATTTTGTTGTGAACCTAAAACTGCTCTAAAAAATAAAGCTTGTAAACAATTAATTGTGGCTATCAGAGAACCTACTCAGCAGCTGTAAAGAGACTCTTATCTCCCTTCAGTAAGCAGGCAGAAAAAACTGAGCCTTGATACTTAATCATAAGCATAATGAGGCTCCTAGACACATCTGCTGTGCCAAGATCAGGGTCTTGATTAGGAAAGAATGAGATACTGTGATACATCATTAAGGTATCTGAGCTGATGCACTTGAAAACTGTGAATTCCCAGATTCTCCTAAGCCTGCAAAAGTAGTCTACCCCATCTCCTAAATTTTGATATTTCTCCTTAGTTGAAAATTATGCAAGACAATACATTCTCTGACTTCCACAAACTGTCTCTATCTTCCATTCTAGCATTTAAACCCGTGGCTAAGGTTAAGCTGCAGCCAGGAAAGTGTTGAGACTGTTAAAGGAAGAATGGAAGAAAAGGTACTGTACCCTGAAAACAGTGAAATGTATAACCTACGTGTGCAAGCTGGATCCAGGAGAGCACAGCATACAGGGCTATATTCTGAGGATGCTGAATCAAATGAGCAATGGCTAGAAGGTAAGGTTGGCTAAGGGAAACTTTATCGATGGGAGAACACTTTCCTGGAATTCATGATTTATTACTCTGGTAAGAACCCTGGGAAGTGGCACAAACATGGTACTCATATGTCTCCTGGAAGACTGGAAAATTTTATCGGCTAAACTAAGTGAATTAGAGATTCTAGAACTGCTGTAATGGAGAGGAACAAAAGACTCAGAATTGAGCATGCTAGATTGCATATGCTTATGTAAAGCTGGAAGATTTGTCAGAAAAATATTTTCACTGGAGGACTTGGAGGACAATCCTTTTACCAAAGCAATAACAGTTGAGAGAGAAAAAAACATCACTGAGAATCTACTTTGTTGGCTTGGAGGAAAGGCTGTGTAGATGGAAACTGAAGATGGGGATTTAAGGTTTAATTTGGAGGGATATTCAACGGATATCACTGACAGATCAGAAACTGTGTATAAGAGTGATAAGGTAGTGAGGATGCATATATTTTCAATCAAAGCCAAATATTTTCTTGAAACAGTTCAGTTCATAATTTTTGCCTTTCGCTGATAAAAATATTTTCTTGTCACAAGAATAACAGTAGTAATAATAATGCATAGATTCACACTTCAAGACATATCTGTGTTAGGAATTTACATCTCATGCCCAGGTCAGAGTCTTCTTTCATGAGTTATTCAGGTAATTAGTTTTATGGACTATTGCCTTGTTGGCATATCACTCTTTTCCAGTACTCCTGATATTATGTGTGCCTATAAATTATTTTATAAGCAATGTTCTCACTCATGTTTCTGTTAAGAATTTCCATTAACAGGAAATAATATAAATTAAGCAGAGAGCCAGGAAACTTACACTAAAGACCAAATTCTCTGTGCTGACCAAATCTCAAACTGTTTGTGTCCTTTACCTTGCTTACCATGACTGAAAAGATCAGAGACACAGGTTATGATCAAAGCTGGTGGTTCCTTACATCTACTGCTTTAATTCCTCCTCTAAATGAAAGCTCATGCAAATGTTAACAAAAACTGTGACTTGTCAGATTGATGTCCATTTATGATCTGTTTAAATTCATTCTGCAGAGTTTACCTTTTTTGCAGGATAAGTGACCTACAAAATCATTGTGAAACACCCAAAATGGTCCATGAAATGTTGATTGTACAAGCATACCTCATTATACTGCAGTTCACTATATTGCGCTCTGCTGATACCTTGTTTTGTTTTGTTTTGTTTTTTAATAAATTGAAGATGTATGGCAACCCTTCATCAAACATCTATTGACACCATTTTTCTAAGAGAATTTGCTCCCTTTCTTTTGCTGTTTCACATTTTGATAATTCCTGCAGTATTTCAAACATTTTCATTACTAGTTGTATTTGTTATGGTGATCTGTGACCAGTGAGCTTGATGCTACTATTGCAGTTGTTTTGGGGTACCATGAACTGTGTTCATATAAGATAGTGAACTTAATCTATAAATGTTGTGTGTGTTCTGACTGCTCCACCAACTGGTCATTCCCCCATCTTTCTCTCTTTTTCTCCCCCGGCCTCCCTATTCCCTGAGACACAACAATATTGAAAGTAGGGCAATTACTAACCCTACAATGGCCTCTAAGTGCTCAAGTGAAAGGATGAGTCAATCTATGTAGCAAACTTCTTTGTGGTATTATTTCAAGAAATGGCCACAGCCACCCCAACCTTAAGCATCTATCACCTTGATCAGTCAGCAGACATTAACATCAAGGCAAGACCTTCCACCAGCAAAAAGATTTTAATATGCTGAGGATTCAGATAATGGTTAGCACTTTTTAGCAATAAAGTATTTTTAATTGAGGTATATACATTGTTTTCTTAAACATAATGTTATATAGTATAAACATAATTTTATATGCACTGGGAAAACAAACATTTCATGTAACTCACTATATTGCAGTATTTGCTTTATTGCAGTGATCTGGAACCAAACCTGCAATATCTCTGAGGTATGTATGCTTGTACTTCATTATAACAATTAAGCTTCATGGTTAACTGAGCCATAATTCTACTAGATCATAAGCTTTGAAACTTTGAAATCCAAGTCACTCGATAGCCATAGCTTTCAGACAAAATCAGATTACAAAGTAAATATCTTATGTGTATTGACTTGGGCAAAATTCTATTTACTCAAATAAGTGACCAATTAACCAGTGAAAACTACAGTTTTTGGTTTTGAGAATGAATGTAAAATGAATGTGCTATCACAAGATGATGTTTTAGGAAATACAGTGTACAATTATATTGGCTGTGGTACACTGACATCTGGGCCTAAAGACTGATTTTATCAATTGCAAAAAGAGAGAAAAGCAGCTTCCAGAATTGCTGGAAGAACTATGAAAAAAATAAATCATTATTTTGAGCTAGCATTTAAAAGATGTCTGAATATTTATTATTTTAAAAATTTTGGGAAGTTACTAGAGCAAAAACATATTATGCTTTAACATAAAACTTGAGTTTATGGAAAAATTACAAAATCAGACTGAGAATTTTAGAAAACAAACTTTATTTGCCAAATATTATGTTGGCATCCTAAAGAAGAAAATATAACAAAATTTCTAGAAAATACCCTAAGATTTTAATTAATTTATACCTTTCATTGATATATAGTTCTACCTATCTCTCATCTATTATCTGTCTATCTATCTATCATCTGTATATGACATCATAGTGGATTTTGGGGAAGGCAAACGTCATTTACCTCATGTGCAGAGAAATGAATATTATGAGTATCTCAGTACTCTTAGTCTTTTTCTGCTCGCTCACTCACTCTAGCTCTGGGAAGGAGGAATCAATTGGCATCTAAGATCTCCAGAAGGAATTCTGTACTTCACTGTAGAGGAAACCTGGCATTTGCCAGGTCTGCCTGGAAAAGAGTAAGGAAACCTTTACTTCTGTGGTTTTGTATTAAGATGTTCATGTTTGCCAAATATTTAAGTAATGGTCTCCAACTGTTCTATCAATAACAACATTGACACAGTAATTTGATCTCTACCTGCGTATCTCCTGAGCCTTTTACTCAGAGTTCATATTCTTGAAGAAGATGTGCTACAGATCAAGTCCTATAATGGTGACTAGGAATATGGCTGCTAAACAACTCAGATGGCTAGGTACAAATCTTAGCTCCATCACTTTTAGACCTATGAATTTGGTCAATTCACTTATATAATTTCTATTAGTTTCTCAATATGCAAAATGAGATTTGAATACTACCTGATACTCCCAGGTACATAACAAGAGCTCAGTAAGTGTTATCTATATCTATATTTATACCAATAAAGTATGTTTTATGATGTCAAGTATACATATTTAATATTCACAAATTAAATTAGATTTTGTTATACTTAATATATCAGGGAATGGACTACATTCTTCAAAATGTAATTAACATATGGGATAAAAACTATTTTCTAGATTTTTCCAATTTATTGAAAAGTGAGCTGAAACTGATTATCAGTAACCTTCAGTTAAGCTTGCACAGTATTTAAAAGGTAGGCAAATATAACACTCTGGAATTAGATTGACATAAATGAATAATGCTTTGTAGTTAGAAGTACTGTAGAATGAGAAAATCCAGTTTACCTCATCACTTTGTGAATTTTTTGAAGAGGAAATGTAAATTGATCTTTCTCTCTAAAACAACAAAAATGCTTTAATGAATTGAATGTGTGAAAGTTCTGAGGTTTTAAATAGAACATTTTCTCAGTAAAATCTACTAACATCATCAGTTTCACACAGCAGAAGGTAGTTAAGATATATGCTAATCATGTTTACAATGGCAGTCTTAGAAATTAATGTCTTCCAAAATATTTTTTTTCAAATTTTGAATGTTTTCATGGAGGGCTGATTGTATTTGCTAAATTTTAAAATATAAGTTCATACAAAAGAATAAGTGTAAAACATTTTTTAATTAACTCATTCCAAAAGAGCTAATCTATTTTTCTAAATGCTGTTTTTAATTTATACTTTATGCTTTGTGGAAACTGTCCATATTTCAACATTACTGAACTGAATTCTTTTTCATTCATTATGAAATGAGAGAATTTTTTAAAATTAAATTTTTATTTCCTGGAAATTTATAAGGTATTTTATCTCCATGCCCTTTTAAACTTGTACTCAGCTTATTTGGAGAAATATGTAAGACATTCCCCCTCAAGCCCCCCGGCCTCATTTAAAGACATTATTTTCTCTCGGGAATTCCCTGGCAGTCCAGTGGTTAGGGCTTTATGCTTCCATTGCAGGGGGCATGGGTTCGATCCCTGGTCAGGAAACTAAGGCCCCACAGGCTACTCAGGATGGCCAAAGAAACAAAACAAAACAAAACAACAACAACAAAAAGTCACTTTCTCTCAGTTTCAAAGTTATAGCAAATGTTTCTGGAATCAAAGTGTGACAGTTAATGTTAATAAATTAATATAACAGCTTATCTACCTTAAAATTAAGAATAAATCAAAATCTCCAATATATTATCTCATGGCAAAAGAACCTTTGATAATTCTACACTATCTTTCTAATTGAATGATGTGATTGTATCATTCATAAAGTTTTATCATTAGGATATATATTTATCATTTTATATAAACACAATCTATGTAATGTGTTCCTAACATACATGTTGAAAATCTCCAATATAGTTTTTATCATATGGTTGTTCTAGAAATAATTGGCTAATTCAATAAATACACAGTTTTGCTTCTGAGTGATTTTGAGAAGCTATTAGTAAGTCAGCACTTCTAATGAAATCTATTTTAAAAATTCAGAGAAATAATCTTTTTGAGAACAGAAAAATCAGGAATGGGCTAAAGCTGCAGAAAATTATGAGCCATGGAGAGGTAATCTGAACTCAGCCACTAATATTGCCCTGGAGGTATTTCAGTTACTAGATTAAGATACAAATCAAAGAACCCAAGATGGCCCTTCTGGGGACAGAAAAACCAGCAGAACTTTTGAAGGACACATGGGTGAGGCACTACATAATCTGGTTTTTTCCTAGGACATCTGCTGAAGTTTTGGGCTGTGCAACTTGAGCAGGAAGCTAACTTCCTAAGTGAAAAGGTGTTGAAAAGCAAAGAAGAGTTATTTGCTTTTTTGTGAAACAAAAATCCAGAGGGACCATGAAGAACACTCAGGACTCTAATTTGAGAACATGTGAGAGCTAATAGAAATGTCGAGGTAGCATAAGCATTACCAGAACAGCAACCCAGCTGAGGGTAAGCACAGTCCCTGACTAGATAAAAGATATTGACTACTACTTTATCACTCTAATAGAGGGAAAATTATATTCTCTCTGGAAGAATTTAACATCATTTGGGGTCTTTATATTTTTTATACAAAAAATACTACAGTCAATTAAAAAAAAAACCTATCAGACATGCCACATGATCAAAAATCATAACAAAAATGAGGCCCCAAAGGAAAATATTTCCAAGGATTATCCAGATATTAGAGATTGGTGACAAAGTCTTTAAAAGATCTATGTTACATTTAAGAAAAGAGACCAAAATATGGAGAAAACAATTGAAAAAACAAATTTTTTCCATAGAATTGCATAACAAAAAATTAAATAGACAGACTGAAACTGAAAAATCAAACATTTGTAACAAACAATCTAGTGATAGCTTTCACAAAAAATTAGTGTTGACCTTAAAAATAAAACAGTGAGTTAGTTTATCAGCAAAAATGGGTTAATTCAGGAACAGCAGAGGAATTACAATTTGGGACATGCAAGCTACAGCAAAAGCTATAGGCAAGGCCAACAAACAAAGGAGATGAACATTATTTTATAGAGAAAAAGGAAGAAGTCGGGAGGGGTTGTTTTGAATGAAAGAGCATTGAGGAAATGTGAGAGTTCAGGGTGATAATGGTTTCTCATAGGCTGGGCTGCTGGCATAGTCAATTTCTTGTAGTAGATGCAATGTACATCTTTTCCCGTTTGGGACTGTAACTGATGATTCTTTCCTGTTGATGATTCTTTTGTTAGGGTCTGCAACTGGCAATTCTTCCTGTAATCAATATCGAGTGATACTGCAGAGAGCTCCCCCTTCTGGTCTCCTGATTTCACTTTAGTGGGATTTCCCTTTATTAATTTTCACATTAGACACCACTGAAGTCAGAAATAGCTAACTATAAGATATATCAATATCAATCATATAGACTGAAGCACAGAGGGGTGAATGAAAAATACACAAAAATGTTTTAAAACCTTGTGGGACACAAGGAAAAGTTCAAAGATACATGTAATTGGAACCTCAGAGAAAAAGAAGAGAGTGAATGGCATTAGACATTATTTGAAGATACATTATTTAAAAAATTTTTTCAAAAACTGTCAAAAGGCAGTAAGTCACAGATTCAGGATATTCTGTAAATTGTAATTGACAGGAGGAGGATGAAGATCAGGAAGAGGAAAAGGAGAAGAAGAGGAGAAGGAGGAGAAGGAAGAAGAAAAAGAGGAGGAAGAGGAAGGAGAAGGGAGGGAGGGAGGAAGGAAAAACATAAAAGGAGCAATAGTAAGACATTAATTTGACTTTTCAGTAGAAATAATGGAAGACATGGAATGATATCCTCAAAGGTCGAAAGAAAATAATTATTAAATTATAATTCCACACTCAGTGAAAACATCCTAAAAGTGATGACAAAGTAAACACATTTTCACACAAACTGAGAATTTATTGTCAGGAAAGAATGTAAAATGACAGACATAAAACTACAAAGGTAAATCAAATGTATATTTACTGAACAAAGCAATAATGGTTATGTGTTAAAAATATAACTCTCTTGATGAGAAAATTCTGGGAAGGTGGCAGAGTAGGAAGCACCAGAAATCTTTCTCCCCAACTAGACAATAATGGCACTGGCAGAATCTGTCTGATGTAACTATTTTAGAACACTGGAGCCTATTGATGGTCACCACTTGCAGATCATGGCTTGGATGGTAAATTGTGGCTAATTTTCATAAATTTTAGATCTTAGTACAGTAGTACCTACCCATCCCTCACTCCTTAGCTCTATGACAGGCTCCTGTTCACATGTTCCTGGAGCAGTTTACATACAGCATTCAGAAGCCAGGGTGGGCACAAAGGATGCTGTCCTCCAAAGATTGGAGATATGGGCTGTAATACCTGAGTGCTGCTTCTGATCACAGACATGCAGACACAGAAGTGGCCAGCCATTGTTGTCACACCTCCACTCATGTTTCAAGCCCCTCCTTCTGTGGTTGAAATGACTTTCACAGAATTTAAAAGGGCTGGCACATTTTGTCCCCCCCCCGCCCTTTATTTTTCTAATTTTACCCTTTTGGGAGCCAAATATTGAAGACGAGGACATCAAAAGCAACTACATATTAGGGGGAAATTTAACACAAACCATGCATGCCCAGAGGAAGGTGCAGGCTCAGAAAAGACCTGAGAAGACCTTGAGATTACACCTCATACTGATCCTCGATACAGAAACAGCCTACAACAATCAAAAAAGTGAAAACAACAACAAAACCCAGCTAACCCTGGGGAAGGGAGAGACTTTGATTTCCAAAGCTGCTACATTATTTGATTCAATTATTTGATGTCCAGCTCTCAACCAAAACATCGCAAGGTATACAAACAAACAGGAAAGCATGGCTTATTCAAAGGAAAAATCAATCAACAGAAAATGTCCCTGACCAAAACCTGATGGTGGATCTACTTAAAACAACTATCTTAAACATGCTCAAAACATTAAAGAAAGATAAAGATAAAGTCAAGAAAACAATTTATGAATAAAATGGAAACATTGACAAAGAGAGAGAAAACCTAAAAAGGAACTAAAAATAAATTCTGGAGGTGAAAAGTATAATAATGAAAAATCCACTAGAGGTATTCAAAGGCAGATTTGAACAGACCGAAAAAGAACCAGTGAACTTAAAGATAGAATGATGGAAATGATCAAATCTAAGAAACAAACAAAAATAATAAATTGAAGAAATGTGAACAGAACCTCAGGGACTTGTGGGACACCATAAAAGAGATGAATGCACACATTGTCAAAATTCCAGAGGTAGAAGACGGAGAGATGGGGGCAGAGAGAAATTTGAAGAAATAATGGCTGAAAACTTCCCAAATTTGATGATATGAACATAAACATCTGAATGTTTCTGTGAGAGTGTTTTTGGATGAGTAATATTTAAATTGGTAGACTGAGTAAAGCAGAGTGACCTCCATAATATATGTGAATCTCATCCAACTATTTTAAGGTCAGAATGGAACAAAATGTTGACCCTCCTCCAAGGAAGAGAGAATTCTCTCTTGTTCTGACAGGCTTCAAACTGGATCGCTGGCTCTTCCTGGTTCTACAGCAACCTGATGGCCTCTGAACAGGAACTGAGATATCAACTCTATAGATTTTGGGTTTGCCAGCGTCCATAATAGCACAAGCCAATTTCTTATGTCCTATTGGTTCTGTTTCTGGGGAGAATTCTGACCCTAATACATTGGCAGTGAATGAGTCATTATCTTGAAAGTTGTGGAGAGTCTGAGGACGAGCATTTAATCAGGTATTCAAAATCAGAATCAGAAGTACATGGTGATTAATTTTCTTTGCTTTCAGCATAAGCAGATGATACTTAACCCATTGTTTTCACATGTACGTCATGTGTGCTTCTTCAGTCAGCCAAACCACCCAGGAATTCTCAAATATTCATCTTACTCTTTCTATGGTCCATTGTCATATTGGGAGCTCATGGTATTTTGCTTTAAAATCACACCATACTGTATAAGTTTAGCATAGAAAAAATACATTTAGGACAAGATAAAGATCATGTGAGTTCTTTGAAACATGAAAATAGTGCATGAGTAAAACAGACTAAAGAATCATACAAAGATATTTACTTTTTATTTCAATTTTGGTTTATGGATACACAGAGTATATTTCAAATATGTTTTTAAAATAATATTGTTTGTCTAGAAACTGCTGTGTTGAGAGAATGAGTAATTTTTTTTCCTGAAACTGGAATGATAAATATTACTTTTTATAGTTTTTTAGATTAAAATGACATTAAAAATATCATTCAAAACATGGCATAATTTTTCAAAATCTGTTAGTGCAAAACGTTTTGAACTGAATAATCATCATGTCAGATACACATAAATTTGTAGACAAAGGATGCATAGACATTAAAAGCAAAAGTAGAGAGGGGGAAATGGAATTTAAATGTTCTGATATTCTAGCATTATCAGAAGAGTGATAAAAGTAACAATATTTAAACTGCAATTTGTAAAGGGAGCATATGGTAATATCTAAATGAATCAATAAAATAGGGCTTCCCTGGTGGCACAGTGGTTGAGAGTCTGCCTGCCAATGCAGGGGACATGGGTTCGTGCCCCGGTCCGAGAAGATCCCACATGCCGCAGAGCGGCTAGGCCCGTGAGCCATGGCCGCTGAGCCTGCGCGTCCAGAGCCTGTGCTCCGCAACGGGAGAGGCCACAACAGTGAGAGGCCCGCGTACCACACACACACACACAAAAATCATAATTAACAACATAGGGAAAAGCAGAACAGTAAAAATAATTCGTTAATCAAAAAGAGGCCAAGAAAGAAAAGAAAATTGAATACAAAATAATAGCAAGCAAATAGTAGTATGGTAGCTATAAAAGTAAACATTAATTACTTAAAGTGAAGAGACAGAAATCTTCAATTAAAAAAACAATTTTAATGCTGTTATGTCAACTTCATGTTAGATATCCTCATTCCCCTTTTTGCAACTCAGCAGTCAGGTATCTATGGACTTCAGTACAACTCTGTAGGTGTCAAAGACAACTTTGTAGGTATAAAAAGGCTTCTTCCATTTTTAGAATCCTATTTTAGTCATTCCTCTCTAATAGCTTTCCCATGAGCCTAAATTCCAAGGTTCTACCAATTGAGAATGGACATACATGCAAGGAAAAAACGGTTAAATAATTAGAAACTTCTTCATACAGGTATAGAAGATAAATATATGATTATTAAAATTAATTAATATACTTTAATTTTATGAACTCATGTTCATAAAGCTATGAACTCATCTAGAACAAATAAAGCTATGAACTCATCTAGAACAAATAAAGCTGACTTTTTATAACCCACACAGTATGCCATGCACTGTATCAGGAATTGGTGTCAACACTGGGATTCTTGGCCTTTGGGGAAGTTGACCTATTTTTCATACTTCAGGACATGTGAAAAAAGGAATATGTCTTGCGTTCCAGAGACAACCTTATATAGGCATTGATTTTGAAGATCTAGGAGTCATAAATTACCTATAACTTGAACACTACATACAGGTTTTCCCCTCACTAATTGCTTTATTATTTATGTATTTGTCTGTTTTTGAAATAGGTAACACTTCTTAAACATTTTTATCGCATAAAACATTTTAAGAATTGCTTTTTTGGGCTTCCCTGGTGGCGCAGTGGTTGAGAGTCCGCCTGCCGATGCAGGGGACACGGGTTTGTGTCCCGGTCCGGAAAGATCCCACATGCCGCGGAGCGGCTGGACCCATGAGCCATGGCCGCTGAGCCTGTGCGATGCAACGGGAGAGGCCACAACAGTGAGAGGCCCGCGTACAGCAAAAAAAAAAAAAGAATTGCTTTTTCTTGAAAAATTCTGACTAGCCAGCAATGCTAGGTCAGCACTCTTTTACAATTGCCCAAAGGGGAGTGTCCCTGCTTCTTTAGAAGGTCAATGTGCTTTGCCATTAGCCACACCCTCCTCACTGCCTGTGTTCTCTGATAATGAGACCAGCCAAATGTAAGCTGTAATTTATCATTTTGATTGCTTTGTTGTTTGTCATAAAGTTAAAAATTATGTAAAACACATTTTTCTTTTTATATCTGACTACAAAACATGGGAAAATAAAATCTAGCCCAATAGTGGTAGAAATTTCAAGAATAATCCAGTCCACTTTTAACATGAATTTTACCTTATCATACACACTTGGGTTTGTTTATTAATATAATATCTAACTTCCTTAGTTTTCTGAATACTTTTTAAAAGTCTAATGTTTGGCTGTTGATTCTTTTATGTTAATATTTGTAAGATATTTTCTATAAATAAGCAATCTTTATACATTTTCTTTTCCTTCTCATACTACATCATGATTGTTATTTGATTATGAATAAAAGCATTTGACTGAGATTAGTGACCAGTCTGAGAAGGTTTTGAAAGGACTGGAGTGAAAGGAGTGAAGGTTTTACCACCTTAGGATAAATCATGTCTTAGGTAAGATGGGTGATTTTGAGGCAAGAGATAGATGGGCCCCCAGGGCACACAGTTGGAATTTGTTCCTTGTGAACTGATACTCCAAGACAAGAAAAACAGGACAAATAAGAGAAGAGGCTGGGCCCAGCCCAGGTAGAAGATAAGAGACCCTATATTCCTCATTCTCGAAGTCAGGAGACCTTCCCAACTACACAGGCACAGAAAGGCTCCCTGGAGGTCAAAAGAGGAGTGATGCCAAGTGATGTCAAGTCTACCCATAGACCTCTTAGGTAGAATCCATCTTGGCTAAGAGATGTGCGCGCACACACAGGGGATGATCCTGAGATATACCAAATATGGACTTTGAACCAGGCAAATCAAAATGATTGGCCAAAGGAAACCCGGAAGAAATGCCCCATATAAGTGATTCAAACTGCCACAAGGGCGCGACTCTCTCTCTGAGCCCACCTGTGTGTCTATCGCACGCACTGTAAGCTTTTTTTTTTCTCCTAATAAATACTTTGCTTGTTTCACTACTTTCCGTCTTTGTGGGAATTCTTTTTCTGCAAAGCCGTAGGGCCAGGGCCTTGTCACCATCCACTGGTCTAGTGGCTAGGATTCAATGCTCTTATCACCGTGACCCAACCTCAATCACCGGCCAGGAACTGAAACCCTGGTTCAAGCCGCTGCAGGCCAAGGCCACCCGAGATTAATTTGACAAAATTATCAATTTTCTTTGAAAATGTAATATCTCTGAGAAAAGACAGTAAATAAATATATAGAATTGGTCCTAGCAATCATCTACTATTTAAAATACTACAAAAGCAATTGCAAACTGGGCAATAGTAAAATCACAGAAAAATTCAGTTCCTCATGGTTTCGGCTAAAGGCTTACATAAAGTAGATGGATGTTTCAGTAAACGCTGGAGTTATATTACTGACTATTCCAGAAGAATGCAAGGGATAGATTTTATTCAGAACAGTGAAGAAATACAAGGTTTCTTACGTCTTAAATGGTATTGGAAAAAATATGTTTGTCATAACAAAATCTGAATTGTTTTCAAATAGGTAAATATATACTCCCTGTATAATATTTATAAAATTTTTAAAAGTAGATATGTATGTCAAACGATGATAAATATGAATGAGAATTCATCTGATTATAAAAATCTGTGAAGTCAGTTGTAAACAAATTTATTTGCAATAGCCTGTGATTTTTGTTGAAATAAAAATTGGTAAGAAGAGACATACTCTATGGCACAATTATACAGGTATTATAATTATATATTATATATATACTATAATTATACAGGTATAATAATTCCATAATACTACAGCTTTAAATAGTAATTCTCTTTCAGTTCTGTATAATCCAGAGGATTCGGGGCCTAGATATTCACTTTTTTAAGTTATTTAGTCAAAAGAAGAAATCTTTTAAAGAAACGATATTATTTAATCAATAAATATCCATATAAGAACATCTCTATTAAATTTTAAAGCTATAGCTTAAACTAAAAGATTTAAATGGAATGGACAAAACAATTATTTCACTTGAAGCAATTAAAATATTTGTCGCATGAAAAATTTATTACAATACTAATTTGCTTAAAATGTTATGTGAGAGAGGCCAAAATTCAGGCTGTCATTTAATTAAGGTCTTTATTCATAAAAATGGTAAAGTTGACAACTTGAAAAGTAAAGCAAAAACATATTTTAAAGGCCTGATTTTAAGAGTGAAACAGGATTCTATATAATTTGTCATGAGTTAGAATGAATAAAGCCTTCTCTCAGTGGAATTAGCATTTCAAATTTGGTATACAAAAGAAAGTATTGTTAGTATTTCCTTGTGCCTAGCATGATTCCATATTCTTTCTCTTCCTTTTTCTCTAACTGGAAAGTGACAATGGCCACATGTCAACATAAAAGTAAACCTAGATTTTCTGTACAGTTATCTAAATTATAACTAAGTAATTAAAGCAGCTGTTTGTCCTGAAACTTCATATGTGTGAATTTATATAGGTAAATCAACCAAGGATCTTAGTAAATATTTAGGTTTTGTATTTTAGGTAAGAATTAAGAATTTGAAGATATGTGTTTTTTTTTAGAAGATGTTGGGGGTAGGAGTTTATTAATTAATTAATTTATTTTTGCTGTGTTGCATCTTCGTTTCTGTGCGAGGGCTTTCTCCAGTTGTGGCAAGTGGGGGCCACTCTTCATCGCGGTGCGCTGGCCTCTCACTATCGCGGTCTCTCTTGTTGCTGAGCACAGGTTCCAGACACGCAGGCTCAGTAGTTGTGGCTCATGGGCCTAGTTGCTCTGCGGCATGTGGGATTCTCTCAGACCAGGGCTCAAACTCGTGTCCCCTGCATTAGCAGGCAGATTCTCAACCACTGCGCCACCAGGGAAGCCCGAAGATATGTGTTTTTGTTTTTTCTTTCTTAACCTACTGTTACTTTTCATTATCCCTTTAAAGTGATTATTTGGTTTGGACTCAGTCAAGGGAATGAACATCACATTTATTCCCTTTGAAATCCATATTTTCTTTGATAAAGGGGTATCTACCATGATATTACTTCACTTATAATGTCAATTATTTTTTTTCTGTTAAAATTTACACTTTAAAGAAGAGTCTTTACCACCACCAAGCCCAGTCTTCTTAATTCTCCATTTTCAGACCCATCTATAAGCATATAGCTACCTTAAAACCAGAGTATCTCCATCTTTTCAACAATACTTAATGAGCTATTTGTGTGGGTAACTAAAAGTTACGCTTCTGCGACACTGTTCTTTGTGAGCCTAAGATATGTTTCTGGAGGGAGTTGCATGATTTCCTTCTCTGGATATTTAAAAAATGAGATAAATTCTATGGTTTCTGAGTGATTGGAATATTTCTGCTCAAGGGCAAGAAAATGAACTCTGTGCTTTTTAAACTTCCTACAATCCTAGCAATTCTAACTTTTGAAAAAGTACAATCAACTGTATTCATTAAATCAATAGTTATGCAATAACCTGCAGCACTCCATGTTAATCAGTCACTTTAAAGGGCTTGTTCTCTGAAAGAACAGATGTATTTTCACATTTGTTCAATTAACTGCTTTCATGATTTTGTTCCTTCCACTCCTTTCTCCCTCCACCCTCCCTCCATCCTTTCCTCCATTGATTTCTCCCATCCTGTCTCCAGGCTTTTATCCTACTTTCATTCCTTTTATTTCTTTCTTGACTAATTCATGGTTCTATCTCATTTTAAATTAATGAGATTAAAAGTTTTATTAATTTGAAACATAACCTACATATTTTAGAATGTTTTGAAAATATTTAAATGGAATTTGAAATATCTAGTTATATTGTTAATCCTTCATTCACATTTAAATCTAATTAAGGGGGGATTTTAAAACTTCAGGTATCTTATGTCAATCTTAGACTGATGAGATTTTCAAAACTGACTTTAAGGATCACATACATGAAATAAAGTTATTCACATTCAGGATGATGGTACCCTCTGGATTTATAAATTGCTATTCAATATTAACTGAGATAAGGCCACTGTCAATTGAATTTACCCTACCTGATATTAAAATAAAATTGTATTTATTCTCCTCCAGTAGTAGTCTTTTCTGGAATTCATGATTTAATCTTTTCACTGAGTCCTCATGTGGCAGAAGGAGCAAGGGATCTCTCTGGGGTCTCTTTTATAAAGGAACTAATCCCATTCATGAAGGCTCCTCCCTCCTGACCTGATCATCTCCCAAAGGCCTTACCTCCAAACACCACCATGGTGAAATTAGGTTTTCTTTAACACATGAATTTGGGGGGAACATAAACAATCTATAGCATTCCATCCCTGGCCCCCCCAAATTCATGTCTGTCAGTCCATTAGGGCTGCTATAAGAAATTACTACAGATTGGGTAGTTTATAAGTAACAGAAATTTATTTCTCACAGTTCTGGAAGCTGGGAGTCTGTGTTCCTTTATAATTATTTTTATTTCTGTAAATTGCTTAAATTATTTCTATAAAGAAGTAGTGTCACTTTTCATTTCTGATTAATAATTTGTATATTATTTTTTTCTTAGCCAATCTAGCTAAAGCTTAGTCATTATTATTAATCTGTTTATAGAAACAGCTTTTGGTTTTGTTGAGCTTTTCAATTGTTTATCTATTTTGTATTTCACTGATGTCTGCTCTAACCTTCATTATTTCCTTTCTTCTGTTTGCTTTGTTTTAATTTACTCTTCTTTTTACACTTTCTTAATGTGACTGTTAGGTTATTGCTTTGAGGTCTTTTTTTTTAATTCCATTTTAATAAAGGCATTTACTACAATAAAATTCCCTTTAAGCATAAGCACTGCTTCTGCTGCATCCCATATGAGATGTTACACTGTCTTCATTTTCTTTCTTCTCAAAATATTTTCTAATTTCCCTTGTTATTTCTTCTTTAATTCATTGGCTATTTAGGAGTATGTTGTTTAATTTCCACATATTTATGATTTTCCCACATCTTTCTGCTGTTGGTGTCTTATTTCATTCTGGTATAAGAACATACTTTGTATGATTTTAATCCTTGTAAATTCATTGAAGCTTATTTTATAGCCTAGGATAAGGTCTTCCAGAAGAATGTTCCATGTGCACTTGAGAAGAATGTATCCTCTACTGTTTTTACATTGAATCTTCTGTAAATGTCTCTTAGGTTTAGTTGGTTTACAGTGTTCCTCTTGCTTAAGTCTTCCATTTTTTTGTTGATATACTGCCTAATTATTCTATCCATTCTTAAAAGTGGGGATGTATAGTCTCCAACAAATACTGTTGATGGTCTAGTCCTCTCTTCATTTCTGAAAGATTTTGCTTCACGTATTTTGGTGTCTAGATGTCAGGTACATATGTTTTAAAATTATTATATCTTCCTGATGGATTGTTCCTTTTATTATTATAAAATATTACTCTTCCTCACTGTAAAACTTTTTGTTTTAAAATCTATTTTGTCTGATATTATTATAGCCACTTAGGTTTTCCTGTGCTTGCTCTTTTCACAATATTTTTTTCCATCACTTTTTCTTCAATTTACTTTTATCTTTAGATAAAGTGTGTCTCCTGTGGACAGCATGTAGATGAATCTTATTTTGTCATCTTGTCTGACAATCTCTGCCTTCAGCAGAGATTTAATCTATTTATATTTAATGTTATTATCGATATAGTTGAATTTACACCATCATTTTATTTTTTCCCTACATGCCTTGTATCTTTTTCATCCTTCTATTCTTCTTTTATGATTTTCTTTTGAATTAAGTATTTCCTAATGTAATATTTTAATTTCATTAATGATATTTTCTCAATAATTTTCTGAGTTTTTTCCTTAATTGTTGCTCTAAGGCTTACTATATACATTTCAAGCTATCAGAATCTATAAGATAAATCACAATTCTAGTAAGATATATAAATGTTACTCCTGTATAACTCTACCCACTTTTTCTTCTTTTTTTGTGGTATTATTATACACATTACATCTATATACAGTGTTGGGTTACAAACCCTACATTCATTGTTTTGTCTATTACTTGATATAATTTTGTTTTTTTAGGAAGTTGAGAAATGAGAGCATGTATACATTTGCAAGTTTTGTAATATTAACCTTTCTATCTACTGTTTCTTGTCTTTTTTTTGTTCCTATAGGCTTGAGTTACGATCTGTTGTCTTTTCCTTAGCCCAGTAGAACTTTGCTCCCACCCACTTATGTTGTGATATCATTGGCAATTATACTACAGTTCTAAATGTTATAGGTTCAATAATTATATACACATTGCTTTATACAATTAAAAAAATCAGTTTAAAGAAGGTGAAAAATTATGCATTTATACTGTATTTTATATTCACTTAGTCATCTTTATTTAAATATTTGTGTGTGTTTGTGTGTGTGTGTGTGAATTCCAGTTACTGTCAGGAGTCACTTGCTTTCAGCCTGAAGAAATGCTTTTATTATTTCTTGTAAGACAGTCTGTTAGAAACAGCTTCTCTCCATTTTTATCTAGGATTTTAAGTTTTTATCTTTATTTTTTAAAGAGTTTTGTTGAATGTAGTATTATTGGCTGATACTTTTTTTTTTCCTTTGAGCACTTTGAGTATGTTAAGTCACAACCTTCTGGTCTCCACAATTTCTGATGAAAAGTCAGCTTTTAATCTTATTGGGGTTCCCTTGTAAGTGACTAGTAGATATTCCCTTGCTGCTTTCAATATCTTTGGCTTTCAACATTCTTAGTATGGTGAGTTTGTTTATGGGCCGTTTTCTTTTTATTCCACTTAGAGCTCACTGTGGTACTTGAATGTGTAATTTAATGTTTTCACCAAACTGGGGAGATTTCTGAACCTTATTTCCTCAAATGTTTTGCATGCTCCTTTCTTTCCTCTCCTCTGGCACTCCAACTACATGTATATTGGGCACTAAATATTATTCTAAATTTCTTTGTGTCTCTGTTCACTATTTTTTCATTATTTGCTATGTTTTTCAAATTATATAATTTCTAGCAATCTATCTTCAAGTTTGCTAATTCCTTCTTCTAGCTGTTCAAATCTATTGTTGAAACCCCTTTATAAAAATTTCACTTTAGTTGTTGTACTTTTCCACTGTGGAATTTCCACTTAGGTTTTTTTATATTTTCTCTTTACTGATTGATAATCTCTTTTTGATGAAATATAGTCATCTTACTTTCCTTTCCTTCTAAAACTATGCTTTTCCTTAGTTTTTGAAAGTATTTATAATGGCTACTTTGAGATCTTTGTTAAATCAAACATTTGATTTCTTTCATAGAAAATTTCTGTTGCCTACTGTTCTTTCCTCGTGTTTAATTCATGCTTTCCTTCTTATTTTTATGTCTCATAGTTTTTGATAGAAATTGAACATTTTCAACAAGATATTATAGCAAATCTGGATATTGGTCCTCTCTGTACTCCTCTAGAGCTTGTTTGTTTGTTTACTTATTTGTTTATTGACTGGCTGGATTATTTTATTGAAGTATATTTGCTCTGTAGTATAAAATCTCTGATATTGCTCTCCAGAGGGTGTGGTCTGGGAATATGCATAGTCACTTTGAGATGACAGCAGCTTTAGTAGGGCTCCTTTTGACTGTCTCCTTCCCTGATTATATCCACTAATTGTTGACTGATGGCTCTATCTATCATTTTTTTAAAAACACTGCCCTGGTGTATAAATTGATTCACAGACTGATCCCATTAAATTTGAGTGCCTTTGTAAGAATGGCTTATTGATACCAGTGTTTGAGATTGAAACATTGCTCCCATTCTTGAAAAATAAAGATCAACACAAAACCTTCATATTCATTTTATAAAAATTATCTTTTAGTTCAGAATGATTCATAATATATTTGAGAGCACATAACCCTTTAAAAAGATGATTCGATAATCATTCCACTTAGATAAAAGTACATGACTTTTTGGTTTTCCCCAATTTTTTTTTTTTTTTTTTTTGCGGTACGCGGGCCTCTCACTGTTGTAGCCTCTCCCGTTGCGGAGCACAGGTTCCAGACGCGCAGGCTCAGTGGCCATGGCTCACGGGCCTAGCCACTCTGCGGTATGTGGGATCTTCCCAGACCGGGGCATGAACCCGTGTCCCCTGCATCAGCAGGCAGACTCTCAACCACGGCGCCACCAGGGAAGCCCCTTCCGCAATTTTTATAATTTGCCTTTCACGTAAAGCAAATGACTGCTAACCATTTGCAACCTTATTTTACAAGTTATTCATATTTTTATATTATTAATTCCATTATTTACATATGTATTGACTGGACTTTGCTTTAATATATAAGGTGTACATTTACAAGTCATAATTCTTACAAAATGTAAAATTACTTTGGAATATATATTTTTCTTTTAAATAAGATTCTAAAGTGCTCATTAGTATCCCTGAAAACTTTAGCATATGGAAAACACTTTTTTACTCATTGTTTAATATGAAATGTCCCATAACACAGCAAAACCTAATTGGCTATAAAGCCAACTTTAGAAACAAAACAACTTTATAAAAAAAAATAAGCATTCTTAGTTATATGTAAAACCTTATATTGCCAACCTCCCATTTTTTGTATTTATATCCAGACTTAAAACCTTAATTTCTACTGTCTAAGCAAAGAATATAACTCTCTAAAAGTATGAGATAATTAAATTGCTCCTGACATCCAACTCTCATGACAGTAGTAGGAGATATTCCTCTGAGAAAATAACTTGGAAATTTTTTGGTAAATGTTACTTTTGTGTGCAAGTGTAGGGTTTATTTTTCAAAACAAACTCTCATATATTAAAGGTAAGTATTTTAATTATCCTGTAAGATTGTGTCTCTGGATGTTATACTGTATGCCAATATTAATACGGGGTGAATTTACTTTAACTCACATAGCCAATATGTGTATGTTTAACTACAGATTCTACACTAATGCTGATGCATTTTGGTTGTATGCTGAAAAGAAAGATAATGTCAGAATAAGTTAGAACAGATGATAAAAGGAAAGAACTGACACCAGTCACCATGGGAAACAGTGCCATACTATAGTTCCAAGTGTTGGTTTATCAAGTTCTTACAACTGAGACCCAGGAAACTGAACAGACAAGACAGGGGAAAGGCAGGAGAGTGAGGAATAAGTAGGTGTTTTCTGATTTTGCTTTATTTTATTTTCAGTAAGGAACATTATTCATGGAAGTGTACCATGGGTATAAGTTCTAGGGATGGGGCCAGAAAGAGGTAGGTAGAATATCTGGACCCTAGATATAGGATGAGTATTTATTATTGAGTGTCCTGGATGTAACTGCTATGGAGCAAATAGGTAAGATTACGTGAACTGAGGTCTATGATGGTGCCAAAAACCAATACACAAACACCACCTAGATAGCAAGTAGAATAAGAGACTTTTAGACTTTCAGATGTTATAAAATAAAAGCAGTATGAGAGATTATATTATCATATATATATATATATATTTAATTTCCTCTTTGATTTCTTCAGTGATCTCTTGGTTATTTAGTAATGTATTGTCTAGCCTCCATGCTTTTGTGTTTTTTACATTTTTTCCCTGTAATTTATTTCTAATCTCATAGTGCTGTGGTTGAAAAAGAAGCTTGACATGAATTCAATTTTCTTAAATTTACACAGGCTTGATTTGTGACCCAAGATGTACTCTATCCTGGAGAATGTTCCATGTGCACTTGAGAAGAAAGTGTAATCTGTTGTTTTCAGATGGAATGTCCTATAAATACCAATGAAATCTACCTGGTCTATTGTGTCATTTAATGCTTGTGCTTCTTTATTAATTTTATGCCTGGATGATCTGTCCATTGGTGTAAGTGAGGTGTTAAAAGTCCCCCACTATTATTATGTTACTGTCGATTTCTTCTTTTATAGCTGTTAGCATTTGCCTTATGTATTGAGGTGCTCCTATGTTGGGGCATAAACCTTCATAATTGTTATATCTTCTTCTTGGATTGATCCCTTGATCATTATGTAGTGCCTTCCTTGTCTTTTATAAAATTCTTTATTTTAAAGTCTATTTTACCTGATACTTTAGCTTTCTCTTGATTTCCCCTTGCATGGAATATCTTGTTCCATCCCCTCACTTTCAGTTTGTATGTGTCTCTAGGTCTGAAGTGGGTCTCTTATAGAAAGCATATATATGGGTCTTGTTTTGTATCCATTCAGCGAGCCTGTGTCTTTTGGTTGGAGCATTTAATCCATTCACATTTAAGGTAATTATCGATATGTATGTTCCTATTACCATTTTCTTCACTGTTTTGGGTTTGTTTTTGTAGATCCTTTTCTTCTCTGTGTTTCCTGCTTAGAGAAGTTTCTTTAGCATTTGCTGTAGAGCTGGTTTGATGGTGCTGAATTCTCTTAGCTTTTTCTTGTCTGTAAAGCTTTTGATTTCTCCATGGAATCTGAATGAGATCCTTGCCAGCTAGCGTAATCTTGGTTGTAGGTTCTTCCCTTTCATCACTTTAAATATGTTGTGCCACTCCCTTCTGGCTTGTAGAGTTTCTGTTGAGAAATCAGCTGTTAACCTTATGGGAGTTCCCTTGTTTGTTATTTGTCGTTTTTCCCTTGTTGCTTTTAATAATTTTTCTTTGTCTTTAATTTTTGTCAATTTGATTACTATGTGTCTTGGTGTGTTTCTCCTTGGATTTATCCTGCCTGGGACTCTCTGCACTTCCTGGACTTGGGTGGCTATTTCCTTTTGCACATTAGGGAAGTTTTCAACTATAATCTCTTCAAATATTTTCTCGGGTCCTTTCTCTCTTTCTTCTCCTTCTCGGAACCCTATAATGCGAATGTTGGTACATTTAATGTTGTCCCAGAGGTCTCATAGGCTGTCTTCATTTCTTTTCATTCTTTCCTCTTTATTCTCTTCTGGGGCAGTGAATTCCACCATTCTGTGTCCAGGTCAGTTATCCATTCTTCTGCCTCAGTTATTCTGCTACTGATTCCTTCTAGTATATTTTTCATTTCAGTTATTGTATTGTTCATTTCTGTTTGTTTGTTTTTTAATTCTTCTAGGTGTTTGTTCTTTAATTCTTCTAGGTCTATGTTAAACATTTCTTCTTCTCGATCTTTGCCTCAATTGTTTTTCTGAGGTCCTGGATCATCTTCACTATCGTTATTCTGAATTCTTTTTCTGGAAGGTTGCCTATCTCCACTTCATTTAATTGTTTTTCTGGTGTTTACCTTGTTCCTTCATCTGGTACATAGTCCTCTGCCTTTTCATTTTGTCTATCTTTCTGTGAATGTGGTTTTTGTTCCACAGGTTGCAGGATTGTAGTTCTTGCTTCTGCTATCTGCCCTCTGTCCTATAGCATATATTTTTTAATCAAATATTTTCTTCTGCAAAGTAGTCATCATGTAAATCTATACAGTACTTTTTCCAAAAATGACCAGAATCTCTTTGAAAGTAATTTTTCTATGGAATTTCCCTCTACACTTGAAACACTGTTTTAGAGTGTAGGCTCACTTTTTAGTATGTTTTTTCTTTTTTTAAATCATGAAGCAACATGGTGATATATTTAAATAGTGTAACCAGTTGAATCCTGTGTGATAAGATGGTTTTACAATTTTTAAGTTGTTAAATTCTTAATTGGGACAGGAGAGTATGAGTCATGAAACAAATATCCTATGTCTGTTGTAGAACTGTAGAAAGTATATCCCCAAACATTTTACATGGGGGAGTATGATGAGCATCAAAAGACAAAAAGGTGTGATAATCTCCAAGATTTCAACTCTGGAGAGTTTTACAGATCCTGAGTCCTTTAGCTAATATTGTAAAACAAAAATCCAAAGTCACTTGCTTGTTTACCACCTTTCCAATAATTTTCTATTGTCCCTAAGAGAAATTCCCAAATCCTTAAAATTACATTAAACACCCCTTATCATATGGCCCCTGTCTCTCTATTCAATCACTTGCCCTTATTGGTCTATAGGACCCAGATACACTAGTTCTCTCCTGATTTTCTTTAAGATATTCTGTATTCTCTCTCCTCAGGTTTTTTAACCATGTTGTTTTTTCCTTCTTGGAACATTCCTCCATATTTATTAGCTATCATCTATTCATCTTTCAAATCAGCTTAATTATTAATTTTCTAAGTAGACCTTCTGTGATCTCAGACTAGGATACATTTTACTGTTATACATTTCCATAGCAGTGTGGACTTCTCTTTAACACCCATCATGCTAAAAATTCCCATTTACCTGCTAGACTCTCAATTCCATGAGGACTGGAAAAGCAGCTCTTTTATTCACTGTTGTATTTCAAACTATACATTCCTCCTATCATATACCCATGTATTTGTTAAGCTGAATTGAAACTTTTATTATGTATATGTAGTGCATTACAACTACCACCTGCTCAATGAGATTTTTCTTGATTCCTATAAACAGAAATTATTTCTTTCTAATTTACATAGTTTGACCTTCTCTCATGGCAATAATGCTGCTTCTTTAATAAGGCAGTGTTTTTAATAATAAGGGGAATAAAAGAAGAACTTCAGTTTTTTAAATGCATGCTTGTGTCAGATACTTTAATTATGTTGTTTCATTTAATCTTCCACAAAGCCCATGATGTGAGAATATTATCCATAATTTTCATCCTGATTATCAAAGAGCACAGCTATTAAATGGCACACAGGTTTGTATAACACCACACATTATGCCACATTTTCTCTTCTTTCCTCTTCATGACAAGTCTGCCAAATTATGGAGGAAGTAAACATTTTCATTTGCTATGATTTCTGCTGTCTATTGCTGCATAATAAACTGTTTACACTTAGTGACATGAAACAAAAATCCCCATTTTATTAGCCTTACAAATTTTGTAGATCAGGGATTTGAATATGGCAGTGACTTTTTTGTGGTCTGCAATATCTGGGGCCTCTGCAAAGTCCTGGATGGCTAGGGATGAGTTGAATGTTGGGAAACAGAATAATCTGGAAGCTTCTTCACTTACATATTTGGCATCTGGGCTCAGATGACTCAAAGGCTGGGCTCAAAATGGTTGTCCAAGAGTGTATGAACATGGCCTCTCCTTGTAGCTTGGGCTTCCTCAGAGTATGGAAGCATAAAGGTAGATGGGCTTTCTACAAGGCAACTGAAGTCTCCAAGAGTGAGTCTTCCAGTAAGTAGGTACATGACCTTTTATAACCTAACCTCAAAATTCGCACAGAATTACTTTGGCCATACTCTATTGGCTGAAGCAATCACAAGCTGGTCTGACTTCAAGGGGAAGAGACACGGTACTTACCTCTTGATGTGAAGATTTTCAAAGTATTTGTGGCTCTATTTTAAAACCTTCATTAAGTATTTTCCCTTGTAAAGAGATATTAAAATTATTTTAGCAGTAGAATCAGGATTTGAACAGAGCTTGTTAATATTACATGTGTATTTTTCTCAGCTTCCTTGTCATTATAATCTTTTTGAGGAAGGATATAAGGTAATGACTATGTTTATTCCTCCTCAAGTTTCCTGTAATATATAATTTTTAATTTTGTCAACAAATAGTTACAAAGGAAACTAAAAAATTAGTTTGTAGAAATCAGAAAAAGTATAAGTTTTATGTCCAAGGTATAGATAAGACATTCAAATATGAGTAAGATTTGGAGCAACTGTTTAAAAAATTAAGTCTTCTAATTTTGTAAAAGGAACCAGGATAACTGTCTACCAATCACCCATTAAATCTCCTCCTTATGTTTAATCTCATGGAATATGTAGCGATCTATATAATCCCTTTGGATTTCAGAGTGAAAATGGAAAAAGAGAAAGCATTTGGGGAAATGGATGGTAGAGCAAACTTAAAGTAAATTACTATAAAAATAGATGATTCATTACTTGAAAAAGGAGGATATAGTTCACATTTCTAATTTCACTAGTTCTTTGGTACCAAGACTTAGATTTAAGTGATTTTAAATATGGCATGTTTAGATTGATCTCATAAGGATGTTATATGCAGAGATGTTATGTAGTACTGTGCTCTTGGTTTCAGAAAAATATCTAACTGGAGCAAGCTTAAGTTGGGTAACTGTAGTACTTCTAATCCTTTTAATACACTGTAAAACAATTTCTGTTGAAAATCAGAGTTTCAATATTTAGTTAGATTTTATTTATATTTTGGAAATTTAAGGATTCTTGACTCTCCTTAAGTAAATTATAATTTAATGAAATTTTAGTTACACTCAGCAGTGTAGTTACATCTTGATTAAAGTTATTACAAAAGACATGTAATCACATCCTCATGATCTTACTCACATTTCACTGGGTTAAGGATCAGTTGATTTTATTGTGATTACCCTTCAGGAAAAGGAGTATCACCTACATGCACTATGTTATTGTCTAAGCAACAGCTAGGAGCTTGATTTGCATGTGTTTTCTGTATGAGAGTATTCCAGTGTAATTAAACATATTTAAAATTGAAACGTAAGTTTTCTTTTCTGTTTTTCAATATGGTCTTTCCTTGAAACTGACCTTACTAAATAGCAGAAAAGATACTTCTAGTTGGTTATTGGAAAGTACAAGTTAGAACAATTGTTTTTCTGAAATTTTGTGAATAACATTTATCACTTCCAGACTTGGTCAAAGTCTAGATACTTATACCTTAAATTGGAATTGGTTTAAAAAATTATCTGAACAATGCTAATTGTATGCTTTCCATGTCTTTTATATTATAATTGCCACTGCCCATATCTGGTGTTTCCACACTAGAAAATACTTAGAAGTCAGTTTAAGGTAAAATATCCTTTTCCAGAATTCTCATTGTGTATATCTTCCTGTTTCACTAGAGGCTCCCTCTTCTCTCTTTTAGGTCATGTCTCCTGGATTTCTACTACAGCTGTTTATATTTCATTCCCCTCTGTGGTCTTTGGAAATGTGTTCTGACTGTCTTACTGACCTCTGTTATCACCCAGCACTTCTTATCCCTGAATTGGTGTTCTTGATTTCATGACCACCCAGAGAACTCTATGTAAGGCACTCACATATATTAGTTTTCCCTATTTCACACTCAAAAACTTCAAATAATACAGCTCCCTCCTCTGTCTCTATCTACTAGTAAGGATAAGGACCTAAGACTTTTAAAAACTAAGCTCAACCACACTTCACTGTAAACGTAAAAACTATAGTGTGCAATGATTGTGGGAAAGATAAAACATGGTCAGAATGGACAACTTTCACAGTACAATGTGTCATGTAAGTTCACAATAGTTATTCTACTAGTAGTTCCTCTGCTTGACAGAAAAGTGTGATAGAAGAAACTAAGCAGCTTAATTCTCATGATTTCTTGTATGCCATCATAAATATAAAGTCCTTCATTTCTGTTAAATAGAAAACCACTGATGATACCGCTTACTGAAAACCATCTGCCCATGTTCATCTAGATCAACAAACTCTGGCCAATTTGCATTAACACAAGCTCATATTTCTGTCTTTGCCAATGTTTAACAATGTCAGTTGATTTTACCTCTACTCAGGCAGCATAATATACGAAATTCTCAATGACTTCCGATTTTCTGGGAAGATAATATTTTTATTCTTCACAGAGTCAAAAATACATTACGCATGTTATGATCTGTAAAATATCTGCACTAAAATTGTTTCAGTTTCATACATGAATACTTCTTTATGATGGTTATCTAATAATCTAAAATATTTATATTTCAATTAACGTTTTACTTAATACGTTGTATTCATTCCTCGTAATCAATCAAAAAGAAGATAATACCTGTCTAAAAGAAGCTTAGCCGTGAATTATGCATTTGGAGCTTAAATGAAACAATTCACTAGGCAATGAGCCTTAGATGTTAAAAAAGGACATTAGAACTACACTGTGCTCTCATCCTGTTTACCTAGGATGAGGGGACTCTGCACTGGTACTGCCTGAATTACACAGATGCGGATGATAGATAGCTAGCTCGCTAGCTAGAGATTTTTTTACAGAAAGCCACCTAATGTGAAGGAAATTCTTAGTTTCCAGTTGGCATTTCATAAGATTCTTTGCAAATAAAATTATACTGGGGAGACCTTCAAGATGGCAGAAGAGTAAGACATGGAGATCACCTTCCTCCCCAAAAATACATCATAAATACATCTACATGTGGAACAACTCCTACAGAACACTGGCAGAAGACCTCAGACCTCCCAAAAGGCAAGAAACTCCCCCATGTACCTGGGTAGGGCAAAAGAGAAAACAGAGACAAAAGAATAGGGATGGTACCTGCACCACTGGGAGGGAGCTGTGAAGGAGGAAAAGTTTCCACATGCTAGGAAGCACCTACACTGGCAGAGACAGAGGTGGTGGGGCGGAAGCCTCGGAGCCACAGAGAAGAGCACAGCAACAGGGGTGCAGAGGGCAAAGCGGAGAGATTCCCGCACAGATGATCGGTGCCTACCAGCACTCACCAGCCTGAGAGGCTTGTCTGCTCACCAGCCAGGATAGGTGGGGGCTGGGAGCTAAGGCTCGGGCTTCGGTCGGATTCCAGGGAGAGGACTGGGGTTGGCTGCATGAACACAGCCGGAAGGGGGCTAGTGCTCCACAGCTAGCTGGGAGGGAGTCCAGGGAAAATGTCTGGACCTGCCTAAGAGTCAAGAGACCATTGTTTCCGGGTGCGTGAGGAGACGGGATTCAGAACACTGCCTAAACAATTTCCAGAGACAGGCGCAAGCCACGGCTATCAGCGCGGACACCAGAGATGGGCATGAAACGTTAAGTCAGCTGCTGCGGCCACCAAGAAGCCTGTGTGCAAGCACAGGTCACTATCCACACCTCCCCTCCCGGGAGCCTGTGCAGCCTGCCACTGCCAGGGTCCCGTGATCCAGGGACAACTTCCCCGGGAGAATACACTGCACGCCTCAGGCTGGTGCAACGTCATGCTGGCCTCTGCTGCCGCAGGCTCGCCACTCATCCATACCCCTCCCTCCCTCCAGCCTGAGTGAGCCAGAGCCCCCGAAGTAGCTGCTCCTTTAACCCCGTCCTGTCTGAGCAAACAACAGACACCCTCACGCGACCTACGTGTAGAGGCGGGTCCAAATCCAAAGCTGAACCCCAGGAGCTGTGTGAACAAAGAAGAGAAAGGGAAATCTCTCCCAGCAGCCTCAGGAGCAGTGGATTAAATCTCCACAATCAACTTGATGTACCCTGCATCTGTGGAATACCTGAATAGACAACGAATCATCCAAAAATTGAGGCGGTGGACTTTGGGAGCAACTATATATATATATTTTTTTTTTCTTCCTTTTTCTCTTTTAGTGAGTATGTATGTGTATACTTCTTTGTGTGGTTTTGTCTGTATAGCTTTGCTTTTACCATTTGTCCTGAGGTTCTGTCTGTCTGTTCCATTTTTTTAGTAGTTTTTAGTGCTTCCATCATTGGTGGATTTGTTTTTTGGTTTGGTTGCTCTCTTCTTTGCTTTCTCCTTTTTTTATAACGTTTTAATTAATTAATTAATTAATTTATTTATTTATTTGCGGTATGTGGGCCTCTCACTGTTGTGGCCTCTCCTGTTGTGGAGCACAGGCTCCGGATGCGCAGGCTCAGCAGCCATGGCTCATGGGCCCAGCCGCTCCATGGCATGTGGGATCTTCCTAGACTGGGGCACGAACCCGTGTCCCCTGCATCGGCAGGCGGACTCTCAACCACTGCACCACCAGGGAAGCCCTAATTTTTTTATATTTAATAATTATTTTTTATTTTAATAACTTTCTTTTCTTTTCTTTTCTTTCTTTCCTTCTTTGTTGTTTCTCCCTTTTCATCTAAGCCGTGTGGCTGACAGGGTCTTGGTGCTTTAGCCAGGTATCAGGCCTGTGCCTCTGAGGCAGGAGAGCCAATTTCAGGATATTTATCCACCAGAGACCTTCCGGCTCCACGTAATATCAAAGGGCAAAAGCTCTCCCAGAGGTCTCCATATCAACGCTATGACCCAGCTCCACTCAACGACCAGCAAGCTACAGCACTGGACACCCTATGCCAAACAACTAGCAAGACAGGAACACAACTCCACCCATTAGCAGATAGGCTGCCTAAAATCATAATAAGGTCACAAACATCCCAAAACACACCACCAGACACGGTCCTGCCCAAGAGAAAGACAAGATCATTCCTCATCCTCTAGAACACAGGAGCCAGTCCCCTCCATCAGGAAGCCTACACAACCCACTGAACCAACCTTAGCCACTGGGGGCAAACAATGGGAACTACAATCCAGCAGCCTGTGAAAAGGAGACCCCATACACAGTAAGTTAAGCAAAATCAGAAGACAGAGAAACACACAGCAGATGAAGGAGCAAGGTAAAAACCCACCAGACCAAGCAAATGAAGAGGAAATAGGCAGTCTACCTGAAAAAGAATTCAGAGTAATGATAGTAGAGATGATCCAAAATCTGCGAAACAGAATGGAGAAAATATAAGAAACATTTAACAAGGACCTATAAGAACTAAAGAGCAAACAATGATGAACAACACAATAAATGAAATTAAGAATTCTCTAGAAGGAATCAATAGCAGAAAAACTGAGGCAGAAGAACAGATAAGTGACCTGGAAGATAAAATAGTGGAAATAACTACCACAGAGCAGAATAAATTAAAAAGAATGAAAAGAATTGAGGACAGTCTCAGAGACATCTGGGACAATATTAAACACACCAATATTCGAATTGTAGGAGTCCCAGAAGAAGAAGAGAAAAAGAAAGGGACTGAGAAAATATTTGAAGAGATTATAGTTGAAAACTTCCCTAATATTGGAAAGGAAATAGTCAATCAAGTCCAGGAAGCACAGAGAGTCCCATACAGCATAAATTGAAGGAAAAACGTCAGGACACATATTAATCAAACTCTCAAAAATTAATTACAAAGAAAAAATATTAAAAGCAGGGAAAAACAAGAAATAACATACAAGGGAATACCCATAAGGTTAACAGCTGATGTTTCAGCAGAAACTCTGCAAGCCAGAAAGGAGTGACAGGACATACTTAAAATGATGAAAGGGAAAAACCTACAACCAAGATTACTCTACCCAGCAAGGATCTCATTCAGATTCGATGGAGAAATTTAAAACTTACAGACAAGCAAAAGCTTAGAGAATTCAGCAGCACCAAACCAGCTCTACAACAAATGCTTAAGGAAATTCTCTAGGCAGGAAACACCAGAGAAGGAAACAACCTATAATAACAAACACAAAACAATTAAGAAAATGGTAATAGGAATAAACATGCTGATAATTACCTTAAATGTAAATGAATAAATGATCCCACCAAAAGGCACAGACTGGCTGAATGGATACAAAAACAAGACCCATATATATGCTGTCTACAAGAGACCCACTTCAGACCTAGGGACACATACAGACTGAAAGTGAGGAGATGGAAAAAGGTATTCCATGCAAAGGGAAATCAAAAGAAACTTGGAGTTGCAATTCTCATATCAGATAAAATAGACCTTAAAATAAAGACTATTATAAGAGACAAAGAAGGATTTGTCCTTCTAATGATTTGTCCTAATAATGATTAAGGGATCAATCCAAGAAAAAGATATAACAATTGTAAATATTTATGTACCCAACATAGGAGAACGTCAATATATAAGGCAAATGCTAGCAGCCATAAAATGAGAAATAGACAGTAACACTATCATAGTAGGGGATTTTAGCACCCCACTTTCACCAATAGACAGATCATCCAAAATGAAAATAAATAAGGAAACACAAGCTTTAAATGATACATTAAACAAGATGGACTTAATTGATATTTATAGTACATTCCATCCTAAAACAACAGAATACACTTTCTTCTCAAGTGCTCATGGAACATTCTCCAGAATAGATCATATCTTGGGTCACAAATCAAGCCTTGGTAAATTTAAGAACATTAAAATTGTATCAAGTATCTTTTCCGACCACAGCGCTATGAGACTAGATATCAATTACAGGAAAAAATCTGTAAAAAATACAAACAAATGGAGGCTAAACAATACACTACTTAATAACAAAGAGATCACTGAAGAAATCAAAGGGGAAATTAAAAAATACCTAGAGACAAATGAAAATGAAAACACGACAACTCAAAACCTATGGGATGCAGCAAAAGCAGTACTAAGAGGGAAGGTTATAGCAATACAATCCTACCTTAAGAAACAAGAAACATCTCAAATAAACAACCTAACTTTATACCTAAAGCAGGTAGAGAAAGAAGAACAATAAACCCCAAAGTTAGCAGAAGGAACAAAAGCATAAAAATCCGATCAGAAATAAATGAAAAAGAAATGAAGCAAACAGTAGCAAAGATCAATAAAACTAAAAGCTGGTTCTTTGAGAAGATAAATAAAATTGATAAACCATTATGCAGACTCATCAAGAAAAAAAGGGAGAAGACTCAAATCAATAGAATTAGAAATGAAAAAGGAGAAGTAACAACTGACACTGCAGAAATGCAAAGGATCATGAGAGATTACTACAAGCAACTCTATGCCAATAAAATGGACAACCTGGAAGAAATGGACAAATTCTTAGAAAAGCACAACCTTCCAAGGCTAAACCAGGAAGAAATAGAAAATATAAACAGACCAATCACAAGCACTGAAATTGAAACTGTGATAAAAAATCTTCCAACAAACAAAAGCTAGGGCCAGATGGCTTCACAGATGAATTCTATCAAACATTTAGAGAAGAGCTAACACCTATCCTTCTCAAACTCTTCCAAAATATAGCAGAGAGAGGAGCACTCCCAAACTCATTCACAAGGCCACCATCACCCTGATACCAAAACCAGACAAAGATGTCACAAACAAAGAAAACTACAGGCCAATATCACTGATGAACATAGATGCAAAAATCCTCAACAAAATACTAGTAAACAGAATCCAACAGCATATTAAAAGGATCATATACCATGATCAAGTGGGGTTTATCCCAGGAATGCAAGGATTCTTCAGTATATGCAAATCAGTCAATGTGATACACCATATTAACAAACAGAAAGATAAAAATCATATGATCATCTCAGTAGATGCAGAAAAAGCTTTTGACAAAATTCAACACCCATTTATGATGAAAACCCTCCAGAAAGTAGGCACAGAGGGAACTTACCTTAATTTAATAAAGGTCATATATGACAAACCCACAGCAAAATTCGTTCGCAATGGTGAAAAACTGAAACCATTTCCACTAAGAGCAGGAACAAGACAAGGTAGCCCACTCTCACCACTATTATTCAACATAGTTTTGGAAGTTTTAGCCACAGCAATCAGAGAAGAAAAATAAACAAAGGTAATCCATACCAAAAAAGAAGTAAAACTCCCATTCTTTGCAGATGACATGATACTATACATAGAGAATCCTAAAGATGCTACCAGATTGAATTTAGTAAAGTTGGAGGATACAAAACTAATACACAGAAATCTCTTGCATTCCTATACACTAATGATGAAAAATCTGAAAGAGAAATTAAGGAAACACTCCCATTTACCATTTCAACAAAAAGAATAAAATACCTAGGATTGGGCTTCCCTGGTGGCACAGTGGTTGAGAGTCCACCTGCCGATGCAGGGCACATGGGTTCATGCCCCGGTCCAGGAAGATCCCACGTGCCGTGGAGTAGCTGGGGCTGTGAGCCATGGCCGCTGAGCCTCTGCATCTGGAGCCTGTGCTCCACAATGGAGAGGCCACAACAGTGAGAGGCCCGCGTACGGCAAAAAAAAAAAAAAAAAAAAAGCTAGGATTAAACTTGCCTAAGGAGAAAAAAAACCCTGCACACAGAAAACTATAAGATATACAATGTTCTTGGATTGGAAGAATCAACATTGTGAAAATGACTATACTACCCAAAGCAATCTACAGATTCAATGCAATCCATATAAAACTACCAATAGCATTTTTCATAGAACTAGAACAAAATATTTCACAATTTGTATGGAAACAAAGAAGACCTCAAATAGCCAAAGCATTCTTAAGAAAGAAAAACGGAGCTGGAGGAAACAGGCTCCCGGACTTCAGAACTATACTAAAACCTACAGTAATCAAGACAGTATTGTACTGGCACAAAAAGAGAAATACAGATCAATGGAACAGGATAGAAAGCCCAGAGATAAACCCACGCACATATGGTCACCTTATTTTTGATAAAGGAGGCAAGAATATACAATGGAGAAAAGGCAGCCTCTTCGATAAATGGTGCCGGGAAAACTGGACAGCTACATGTAAAATATGAAATTAGAACACTCCTTAACACCATACACAAAAATAAACTCAAAATGGATTAAAGACTAAATGTAAGGCCAGACACTATAAAACTCTTAGAGGAAAATATAGGCAGAGCACTCTATGTCATAAATCACAGCAAGATCCTTTTTGACCCACCTCCTAGAGAAATGGAAATAAGAACAAAAATAAACAAATGGGAGCTAATGAAACTTAAAACCTTTTGCACAGCAAAGGAAACCATAAACAAGACAAAAAGACAGCCCTCAGAATGGGAGAAAATATTTGCAAGTGAAGCAACTGACAAAGGATTAATCTCCATAATTTACAAGCAGCTCATGCAGCTAAATATCAAAAACACAAACAACCCAATCCAAAAATGGACATAAGGCCTTAATAGACATTTCTCCAAAGATATACAGATTGCCAACAAACACATGAAAGGATGCTCAATATCACTAATCATTAGAGAAATGAAAATCAAACCTACAATATGGTTTCACCTCACACCACCTCACACTGGTCAGAATGGCCATCATCAAGAAATCTACAAACAATAAATGCTGGAGAGGGTGTGGAGAAAAGGGAATTCTCTTGCACTGTCGGTGGGAATGTAAATTGATACATCCAGTATGGAGAACAGTATGGAGGTTCCTTACAAAAGTAAAAAAAAGAACTACTATACGACCCAGCAACCCCATTACTGGGCATATACCCTGAGAAAACCATAATTTAAAAAGAGTCATGTATCACAATGTTCATTGCAGCACTATTTACAATAGCCAGGGCATGGAAGCAACCTAAGTGTCCACTGACAGATGAATGGATAAAGAAGATGTGGCACATATATACAATGAAATATTACTCAGCCATAAAAAGAAACGAAATTGTGTTATTTGTAGTGAGGTGGATGGACCTAGAGTCTGTCATACAGAGTGAAGTAAGTCAGAAAGAGAAAAACATATACCCTATGGTAACACATATATATGGAATCTAAATGAAAAAAAAAATGGTTCTGAAGAACCTAGGGGAAGGACAGGAATAAAGATGCAGGAGTAGAAAATGGACTTGAGGACACAGGGAGGGGGAAGTGTAAGCTGGGAGAAAGTGAGAGAGTGGCATGGACTTATATATACTACCAAATATAAAATAGATAGCTAGTGGGAAGCCACCGCATAGCATAGGGAGATTAGCTCAGTGCTTTGTGACCACCTAGAGGTGTGGGATAGGGAAGGTGGGAGGGAGATGCAAGAGGGAGGAGATATGGGGATATATGAATATGTATAGCTGATTCACTTTGTTATAAAGCAGAACCTAACATACCATTTTAAAGGAATTATACTCCAATAAAGATGTTAAAAAAAAAAAGGGCGACATTAAAAAGTGAACAATTGAGAAAAACAATTGAGAAAATTAAAAATCCTCAGTCATAGATATTTCACGATTGGTACTGAGAAACTGGAAGATATTTGAATGAAAAGTCTGTATTAGGACACCAGATTGGAACTACAATTTAAAGAAGGAAATACCGTGTTGTGTAAAAATAAGACTTATTTTTCCCCAAAAAGTAATCTTTCAAATCAGTGACTAAATGTATAGAATAAAATCTGGTATGTCAACTATACTCCAATATAAAATAAAAATTAAAAAAAATAAAGAGTTGTTTCCATTAGTTTAAAAATAAAGGACTAACAAGTTTATAAACATTGCTCTATGTCTAGAATGATCTTGAAAAATAAATTTGATTCTCTTTAATCACTGATGTGTGGAAAAGGTATACCTTTGATAAAGATGGTTAACTTTTCATTTTCCTTATTTAAGGCAGTTTTACTTACACTTTGGTTTTTTAAATAATTACCTTCACAATATTTGTCATGGTCTCATCCTATGATTATTTTATATACTTAGAAGATTCTTTTTTCAACTTATTTTAATAATAAACTTTATATTTTAATGAATTAAAAATAGATAAATTAATTAAAAATCTGTTGAAACATACTTTTCTAATTGATGAGAATTCCATTCTAAAAAGAAAGACTAGGCTGCAAAGTAAGAAAAGAAAACATCAAATCTCTCTTATGCTTGTTCAAGCAGAATTTACCTCTGTGACTCATATAATTTTTGATATAATTATGTATAGGTATATTTTGATACCTCAAAGCATCTAAAAAGTTCCCTAAATGGAAATCATTTTAGATTAAACATAATTTTAATGATCAGGTTTGTTTTTTATATTTACATGCAAGCTGGTTTATATTTCACCAGGTATCTTCCTCATGAAAGCAAGTTTTCTTATTTTTATTTCATGGATCACACAGAAATTCATGCTAGACAATGAAAGGAGATCCTGCTTTTTCTCTCCCTTCTCTCTTATAACCAATTTCTTCTGTGCTTTATTCTACCTTTGCTAAAATGGTTGGAAACAGAGAGAATTACAAGAATAATTACTGAGATACGTTTTCTGAGCCTCCAGTTTACCTCTACATTCACCTCACCACTCTCTTCTGATTCCCACACATTTGTTTGTAATCGCACAGAGTTGTGTTAATGTGAAGTCTAACATATCACCTACCTAGGGTCTGCAGGACATCATACCATGTGCTGGTTCACAGTGTTGTGAACATGTTGCTGGGTTATGATATTTTAAAAATTTTTCATCTTTCAAAAAACGTCAAAAGCAAAAATATACATTATACTTTTTTGAGATGTAACTGTTACATTTTCTTACAAATATATGCATGGTAAAAATTAATGTTATATTTTATGAATTTCACCCACCAAATATGTATTGGGGTGTGATTACTCATTGCCCACTCTGCCTTCAGATCACATTCCTCACTAGCCTGTTCCAGAATCAAGACACACACAGGTAGCTGATTGTGACAATCGTTGGAACTCTGGGGTGTTCAATTTGATGCAATCAGATTACCTTGGGCGTATACTTCTTTTGATTACTGGTAAACTCTCTTTTAAAATGAGATGTGAAATCATACAGGTATCTATCTAAACTCTACACAACATCTTTTCCTGGAAACACAAATCCTTAGAGCAGCATGTTACAGGAAGCAGAGGAAGTTGCAGGCCAATAAACAAATTAAAAACACTTCTTCTTAGCATTACATTTTGTTACTAACAAATACATGAATCTACTTATGTCTTTATATTTTATGTTTGTACTCTAAAAATACATTCACATTATTACCGCTATTTCCTTGTCCTTTTTTCTTAATAATGCCCTCATCTTCATTATCAGTAATGAAAAAATATTGGTGATCTCTAACACCTTTCCAGGCAATATAAATGGCAGCTAGGACAATATGAGATTCTAAATAATGATTGTTAATAATTAAAAAGATGAAGTATTTGCTACAGGCAAGTTGCACGTTGATGGCTTACCATTGCATAAATATTTGAGTTTTTTATGAAATAATTGGTATCCATTTTGAAATGTACTATTTTGAATAAAATATATCTATACTAGTTTGAGATAAGCAGACATTTGTAATGACACTGGGCCTGGCTGAGATGTTATGTTCATATTATTTTCATACTGTCTGATAAATTGAGGATAGGAAAATCAACATACCCTATCCCTTCCCTCCCACACAATTTTATGTTGCTGGGTGTTAACATTTCTGGTAAATTAGTCTTATAAAATCATTTTTCATTTATTTCTAGAGAAAATATACACAAAAGTAACATATATTTTTCTTTAAAGTACCAGGGGTTTCTTAGATATCTATAACCATGTGTTTGTACTTTCCATCAATTTCCAACACTTTTTTAGGAAATAAAAAAGAAATATTTGTGTGAAAGTCATTACTCCCTTTAATTATTAGATGGCTCTATTTGACTTTGGCATAAATAAAGTTGATTGTTTTCATTTTCAGTGTACTATTATATAGGAGTTTAGCAGAGATCCTGGAGCAACTATTGCCTTTGAGAGGGTGAAATCAATGACAGGACATTAGAGGAATCAACCACTGCTCTTTCCTTGCCAAAGCTTCTCATCATTGAAAAAAACTTTTTTTTTTTTTTTTGGCTGTGATTTGAAATCCACACAAGAGGTACATAAAAGAACACCAAAAATTGAAGTACAAAAACAAAACAGTTGAATGCACACCTCAGCAAACAATGTTAACAGTGTTTGTAGCTCAAAACAATCTCTATGCAGCCTGCAACTTCAGAGTCCCTTTAATATATTAAAGCTTTCTTCTTAGGAAAGGGGCCTTGATGCTTCTATTATGCATTCTTATTGCAAAAAAACTTTTCAAATATAGGAAGAGGAAAGGAAGAAATATTTTTTGAGCACCCACTGCAAGCTGGACATTGTCCTAGGCACTTCAGAGAGACCATCTTGCCCATATTTTTGGAAAACTAACCCATATAGAAACTAATGTTTGTAAGCTGTGAAAGATACCTTTCATTTGCCCCTTCAGATACATGTCCCACATTTCTCCACCCTGCCTTATTTACCCAGAAAGCTGACTTTTATACGTTTTATAGCTTTGGGTCCTTTGACTTCTGCTTGGTCTCCAGCCAATGGGGAGCTCCAGCAGGAGATCTGAAAGATGAAGCAAGAGGTCAGGATACTATTCCTCTTCTCTGTTTTTGTTTTTTTTCTGAAAATAGCTGCATCCTTCAACCACTGATGCAAAGAAAGCAGTCTCTACAAGATATTTTACTTCTGATTTTGAGTACTGCTCCCTCTACACTCTTTTAGACTTAGTGGTGGTTAGGAAGTGGCTGCTAGAATGTGACAGGTTATTTTATTATTGTCTTTGGTCTCTCTCCCACCTCTAGCATACCCACACATTTGTAAATAAACCCTGCTTGAATTATCCTATTCTCAGTGTACTGTCAGTGTGTGTTATGGCCTGACTTATGTGTAAACTATTATGAGTCAGTAAAGATTGACTCAAACACTATTTCCACATCTTATGGAATAGAAAATTTGTCCCCAAATTTCTATGAATGTTAAGGGTCTTGAATTCTTACCTTATCTCTGGATTTCTGCTATTGCTAAATTAATTTATTTATCATATTACTACTAACTTATCCCAGGTGTTATAGCTCACTAAGTTGACTGAATATAGTTTTTACTTGATTTACATATACTCATTCACACTCATGCACAGACACACATGCATGAACACACAAGATTTTGTTGTTGTAAAAATTACTAAAGATCAGAGTGATGAACGCATAGGAAAGATGTCATATTTACAGAAATAACCACAATTGAAATATCAGAGATTCCTCTTGTAAACTCCTTTATCTATGCTGTTATTGAAAATTTTTACTCTTGTAGTGTCCCAAACTCATACTACCTATCTATAGCCATTCTTTCTTTTTCCTTCATATATTCTGTGCTCTTATCTAATATTATCCCAGATCTCTTCCTGTTTCTATTCCCAGAATTTCAAAAATATCTTGTCTCTTTTATAGATAAGAGAAATTCAATGTTGTTATTTTGCATATCTCTATCAAGTTTTTCAGCAAACTGAAAATATTGTCTATGCAACAGAACCTACTTTCCTGAAAAAGACTTCTGTGTATATTTTATGTATGTAATATCCTATGACACATATATGATATTCATATGTATGTTAAATAGGTATATGTGTTTGGTTATCATCTATCAACTGGTTACTTACTCCTATGATAAACTAAGGGGTTTTACTTTGAGAAAATAGGTAAAATCATCTATTTTGAAAATCTGCCTGCCTGTCTTACTCTGCTTCACTTGAATTCTATTTGAACTTCCAACAGAAGATAGCAAAACACCTGAGAAAGAAGGAGAAGCACAAAACAGCCTTGCAAGAAGTATAAATTGAATTCATAGAAAGAAAAGAGGCTGTATCTGGCAACAGGATGCTCAGAGAACAAGGAGAGAATACTGAGTCTTGAGCATTCAGTCTCCCACCGCTCTTCTAGACTGGTATCTTCATTTGCTTCGGCTGCCATAGCAACATGAGGTGAATGAGAGACTGAGTGTCTTAAATGACAGATATTTATTTTATCACAGTTCTGGAGGCTAGAAGTCCAAGATCAAGGTTTCAGCAGGTTTGGTTTCTTCTGAGGCCTCGCTCCTTGGCTTGCAGGTGGCCACCTTCTTTCTCACTGTGTCTTCATATGGTCTCTTCTTCTTATAAGGACACCACCAGTCAGACTGGATTAGGGACCACCCAAACAGCCTCATCTTAACTTAATTTTCTTGCTGTGTTCTACGTGGTATCTCTCAGTCTATGTACTAGTCTATTTCTCTTATAAGAACACTATTCATGTTGAATTTGGACCAATCCATGTGATCTTATTTTACCTTAATTACCCCATTAAAGGCCTTCTCTCCAAATACAGCCACATTCTGAGATACCAGGATTAGGACTACAACATATCAATTCTGGGGGGACACAATTCAACCCATAACATGTGACTTCCAGGCACTCAGCTTTAATGATATTGGTGTCTTCTGTTCATTTTGAATCAAGTCCTGATGATAAGTTCAATTATCCTATTTTGGTTTAAATGCTCATCTTTAAACCAATTACTATGGTTGGAGGATGAAATACAATATTGATAAGGTCTTGATCCTGTGCTAACCTCAGTAATCAGGGAATGAATATTTTCCTATTAAACATCAAAGACGAAAAGATTTAAAAGGGAAAATCACCATATTCTTATAAAATTGATGGATTAAAGTAGGCTAGGCAGACAACAACAGCAGATGTCTACTAAAATCCATCCCAATCACTGCTCAGAATCAATATAGATATTGGGACTCCAAGAATATACTCTCAAAAATCCTCTGGTCTAATATAATGCAATTATTTCACATACATTTTATAACATATTCTACCTTCATCTCCATAACAGAACATCCACAATTTCATCTAGTCTTCCAGATGCAGCTACTTATGACCAAAACCCTAAACTTAGATGATAAATTTAATCCTAGCACATTCAACATTTGAAAGCAGATTTCAAAATAAGCTATCTGAAGTGAAGTCTTCTATTTGGCAAAGGGAAGAAGGGGAAAACATGTGGACTAATAACCTTTCCTAGTATAGACTATATCCTGCTTGAAAGGGTTGATAACTCCTTGCGTTTTTTTGTTTCTTAATCAGCCAATTTGGTAGCCCCTGAGTCTGCTCTCTGAGGAGATTCATCTTGCCCTTGGTTTTTATTGATTACATTTTAGAAGGTAAAGGGAGGCTTTTCTTCCTTTATGACTTTTCTTGCCATACTTTAGTAACTGTGAAATAAAATTCATATTTTATGGCAAGACAAAAAAATGTAAACATAAAAATCTTATCTGCCCTTTGGCCTCTTTCTCCCCACTGTGCATTATGCATACAGCAAACCTCTCTCATTGGCAGAAATACCTGCTCAACCATGAAGAGCAATATTCCCCCAGCATCAACAAGACAACAAGATTACCCACCACTTTGTACTTGCAAATCTGGATTGTGTAAACTCTCAATAGTAGATCCTTTAATGTACAACCCTCTGTCTCAAAAAACTTATATAACTGTGCTTTGATTTCTAATGGACGGAACAGATCTTGGAGATTTCTGAGATGCTGTTCACGGGTTATAATCTTCAATTTGGCTCGAATAAAATTTTCCATTTCTTTCTCAGATCAATTGATTAACTTTTCATCAACATAACCAACAACCTTAAGTTTCTGATTCTAGTACTGGAATTTGTCTTAGAAGTGAGAAATAATAGGCTTTTGTTGACCAGATTTGTGGTTTCTCTTAAAATTTAACACCTTAAAATGTAGAAGTTCTGACTGTTTGATTTCTGTTTGCCCCATTATTTAATACCAGAGGTTTTATTGAGTCATGGTTTCTGACTATAAACCACATCCTGGTGGTTTCTGTCTCTTAAAAAAATGACTAGGTACTCAGTGCATCTCTCTATCCTTCATTTAAATAATCTACATTTTTCTTTGTCCTGCAAGGATGTGAAATATTAGGCCAGAGGGAGAGGTGCAACTAATTTGTCCCCTTGCCCCCCTACTCCTTCCCAAAAGCTGGCTCTTTAAAGTCTGGGTAGTTGTCATTTTGTGAGGCACTGGTGTGAAGTTACCAGAAAGAATTGATAAGGAGCATGACTACCATATTTCCCCAATCCCAATCTTCTTTTGGGCTGTGTCTGTATTCTCCCTGAATTTCCTTTTACAACCTTTAGTTTAAAATAGAGAATTCAATTTTTGCAACCTTGTGAGGTACATGGCTATCAGACTTTCACTTGTCTTGGTTTGGTTTCATCTCTCTTGGCAAGCATATTTTTTCCATTTCTTTTTTACAAATAGTGTGATATAACAAGACACATTAGAACATCTTTATAAGTAGGAACACGATCTGATATCTAAAATTTTGCAGGTGACTGTTTAATAAATGATTTATACCACTTAACAGGTATTGTTAACTTCCTAGTTGGAAATAGATTACTTCCTGCCTCATATCCCACCTCTAATTAAATAGAATTAATTTAATTCTACATGCTAGGGTTTATCACTTGCAATCCCTAATACCAGGTACAACTGAATCTTTCAGAACATATGGTAGAAATATTACTCCAATAACATAATAACTAGCATATAACCAGTATGTGCTAGTAAATATTTATCAGCCAGCTCTCAAAAAAGTGCCAATATATACTACATCAATTTATTATAAGTTTTACTAATACAAAGATGCATAACACAAAATTGACAAATAATGACAAAGTATATGTGCCTTTTTTTTTGTAATTCCATAAAGCCAATTGATTTTCAGAGAGAATTTTTGCAGATTTTTGCCAAGTCTTTAAATCCATAGCTAACTGGTTGCAATTGAGAAACAACTGTTGTCCTAACATGACTGTTGGTTGCTACTTTATAATAATACATAAGATGAAGGAGAAATTTAAAAAGAAATATTTAGGAGCTTTAATCATTCACCAATGACATGAATAAGCACTGTGCTTAATCTCATAATAATTTTTGAATACTAGAATAATATTTCTATAATACATTGGGGCTATTCACAATGTAATGATTATAGACACAAAACAATTTTGAGTATAATCTGCATAGTAACATATTCTTCATTAAAGTATTAATTCCAGAATACCAACAAAACAATAAATCAAGCAGTGTTATGCAGTGTTTGTCTATTTCGGTGGTGTAAATGTCTATCTACTTCATGACTGAATTACAAGCTACAACCTCAGGTCACTAAACATGAAATTGGAGAGAAATGCACATTTGCTCACCATTATATAGTGTTATCACAATACAAACACAATAGGCATAAATAATTTCAATAGCATAGATAATAGTAAAATGCAGCTTAATAATTAGGAACCATTAGTTTTGAGAATTTATTGCCTTTTAAAAATAATTTATTTCATTATAAATTAATATACTTTTACTGTTAATAGTTGCTATATTTAACAACCACATCACAAAATTCCTGAAAATTTAATAGTTAGCTCTCATAACCTGATATGAGACAGCTCAAGAACATATAATGAAAAAGTCTAGGCTTATTGTTACTTTTAGAGAGCACTTTATTTCTCTCATCTAGGACATCCAATTGATTGATCAGGTTCACACAAACCTAATTGGCTGAAACTTAGAAATATGTTATTCTTAACAAGAAAACTGGGGAAAAGAAATGCTGAACATTTGTTACATGCATCAAAAACATAGTGTATTTCAGAATAAAATACTAATTAGTGATGAGAATAACATTTATTGAGCATTTAGTACATTTCAGACACTGTGCTAAATACTTTTTATGCATTATTTCTTCAGATAAAGTAACAATACTTTGGCATTCATATTGCTTTTTCTCCTTACCTCTCTAGGAATATCTTTACATTTAAGATCAAGTAGCAAGTATGCTTTAGAATCTGGATTCCAATCTTGACTTGATGACAGAACTTACATTTTATGTATAGAATCTAAGACATTTAGTGAACCCCATATTCTCAATAGTAAAAGTTCATTTTTTTTTTTAACCTGACACTTTTGTTTATGATGCAATAAGACATTTTAACTATAGGGCAAGACTGCTGATTGTCTTGAATGTGAGAATAGGTAGAGGTACTATCAATCTAGGATAAAAAGTAGTAAAAGTGCTTCTAACGTAGGATGCCTTCTTTTGAAGGTAATGACCCTGAACAATAAATAGTAAGTTAAATAAATATAAATATGTCAGTAACTATGTTTTGATTCTGAAACAAGGAGATGATTAGAGTGGCACATTGCAAGTAATGGGCTGGAGTTAGGGACAAATGCAAAAATGGTAAAAAAAAAAAAAACTTCAAGGAAGAAGAATTTTTAAAAAGCCACCTTTCTGTTTCTTCATTTTAGGTCTATTTGGCTTGATTAAGCTTTTCCTCCCAAGTCCATATACTCCAGGAAAACAGTAAATTTCATTAGATTTGCTCCTGATGTTTTAGAATTCCTCTTTAACTAGGAACTTTCCAGCTATTTAAAATATCATATGGAATCCCAGTATGGAACATATGTAACAGTCATCTGTTACAGCCTTCTTTGATTTTTTTTTTTTTTTTTTTTTTTTTTGGTACGCGGACCTCTCACTGCTGTGGCCTCTCCCACCGCGGAGCACAGGCTCCGGACACGCAGGCTCAGCGGCCATGGCTCACGGGCCTAGCCGCTCTGTGGCATGTGGGATCTTCCCGGACCGGGGCACGAACCCGTGTCCCCTGCATTGGCAGGCAGACTCTCAACCACTGCGCCACCAGGGAAGCCCTTCTTTGATTTTTTAAATTAAATTTTCCATTATTTTATGTGTAATACAAGTTCAGAATAGTAAAAAAAAATCAATAAAGATAAGCAAATGAATGAAGTCATTTCCAAATCAAAATAATCACCCGGATTCCTGCTATATAAGGATAATTACTGTTACACATTAGGGCCATGCACTGTTATGGGGGCAATTAGCTTCTATGCCCCAAAGTTTCTTTCTGATACTCTCAAATTGTGACACTGTTACATGTAGCCCTTGGCCTGTGATTCCAAGTCTTTTCTTTATTGTATTATTCTCTCAAATTCTTAATATAATGCTCAATATTGTCTGAAGGAAGAGCTTGTGGGCTAGGAATTTGGAAGCTTACATTATTGTCCTAGTTTACCAATCACAGTTATATAATCTTAGGTCACTGGATGTCTTTAGCTATATATATCATGGCTGAAATATAGCTATCAACATATTTCAAAGAATGAGTTATAATGGGAAGAAAATCAGATGAAGATGAAAGTCATTTAAAAGTGTTAAAAAAAATCAAAGGGCAACAGAAGAGAGTCTATGAGGAACAAAGGTATACTATATTCTTTTTAATAATTACTTTAAATATATTACATTTTATGATACAAGACTTATGAGTTTGCTCAGATTATATCTACCTGATGGAGATGCACACACCTATCTTCAATTTCTAGTTTAGGAAATTTTCTTTACTTACACCTCTTTAAGTGCATATTCACTCCAATATAAAATAAAATGATATAGCAGACTCAACATTTTTTAAAATATCTAGTCCTAACATTCTATAGTTCTTCCAGATATGATTTTTAATACCTGATAATCAGTATTTCAACTAATGGCAACAACATAGTAAATTTATTTTTAAAACTGGCCTTCAGTGGAAAGGATTGTAGAGCTTTAGTTTTCAACATGTAAAATCAGTCTAGACATAGATATTTGCAGATATTCTAACAGATGATCTAGTCATTAATTTTCTGTTCTGACTTATCGCAATCTTTTTTTGGATCTGTAGGATAGAAGATACTTGTTTACACTGAACATGTCACCAAACAGTACAATAGTTTAAGCTAAAAGTAGTTAGGAAATGCATAGTGACTCACAATGTGTTTGAAACAAAGTTTATGAAGCCTGGCCCTTGGCTAATAGAAACATTTCTTCACTTCTGATAATGTCAGAATAGATAGGCAATCCTTGAACACATACTGACTATAAGAATGAATTACCCCAAGTGAAAATCGTCTCAATGCTTACTTAACTATATATGGTAAAAATTCTCAGGCAAGAAAAATTGCAAAGAAAGTCTTGGGTGAAAGAACTGAATATCAATATCAAAATGAAATCTACAGTTTACCACTTCCAAGTTAGATCATGTAGCAGGACCTGCTATGTTTAAAATGATTCTTTGAACTTGCTCATATACTCTTAGCACTGAAATAAGCAGTCCTCTTACACCTATAATTTGTTGACATAACTAAATTACCCCAATAGCCAAACTTTAGATGGAAGCTTTCCATTTTCCTATATACTTGGATTTTTTCACTTGTATTTGATAACCTAAACCATTTGACTTAGAATTCCCTGCTTGATATTGTAAAGAATTTACTTTGAGTTTTTTAAGACTTAAACTGTTCCAACCTGTCACCTCTAATTATGGTAACATGTAGGCATAACAGGACAGCCAACTAAACTAGGTATGACATACCAGTCCCACAATATATCAAATTTGATATACTACCTCCTTTTACTTTATATTATAAAATAACTTTATTTCACTTTTTCATAATTTTTATCTTCTTTTCTTTCTAGATTTAGTGATACATAAAAAATATCATGGTTTAAAATTAGTGGCATAAGGTCCAAGGACTTGAAAAAATCAACAAATAGAACAATATATCCTTAAATGTACAGATTCATTTAAATATATTTATTAATACAACCACTTAGGAAGACTCGATTTACAAAGCATCTGCCAGATATGGAAAGCTGCTGCTTTGTAGCAGCTTAAGCTTTTGACCTTGATTAACAATGCTCTGGGAAACCAGTCATTAGATCCTAGTGGAATAATGACATTAAAACAATTTAAGTATGAGATTGTGTTCATATGCACATCCCCTCTCCCCCAAGTCTCTGGTAAAAAACAAAAAATGTGTTAATGTTCTTCAATTACTTACATAAATCCAATCTATTACTGTGTATTTTCCAATGCCTGTATACTGCAGTGATTAATTGCTTATCTGGCACTCCCCCATAGTGATGCTTCTGTAAAATTCCTGAATAAATGTCTTCATAATGTGTTCCTGCATTCTGATTGCAGTTTCTGTTTGGCCCTTTTGATTTTGAGATTTGAGTCTGCCACTCACAGCCCTCAGAAACAAACATAATGATTATTTTATTTTAAACAGAGTAGTTAAGATCTATTCCATATAGACCCTTGGGAAAAGGGCAGACTTTGTATTTATTAGGCCTAATTTGAGAGTTTATTGAGTCTGTTTTAAAAAAAAAGTCATTAAAAACCTTGAAAAAATGCCTGGATATCATGGAAGGAAATTTCAGTGCTGTCCTGGGGCACTGCCTTATAGACACACCCACAGATAAATTATTTTCTTCCTAAGCTTTGCAATGTGCAGTTACATGCGCATCTGTAGATTTCTCTCTGCAGAAATGAAAACTCCAAAGATTAGTTTATTGCCCTATAGGATATTAACCTGTTTTATATTTTACCTAGTGATCTTATTTTAACATTTTCCCCCAAAATATCTTTATATGCAGTTCCACAAAATATCTTTTGAACCAGCTTTACCTTATTTTTGGTTCCTTCATAAATTAATGAGTTGAATATAATCTTTAAATGTGCTTACAGTATGTTTGTGGGAGAGTCGTATTTTTAACTTTCTGAAAATAATACCTTGATAATTCTGCTAATTATGATAACTGGGATTACCTGAAGCTTTTATCCTGTTTCTTGTGTTATATATAAATGTAGTGAGATCAGGTTTACTACTGTGAAAAAAAATGAAAATATAAAGTAATACTGCATTTATAAAATATTGAATACATACAATATGTGTACTAGGACTAAGCATTTTGGTATCTGTTATTTAAGTTCTTAAATTTGAGGAAATTGAGGCACAAAGACAAGGAGTTAAAGGATCAGGTACAGGCACCATATGAATAATAACTGTCAAGAGTTTAATGACAAATGCAAGCAATGAAGAAGACACTTGACCTAAGTGATGGGCAAGGTAAACAAAAACACCTAGAGCACACTGATGGTGCAATAGTTTTCTAGAAATGCAACAAACCAAACCTTAATAACATAGACATAGATTAGTGTCCATTATTTAAGTATGATAAATGTTTAAGAAAAAGTTTAACTTTGTTTATATTCACTGTCTACCATCTGTATTAAGATTAGAAAACAGAGAGAAAATAAAATATAGGCTGGAGGATTAAAGCATTTTAATAACCCAACCAGTTCCATATCTATTTTTCTGAGATAAATATGTGATGCCTTCTCCCTTGAGAATTTTCTGTTAGATTCAAGTTACTGACTATTGTTGACAAGTTTTTGTCCTATTACAATAATAGAAAACTTCTACTTTTGGTTCTGACTCAAATAAGAGATAGAATGAAGTGATTATAACTGAATCTTTTTTTTTTCATTCTAATTAAACTTTGTAACATGTAGTTAATTTATTTCAAGAAATGCATGTGGAGGGACCGCTTAGGGAGGTGAAGTGATAGGAACTAGTCATAAAAATGCCTAAAACCTGATCACTTCATTCAAGAAGCTCCATAAAATATAAAGTAAAAAATAAGAGATAAAAGCTGATAAAGAACATTTATAGATATACTGTTTCATGTAAAATATGAAATGTTCTAAAAGGTGGTTAAATGGAAACGGCTTTATCTACAAAATGACTCTAAGAAAATATGTCATTACTACTAAAAATTAGGTAAATAATAAATTTATATTACAAATGATACTGTGTAATATCTCCCACCAACCATAATTCCTCAACTTCTAACCTTTCCATTTCTAAAACTAACAATCCTTCCATTTCCTCGATGTTCTTGGCCAATGCTTCTCATTTAAAGCAATAAGCATTCAACAAACAGCTAGTGGACTATGTTACTGATATGAAGGATACAGATATGGTTACTGCCTTTAAAATTCCCAAATCTAACTGAATAGACACCACAGACACAAAGCAGTTCTAAATACTATATCACTCTTAGTAAAAGCCAGTTATGATTTCATAAGTGTAACATCCTTTCCATTGATGTAAATATGGAAATCAGGTCACTAGTACCTTCCTTCTAAATCTTCTTTTACTCATAAAATATAATTTTATTAGGAATGCTCACCACATTAACTGCCTCACTTTTCTATTGGGAATGACTTTAGATGCAAAATGTTTCTTAAATGAGGTTTTGTATTTATCTCCCAATACATCTCAAGCATTTTAAAACATAAATAGCCCACAAATACAATTTAAGTTTATGGATAGCAGGTTTATAATTTTGATTTCCAACAGAAAATGCTTTATCCTAATTTACCTGGAAAAGAATAGCAAATTTTGAGATAAAAATGTTTTCCTTTTTTATTCAACTAGTTACAAATAATTAATGGCTCTCATAACAACTAAGTAAAAAGTATTTTTTGCAGTATATAAGATCAAAATGATGTACATATAAACATTACAGATAAGTCTTAAAAGTTTATAAAATATTCTTAGTAGCCAGTTTAAAGTTAAAACCTGTCATAGCCAAAATTATACCAGTGTAGAGGATCTAATAAAATAGGTCTGGTTAAGTAGTCATAAGGGTTTATGACAAATAGTATAAATTGAAACAGATCAAGTATGAAGTCCAAGGGAATGATCTAATGCTCTGAAGTACTGGCAAATTTCAAAGACTTAGCGGTTACAAAAGTAGAAAAGGGCTAGTGAGTAGTTTGAGATCAGTGGGTCCCTCAAAAGAGTCATGACATATATGATAAAATTACTTTACAAAGGAAAATGGAAATTTCCCAGAAATTATCACCCTATCCATATTTTCTCTAACTAGTGCACAAGTGACCTCCTAAGGGAGCACTTATTAACATTTTCTCAACCTTTCTCTGCAGTGACATATACAAATTTGGTGTTCATGTATACAACTGAGGTGGCAGGTAGATAAATGAGACCTTTAATGATATGAGATTCCTGTAATACTTATTCCACTGCAAGAAAAAGCAAAGCAAGTAAGAGCCAGGTAGCTGGTGTTGAGATTGAACATGACTGTGAGAAAGGGTTACCATGGCTTACCATCTGCCTCTCACTCTTTCATTTCAACATGTATTTATTCATCCACTACTATGTTAATTCACTGAACTAGATGTCAGAGATAAAATAATGAGAAAGATAGATGTGGTTCCTGCTGTCACAGTGTATTCAGGTAAAACGTACTCAATAAACAAGCAATGTAACAAATAGCAATGATGTTTCAATGGGAAAAATACAGGTTAACTATGGCAGCATATTTAGGAACAAATAACTTTCTATGAAGAATTTTGGAAGATATATCTATTACATAAATAATTACTTATCACATGAAACACACTCAATTATACAGTTATGTTCTACATTCCTATACTACAATTCATATATTATACTTATCTTCTTTACTCTCTACAATATGAGTTTAACCTGCTGTAAAGTCCCACTGCTCGCATTATGAAAAAGAAAAGAAAAATGTACACATACATATGCATATACGTATCTACATTTATATGAAAACTTAGTCTCTAACAGTTTAAAAACAAATTCATGTTACTGACAATTCCAACGTTCTCTCAAATTAATGGCCCCTGTTCAAAAATCATAGGTAGATTTTCAGTCCTAAGCAAATTTATGATGTACATTCATGAATTTTTCTTCAAATCAATATTTTATGCCCAAAATAGAATGCTTCTTGGAGAATAATTAAAAGAAGGAAATTCATTGTGTAACACAGAAAATCAACAGTTGATTGAGACAAGCAATTGTTATATGCATGAGTTAAAATACTTAATTGTGTTTGGATCCTATCTGAGAACTAATTTCCTCCTTTTCTTTTTGTTTTGTTTTGTTTTCATTTGGGTAAGCCCCTTGAATGACAAAGGCATATTACACAAATGTTTTACAGTGACCAAAGGCATTTATAAATTTATGTAAATCTGATAACACTTCATAATATTATGAAGGATCTGTATGTAAGATTCTTATTAATTTCCCCAGAGCTCTTAATGGCAACTTAGGAAAAATCAATTAGAACAACCATATTTTAGTAAAATTGAGTCAACGAACAAAGACTACCACATATTTAAGGGAAATAAGGGCAGATGAAAGCTGTTCCCAAGGAATGGAGTAAGGAGAGTTTGAGTCAGTGGCAGATGGAGGAAGAGGAAAAAATAAGATAGAATTGGTGATGTCTGTTAAAATAGTCTTGCAAGAGTAATTTACACACCATGGATGAACAACAATTTATTCCTGGAAAGCGCTTGCTGCCGAGGTCATGCTAATTCTTAGTTATTGAATAGATTTAGTTATTGATTAATCAAATTGCTTTCAGGAATCTTATTCTGCTTGGATTGTAAAAAGTATCCTATTTATGCAAGCAAAGTCCATTTGCTTCAAGGACATTACATCAGTTTAGGACATTTGGAGGCCAGTATCCTTGAAGACAAGGGCATTCTGGAAGTCAAATGCTTTTAGGGCAATCATCTCAACTAATGGGATAATTGTGTGTATTTCTTCTATGTGACTTACTATTGGTATTCACTTATATTTCTTTCAGGTCTGAAAGGCTCCTAGGAATATACCAAGTTAATTAGCATTATCCTAATTCTAATATTAATCTATCTAAACTGATGTTCTATTTTACCTCAAATAAGGTATTTATCTATTACCCATATTTTTTTATCCAGTTGAGAGCTCCTGTCACCCAATGTTTAAAAAGAGATTGTGAAATTCCCCTGACTCTATCCCCAAGTTTTCAAGGGATCTTGGCTTACCTGTTGAATAATCCTCAGGTTTCTCTGAGTACAGCATTTTCATTTTCTCATTCTTCCCATTAAAATTCTATCCTCTTCATTCACAAAGGTGGGCATTATCTCCAACAAATGATAAATAATAACAACCCTAGAAACAAAGTGTAAAATAATGATTACAAAGCATTTTATGATCTTTCAATTTTTCCTCACTTCTATAGAAAAAATATAGTCAAACGCAAATAAGAAAGAGAAAAGAAATGGACTTTAATATATTTTCCAACCTGAGATTATTTCAAGACTTGAGGGAGAAGGGGAGGTACAGAAAATAAATTTTTTAAGGAAAAGGACAATAAATGTAGGAAAGACGTTATCAAAGATCAAAACAAAATAACAAAAATACCTCAGGCTTTTTGTTTAAAGGGATTCCCATAAAAGGACTTTGTATCAGAATGGAAATGAATAAAGCTGAAATGAAGTTAAAATCAATAATAAAATATTAGCGCTGGTAAGACCTTAGGGAACATTTAATAAAAATCCCATTATATAGATGAAAAACAAATCAAAGCTCAAAAAGCTTAATTGATTTGCCTAAGGTTACATCACTATGGAAATTCAGAGCCAGGCTCATTTCTAAGACCAGTGCTTCTCCAACCAGAGATTAATAAAAGGAAGAAAGAAAAAGAAAAAGAATGAAATGCAGACCTTAGTCTTTGATTCACCTGGAGGCTCTGATTAAGTTGGTCTGGGATGAGACATTAAATACCTTATGTTCTTGGCTAACAACAGGAAACCATAAAATGGAAGAAGATGACATATTCACTGAAGTGATAGAAGAAGAAAGGACAAAAACAGAGACAAGAACTTGTTTTGGATAATTTTCCCTTAATGCGTGTCTTTCTCTCTCTGCAACCACATGAGGAAGGATGGCTGTGTCTCCATTAAAGTTCAGGTATTTCTCTATTCTTTGGGCAAGTTTACCTCAAAATATCTTTAATAGACTGTCATATCAAAATCACCAGACAGGTGATCATACCCATTCCTAGGATTGTCTCAGTATGACTTAATTAAAATATTTTTGGCTAAGGCCCTGAATTCTGCATTTAAACAAATTCCACTGTGATTCTTCACTATGTCACTTGTGTAACTGTCTCCTCGAGTGCAGGGAGGGCATGCTGCTTTACTTTGTATTTGAAATGCTTAGTGCAGATTCTGGCTCTTAGGAGGTACTCAGTAAATATGTGATGGGTAAATGATTAAATTGAATGAACATTAAACTGAATTAAATTTCAGTGTTTAAAAAATTAATTTACACATGTCAACTACTGGACATGAATGTTCGTGTTCTTGTTGTTCCTTATTTTAAGAAAGGGTTGGCTTTTGCATTTTTCTAAAAATGTCAGTTGCTGTGCTGGACTCTATAGAATCAGAAGGAAGTCAGTTTGGGCATATAAAAATGACTATTTCTAAAAAATACTCTTTCTAAGATATCAAGAATACATTGTTAGAAGCCTGTTTTATCTTTGAAAGCTATTAATCATATAAAAATCTCCAACAAAAATATCTAAGAGATTTTAATAATTAAAATAAAAATACTAATGATACTATGAGTAAAGGTGTAATGTACTTGAAGGTTGAAATAAACTTGAAGAGTTCAGTTTCTGTATACCTTTTGCTTGTTTCAAGAACTATTTTTGCAAGATATTGACTAGGCTGCAGAGCTAACCCACATAGAGATGCTATTAATATGCAGTCTTTCTACCTGAAGCAGTTTACATACGCAATATACAGCATCTGGACCTTGTAATTGAATTTTTGAAGTTTGCTGTGGTTGGGAACTGCATATGGGTCAGTAATCATTATCAAGACACCAACGTTCATAGTACACATATAATTAATCTACTCATTAATTATAGAAAAAGAGTCTCAGAGAAGTCTAGCACACCTATTTCTGAAACAAATATTTTATCCTTGAGCTGTAAAAGTAGTGTCTACACTAGCCATTGCCTTAGATTATTGTTAGCAATTTATTTAGGGAGCTTTTAGAACAAGGTCCATAAGAAGAGTCAATATAAAAATCTTTCAGACACAGGACCCATCATATATACTCACAGAGTTTAATCACTTTCTGATTAAATCACTGCTTTGGATCTTTATCTTCTGAAGTTAATGTCAATAACACTTTATTTTTAATTTAACTAAATTCAGCCAACTGTAGAAGAAACAAATCATGCTCTTTTTTATTATTAGTTTTGGTAGATGGTTGCCAGGGTGAAATTGGTAATTAGGGAGAGTAAAATATTCCTTAGAATTTTTTTTTTTGTTATACATTAGCAAGCCCAGGTTGTTTAATGGAAATACTTTATAGATGCTTAAGGAAAAGAAAAAGCCTGTAAATATATTTTCTCACTTTCTTGGCTCATTAGCTCACCTGACCTAACCATTTTCTTTCCCAATTCGTCAATCCCACTTTTTGCTATTTTTTTCCGTACTCCTAGCAATTCATCTTCATGTTGGACTGACTTATATTATGACCTACAAAACTCCTTGTAGAGAGACCTACAGCATTAATATGAGAAAGAGGTTAATTGTGTAAGAAAAATGTTAATCCTAAAATAATAAAATAAAATCGGATATTAGCTCCAGGTAGAGACAGAAAGGATGGTTTAATAGAGTTGTTGTGAAATGTATAGAGAGCTTAAGGAAGATGAACAGCTGTTTGCTATCTTCACTGAAGCTAGAAATAACTTAGGCTTAAAATGAGAGACATGAAGAAGAAATTTCGTCTGCAGATTTCTAATGAGATTTCTAGTCAGAGAACCATGCAGTCTATAGAATTTTATTTCTTGTTAGATGCAGAGAATATGAGATAATTTAAGGACTATTCAATTTAGAGGTAGGAGGAAAGATCAATTGATGTTTTAAGGTTCCTCTTTTTCTAATACCACATTTTCCTGACTACTCTGAGCCTTAGTTTTCTATTCCTGAGCCCCTCTGCTTTGAAATTATAAAATACCACACAGATCAAGGCTTAAACTTCTAGCTATTTGGGCCAAGGTCCTGCAGAGGGTAAGCAACAGCTAAGAAAGCTGAGTTCCTGAAGTTTTAGAACTGTCACTTACATATCACAATTCAATCCAGTTTTAAGTGCTTGTAAGAAACATTTGCTTCTTACTTATTATCTAGACACTAAAAACCTTTTTGATATCATTGAGTTACACTCCCAACTATCAAGTTTGTCCCTGTGTCTTTGCTGCATGGTCATTTATGACTTTTTGTTCTCCATACTAAGAGATGAATGTAGGACAGTGTGACAAGTGGTGTGAAAGTGTAGAGGTGGTGGGTGGAAAAGAGCATCTAGGCAAAGGAAACATTTTGAATAAAATCAAAAAAATGTTTCAAGACTTTTAGAAGGTTATAAGGAGGAAAAAAAAAGGAAAAGAGACCACCAAAACCCTGTATGATAAGCTAAAAAGTTTCATGGATAGTTCTCTAATTTTAGCTACTGATATATATTCTTTTCAAAATAAAGGTTTTGAGGAAGTTTAAACGGAAATCAGATAAACAAAGAGATGGAATTCCAGTTGAAGAAGCAGTAGGGAATCTGGAGATTTTAATAAACTGCTTTAGCATCCAATCTCAGCAGATGCTAAAACTGTTTCATGAAGCCATTTCGATTCACATAACCAGTTTTCAAACCCTAGCCCTCAATGCTAGAAGCAGGTTTTGAAGTAGCAAAAGAGCACAATCAGATTTACATCCTCACCTTTACATATGACAACATATGGTTGTTCAGACCATATCAATATAGACCATCAGTGCCCTCATTATGCCCTCTGCCTTAAACCAGCTACCATCACAATACCACAGAATGCCAGTAACTCCAAGAAAAAAGAAAGCAGGTGGTACTCTTGTTCTCTAATTAAAGGTAGGGGGGAGGGAGAGAAGAAAGTACCACTCCCACTCTAAGTATCTGCAGGGCTGGATTAAACCAGTATAAGATTTTGTAAGGTGGAGGCTTAATTCATAACACCCTGTTATATCTATTAAATCAATGAAAAATAAGATTTTTTTTAGCTTTCGTTATCCTTTTCTTCTCGAAATACCTATCTCTATCATCCCTACTATCTTACTATTATCGTACCTATCCCTTAAGTTTCTGTTTTTATTATTCATTCTTCTTATTTTATTTTTTCCACCTTTCTCTCTCCTTCAAGGTTAAACCTTCCTTGAAGGACAAGGATCATAACTGAATGATATTTATACCTATGTTAACTAACAGGTAACAACAGATATTAAGTATGAACATAGCATGGAAGACTCTTTAATAGTGGAGAAACCACACACATCAGTCCAAACAAAGATGCATAAAGAACTTACATTTTCACAGCTAATATCCCTTATTAATAAATACAGAATTGAATGGGTTTTTAATCATTTTGCTTTTTAATCATTAAAAGTATAATTTTTCAGTTTTCATTTTCAAAAGTCTATTTTGTTTGATTTTAATCATCTTTACTCCATCAAAAAGCTCACTAATACTAGGAGTTTAGAACTTTGTTAAACTAGTTGAGATAAAAAGGCCAGTCAGAATAAAACACTAGATCAAATGAAAACTAGAACCAAGTTTAAAATTGTTTTAATATCTGTTCACTATTAACCAGCAAAAACAAACAAAAAACCCTGTGGTAGATAGCATCATTGTTCAAAATGACTACTGCTCTCCACTAAAGTGGTTCATATATTTCTGCCTAATACCATGTAACGTTCACTGGCTTCATGGGGAAAGAATATACTTCCCCATCCCACTGTTGTCAGTCTTGAGCATATTTCAAAGTTGGCGCATTAATCTGTTCAAGCTGCTGTAACAAAATACTGCAGACTGGGAAGCTAAAACAATGAAAATTTATTTTCTCATGGTTCTGGAGGCTAGAAGTCCAAGATCAAGGTGTGGGCATGTTTGTTTGGTTTCTAGTGAGGCTTCTTCTCTTCCTGCCTTGCAAAAAGCCGACTTCTTGCTGTGTCTTCACACGATCTATCTTCTATGTGTGTGCATCCTTGGTGTTGTTCTGTCCTTACAAAGACACTGGTCATAGTGGATTAGAGTCCCACATTTATTACCTCATTAACCTTAATTATGTCCTTCAAGACCCTCTCATTAACCTTAATTATGTCCTTCAAGACCCTCTCTCCAAATACAATCACACTGGGAGTTAGGGATTCAATATTTGGCGGGGGGCATAATTCAGTCCATAAAACTTGGGTTAATGGAAAATGAGTGAAAGTAACATATGCAAATTCCGAGTAAAAGATTGAAGAGCCACTTCTTCGTTCTCCTATAGCTCTCTCCTCTCTACCATGAGGTCAGCATGTACTCAGAAGTATAAGGTGTATTATTGCCTCTTCACCCTGGGCTCTGGATTAAAGAGAACATGGAACAGAGCAGTAGCCTATTTGTAACTAACATGTAACAAAAAAATAAAAAAATAAAAAAGTAAAACTCTCCCCCCCACCACCATCTCAGTTTCTTTGACACCACAGCTTAGCCTGGCATAAACTAATGAAGAAATTAGTACCCAGAAATAGAAAACTTTTATTTAATAATGAGGCTTTTGTTTTGGGGTCAAGCTCCAGGCAGCAAGGATTTTATTATTAGAGGCTGAATGAAATGCAGAAACAAACGGTTTGGTAAAATTATTTAAAAGGCAATTGATTAAGCACATGGACATGATACTAGCATACCACTCACCTCTTCAATTATCATTACCTGCATTAGAAAAGGTACTACAAGAAAAAGATGAGGTAGAAAGGAATTAGCCAGTTAACAAGCAGAATTAAAAAGAAGAAAAAATACAAAAATTCTGGACTTGCAGGATTAAAACGATATGTGTTTCTTATATCCAAATTCTAAGAGACAAATTAAAAGATGCCTCTTTTGGCAAAGGCCAATTGGGACTCAGCCTTTAGTGAAAAATTAAGAGTGTAGCCTTCATATCCTTGTTGAAACCAACCAATCACCTAGTAATTCCTCTCTGTTGGACAAAAGGGCTCAGAGAGAAGAGACTAACTTGAAAGCCTGATAATGTAATGAAACTATAATGTAATTTAGTGATAGACTTGCTATAGAAAAGGATCATGGATGCACCTGCAGGTACAGTAAGTTGACTATAATTAAATTATTTTTTAAAAGTCCATTACCGTTTTAGAAAATTATACTGCCAATAGAGACACCATCCTGAATTAAAAGAGATCAGAATAATTTGGGACTCAAAATGAATTTTGGCCCCCTTCAGATTTCTTTAAGAAAGATAAGGGGAAAGGGGTACTTTCCCAGAGATTGTAATCAAGAGCTGTGGAAAATAATGGAGAGGGGAGATACTGCTGGGGATTTTTGAAGAAACATTAACACCCCCAACAAGGTATCAGAATGATCAGATGTACTCTGGGCATTCTAGTCTATTTTGTGAATGGAAGTTTGTGAGTGTAATTGAGTGTGTGTGTGTGTATGTGTGACAGAGAGAGAGAGAGAGAGAGAATAATTATTTTAAAGCAGACTTTTTTATTCTTTCACAATTTTACTGTATAGTTTGTACTAGTATGTATGTATGTATTGTATGTACTAGTTTTCTGAATTATTTCAATTTTACTGTCACTGTAGATTTTGTTTAAATTGTTCTTTTCCTTTTTCTCTTCCTCTTCTTTTAACCTCTCCAAACTTCTCCCTCTCTCTCTCCTTATCTCCCACCTCTTCTCTCTCATATAGGTGACTTTTAGTAATACAGAAGGAAACATGACTAAATGTTTCCAATGGCTTGTACAGTGCAAGTAACCAGTTTAGTTTATAAATGGGTGAATAGACAATGACCTCTGTGGAGAAATCTAAAGGAGAGCCCAGGTAGAGATCTCTGTGCGTACACAGTGAAACTCTTGTTAATCCTTCCATGGAATGTCACTTTTGTTGTTGTTTTGTTTTTGCTTTTAGACTGTTTAATACCTGCTTGATTTTCAGTTGTAGCAAACTAATATTTGGATGGCCTTGGAAAATAATTAAGATTTTTATTATAACTTTAAATCTTTGTTAGATTTAACAAAGTGTAAGACTCTTCAAGAACAGGAGGAAGGACAGTGTGTGGGGTGTAGGGCACAGGACACACACACAAACAAAGAAGGAAGGCATGAAACAGAATAAGGAGGTCTATGTACATCTTCACCCTCATCTTTTTCCCTGGAGTATGTTTATACACGTACATTACTAAATTTCCTTGTTTTGGGAATTGTGCATATTTGGAGCCTACTTTTCAGTTTCTCATCCTCTAAAACCACTTACAACTTAAGATTACATTTTTCTAAATACATGATATAGATACTGAAATCAAAATCTAAAATTTTCTGGTGTTTCTCACATTCTAAGTATTTATTGTTTGTTAACTTATATCGACATCATAGTGGTGTTTATTTTATTGTGCTACTGGAATAGCTTCTTAGTATATGATGGCATATATTTAATATTGCAGAACATTGTTTTGCTAGATATCACACTGCTGAAATTATGCTTATGGGGAAGTATTAAGCAGTCTAATCCCCTACAGCGAGGAGACTAATGGGAGTTCAAAGAACAAAAACATATTACATCGCAGTTCTCTGCTACACTAAGTGCATCTGAGAATTATTCTTCAACTACTCATTGAGTAAGTTGTTTATTGTTAGGGGCCTCTGTTGAAGAGGTGAGGAGTGATTATAATTGAAGGTGTTTATCTTGGAAGGTTCTGGGAATTTGGGAAAGAAAAGGTCCCAGCGCTGAGCCAGTGGGGAAGGAATTCAGTGATTGGAAGGTAGCATAATGGGAAATAAGTTAAAATGAAGGAGACAAAGCCAACAGAAGTAGGGACATGGAATAAGCTTTGAACAATTGCTAGGAAAAAACAAGCTAGGCTTTGTACTGATGTGCCTAAACAATGTGCTGCAAAATTACAAAAGCAGCTTGTTTATAGATCACACGGGGACTTTAAGGGATACATAGCAGAAGCAAACTTGATAAGGCAAAAATATACACTACATTTTTTCCTACAATTAGTTTCAAGATTGAATCAGACACCTATCCTACAAAGCCGAATAACCACATACTTTAATTCAAGTTAAATATTTATTGATAACTTATTGTATACATGTTGGAAATTATAGTAAATGAAAGAATAAGTAAGACAGACTCTGAGTTTCAGGAACCTGCATCCTGACTTCTAGGGACAGGTTTGGGTGACCAATTGTAAACAAGGTAAGCCAAGTGCCGCAACAGAGATACAGAGACAACATTAGAGGGATCAAGCAGAGGAAGCCAACATATCTGGTAGAAATGCTCAAATTTTTATTGGCAGATATGTCATTCAATATGGTCAATAAAAGAGGATAAAATATTGAAAAGTAGAAATGATGTCTGCATATTCTACGCAGGGAAAAATATTTAAACAAAGTCTCAGAAGTTGAAAAACATAGGACATATTAGTTCCAATTTGTCCCCCCATAACAAAGCCTCCCCCACTTATACACATACACACACACACACACACAAGCAGATTGGGAAGATAGATTGGGATTTATATTTTCTCTTTTATTACAATTTCCCAAATTAATAATAATAAACTCTACCCTCCTGAACATATAAAACAAGTTGGATCAGTAAAAATTCACTCTACTCATTACAGGGTGCATTTATTCTTTTATTTATTCAACTAACCAAAAGACATTGAGTACTTGCTATATTATTGGAAATATATAAAGTGTTGGCATGAACAAAATAAAGTCCTCAGCTTCACTGAGCTTATATTCTAATGAGGGAAGTAGAACAACTGGTGATAGGGGAACAGGGCTACTTGAGAAATACAGAGAAAGTTTTTCTGAGGAAATAACAATTAAGTGGCAATCTATAAAAATGTGGTGAATCAGTTACGGCAAGAGCCAAGGAAAGAACAAGTCAGAAATAGGGAAGAAATGCAACGTTGTTAGTGTGAGAACATAGTCTGTGGTAAGTCACAGGCAACAATAACCCTGGTAAATTGATCACAGAAGTGGTCACAATACCCCACTAGTCAAAATACCCGGCTCGCTCTGTCTCTGTCTGTTGTGATATGATATTCCAACTCTTTCCATCAAGTTATGGAGTCTGTTTCTCCTCCAAAGGAGATGACTCTGGATTGACTCTGTGATTTTCATTGTACGGAAGAATATGGTAGAAATGACTTTGTGCCAGTTCTGAGTCCATGCCTTCACATTCCAACTCATGTTATTGAGAATCCTACCACCATAAGAACAAGTCTGAGCTAGCCTGTTGGAAGATAAAAAAATTTTGTGGAACTTAGTTAACTTCAGCTCATTTGTCACAGCTAAGTGCCAAGGTCAACCAAGCTGAACTGCAGTTGACCTCTTAAATGACCATGAATGCTTGACTGAGTCCAGCCAAGATCAATCAAGCTTGGTCTAGATCAACAGAACCACAGAGCCAACTTGTAGAATCTGCACAACAATAAACTTGTTGTTTAAGCCACTAAATTTTATGGCAATTTATTATTAAGCAATAGATATTTGATATAATAGCTTAAGTAATAAAATATATTTAATGGCCCATTACAAGAAATTTCAGGTTCGTTTAGATGCTTACCATTGTCATTAAGGGCACAGATGTTTTCTATCAGTTTCAGCACATTGGGTTTTGCTATTGTTTGTTTTTTTGTCCTTAGGCTGGTACTCTTATAACTGATACATTTCAAAACATTCTTTCTTTTTTTTTTTTTTTGCGGTACACGGGCCTCTCACTGTTGTGGCCTCTCCCGTTGCGGAGCACAGGCTCTGGATGCGCAGGCTCAGTGGCCATGGCTCACGGGCCTAGCCGCTCCGCGGCATGTGGGATCTTCCCGGACCAGGGCACGAACCCGTGCCCCCTGCATCGGCAGGCAGACTCTCAACCACTGCACCACCAGGGAAGCCCAACATTATTTCTTTATATAATGATATTCAAGACAGGAAGAAAAATATTTTTTTCTTATTCATATTTTACTTAGGGGGAAAAATTCCCACCCCAAAGCCCCTCAGTATACTTCTTATACCTTGTTGGCCAAAATTGGGTTACCCACCCTGACTGCATTACATATAAAAGAAATTGAAAGGAAATTAACAGACTTGCTTTATTATGATTTATTCCATGAACATGTTGCCACCCAAACAAAAGTGAACATCTAAAAGTTAAAGAAGGTTAAGAAAGCAGATAGCTAAACAAAATAAGAATACAAAAAATCAAAACTTTAAAAAAAATATTTTAAGAATTTTTATTGGAGGAGAGTTGATTTACAATGTTTTGTTAGCTTCAGATGTACAGCAAAATGAATCAATTATGCATATACATATATCCACTCTTTTGTAGATTCTTTTCCCATATAGGCCATTAGAGAGTATTGAGCTCCCTGTGCTATACAGTAGGTCCTTATTAGTTATCTATTTTATATATAGTAGTGTGTATGTGTCAATCCCAATTTTCCAATTTATTCCCCCCGACCTTACCCCCTGGTAACCATACCTTTGTTTTCTACATCTGTAACTTTATTTCTGTTTTGTAGATAAGTTCGTTTGTACCAATGTTCATTGCAGCACTATTTACAATAGACAGGACATGGAAGCAACCTAAATGTCCATCAACAGAAAAATGGATAAAGACGATATGATACATATATACAGTGGAATATTACTCAGCCATAAAAAGAATGAAATAATGCCATTTACAGCAATATAGATGGACCTAGACATTATCATACTAAGTGAAGTCAGAAAGAGAAAGACAAATATCATATGATATCACTTATATGTGGAATCTAAAATAAATTAACACTTTAGAAAATGTTTCTAGTAATTACCTTGTAGGCAGCATGTCTGAAAAAGCATAGTGAATAAAGGGAAAGTGGTTTAAGATAAGATTGGGGAAGAGGGCAGGGTCCATTTATGTAAGAGGTCATGGTAAATATTTTGTATTTTTTACGTGTAAAGGAAAATTATAGCAGCATTTATGGTGAGTGGAGAATGGATCTTAAGTGAGTCAGTATAGGAGAGTGGAAATAAAGAAATCAATTAGGAAAATATTTTCCTAAATTCAAGTGGAAGAGTAGATTAGTGTGACCTGGGCTAGAATAGTAGAAGCATAAATAGAGAAAGTGTATGGATTCAGGATGAATTGAGGAGAAGTGGATGGATTCCTGATGAATTTTATGGGGCTATTTGCTAAAAATCACCTTCTCTGAAGGAAACAGAGCACTTCAGATTGATTCCAATGTTTGCATCACTGGAGTTCATGGCCTAGCCATTTCCTAAAGTAGACTATACTGGGACAAGATTTGGAAGAGGGAAGGAGTGTTTTGAATATGTTAAATTTAAAATATCCATTAGACATTCAGGTGAAGATGGTCAAAAAGCAATTAGATACATAAATTTATACCTGCTGAGGATTTAGGACTGGAAATTCCAATTCCATACTACTTATATATCCAAAAGAATTGAAAGAAGGGCCTTGAACAGATATTTGTATACCAATATCCATAGCAGCATTATTCACAATAGTCAAAAAATGAAAATAACTCAAGTGTACATGAATGGATAAAGAGATAAACAACATGTGTGGTGTATACCTACAGTGGGTTATTATTCAACCTTAAAAGTGAGTGAAATTCTAAACTTGAAATTTTGCCCTAACTTAAATAAACCAGAACTGAGGACAAATATTGTATGATTCCACTTAAACGAGGTCCCTAGATGAGTCAAATTCAGAGACAGACAGTAGAATAGTGATTACCAGTTTCTAGGATAAGGGAGGAATGGGGAATTATTGTTTAATAAGTACAGAGTTTCAGTTTGGGAAAATGAAAAGTTTTGGGGTTAGATGATGGTGATAATTGCAAAACAATGTGAATGTAATTAATTTCACTGAACAGCACACCTAAAATTGATTAAAATGATAAATTTTATGTAATGTATATTTTAGCAGAAAAGAAGGTAACAGTACAAACTATCATGGGATGATTTTTATTTGACATTATTTTTCCTCCTTACTCTTTCAAAGTTGAAGTGGGCTTCAAATTTAATGTTATTACTATTATTAAAACTAAAACATGATTGATATATCATGGAGTCAAAGAATATACCAAACAAAATAAAACTGCCTTGAAATCTAAGGACTCCCCAAAGAAAAATAGAGTTTGGACTTTTTCTCTCTTGCTATAGTCCTTTAGTGTTAATTCATCCTGTTACTGAGTCTTATCAATTCTATTTTCAAAATATTTGTTTTATTCTATATTTCTTTTCTAATCTCATTTAAATTATAGATCACCATGAAACCACTGATGTTATCTTAGTGAACCACTCACTACTGAGAATCACCAGTTTATAAAACCTAAAATGGCTGGAATCACAAATGGTTAGTTTATCATTGTATCTGCAGTGCCTAACACAACCCCAATCACATAATAGTTGCTTAATGAATATATGTTTTAACAAATGAACTACCACATCAGTCTATGGGCCTACTTACTTGTCCTGGTTCTATTGTTCTCTCACATCAAAATATCTTCCTTCTTCCTTTCAAATTGAGTTTTTGTGATAGAAAAGAAAAAAGTTGGGGAGGGTTGGGACAACCTCCCAAAGTTGGGACAAAACATAATACAAAAAGGTAATTAGTGCCCAGCTGAGGGGTAGCAATAATTGGGATCTTGCTGAAAAAATACATGGAGCATTTCAGTGGAATCACACACTACAAAAACAGAACAAAATTTAAGACTAAGTTAAGAGAAGCAGATTTTCCTAAATATGAGAAGTAATAGTTCCACTTCACTCTACTCTGTCCTAATAAGATTATCCAGAGTCTTTGTTCAATTCTAGGCACCATATTTGAAGAGAGGCATTGACAAAATTCCTGAATTGAATGGAGATGGATGTATTTGCACAGTTCCAATTGAATTTGACAAGCAGGAAAGTGATGTTTGCAGAGCAGAGAAAGATATTTGAAGTCCAGAGCAGTTGATTACAAAGATGACCCCAAGAACCGAGGTGAATGAGGCTGTACATATGGGATGCACCTTTCCCTGCACTTTCAAAACTGGAATATTGCTTTGATTGTTCTGACAAAGTACAGTCATCCCCAACAGTCTTTAAAATTTCCTATTAAGATTCATAAAGTCTAGGAGGCTTGTAAGCACTTATTATCATCTTGTGATCATTTTTCTGACAATTCCACAACCCTCACTCACCTGCCCAGCCGTGTTATCATTCAAAGTCCCATACTTCTCTTCTGCATAAGCAGTTAATAACTTGTTCTGCTGCATACAGCCATTTGTAAATTTCCTAATCTAATATTATTTATAATTCAGTAGCAAAGAAATGGTAAAGTGTCTGGACATTTTCTAAAGTTAAATTAAGAGAATTTTAGTAATCTTATCAAGGAAAGTAACAGATTTAACAAACTTTCTGATGGTTAGACAGTGTGTGATATATTATGTTTGACACTTCGGATAAAAATTTTAAGAGACACATTGACAAATTAGACTGTGTCTGGAGGAAAAAATTGAAAAGATGTTGAAGTGTCTGGAAGACAGGACATAAAAGAAATGACTGATATTTTATATTTTATATTAACCTTGAAAAAGGCCACACAAGTGGCATTAATAGAAGTATTCAAATATTTGAATGGTTATCTCATAAAAGGGAATCCATTCTCTTACTTCTAAGTAACATACTAAGAACAATGGTTGAAAGTTATAAAAAAGATGAATTTGGTTCAGAATAAGGAAGATGGTTTTAACAGTTATGATTTTCTAAAACATTTAGCCTGCTGAAGTAGTGAGTTCACTAAAAATTCAAAATTTTAATCATTGACCAGATTACTATGTATGCACTATTATGAGGAACATAGTTCAAAAAGGATTATAAGAGGGGTATTGGAGCATGTTTTATTATATATTTTACTCTTCCTATAACTCCACGAGGTAGGTATTATTATTTCTATTTTGTGTAGAAAACAAAATAGAAAACAGAGAGAGTTTAAGTAACTAGATGAGTTTATACAGGTAATGAATGGTAGAATTTGGTTTCTAGTTGAATTCTATATGATCACAAAGCCTTTCTTTTAATTCCCTAATATAAAGCACTGGAAAATAACAGAAAGTACAGAGGCAAAATGTCAATACTAGTTTTCTCTGGGTAGTTAATTTTTTTTAAAAAATGATCATTCTTTACTTGTGTGATTAAAAACTCTACATAATAAGTATTTAATATGTAAAAACAATTATGACTATTTTGAGTTTTAAAACAAATGGGAAGAAGACCATATTTTCAATTAAAATCTCTTTTAATTGTACATCTTTTTAATTTCAGGAATATTTCCTTCAAATAAATTTTAGTTGAAGCCATGGGCCCTTATGACTATTAAGAGGTCCAGGTATATAGATATTTTTTCCTTTTTTATTTCCAATCATAATCAGAAGCATACTCTTTTTTTGATATCCTTTCTTTTTCTTGTGTTTTATAAACTTTATAGGGCATCCCTGGTGGCGCAGTGGTTAAGAATCTGCCTGTCAATGCAGATGACACGGGTTCGAGCCCTGGTCCAGGAAGATCCCACATGCTGCAGAGCAACTAAGCCCATGCGCCACAACTATTGAGCCCAGGTGCCACAACTACTGAAGCCCTCATGCCTAGACCCCGTGCTCTGCAACAAGAGAAGCCATCACAATGAGAAGCCCGTGCACCACAACAAACAGTATCCCCTGCTCGCCCCAACTAGAAAAAGCTGTGAGCAGCAACGAAGACCCAACACAGCCAAAAATAAATTAATTAATTAAAAAAATAAACTTTATATATCTCTTGTTCTATTTATTTGTTTGTTTTATTGAAGTGTTTTCTCTAAATGTGATCCTTTTTTTTTTTTTTGCGGTATGCGGGACTGTCACTGCTGTGGCTTCTCCCGCTGCGGAGCACAGGCTCCGGACGTGCAGGCTCAGTGGCCATGGCTCACGGGCTCAGCCGCTCCGTGGCATATGGGATCTTCCCGGACCGGGGCACGAACCCGTGTCCCCTGCATCGGCAGGCGGACTCTCAACCACTGCGCCACCAGGGAAGCCCTAAATGTGATGCTTTTTAAAGAGATGTTGAAGATTACTTATGTCTGTTCATGATGCATCTGGGAATTCTAACATTTTCCCTTTCACTACCCGGCTAGTGAGTAAAGCAATTTGTAGAACTTATATCCCAATTTTCAGTGACTGGCAGACATTCTTCTCATGAAGATCTGCTATTTTGATAGTAGTGAAAGAAACTTCATCTACCTCTGTTGCCTGGAGATGACATTTAGCTCAGATGTAGTAAGTGAAAAGTCACATTTTTTTTGCATGCACTGCTTTTTTCATTCTTCCTGCCTCTGCTCCTGACTACTTGCCTGGAGGCAACATCAGTGAGATGGTGATAGCTCACACAAGCTTTCAAGAGCCCAATGAGTGCAACTCTTCCTAACTCCATGTTCATGGATGACACACTCACTTGAAAGGGGACATTGTGGGAATTTACAATATGGAAATAAGCAAACACCATAACAGAGGGCTTGTATTTCTGGAAAGACAGTTAAACATTCACCCTGACACTACTGGGTCAATGCCTTATCTTACCTCCTAATAAGACAAATGAACAACTATGTATAAGAGAGTTTATCTTCTGAAATATGCAAGGCATAGTTCTCATTTAATCTCCGTATAAATGATAGAACTAAAACTTCGCAAATCAATTCAATAGTTTGTCTGTGAATCTTAGTTTATGTACTATTATAATCATATAGACTTTCAAGAAAAAGCTGAGAGGGTAGAGAGTGGGAGTGGATTTAAAGAATTTATTTTCTGGAATTTCTAGCCTAGTGTCATTTTTACCTGAAAATTTCAATAAAAAGCAAATATTTTAATGCATTTTTCCTATAATTTATTTCTCAATATGAAATGATTTGTTATAATTGTCCTTGGTCAAAATGTAAATGTGTTGCTATGTAAATTAAGCTTCCATTTGTAAGCACAAAGAAGCTGGTAATTGTGAACATTACATTATGTTATTTATTCTCTGCCTTGTACTTTTTAATAGTTATAAGTTTCTGAGTATTGCAGACAACTTAAAGTGTATTTATTTTTAACTTTTAAGACACGATTAACACCCACAATCCTATGCTTTCTAAATAATATGATAATCCATTCATATATTGATTGAATGTCTAATATTATCCAGATACTCATCTTAGTGATAGGGTGGGGTACAACAAACATTCTGGCCTTCATAGGGTTATCATTTCTGTTCAGGAGTTTTCAGTTTAGATCATTACTTGTTTCATTTTGTGCAAATAACTTTACTTCACTTTTTATCTACCTTTTTCCAAAACTTGATTCTGCTGATAGCATTTTGTTATTGACAATATTTTTCATTGTTTACCTCCTATCTTGCTTTAGGCAAAGGCAATAAAGAAAGCATCAGCTGAATCATCTTAAAAATATGAAGGAGTATCTCTCCCCAAAACTTTCTGCCATGCAACTTGCTTCTACCTAAATTTTTTGAAAAATAAATGTACCAGGTAACATGTACACACATATGCATTTATTCATTTTTGTTTTTATCAAAAAAACAAGAATATATGTGAGGTATAAGTACTAGCAGTTTCCTCTCTATCTTATTGTTTTGCAAGGATCGTTGGTTGGTGCCACTGGGCTTTGAATCCTTTTTTGAGGTCAGGGATATTATTGGTTACCATGCAGATATTTTCATGTGGGTATTCTATATTTCTGAGGTAATTTGTGTGTGTAAGTATGTGTGAGTGTGTTTAATGATCAAGGCATAAAAACAGGAATAACATTAATTTTACTGTAGTTATACTGAATTCAAAGGGTAGAAGTATACAAGATTAAACCACTCTCTGATGACACTCTGATCTGAGCACATTTTAAATAGGAATGTTAGAAAAATTTAGTAAAAAATATAGCATATCAAAACTGTTTAAGTGATCCTACCGAAAAAAATAAACATAGAAAAAGTAAAAGAAATATGTAGGCATCACAAAAGAAGGGTGAACATAACAGCAACAGATCTGTGAGCTTATGGGCTGACAATGCAGGGCCACTGATCAGTTTGGGAGAGAGGGTAGGAGAGAGTGGGATAGGGTTTAAATTTAATCTCTGAGGAAACAGATCAGACTTTGTGACTGTGATGTATAGTGAAAATCAAGACCTTGACATGGCAGTGGGACTTTTGAAATATTGCACCTTCAAGAAAAGGAGAATTGGCAAAGGTTTACATGTTGGTTCAGGGAGGTTGTACAACATTTGTCTCTGCTCAAAATCTGGATATATGAATAAAAATCTGTTGTGAGAAACAAAGAAACAAAAACAATTTTTTGCTAAGTATGGGGTTTAAGTCTAAGTTACAAGCCATCTTGATGTAGGGAAATACCAGTGAAAATTAACATAAAATTCAACCTAACAGTGATACTTCTAAGGCATCTGGCTGAATAAACGAAACAAAGTAAAACAACAACAAAATCTGTGAAAGGACATATCCACAAACTGAGCCACATTTTGTTCCCTTGTGGAAAAGAAATATCTTTTTTTTTTTTTTTTTTTTTGCGGTACGCGGGCCTGTCACTGCTGTGGCCTCCCTCATTGCAGAGCACAGGCTCCGGACACGCAGGCTCAGCAGCCATGGCTCACGGGCCCAGTCGCTCCGCGGCATGTGGGATCTTCCCAGACCGGGGCACGAACCCGTGTCCCCTGCATCGGCAGGTGGACTCTCAACCACTGCACCACCAGGGAAGCCCAAGAAATATCTCTTCAAAATGAGTTCACATTAAAAACTTACGAACCAACATGAACCAGAATCAGTAAGGGCAATGACTAGGAAACTTTGCACTGTAATTCTCAAAAACATAAGATAATGGAACAATACAAAAATGACTATAAATTATATCTTGTATCTTATGACTTCTTATCACCATCACTACTACAATCCATTCTATGCAACTATTATCTTCTATCTCAATTTTAGAAATAAAACCTAGATCATGTTACTGCTTCCACCAGTGTCCACGACGAAGTGTTCTCACCATAGCAGGCAAACGGAACATGCTAAAACCCAAGTCATTTAGCCCCTTTGCTCAGAACCTCTCATTAGTTTTCTAGTTCACAAACAGTAAAGCCCAAAATCTTTGCACTGGCTCAAAACGTCCAATATGGTATGCCCCACACCTCCCGCTTCACTGATCTCATCTGTTTGTCTTCCCTTCACTTGCATCCCTCAAGCCACACTGGCCTCCTTGCTGTTCCTTCTATCCCTCAGAGGACAGAATCTCTCTTAATTCCTTCAAATGTTTACTCAAATGTCCTCTTCTATGTGAGGACTTTGTTGTTGCCCAATCCAAAACTGTAACCCAACTCTCAATGTTCTCCTTCTCTCTTGAGATTTAATTCTCTCCCAATATGTATCACTGTCTAACTCTGTATCATATACTAACTTATTCTTCTTATTTTCTGCCTCCTGGAATCTATATTTAATAAAGGCAGAGTCTTTTTTTGTTGTTTTTTGGGGTTTTTTTTAAGCTGTTTGCTGTCTGGTACGAACAAGAAAAAGCCTAAAATATTTGTGTTCAATATACTCAACAAATACACATGGAAACTGTAATTATGCAAAAGTGTATAAACATACAAACCATTAAAAACAGTCATATAACAGATATAATAGCAAAATAAAATAGCAAAATTAAAAAATAATAAAGGATAAAAATAAATATGTAAAAACAAAATAAAAAGTTATGGATCTTGAAATGGGGAGATTGTCCTGGACTATCTGGGTGGGCCCAATGTAATCACAAGGGTTCTTATAAGTGAAAGAAGGAGAAAGAAAAGTTAGACATGTGATGATGGAAACAGAGGCCCAGATGATAAAATTGCTGGCTGGAAGGAGGCCACACGCCAAGGGAAACAAGCAGCCTCTAGAACCTGGAGAAGACAAGGAAACGGATTTTCCCTTAAAGTCTCCAAAAGGAACACAGCTCTGCTCACAAGTTGATTTTAGCCCACTGAGACCTATTTTGGACTCCTGAACTCCAGAACTGTAAGATAATAAGTTGGTATTGTTTTAAACCACTAAGTGTATGGTAATTTATAATAGAAGCAATAGAAAACTAATACAGTATATGATAAAAAGACATTATAAGTCAGTAGAAAAGTGATGAGCCATTCAATAAGTTAAACACTTCTTTGTGAAAAGCAAATCTTTAGAATTTTTAAAATTATCATAAAATATCTTGATGACATCTTGGCACAGAAGAGTTTCTTAAACAGGTTACAGAAAGTACAATCCAAAACACTAGATATTGATAATCACAATTCTATTATAAAAAGATAATATCTGTATGTCAAAAGCCACCATTTGGAAACATAAAGCCTCAAATGAGCTGAAATAAAATATGTAAGTACATGGATTTTGTGTCACAGCTGAATTTCAAGGGTATTAACAAGATCTCTATTCTCTGGCTCAGCTGGAATTCCAAAAACCTCTAGAAATGCTCTATCACTCTCAGTCTCATACTAGCCACTCTTTGCTAAGACCTACAAACACTAAACCCAGCCTTTAGGCAAGAAATGGCAGAAAACAACCCTCAACTCCCACAGAATTCTTTCTACTACCACCCTTCTCTCCAGTGTCATACTTCTCAGATCAGCCATGAGTGCTGATCTCTGCCTCCTTTGCTCAGTGGGCCCATTTTTCCTGTTGGACTCCAGCTCACTGCACAGAATTTGGGAAATGTTCCTAGCTAGAGAGGCAAGCAAATGTAGGTTTTATTTCATGAGGTGTCTTTCTTTCAGGGATCATAGTCCTACCCTGCATTTGTCCAATGACTAAAAACAGTTGCTTTATATATTTCTTCAAGTATTATAGTTGTTTATGGCAGTGAGGCTAAGTCCCTGCCAGAATTTGCTAGAAGCCAATTTATTCATTTCTGAAAATATTTTCTATAGACTGTAAACAAATATTTATTTATATCTACTGTGTATGAGGCTGAGTATTAAGCATGTGGAGATATAGTGGTAAACAGCACAGACATGCTTCCTGTCCTAATATAATTTTTCAACTAGTAAATTCAACACAATTATAAAGATATATTCATATAAATTTCGTCTCAATGAATTATTTTGTTATTCACTGATGAACAGTGTCAGTGGTTCATATGATTATCTTTCAATTCTTGAAGAGAATGATTGATGCCAAATATTTACCTGTCAGATTCCCCACCTAACAAAAGCACTTAAAAGAAATAATTCCAGAAAGAAGTGTTATTTTGTAATTAGGCAATTTATATATATGCTATTTTTCTAAATGGTTCTTAGTACTATATCCACAAATGGATAACACACACATTAATAACAAAGATTCATTTTTCGAACTATCATCTATTCCACCATAAATAATCAACACCAATACTTATAATCATGTACACAACCTTTTTAAAATGTTGTATTTACTTAATTAAATCCATAGCCTTTTTTCAGGAATGAAAGTTTCATTTCATAAGCCAGGCATACTGTTCATTTATTTCACTGAATGGAAGTATATTATGGGCATTTCAGTGAAAGAACAAATATTCTATGTAGTGCAGGAGAAATTAATCATAAACATGATTTCTATGTAAAGTATTCCCACAGGAAATCCTGTAAGACTTGCAAATTTTAAAAAATAACATATTTCATCTAGGGAACACTATCAAGATTAATTGAATGGGAATATCCAACATTAGTACTGCAGCAGAATCATGACTTAATTAAAATAAAAATCTCATGGTGTCCTTCAAGTGACACATAAAGAAATATCAGTAGAGAAGAGTTTAGAATTAATTAAACATCACAGTGAATAATAACTCACATATGCCTATAGTAAAATAAGCTGCAGGTTAAGTTAAGCAAGAAGAAATCAAGGATTTTACATACCTATGGATAAAAGAGACATTTGATATTTGGTATATATTGTGGGAATATTTTTATTGAAACATACACAATTGTTTCTTTTTAATTCATGCCTAATTATTTTACTAATGGATATAGAAATTTTATATTCCAGCATTAGTCTTAATTATCTCCATATTTTACACTGAGGAATATTTGAAGCAAAAGGGATTAGACAATACACAAAGTCATATTACAATCTTATTTCTGAGTCTTGGTCTGGCACAAGGTTATGTGACTAAATGTGAATGCCCTTCACAGTTTCCAACAATAGAATCTAATTAAGCAGCTTAATCAATGTTTGACCTTGGAAAAAATAGCTATTCTACTTACCAGCTACATGGAATTCAGCAAGTTAGTTAATCTTTCTGTTTTGTTTTCCTCATCAATACAAACTAAATGATGTATTTACATTATAGGATTAATGAAAATATAAAATAAGAGAAATAATTAAAATATCTCATGTGTTTCTCTAGTTGATCAATATCCTCTCCACTACTCTTCTTTCTCTTTGTGAAAAGAAAGAGATTTGAACTAGAATCTCTCTCTCTCTCCCTTTTTTTCTCTTTCCCCCTACACAAACACCTACAACCCCATCACAGACAATATATTTAGACATATTTGGATATATTTCACATCTAATTTTATTTTTTATTACAAGACTAAAGACCTGCACTGCTGCCTGTGTTTTTAATGAGCCAATGATTTAAATGTAGACATGTTTTTGGCTATAGTCTTTCTTGGCATTCAAATGTCATCTTTGAAACTCCAGAAGAGTTTTTATCCTATTCGCTTGGCAACTTCTCAAAGGGAACCCTCTGCTTTATACAGTCTTTTTTCTTTAGTCCACAAACCTGCAATTCTTAATTCCCTCTGTGCATCCCTTGTTTTCCACACCTGTAATATTCACCCACCTCTACTCAAAGGAATTCAATTCTACATTGCCTCAGGGTCCAGCTCAAATTCTATTTTGATGGATTGCTAGTACCTACTGATAGAGATGTTCACTTAGACATATTCCAATTATATGTCCTACTTCTCTAGGACTGAAGTATATAAGTCCCTTGAAATAAGTCTATGAGTTAGGGTCCTTTGCTGTCAAGTAACAAAATTTAAACTCGATTTAATTTTTAGTAAAAACAGATTTTTTTGGAAATATATTAGGAAGCATATAGGATTTATTGGGTAGGTTTCTAACCTGGAAACAGGTTAGAAAACAGAGCACGCACTGCCTGACTCTCTTCAATGCAGCACTACTGCCTGATTTTATTTATTTTTTTACCTGCCCTTCAATCTCTAAGGTAAAAAAGTCAGTGTTCTGGGGACAGGGCAGAGGGAGGGAGTGCAGGCCTAGTCCATTTAGCTGAACTTGGATTACATTCTCTCTATTTCTCTATTTCATCCTGTACCAGGATAATGAGAAGACACTTCTGACCAATGTAGCCTCCAGGCCTTTTTAGACTTCTGAAAGGGTAGGGTAGAGCCACTTTATTTACTGTTTCACCAAGACTGCATACAATATCGGGAGAAAATTACCCCCCAAAAATCCATGTGCTATTAGGGAAAGGAAACCCATGCCAACTACTTAAAACAAAACACCTACTAAATGTAAGAGGCAGATTCTTTCTGTTTCACGTATTGAGTATTTCATCAGTGCTACAATCTGAATGAGATGACTTCCCTGCATTGTTATTGATGAATCCACTATTTAATATTAAGTGCACAGACAGTGGTATGCTAAGGGAACCTGGAAAAGAGGTCTTAAAATAGGCAGGGGTGCCAAGCAACACTTCTTGGTGTTTTATTATATTACCTAAAGGAATTATTACATAATACTCAATCAGTTTATTCTTAACAAGTAAATGGACCTATTTATTTGAGAAGTGTTGATTAGAAAGCATATAATTTGTTCAGTTCACATCAACTTAGGTTACAGTCAGATATAGTCAATAGGACGTTACTAATCTAAGAAGATATACTTATTTCTGCTACATCAATTTGTCTACCACTACCAATACTCATAACAGCTACCTTATTCATATAAGCTATCTGTTATTATAGATGAACTATTTCAATTTATATTTAATGCCAAACATTTCACAAGGGTATTACATGCCATAACCTCTAGCCAACTCCAGATATGTCCCCAAAATTCTCTTCTCTTCTTCCTTTACCAAAAATTGTCCTCCCTACTGAATCACCTCTATCAGTGGATGGGATAGCTGAGTAATGGCCACGACAAGATGTCTAAGTCTTAATCCTCGGAAACTGTGAATATATTACCTTAGATGGAAAAGGAGACTTTGTAGATGTAATTAAGTTAAGGATCTTGAGAAGGGGAAATATCCTGGATTATTCAGGTGGGCCAGTGTAATCACAGGGGTCCTTATAAGAGGGAGGCAAGAGATCAGAAGGAGAGAAGGAGATGTGATGATGAAAACAGAGGACCATTTGGAGATGCTATGTTACTGGTTTTGAAGATGGAAGAAAAGGCCAGGGGCCAAGGAATGTAAGGGATACAGCTCTAAAAGCTGGAGAAGATGAGCAAATGGATTCTCCCTCAGAGACTTCAGAAAGAACCAATCCTGCAACACCTTGGTTTTAGCCCTGTAAGACTTCCCTCATCTGTCAGAGCAAAAGTAAGAATAGTTGAAAAAGTGCCAAAAATGTGCTTTGGTTCCTACATCCTTACTTCTCTGAGCTTATCTCCTACTATGCCTCTACTTACTTATTCTAATTCAGCCCTGCTGGTCTCCTTGGCCTTTGTTGAGCACACAGCATGCTTCTGTCTTAGGGATGTTGCACTGACTGCCAGTTTTTCTTCCTGGTATAATACCCTGACAATACCTACATTGCTATATTTCTTACCTCTTTCAAGCCTTTTGTCAGATCTTATCTTGTCAATAATTTTTATCCTGGCCATGGTATTTTATACTGCTCTCTGCTGCCTCAGTTTCCACACAGGCAGTCTTTATTAAAATATTTTTTGTATTAAATAGTGCAAACATACAGAAACAATTCTTACTATGGAAGTTGTTACCTTAGAGAAAATTATAGTTTAATCAATTGAAACATATACCAAGTGTGGTAATGGTGGAATGGTGCAGAGGGACCTAATCTGGAAAGCTCTTCATAACAACTTAAGTAGATTCATGAGTAAGTTAACCCATTCATAATCTTCTCTTCTCAGAAGGCAATAAGATGCATGTGCAAGAAGGAGCAAAGAAATAAGAACATTTCCATTATGGAAATTTTCCATTTAAGTAAGCAATGTAGAGTGAAGTTAAAAAGCTAAAACTAGCTAGTAGGTAGGAGAATCAATTATTTCCATATCTGTGTGACTTCAAAAAGGCATCTAGTTACAATTGATGAAATATAGCATCATTAAACTCTAAATATTTTTATGATAATGTTAATTTGGGGTATATATATTATACATACATACGTAAAGAGAATCATATATTCTTTTCCAAGTTAGGTGTTGAACACTAAAAGACATGAATAGTTTTGCTATATACCTAGTTTGAAAATCCATTACAAAATATCAAGTAAATAATAACCCTCTTAAATTGCCTGCAATTAGGCATTTACACAATAATCCATGATGACTCCACTGTAATCTTATGTAGGATAGAGTAGCAGTGATTAGGTATTTACATAATAGTATATATCAGCTCTGAAGAAACCATCACAGACTATCAACTAAATAAAGCAGTGTTTTGAAATCTTTAATTTACTATTTACTAAATTTTGTCAACTCTTGTAAATACACGTAATAAGCATCCTTATCTTTTGATGCTAAGCAGTGTAAAACTGTGCCAAATGTCCAGACCACAACTTTATTCCCAAATCTCTGCTCCCCCCACTTACAAAAACATGCATTAGACAATTCTCTAAACTCACTTTCTCCATGTCTTCATTTCCAATTATTTTATTTAACAGTCTGCAGACATATCTTCATGCCTATTGTTCCACTGAACCCAGTCTTAGTAAGATCTCCTCTTGTCAAACCCAGTGCCTTATTCTTAGCTTTAATCTTACTTAAACTATCAGCAGTTAACACATTTGATTCCTTCTCGATTCATTTCATAACTGGTCCTTTGAGATTACATACTCTTCTATGCCATTGCATCTCCTTCCAAATACCATTTGCAGACTTGTCCTCTCACTTGACTGTGTTGCAAAGCTCCGGGGTTAGTTGTAAATTCTTCTCTATCTTTAGTAACCCAAGACATCTTATCAAATCCTTTGAATTTAAATACCATTTATACTTTTGCAACCCAAGTTTTCATATCTGAATCCTGGATGTATGTAATAACTGCTTACATTAAATCTTCATGGTAATGTTTATTGGATAGCGAGGTATAGGGATTAGGGATAATTTCTGCCCCAAAGGAGGCTAGTAATAGAAAGTAGTTAAGCTCTGGGATTGATATGAAGGTCCTATTTGTGAGAGATGATGAGAATAGAAGGGATTTGGATTCCCTTTCTTGCACATTATGTTCATGTTAAGTCCATGACCTCTTAAAACCCTAGGCTGTCTCATTTCTGACAGTTCACTCATGCCCTTCTCTCTAATCTGAATGTCCTTTCCATCCTTATCTTACCAATCAGGCTTCTAATGACTCCATGTCTTTGAAAGTGAAGTAGAAGTGTATAAAGCCTAGGAACCAATTCTGCTGCAAATGTGCAGTGATACAGAGGTAATGTTTGTGGAACAGAGAGTGAGGAAACTAATTATTTCCTTCAACTTTATGTATATTTTTTTCATCTTTCTTCTTTTCTATTTTTTTAGACTTATTTAAAGTTGACTTAGTAATCAAATGAAATTCAATTAGATGTATTGTCTAAGCAATTTACTGACATACTTGAGACATGGGGAATTGATATTTAGTATTCTGAAAGGCTGATTCTGATTCCAAGTAAGACTCATCTAGATTAAATACAGAACTCAAATGCTAAAAACATTACACCTGAGAATCACATTTCCATATTCATAAATTAACGTAAGCTTTCATATATTTGATATTCTTTAGACTTTTTCTATTCTCAAGTCTTTGTTAACCCTGAATCGATATTCATATGCAACCACATGATTTAAAATACTTAAAATGCTTTTCTGATTATTCAACTTCTTAGTATACCTATACTTAGAAAATATGTGTTGAATAATTTTCTATGTATTTTCAGACACATTGTGTTGGTTTTCAAAGTAGTTTATTAGGTTAAATTGATGCTCTATTAGGTTCAATATGCACAAACCCCTAATGATTTAATGACATTTGCTTATTAACTGCCTAGAAAAATTGCAGATTTTTAAAAAGGCAATGACATGCACATTGAATTTAGTTAAAATTCATTAAAATGATTATAGATAATTGTAAGACATTTTATCACACTGTGATAAAAGCAGAGGTTACTGTTAAAAGGTGTAAAATATGGTTTTATTGTACCAAAATGCTGCAGTAAAAATATATTATCATATCTCTCCAAGTTTTTTACTATCTAAAATATTGAAGCTATTTTGCCTTTAACACGTGTATATGTGTGTGTGTGTATACATATATAGTTAAATAGTCAATTACATTTTATAAAAGGCTTAAATAAATGATTAGATGTATTTTCTATTCACCCAAATATTTGATTTCCAGAGGTCAGCCTACTCTTATGTAGATCAAGATTTCTATTTCATATCACTTTCCATCTTCCTGAATAAATATTTTATAATTTTCTGTTGTATGTCTGCTGATGATAAATTCTCTTAACTCATGTTTATCTGAAAAACAAAAAGCCTCTTCCAGCATGTAAAAGATTTTGTCCCATGGGCTTCCAGACTGAATCGTTTCTGATGAGAAGTGTCCTATCATTCATACATGCATAGTGTGTCGTTTTGGGCTGTATTTTGGATTTTCTTCCTTTTACTGGTTTATTAGCAATAAGATTATAATGTGCCTGGATTTTCTTTTATGATTCTTTGGCTTGAAATGTGTAGAGTAAAATTTCAGAATGCACACTACCTGATTTGAAGACTTACTTTAAGTTTACAGTAAATAAGACATTGGGGTACTGGGAAAAAGATAGATACATAGATCAATGAGACAGGAAAGAAAGCCAAAAGTAGTCCCACAAACATATATGGTTAATTGAATATCAACAATGTTGGAGGAAGAAGACCCTTTCAACAAATGGTGCTGAAAAATTTGGATAGCCATATGCAGAATTAGAAACAACTCATACCTCACATTAATTCAAATGAATTATTGGTTCAAGTAAAATTCTAAAACTATGTAACTTCTTGAGGGAAACATATGAAAATATCTTTTCAACCTTGGATTATTCAAATATTTCTATAGTCTGACACCATAAGCATGAGCCATTAAAGAAAAAAGTTGACAAACTGGACTTCATCATGGTTTAAAACTTCTGCTCTTGAAATTATACTGTTAAAATGATGAAAATAGAAGATACAAACTGAAAGAAAAAGATTACACACAAAAATCTAATAAGGACATGTATAGATTATATATCTGTATATATATATATACTCAATAATAAGCAAAGATAAACAAAAATGGACAAAAGTTTTAAACAGGTGCCTTCACAAAAAATATGTACAGATGACAAGTAAGAACTTGAAAACATACTCTTCTCTAAACTAAATGATTAGTCATTAGAGAAATGAATATTCAAACCAAAATTAGATGCACACCTATTAGCTGGTCAGAAAAAAAAATGTAATAAAAGGCTGACAAGAAAGCTAATCAGCTGAAATTCTCACACATTGTTGGAGGGAATGCAAAACAGTGAATCACTCTGAAAAATAGATGTGCAGTTTTTTATGAAGTTATGCATACACTTTCCATAGAGCCAATCTAACCTAGTCCTGGGCATTCAGGCATTTAGCCAAGATAAATGAAAAATTATGTTCACACCAAACCTCTACACAAATGTTTACTGCCACATGATATATGATAACTAGTATCTGGGAACAATCCAAATGCCATTCATTCATTGAGTAATTAAACTAACTCTGGTAAATTTATAAAATGCAATACTTCTCAGCCATAAAAGGAAAGTACTGATACACGCAACAGCATGTATGCATGTCAAATACATTACATTGAGTGAAAGAAGCCAGATTCAAAAGAATACATACTATATGATACTCATATAACATTCCAGAAAATGCAAAATTATAAAGAGAGAAAACAGATCAGAGGTTGCCAGGTACTGATAACAATTGAAGAGGATTGATAAAAAGGAACAAGAGGGAGTAGCTTGCAGGTGATGAATCTATTCTACATCTTAATTGTGATGGTGGTTACATGATTGTGTTCATTTGTCCAAATTCATAAATATACCCTAAAAATGTTGAGTTTCACTTGTATATAAATTATATCACTAAGTCTGACTAAAATATGTAAGAAACATTTGGCCTGCTAGGCGATTTACTAAATGATCATAAGAAATATGGATAATTTCGATTACAAAAGTAAATATTTGTCAAATTCCCTTTATTTACAGGCGTAATTGCAAGGAACAAGGTAGTGAGCTATAGCATGGGTAGAAATAAAGAGGTAACAGGGGTTGTGAGGAGTGGAGGATCAACAAGACACTGAACGTCAAGCTGAAGAAAATCTATCAAAAAAGGAGTGATGGCACGATGGTTTAGGGGTCATACCTCAAGTGAATATGGCCACACTAAATATTTTTTCCCATAGTTTTATCCCTAACCTATCTTTTCCATTTTTCTTTTGCTGGATGATGCCTACTATCTTTATAAAGCCTTATTTCTAGTTAGCCTGCCTCCCAGAGGTACTGGGGATGTTTGTCTCTTGTTCTGTTTCTCAGCATCAGGATCAGGAGGTACCAGAATCAGCCTGTTGTAGCCTGTAGTGTCTGAGAATGACTGATTGATGGAGAGTAGTGTCCTTCCTAACTACATTTATTCCGAATCCTATCCCAGAAATCATACTGTTCCCCCACCTCCTCTCCTCTCCTCTCTCTCAATCTTACTCTCTTTTGTTTTAATTCATAGATCGAGGAGCTATTTCTAGCCAAGATGAGGTAGCCACCACTATATACCTAAAACAACTTACATGATATAAGTGGGACAGTAGGAAGAAGAGTTATAATTCTAGAAGTTTGTATGTGATTTTTAAATTCTTTCTCACTCTGACATTGCTTACTGGCAGCTAGCTTGTACCTTGATATTGGAGAATGTTGTTGATAACTATTATACATTCTGGCTGAGCTGACTTTTTTCTGTATTCTTTAGGTAGACAGACACTCTTTGACATAGCCATGTATTGCCTCTGCCTAGTTATTCCGAAAAATCTATATTTTCTATTGGCATTTGCCAAGAACGAGTGTACTGTTTTTTGTTTTTTTTCTGGAAATTATAGGACCTCCTAAATCTGTCTCTCTCCATAATTATTGGAAATTTTATAGTGAATTAAGTTAGTCAAAGAGAGCTCAGATATTTTGCCTTCCATGGTCTTTTTGAGGACTAGTGATAAAATATGAAAGATACCAGTCACACTGACTTTGCTAAATAACCTTATTTTTAATAAACATTATGAAACATCACAAAGAGCACAAAATTGTGAGCCAGATGGCTCTAGACTTGAATATCAGCTCCTCGAGTTACTAGTTTCATTACACTTGGAGTTTTTGTATTCTCATCTCTAAACTAAATATCTAATAATTATTTATGCAATAATTATTTATAGGCAATATATATGCAAAACACATAATGGAGTTCTCAGCATATACTATGTACCTGAGAGTTATCATTTTCTTACCTTTTCAGTAAGCAATGTTGTTTTTAGTAATCAAACTCTTGTGAAGAGAAAAAGCTTAACAGTCAGTTCAATTTGAATCAGTCAAAATTCTAAATAGCTTTTGCACATACTGCATTATAATTAAATTTTTATATTTCAGGTTTTATTCTTGCTTTGTGGTTTTCATAGCTAATATTTTTATTAAAAGTACCTTTGTTAACTTAATCATTCTTTAACTTGTATTTAGTTTTGCAACAGTAAGTGGGCAGAAACTTTCTTCCTTGTTTTAAATTAAAAACAAGCATTCTGACATTACTGGAAGAGGAAATGTCACAAGAACACAAAAACAACCATGACCTGGAGCATCCAATGAGGTAAAAATGGTATTAAAGAAGATTTTTATTGCACAGATTTCTAAAGGCTGGTGTGATCTTTGTAAGAACCCTACTCAATTGAGAAATGCTAAGTTTATAGTACACACTCAAAACCATAATTATTCATTTCCCCCTGTCCTGCCCTACTAGAAACTATCTGACAGCCATCAAGGTTGGAACAGTAATGCATTGTCATCAGCCATACATTATTTCCTACAAAATAATTTTCTTCATTTAAATATGTGGGTACAAGAACAAATTCATTTCATTTCTGCTGACCTAAATGCAAAATGGAATTTATGAAAATGAAGCTCATATTCCCTGATATTAGCTCGGAGAATCTAGTTAACTGAATAACTACTGTACGCATATTCCCATTCCAATACAATGATTTGAATTTGTTACATAATATCCTAGCATTTTATTTTCTAATTATATATATGTACACACACACATATATGTGACTTAAAAATAATTTGAAGAACTCTACCATAAATGTGGCAAATCTTATTGTCTGAAAAACCTGTGTTTACACATTTTGTGTCAACAAGATTGAAATTTACTTACATGATAAGAAAGTGACCAATGAAATGCAGGTGGCACTAACAAGATCTCTGAATGCTATCTTGCATACTCAAGCATAGCCTTAAGCTTGAAAATGTATGACTGAAGGTAGCCCTTAGTTACTAAAATTTTAAAAATTGTCACCCTAATTAGATAAAATCATTTTGGATATGTGATGAAAGTATTTTGTACAGAAAGTATTTTTTGCTGATATTTTAACTTTCAAAAATAGAATTTATCAAGATATATGCATTTTATAATACCACCATTCTGTATACATGCTATAAATTGCTTCAGCACAGGCCTTCCTTGGTGGTGCAGGGGTTGAGAGTCCGCCTGCCGATGCAGGGTGACATGGGTTCGTGCCCCGGTCCGGGAAGATCCCATATGCCACGGAGCGGCTGGGTCCATGAGCCACGGCCGCTGAGCCTGCGCGTCAGAGCCTGTGCTCCGCAATGGGAGAGGCCACAACAGCGAGAGACCCGCGTACCAAAAAAGAAAAAAAAATTGCTTCAGCACAGATCTTTTCCATACAGATGTTGTCAAAGCAATGTTAATATGCCTTGCATAATTCAAATTTTTAGAAAACCTTCAAACTGCAGGTTAAAAATTGAACATATCAGTGAGAGTATTAAAACATTAGCCCATCCACAGGCTTATGTAAGATGTTATTTAAGATAGATTTATTATCTTAAAATTATTATATTTCTTATGGTGTGTAGGGTTAAGTTCTTAAAATACTATATATTCTAGTCTTCTACAACTGATAAAAGATGTGTGGATAATAATCTAATCTCAAAGCAGGTTCTTCAGAAGTTTTAAGATATAATACTCCAGAGAGTTCTAAAGGCTAAAACTCTCTCCCAGTGTTTACACACTAAATTACTAGAAGTATGACATATTTTACTCATCTTTTAAAAAATGTTAACAACTCATTTAGTATGTGAATTGAATTGAAAAGGCAAGCAAATTCATAGTATAAGCTACCAAGGGTAGGGTTTTGATGATGGCAGTGGACATCTTCACTGCCAATTATCCTGGAAAGCAGTATGGAAAAAGGAAAGGAACCACAGGAATCAATCATCAAAGTAGAGGGAAGGAACAATATATGCAGAGGTTTCTTGGAGAATGTAAAGGTTGACCAGCTCAGAGCACGCTGCCAGTGGGGGAGTATTATAGACAGTTCTAGTCCCTGCAACATGGAGGACTAAGCCTGGAGGCTTCCAGAGTTACAGTGAGGATATGTTTGGATTTGTGCAAAGACATTTGGTACTTGTTAACTATTTTTGTGTCATTATTTCCTTCCGTTATCTCTGAACACAGAGCCAGGTCAAATTTTTTTGTTTATTTCATTCCAAGCCTTTTTTTAAAGTCATACTAAGGGGAATTGAGGCACAAACATGTCTCAAGATTTTATAGGAGGGGAGGCCCAGGATTCCTTTCTTGAATTTAGAAGAGAAGTAACAGCATCAGAGGAGATGTGGAGATGACTGTGTACAGTGGAGTAATGCTCTCATGAAGGTACTGGGAACAGAAAATTGCTCTCATGGCTTGAGGAGGCATCTGTAGGAGGAGGTATCTGCAGGTGAAGATACAGAAAACCTATTTCTAAACCTTAGAAAAGACCCTGAGTAGTGAACTGGGATATCTGAAAGTGAGTCTTTATTTGTGTTAAGGTAAAAATCTTTGTCATGTACAGATTGATTACATTCTATTTGTTGTATTACATATAAATAGAAATGTGATCTCTACTTGAAGTCTATAATGTAGTCACAGGATCCTGGTAGTCTACAAAACTGTCATATCAAGTTTGAAGTTTTTCCTGTTTGTACACAGTGCAAACCTTAATTTCTTCAAAGTCTACTTGTAGAATTTATAGATTGCTCTTTTAAATCACTGTGTCAGTTTTTATCTTAATTTCAAGTTTGAGATTTTCTCACTTCAGTTCATTTGCATGAGAAGGATCCAGATCCCACATACATTTCTGTTTTATTCATTTTCACGTCATGTAAATTAGGCCCAAAATATCCTAATTTTTGATGGGGTTTAATTATCTATCAGATTTAACATGTGTTACTTTCTTTGGGTGCAATAATTAAAGAGTGGTACATAGAAGAAAATGGCTTATGGTTATTTCTTCTGTTTTCTAGAATGACAAATATTGCATTCCATTATAAGGACTATAATTTGAAAGTGGTATAAGTAAATTAACATATTCAGAGGGAACTGATAAGATATGTAAGAGAACTTAACATTTTCCCAGGTGGGAAATAACTGAAGGAATAGGATAGTAAACTGAATAAAAGGGTACTCCTGAGGAGTCATAAAAACTGTACCAAATATTTAAAAGTGTATTTATCTTTCTGATTTGTCTGCATGGTTCCAATATAACTACATCTGTGAAGCAAATTGTCAAACTTCAGTTTGAGAGAGTTAGGTACCTCATTTTCTATTTGCCTCTAGTAATTTGCACATAAAACTATGGTATCGGATATTGTACTTACTGTGTTTGTCTGTGTGTGTGTGTGTGCAACTCATTGAATTATGAATTATGACCTTGAGGTTCGGAACCTCATCTTGCATACACATACATACAAATGACTCAGTGCTAGAGATTGTTATAGCATCCTCCTCCATGCCATAATTATAATCACCATCAACATCATCATCATCATAACAAACACTAATAACACATTCTTTGTATGATGTGTACTGATGGTAGTCCTTTACATGGGTACCTCTAATGCTTATACAATCCTGCAAAGAAATACAATTTTGCCTATTTTCTCAATAAAGAAATTGAGCATTGGTGTACTTATGCAAGTTCCCAAAAGCCACATAAACACAGGTTTGAATATAGGGTAGTAACAAAACACACGGTAAGCTTTCCAATGCAAATCTGGTCTACAAAGCTATAGATATAATTTTCAGTAAAGGTATTTTATTAAAAATCAATGAGTGGAGAGGGCAGAGAGCAGAAGCAAGAAGAACTACAGTCCTGCACCCTGTGGAACAAAAACCACATTCATAGAAAGATAGACAAGATGAAAAGGCAGAGGGCTATGTACCAGATGAAGGAACAAGATAAAACCCCAGAAAAACAGCTAAATGAAGTGGAGATAGGCAACATTCCAGAAAAAGAATTCAGAATAAAGATAGTGAAGATGATTCAGGACCTCAAAAAAAGAATGGAGACAAAGATCGAGAAGATGCAAGAAATGGTTAAGAAAGACCTAGAAGAATTAAAGAACAAACAAACAGAGATGAACAATACAAAAACTGAAATGAAAACTACACTAGGAGGAATCAATAGCAGAATAATTGAGGCAGAAGAACAGATAAGTGACCTGGAAGACAGAATGGTGGAATTCACTGCTGTGGAAAAGAATTTAAAAAAAGAATGAAAAGACAGGAAGACAGCCTAAGAGA